>NC_091621.1:12400000-13106968 GCF_027580195.1 Bos mutus
CAAAACTCAACTGGGTGGGAAGTGTGAGGGGACAAAATCTGTGTGTGGAAGTCAACAGTGTGTTCTATTTCTGCTTCTCCTCTTAATGAAACTCTTCTAGGGGTTGCACTTCTACTTGGGATAGACCTGGCCCTAAGTCTTCTGCCAGATCTGGTCTTCTGGCAAAACAGAGGAACTTATATCTCTTTCTGATGGAAGTGTTTCATCATTGCCACCAGGCTTTCCAGTATGGTTGTCCCTCATCTTAGAACGAAGAGAAGCCCATACTACCATGGAGGTATCACATGGACCTTGAAGGCTTGTGGAAAGCAAGAAATAAACTTGTTGGGGTAAGCCATTGAGACAATTTTGAGTTTGCTTGTTACAATAGCAAACTTTAGTCTATTTTGACTGAAGGACGGTGTTATTCATTTTTAATCTCTAAGACGTAGCATGGTGCTTGGCACAGAAGATAGGCAGTAAGTATTTGTTGTATGAATAAGCAAATGACTGACTGGATGAGTAGAAAACAGTTAACTGTAAAGCCATCTCACTGCAGACCCTTGAAAATCAGAAATCCGACTTTGTGAGCTAGATACAACCAGGTATTGCATCACAGAGACTTCTTACATCCTGCAGTAGGAGTTAGTAACTTTGCAAATAGAAGTCAGTTAAAAACACAAATATTTTCCAAGAACTAGTGCTCATAAATCCAAGCCTTTTGATTATCTTGGTCATGAGTGACTTTGTCCAAAATATCAAAGATGTAGGATTCATTGATCTTAGTCTTAGCAACTCAGTGGAATTTAAGACTCATTAATGAATCCAGGAAGGGTTTTGCAGTTCACTTGATCAAACAAAAGCCTCCAAAAAGTAGTATTAAATCAGGCGGGGATCAATTTTCAAAATCTCTTTTGGTAGAACTCCATGACTGGCTAGAAATAGCAGCATGGAATATGCTGTTACATTTCTTTGCCCCTGAGTTTGTAGATGCCTGCAGTTCAACATCGATACTGGAAACAGCAGCTCTCTTCTCTAGTACATTGATTTTAAATTAAATTAACTCTGATCTTTAGGTCATCTCCTAGATTATAAAAGCTGAATGCCTCATTAATGACGAAAACAGTAGGAGTAAATGTATTGGAGCAGGTTGAGCAACTTAAGTGCTTTGAAATACAACTGGTGCAAAGCAAGGGTATTTGCAAGCTATCCAACTGAGGTTTGAGTCTAGCAATGCTGATGGAGAAAAACTACTTGAGCAGAGTGAGTGTTAGAAAATAGTTGGGATCTTCCAAAGACAGCCCCTTTCTAGCCCTCTTTAAGTCCTTCTGCTGTGTCTGTGTAAATCTTGTATTCCACTTGAATCATCACGGCTCCATCTTCTTCCACAACATTCTCCATGAGTGTATTAGTTATTTATTGCTGCAAATTATCCCAAAATTCAATGGCTTGAATCAATAGTATTTATTTTCCTCATCGTTTCTCTAAGTCAGAAATCTGGGCACAACTTAGCTTGGTCTTCTGCTGTAAGATCTCTCACAAGCTGCTATCCAGGTACCAACTAGGCTTCAATCATCCAAGGCTTGAAAGGAAAGAATTTGCATAGGAAGAATTCAATTCCAAATTTAACCATACAGTTGTTGGGAGAATTCAATTTTTTGTAGGATGTTAAACTGAAGGGCCTCAATTCTTTGAAGTCTGTTGGCCAGAAGCCATGCTAAGCTGTTTGCCACATGGACCTATGCATGGAGCAACTCCAAACACAACGACTTACCCCATCAAAGAAAGCAGGCCAAAAGAAACAGAAGAGAGAACAAGTGAGCAGCTTGCTCACAGATTTCTATAACCTACCTTTGGAAGTGCCATTGCAACATTTTTGCTGTATTTTATGGGACTTTCCAGATGGTGCTAGTGGTAATGAATCTGCCTGCCAATGCAGGAGATATGAGACATGGGTTCGATCCCTGGGTTGGGAAGATCCCCTGGAGGAGGGTATGCCAACCCACTCCAGTATTCTTGCCTAGAGAATCCCACAGACAGAGGAGCCTAGCGGGCTACAGTACATGGGTTCGCCAAGAGTCAAACATGACTGAGGTGACTTAGCACATATATATTTTATTTATTATAAGTGATTAACCAGGCCCAGCCTACACTTACAAGGAGGGGTTTCATTGGCATGAATACCACTGGTGGGGATCATTGGGAGGCATCTTAGAATGGGAGGCACTGGGAGGCATCCTCTGCTTAGCATGAAGAGGAAATCCACAGTAGCAGAAATTGCCTTTCAGACTTTTTCTCCACTTGACCCCACTAGAAGAAGACAATGAGTGGATATTTGTGATTGAATCAGCCTTGTTTAAGTGAAAAAATTCTACAATATGTTTTAACTTTAAAGAAACTTTTCATTTTTATTCTGTAATGTAATGAGTTAATAAATATAGAAGACAATGCAAAGATATATATAATATATATATATACACATACACATAGGGAAGCCTGGTGTGCTGCAGTCCATGGGGTCGCAAAGAGTCGGACATGACTGAGCAATTGAACAACAAAAAACATACATGTGTGTGTGTATATCTCATATATTTTCATTTAATCCTCATAAAAAATCCTTTGAGTTTACTATTACATATCCACGTTAAAGAACTGGGAGACTGAGATACAGATAGGTAGATAACTTGCCTGAGATCACTCAGCTGGTTAGTGAAAGAATCAGGATTCAACCAAAGCAATTAAACCTTTGAGCCCAGGCTACTGTGCATTATATTCCACTTTCTTTTTAAGATGTTTTTGATTACTTGCTATTATAAGATGAATTAAGTTCCCTTGAAATTCATGTTGAAGTTCTAACGTCTCCCCAGTACCTCAGAATGTGACAACATTTGAAGAAATAGTCTTTAAAGAGGTAATTAAGCTTAAATGAGGTCACTGCTGCTGCTGCTGCTGCTAAGTCACTTTAGTCGTGTCCAACTCTGTACGACCTCATAGACGGCAGCCCACCAGGCTCCCCCGTCCCTGGGATTCTCCAGGCAAGAACACTGGAGTGGGTTGCCATTTCCTTGTCCAATGCATGAAAGTGAAAAGTGAAAGTGAAGTCACTCAGTCGTGTCTGACTCTTTGCGACCCCATGGACTGCAGCCCACCAGGCTCCTCCGTCCATGGGATTTTCCAGGCAAGAGTACTGGAGTGGGGTGCCATTGCCTTCTCGGAGGTCACTGGGGTGAGTCCTAATCCAATATGACTGATGTCCTTATAAGAAGAGAAGATTAAGACCCAAATACAAACAGAAGGAAGACCATATCAAAACATTTGAAGAAGTTGGCTATCTACAAGCCAAGGAGAGAAGCTTCAGAAGAAACCAACTCTTCCCAAATCTTGATCTTGGATTTCTAGTTTCCAGACTCTGAGGAAATAAATTAGTGTAGTTTATGCCACCCAGGCTGTGATATTGGTTATGGTAACACTAATACATGAATACACCTGCCTGTAGGAATATTAATGTCCTAGGATGATGTGCCAATTATTAGCTGTGGTTTCCAGTATCCCCAGTTTAGCTAGCTCAGGTGTGGTGGAAAGTACATGAGATTTGGCAGCCAATGCAAGGACTATCTTTAGTGTGTAAAATTAGGCAAGCTCCATAATTTTTCTGCTTTTGTGCTCAGTTGCTTAGTCGTGTCCAACTCTTTGAGACCGCATGGACTGTAGCCCACCAGGTTCCTCTCTCCATGGAACTTTTCAGGTAAAAATGCTGGAGTGGGTTGCCATTTCCTCTTCCAGGGGAACTTCCAAGACCAGAGATCAAATGCACATCTCCTCCATCTTCTGCATTTTGCAGGTGGATTCTTGACCACTGAGCCACCTGGGAAGCCCAACTTTTTGGTAAAGTGAGGCTAGTAAGAGCAGCAACCTCACAGAGATGTTGAGGGGATTAATAAGATTCTATGAAATGTCTGGCACAGTAGCTGACATATATTAAACCCTTAGTAAATGTCATTTATTACTTAAATGACAAGTCACATGTTAAAGCAACTACTGAAGGCACATAACAGAAGCACAGACCCTTGTTCACTTTCTATACCCATGATATTTTGGAAAGAGATGAAAACAATATTATCAGTTTTTCTTCAGTGTAGGCAATCTCTATATTGATTCATTGAAATTTCCTCTATACTGGGCCAGAACTCTACTACTGTTCTTAATTAAAAGGTAAAAATATCAAAAGACCTGTGACATGGCCCAGCTTCTAGTTTTGTATGAATCTTTTAGACAGGATATGATTCAGAAAAAACATAAACTTACTGTAACAAGAAACTCCATCAGAGTGGACTTCAGTTCAATTCTACCAGTGCTTACTGAGTACCTAAAATCCCAGGGAGTAAATTAATTGCCTATAAACTTTCATCCAGTGACTAACATAATGAATTCAATGTCTGCCTGCATCAAAGCAAAAATAGTGAAATGATAGACAAGATATTAATGGCTTCATATTTTATATTGATCAGACCACATTTGGAACATTGTTTTCGATTGTAGATACCATTTTTTAAGTTTAGAAATTAACAAATGATATAATGTTCTTGGGATGATGAAAAGTCTTGGTGAAAAATTATTGGAAGAACTAGGGACATTTAGCCTGAAGACAAGACAAACTAGAGAGGGCACTTTAAGTGTTTTGAATTCTTATAAGTCTGTCACATGGAGGACGCCTCAACTTCTTTGTTGCTCGTGGTAACAAAATTATGACTTGTAGTGAGGCTATGTTCAGTTTAATAAAAGTAAAAATGTTTTCTATGGACTAACTTGTGTCCCCCCAAATCTGTGTATTGAAGTCCTAAACTGCAATGTGACTATATTTGGAGATAGGGCTTTTAGGAGGTAATTCAAGTTAAATGAGATTATTAGGGTCATCCTATAGAGTTAGAGACCTTTTAAAGAAGGGAAAGAAATCTCTCTCTCTTCATGTGCATGCACCAAGGAAAAACCATGTGAGGTCACAGCAAGAAGGCAGTTGTCTTCAAGCCAGGAAGAGAGCCCTCACCCAGAACTAAATGAGCCATAACCTTGATCTTGGACTTCCCAGCCTTCAGAACTATGAGAAATAAATTTCTCTTGTTTAAGTCACACAGTCATGTTACATATTTTGTTACAGCAGCAATATCTAAAGTGAAAATTAAACAGTTTGATGAGCACTGAGTAACAAGCATAGGCCCAGATGTATGTGTGTTAGGACATTCTACAGAAGACATGTCCAGAGCAGGATAGAAGTTAAAGTGGCTATTATGGTCCCTTTCTTCTCCAAGATTCTGTGATTTCACAAGTCTTCAGAGCCATATGGACATAGAAACACAGGTTGCTACTTGTACCACAGTTTTCTCACTATATAGAGGATGGAGACTCTTGTATCAATTCTTATTCCCTAACAGCAGCTTCCTGGAACTGTTTTCAGAAGGATTTCTGAAGCTGTTTGAAAAAAAATCCATGATCAAAAGAGCTAATGCTTATTAGGTACTTGTCATGCACCTGGTTCTATTCTAAGTACAGTCTTTGTATTAATTTATTTTATACTTGCAACAACTCTAAGAGTTGAATCCTAGTAACATCAACATTTTAATGATAAGAATGTCAAGGCACAGACAGAGGGAGTTTCTCAAGGGCCACGTGGTTGGTAAATAGCAGCTCCAGACTATAAATCCAGGAGTTTGGCTTGAGAGCTTTTGCCTGTAACTGTTGCACTATAACACCTCCCCAGAAATCCATTTGCAATAATTACCATAAATGGAGAAGGTTGAAGAGGTACATGATCTGAAGTCCTTATGTTAGGATCTGCTTTGGGGGACTCCCAAACCACAACAAGTAGGGGTAATGTAATTTTATTTGAGTGCCATAACCATTCAGACACAAAGCAGAAAATTTTAAAGACTCTTAAATAGCTGAGTAACAGATTAGTGCCCCGTATTCCAGACATTCAAGTGAAAGTAAAACAGTGTTTGGAATGCCATCATTTCTTAGAAATTTCTGTTTGGGACTGTGTTATCCCAGTTCCTGTTATAATGGCTAGTAGACATAGGCTGCTGCTAAGTTGCTTCAGTCATGTCCAACTCTGTGCAACCCCATAGACAGAAGCCCACCAGGCTCCCCCTGTCCCTGGGATTCTCCAGGCAAGAACACTGGAGTGGGTTGCCATTTCCTTCTCCAATGCGTGAAAGTGAAAAGTGAAAGGGAAGTTGCTCAGTCGTGTCTGATTCTTAGCGACCCCCTGGACTGCAGCCTACCAGGCTCCGCCGTCCATGGGATTTTCCAGGCAAGAGTACTGGAGTGGGGTGCCATTGCCTTCTCCAGAGACATAGGCAGTATTAGCTATTAAACCATATTTCTCTGGCCCTTCAGATATCCATGATTGTCACAAACAACCAACTCCCTTCTTAATCAACTCCCACCCCCAGATATCTATTAATGTAAGCATCCTGGGGATTGTGTAGGCTCAGCGCCTGCCCCAGTCACCTCCTTCCTTCTTCAGCTCTCCCCCTCTATTATCTGCTGCTGAATTTTTTCAGATAACTTCTTTCCCAAGTTGCTGAATTTTCTCAGATAACTTCTTTCCCAAGTTGTAAACCTTTCCTGCTTTGCCTTGTCATACAGCTGTGTTTGTGGAAGGTCTTATCACTGCCTTTCTCTCCTCTGGTCTAGATTTGGTTGATTTGCACAGGTGTCTGTGGAGTGCTCTTTCAGAAGCCCCCAAACTTGACTCATAATGGTGGGCTTTTCTCTCCAGACAAACACAGTGCTCTCTACCATTAACCCCAGAGAACGACTCCCAATATCTCCTGGTCCTCAGTATCTGACAAATTTAGGAGAGACGAGCAAGTGTGAGGCACAAGCTTATAGAATCTTTCCAAGCCAAGTATTCATTGTGAATATACCTGATTTTTTATACTACTTGAAGAAAATTCCATGCCTCCTTGTACAAGTCTCAACATGCTTCATTTTAAATTTATTTAAAATAATCCTTTCTATTAAATTGGCCTCAAGAGTCCTGCATCTTTCTCCTTCCGATATTTCCCTGTGCTGCCTTTATTTTAGAGAAGGCCAAGGAAAAGTGATAAAAATCTACAGTCCTTGATCCTACATTTTAGAATGCAAGATGTTAAAATCAAATAAAGTAGGTCAAGCCTTCTCCGTAGTTAGCAGAGACTAGCGCTTTTCCATATCAGCAAATATTAAAGTTGATAGGCAATCAAAAGTGCTATATCTTCCTTTAGCATAAGAAAATGTTATTGAGAAGCTAACATTCTATTTTTATCTCAGCCAAAGAAATAGAACAAGTCCAACTCTGTGACTTTACTGCTTATGATTTTATAGATGGCTATTTTGTACATTTAAGTAGAGGCACTTTATTTTGCATTTATTTGGACAATGAGTAATAGTTAAACACATTCAACTAATTAATTATAAGTGAAGTCTGTTTAAATGCAGCCCGTGGTTGTAAAACCCAGAGGGGTTTGAAGCTATATTTAAAGTTGGAAGTTCTGATAGAACAAAATGGAAGAATGAGTAAGGAGGAATAATACTTGAATTCAAGGCTAGAAGTACTTGGGGAAAACATTAAGTCCTTGGTTTATTTTAGGATTGGAGAAAGTTATGAATATCTTTCATTATTCTGGGACATAATAGCACTCGGTTGGACAAATATAATAAATTGTGTAAGTAAAATTAAATGATGCTACTATTCTTCCTAATAATAGCAACTCTAACATCTAGGATGTATGCTTTGTTTAATGAAAAAGAAGAATGCAAAAACTTCTAAAGCAGGCTAACAGTGTTAATAGAATGAATTATTTTGTAAAAATTCACCTCTCTAATAGCAATAAATGACTTTAGCAATTACTGGGACTATAAAGAAAAGAGGTTGCTATTCATTAATGGAGAGACTCGCTGGGGTGAAGGACTTTGCTATGGGAAGGACTGTACCCTGAACCCTCCAGTCTTCCATCACCTTCCAGATATGACACCTGCCATTAAAATATGAAGACAGCCATACCTATACCTATTTGAAAATGGAATCATTGCTTGAAGAGAAGTTCATGAACTCATAGCTGGCAAACTCTTGGAGTCCATGCTATTCTTAGGGGAGGAGACTCTTACAGCTATTATGTTTGAACAACAGTGGGGTCCAGTCCTTCAAAGGAAGGAACACAGGGTTTGGAGCAGCTGGGGTGTGGCTGCCATCCTGGCCCTGGATATCATTCAAGGCCCACATACCAGTGACTATAATTTTACATCCTTGATATCACATCTATTTTATTCAGATCTAGGACTTAGACTGAACCCACATCTCCAAGTGTCTCCAATGGACTCATTCTCCATCCCCTGGTCATTTGACTCTTTCCTTCTCTAATTTAGACTTTAGATGTGTCTCTGAACTGCCCTGTTCTTAGACTTAGTGATACTTTATATCTACCTGGATTCTCCCTTGGTGTTAGAACTTCCTCCCACCCCAACCAATGGCTTGCAATTTTTGGCCTCAACATCCTCCTAATCCTATTAGCCTTATCTGGAATGCCAGTTGACCTCCTGTGGCCTGGAAGTACTCTTCCTGGTGCATTTATTTTCGTCATCACTTGGACAAAAATAAAAGCTAAAGTATAGGGTTTATTAAAGGAGGAGGAGGAGGAAGAAGAAGATGACCATGGTGGCACACAGGAAGCAAATGTTGGGAAGATCACGAACTTGATCATGCAGGTGACGTGGTTAAACACACTAACCTCTTGCTAGAAAAGGAAGCTCATGAAGAAGCCCCATGGGAAAGCCTCTTATCAGCTTAGACTTCCCCCAATCCTGGATAAATGACTGTTCATTATCCAGGAAGAAAAAGCTTTAAATTACTCTTCTTTATCACAACAACAAGAAGTCTGACTTAAAAAACAAGAAGCGATGTTGTAAAGAACACAAATTCAAGCGCACTAAACCCTGTGTGTGGCGGGGGGGCTGGAGGGGGGTGCTTGAGGGGGACTTTGGTCCAAGATGGTTTTAAGTTTCTGGGAGCCTGAAGCTTTTACAATTTATAGAGCTCACTTTAAGAAAAAGAATATAAGATTATAAATGATAAGCTAGTTATTAGAATAAATATTTATCTAGAGCGAGAATAGAAATCACAACAAGTGATACATCTTTAAAAGTTGCCAAATACCACAGACTCTTGAGAGTCCCTTGGACAGCAAGGAGATCCAACTGGTCCATCCTAAAGGAAATCAGTCCTGAATATTCATTGGAAGGACTGATGCTGAAGCTGAAACTCCAATACTTTGGCCACCTGATGTGAAGAACTGACTCATTGGAAAAGATCCTGATGCTGGGAAAGATTGAAGGCAGGAGGAGAAGGGGATGACAGAGGATGAGATGGTTGGATGGCATCACCAACTCAATGCACATAAGTTTGTGTAGGCTCCAGGAGTTGGTGATGGACAGGGAGGCCGGGCATACTGCAGTCCATGGGGTCACAAAGAGTCGGACATACTGAGCCACTGAACTGAACTGAACTGAAATACCACAAATATTACCTCAAATAGCAACGTTTTTGATGAACTCCCTAATGTATCTCAATGATACTTCCTTTTGGCTGCATATTCTCTGATTGTTTCTTCACATGACACTAATTTTGAAATATAACTTTTCTAGACAAAATATAAAATGATGAGTCTTCTAGTATTATTAACTAATACGTATTTTTATTGTCAACAATTTAGAAAAATTTTATCTTCAACACTAGTTATTGGGAACATTTCACAAATTGGAGAAATCCTGTGAAGTTTCATTTATATATAAGCTATTATACAAATAATACTGATAATTTTGAGTCAAAACAAATACAGGAATTCTGATAAATTTTTATTTTTACTACTACCTTTAAAAAAGTAAGTAGATGGTACATTTGTAATTACATATATCCCATATTCTGGATATATTCCTGAAAGGAGAGAAATTCCTAACCAGACATCAGTGAGAACTGAATCATCCATTTTCAATTATATGTGACTTCTGATTGGAGGATTTTCCACAGGCCCACTTCCTTTTCTACATCTTTAAAACTATTTTTTTTCCTCCAGTACCTACATATGTCCTGTGCCAGCTGCTATTGGACACATTCGTGTGATGCTGTGACCTCCATGCAAGCACCGTGGTGTCATGAACCTGAGTGAGGCAGCTAGTGAACAGCAGGAGGGAACCTGGGAGACACTGCATCACCAGGAAGGCCAGCAGTATCTTAACTATGCCTGGAAGGGACTGTAAGCCTCATAAATACATGTCACGCAAATTAAGGTATGAACAATTCCATCTCCCCTTAACTGAATCCCCAAATATCTGCAGTCATATCATTACTGACTTAAAGGGAAGTAGGACAGAGCGGAGATTGGCGTGGAAAAAAACAGTGTGTGTACACACAATCAGACACTCAGTTGTGTCCAACTCTGCGACCCCATGGAGTGTAGCCCGCCAGGCTCCTTTTTCTGTGGGGTTTTCCTGGCAAGAACAATGGAGTGGGTTGCCATTTCCTCTTCCAGGGGATATTCCAGACCCAGGGGTCAAACTTGCACCTCTTGCATCTTATGCACTGACAGGTGGATTCTTTACTGCTGTACCACCTGGGAAGCCTAGAAAGAAAGAGTAGCCTTAAGTAGTTGTGGCTAAATTATCTTATTCATATAAATTTACTCATGATAGGTTCTTGCAGAGCCTTGGAAGGGACCTGTGAAACGGAAGGGTTCCAAAGCTTGACCTCATCAGCTTCACAGCAAATCTACTTCTGGCACCATCTAACTTTTTCCTGAGAACTTAGGAAATATGGGATGCTAAGCCCTTCAAAAAATTAATTGACATGACAGTATTTGGAGACTATCCTTTGAGAAAAGGCATTATCAAAGATGAGATCAGTCATGTTTAATAAATAGGGTCCTAAAACAAGGTATAGACATTTCTCTGAAGATATCAACTGGTGGGGATGGTATGGAACAGATGGCAAGAAAAATCCAAAGGATGTTGATGTATCCCCATGGATCTTAAAGTTCCTAACTGAGGAAAAATTTGATTTTTTCTGTCAGAATTCAAAGTATTTTACTCAAAAAATTTTTAAAGAAAGTCTTTTTAAAAATATTTATTTATTTGTCATGCAGACTGTTAGTTGCAGCATGTGAAATCTAGATCCCTAACCAGGGATTGAACCCAGGCCCCCTGCATTGGGAGCATGGAGTTTTAGCCAACGGACCACTGGGGATGTCCTTTATAGTTTTTTAACACGAATAATGTGTTTTAAGACATATATATATATTTTTAATTTTATTTTATTTAACTTTACAATATTGTATTGATTTTGCCATATATCAAAATGAATATGCCACAGGTATACATGTGTTCCCCATCCTGAACCCTCCTCCCTCCTCCCGCCCCATACCATCCCTCTGGGTCATCCCAGTGCACCAGCCCCAAGCATCCAGTATCGTGCATCAAACCTCTAATCTAGATTCCAGTCATTCTCAAATTTTGCTTTGTTTTTGTAAACCTTGTAGGCAGATACGTGATCTGTATGGACACTATATAACTGCTATAGTCCTGATTTTGTTGTCAAAGTCAGGATAAACCAGGATAAATAGTCCCCACATAGAATTCTATCTTAATAAGTCTTTTTTTTTTTTTGGCATGCCGCCAAGTTACTGTTGAGGAAAGAAAATGTCCCAAGGACTGAAACAGTCACATGTATTATGAATATAGTATTTACAATAATTGAGCCTGGGTGTCTCATGCTGAAAGCTTAAATTCTAAAGGATGGTGAGTCCTCAGGTGATACACAGAAATTGGAGCAAATGAAGAAAATGATGGCAACAGATCCAAGCAACTGATGCTACATGATCAAGTTTGGAAAAGATTTAAAATGACAATTATAAGATCCATGACTATTTGTTGTAAAAGAAATTACTTTTCTATTGTGAAGGAGATGTATTGAGTCACCATGAATCTCTATAGGAAAATGAGATTCTCTTATTGAATAAAACTGTGAGGTATGGAGAGTCAAGAAGTTAAGATTCTGACTCTGAATGTAACATAATAGACGCATAAGTCACCAGGGCAGTGTTCTAAGGCATATCCTTTAGCTTCTTAAAAGGCTACCTCAAGTTATTGAAGGTACTAAATTTGCCTCATATATTTATCTATTCCTTTTATGTATAACTAAGACCTTGATGAAGACACATAGGGCTGAAAAATACTGAATAAGGGTTACTTAACTTATTTTTCTTTAGTATAAAAATATATCTAATTTTATATAGAAAAGGTATGTTATATTCTTAAAGATTTATAGAAATGGAGATTCAGAATCATGCTCAAACTGAATCCCAGTGTTTACACTGTTCTCTTCAAAGATGAATTTATCCATTGAACTATCTTACAGTGTAATCTTGAGTCTTGTTTCTTTCCCTCTATAAGATACAAAGCTTATTCATAATCCTTTGCACACTAACCATTCACACAATTTTGCTAAACTCACTCTCCAAGTTCTGTATTTTCTTTTTTGACCAGAAAAAGTCAAGTTGCTTTGATGTTTTCTCATATAACTCTTAATCCATTTTTTATGACTCTTCTCTTAATTTGATCCCTCCTTATTCATGCAGCTCAGTTTAGAGTCATCTTATATAAAAATGTACTATTTTATCAGTCAGGAATGTTTTTGCCAGCAAATAACAAAGACCTCAATGAACAGTAGCTTAAACAGGAAAGGGGTTACTTTGTCTCATGAAATAGGAGGGTAGGAGTAGATAGAACAGGGGTGGTTAGTTAATCAGTGATGTCATTAAGTATGAAGGAGCTTTTTCTCCCCTCTCCATTCTTCCCTCTCTGATATTCTTAGAATCAGACCTTTCTCAAAATTTTTGTTATCTCATGGTCAGGAGTAGACTGCTGCACTTCTGGGCTTATGTTCATGTTACACAAAGAAAGAGGGAGGAAGGAACCAAAGTCCTCTCAACAAGAGGTGAAATCTGATTCTCTACCCACCGAGTCTAGATTGGCCTTGTCACTTGCCATGAGCAACAGAATATGAAGGACTGAAGATGTTTCAGTTACAAGCCTTGGCCTCAAGAAGTCCTGCATTCCTTCACTCTCTTTTGGAAATCAGCATTGATGGCATTGAACCAGCCTATTGGAGGATGAAAGGCCATGTAGAACAGAGACTAGCTATCTCGGTTGGGGCTACACTAAATGGTTAAGACTTCAACTGATCCATGACTAACCACAGATGCATGAGGGTGCCAGCCCAAATTACAAAGCATGCATTGCTGATTTTCCACTACACTGGTAACCTCAGGAATCACAAGCTAAACAAATAGTTAAGAGACACTAAGCTTGGGGATATTTTCTTATGCAGCAAAAGATAACTGATACACATGGATTCTTGTAAGTTGCACTATTCTTACTCCATATCAAGTAATAATTAGTGACCTAGACTAATTAATTTCTATTCTGGATGAACACTTACATTTCATTAGTCATCAAAAGAAACTGAGTGGTAATTTTAGCTTCTTTCTGAAAAATTCCTTTTTACTAGTTTTGGACAAGATAACAATGAGCCCAAGTGAATTCCTCTCATGCATATTCATACGTGGTCCCACAGTTTTTGCTCAGGTTAATTCCAGGCTAATTTTAGGAGAGCAAGTTGCTAAGGACAATCACTCTTTCTTACCTTTAGTTGTTGCCGTGTTGGTGAAAACTATCAACTTTCAGAACATAGCTATCAAACTCTCTGAGCCATCTTAAACCCTCTCTCTGTTGGCTTGAAGTAAAGAAATACCTTTCCAACACCTTAGTAAATCGTGGGGACTCACAATACACCCAATGACTCCAGAAGTCTCTTTGTAATCTCCAATACTTTCACCTGTTGGGGTATTGGGCTTAAAATCTTTTTGTTGATTTTTAATTACTTCTCTTGCAAATCCAATCCCATGGCTTCTCACTTCATATCAAAATGTGGCACCTATTTCCATTTCATCATCCTGTACACTGAGATAAAGTACTCTCCACATGCAGATGTTTAAGTCAAATACTGAGTCATTCAAGGCTGAAAGTCAGGAGGAGCAGAAGTTAGGCAACTGCTTTCTAGAACCCAGAACTCAACAGAAAGCATGTCACTCCTTACCTCACAGTCACAAAACTCTGAATTAATTTTATCATCATCCTTATCACTTGAGAGTCAAAGCTACCTGAAGAACTATAAACAAAATATACCAAACACCAGTGAGAAGGTTCCTAAAAGCTGAGATGCAGGGTGCCGCAGGAAGCAGCTGCCCTACAATGTCTGTTCTTATTTAACATCTTCATTCATAAGCCAGAATAGGGAGCAGGCAGCATGCTGATGACATTCACAGATGGTACTCATTTGGGAGATATTATGAATACCAGGGATATCAGGAAAATGATACAAAAGGACCTAGAGAAGGAATAACAATGAGACTTGACTTTGAAAATGCAAAGCGATGTGTCTGAATATGAAAAAGAAACCTTCAACATTTAAATAGAGGAGAGAAAACTAGGAGTCAATGTTGAAAGTGACATGAAGTTGGATAATGGAGTTAAATTTAAAAATGGGCTCTTTGAAATATAGCAGTAAAATTACTAGTATATTTCTTAATCTTCTCTGGTTTTTGAGAGATGAATTAGATACAGTTACTATGTGGTCCCATATTCCTAACATCACATTATTTTTATAAATTACTTTTTGATTTGTCTATCCTTTTCTATCAGATCAGAATCTAAGTTTCTTGAACACAGGGATTGGCATACATTCATTGTAAATCTTGTCCTGCCTTAGTGATTGGCACATAGTAGGCATTGGATAAAGATTTCTTGGGGCTTTCCTGGTGGCTCAGTGGCAAAGAATCTGCTTGCCAATGCAGGAGACATGGGTTCGGTCCCTGGCTAAGAAAGATCCCCTGGAGAGGGAAATGGCAGCACACTCCAGTATTCTTACCTGGGAAACCCCATGGACAGAGGAGCCTGGCGGGCCCCAGTCCAGGGGTGACAAAGAGTCAGACACGATTTAGTGACTAAACAACAGCAAAGATTTCTGGAAGGTAAATGAACTACTTTCAGCATCATCTCTTTTTATGGAGTGAGGTGATGAAATGTTATAACACTTTGATTTCAGGACCCCATGAGAAAAGCATGAGCAAGTGAGTTATGAATCATAAATAATAACAATAATGCTGCCTTTCATTTGTAATAACCATGAGAAGAGAAAAAAAAGACTAATTCTCATATTCAAAAGGGATGAAGGGTATGAATTCCTAACTATGGAAATAAAGCATTTGAGAACTGTAAACCTCTGTCTGATTTGTAGAAAATATTTATGTCATTTTACCATTATGTTAGACATATAAGTCATGGTAGCACAGAATGTAGAATATGAAGGTTTACAACAGCAGCTTTTGGAGGATGATTTTGGGAACTTTACTGATCCTCAAAACTTTTTCAAGGAGTTCACAAGGTTAAAATTATTTTCACATTGTCCTATAATGTTATTTGTCTCTTTTATTCACTTTTGAGTGTATAATGGAGTTTTCCAGAGGCTAAATAAAGTGATCACATCACCCAAATGACTAATGAAATGTTTGCTTGTATATTTTAATGATTTAAATTTTTCACAGCTTGAATTTTCAGTGCAGTAAATATCAGTAGATATGAGAAGCAAAATCTTTTGGGAGCCCTTAATAATTTTTCAGAATGTAAAGCAGTCCTGATACCAAAAAAAAAAAAAAAAAAGAGAGAATTACTAGCTTTGGAGTCAAACAGGTATAGGTTATAACTGACTTCCCAGTTATTTACCTTTTCTAAGCCTCCACATCCTGGACAAAAGAGTGATATGTACCTCATGGAGTTGTTGTGAGGATTAAATAAGAAAATATGGGCACACAACAGTCTCAGGGTTGAGTACACAGTCAAGTCTTAATAAGTGGTTTATCATCATTGTAAAGGAATGATAACAGGAAGTAACTTCCAAGAGCATTTTTATGACCCTTTGGAAACCAAATTTTCTTTGTAGTACTCTATCGATCCTCCAAGGAGAGGAGAGGAGAGGAGGTGAGAGGGCAGAGTTTCATTCCTCCTCCTTGAAATCAATGAGAAATTGATGATTCTGCTGCTTCTGACTTCTAGAGGGTATAGGTTCATTAATCTCAGACTTGCCGCTAGAAGCTCCTGGGTGTAAATCAGAACAGGAAACAGATGATGTCTCCCTTCTGGTGGCTGAGCAGGGGGTCATCAATTTCAAGCAGGAGGAGCAAAGGGCTCAATGCTTCTGACCAATGGCCTCACAGAGACAAATCTCTGCCACTGACAGTAGTCCCATGTGGAAGTTATCAGAGCTATGCTTTCTCCTTTCTTAGAGATATCTCCTTCCCGAGAACTACTGCATTCAAAACTATAATACTAATACAAACGTTATAAATCATAAGGGCAATGAAATTTACATTTCTCTAATACTTCCCAATTAACAATTTCATATGCAGAGATCTAGGACACCAGAGCTAGAAGGATCTTGCTGATTATTTGAGCAAGGCCTCGAATAGATAATTGATATGGAGAAAATGGGACTCAGACAATTTATTTGTCCATGATTATACAAATAATGGAAGAACCATGAATTTTTAAAAAAAGTATAATAAAATGACATATGTTACTATATTATATGATTATATAATATATATAATATAGTATATATATAATATATATATTATATATATATATATAATGATATTATATTATATTATTTAACAACCAATTGTGCAGATGAAGGAATTTAGGGTTAGTTATTTCTCCAGAGTTAATTTACTGACAAAATCCCTTAGAAGAAATGGAGTAGCCATCATGGTCAACAAAAGAGTCCAAAATGCAGTACTTGGATGCAATCTCAAAAATGACAGGATGATCTCTGTTCGTTTCCAAGGCAAACCATTCAATAGCACAGTAATCCAAGTCTATGCACCAACTAGTAATGCTGAAGAAGCTGAAGTTGAACAGTTCTATGAAGACCTACAAGACCTTTTAGAACTAACACCCAAAAAAGGTGTCCTTTTCATTATAGGGGACTGGAATGCAAAAGTAGGAAGTCAAGAAACACCTGGGGTAACAGGCAAATTTAGCCTTGGAATACGGAATGAAGCAGGGCAAAGATTAATAGAGTTTTGCCAAGAAAATGCACTGGTCATAGCAGACACCTTCTTCCAACAACACAAGAGAAGACTACACATGGACATCACCAGATGGTCAACACCGAAATCAGATTTATTATATTCTTTGCAGCCAAAGATGGAGAAGCTCTATACAGTCAACAAAAACAAGACCAGGAGCTGACTGTGGCTCAGATCATGAACTCCTTATTGCCAAATTCAGACTGAAATTGAAGAACGTAGGGAAAACCACTAGACCATTCAGGTATGACCTAAATAAAATCCCTTACAATTATACAGTGGAAGTGAGAAATAGATTTAAGGGCCTAGATCTGATAGATAGAGTGCCTGATGAACTATGGACGGAGGTTCATGACACTGTACAGGAGACAGGGATCAAGACCATCCCCATAGAAAAGAAATGCAAAAAAGCAAAATGGCTGTCTGAGGAGGCCTTACAAATAGCTGTGAAAAGAAGAGAAACAAAAAGCGAAGGAGAAAAGGAAAGATATAAGCATCTGAATGCAGAGTTCCAAAGAATAGCAAGAAGAGATAAGAAAGCCGTCCTCAGTGATCAATGCAAAGAAATAGAGGAAAACAACAGAATGGGAAAGACTAGAGATCTCTTCAAGAAAATTAGAGATACCAAGGGAATATTTCATGCAAAGATGGGCTTGATAAAGGACAGAAATAGTATGGACCTAACAGAAGCAGAAGATATTAAGAAGAGGTGGCAAGAATACACAGAAGAACTGTACAAAAAAGATCTTCATGACCCATATAATCACGATGGTGTGCTCACTCACCTAGAGCCAGACATCCCGGAATGTGAAGTCAAGTGGGCCTTAGAAAGCATCACTATGGACAAAGCTAGTGGAGGTGATGGAATTCCAGTTGAGCTATTCCAAATCCTGAAAGATGATGCTGTGAAAGTGCTGCACTCAATATGCCAGCAAATTTGGAAAACTCAGCAGTGGCCACAGGACTGGAAAAGGTCAGTTTTCATTCCAATCCCAAAGAAAGTGAAAGTGAAGTCGCTTAGTTGTGTCTGACTCTTTGTGACCCCATGGACTGTAGCCTATCAGGCTCCTCCGTCCATGGGATTTTCCAAGCAAGAGTGCTGGAGTGGCCATTTCCTTCTCCAGGGGATCTTCCCAACCCAGAAATCAAACCCGGGTCTCCCACATTGCAGGCAGACGCTCTACTGTCTGAGCCACCAGGGAAGCCCAAAGAAAGGGAATGCCAAAGAATGCTCAAACTACCACACAATTGCACTCATCTCACATCCTAGTAAAGTAATGCTCAAAATTCTCCAAGCCAGGCTTCAGCAATATGTGAACCATGAACTTCCTGATGTTCAAGCTGGCTTTAGAAAAGGCAGAGGAACCAGAGATTAAATTGCCAACATCTGCTGGATCATCGAAAAAGCAAGAGAGTTCCAGAAAAACATTTATTTCTGCTTTATTGACTGTGCCAAAGCCTTTGACTGTGTGGATCACAATCAACTATGGAAAATTCTGAAAGAGATGGGAATACCAGACCACCTGATCTGCCTCTTGAGAAACCTATATGCAGGTCAGGAAGCAACACTTAGAACTGGACATGGAACAACAGACTGGTTCCAAATAGGAAAAGGAGTACGTCAAGGCTGTATATTGTCACCCTGCTTATTTAACTTATATGCAGAGTACATCATGAGAAACGCGGGGCAGGAAGAAGCACAAGCTGGAATCAAGATTGCCAGGAGAAATATCAATATCCTCAGATATGCAGATAACACCACCCATATGGCAGAAAGTGAAGAGGAACTAAAAAGCCTCTTGATGAAAGTGAAAGTGGAGAGTGAAAAAGTTGGCTTAAAGCTCAACATTCAGAAAACGAAGATCATGGCATCTGGTCCCATCACTTCATGGGAAATAGATGGGGAAACAGAGGAAACAGTGTCAGACTTTATTTTGGGGGGCTCCAAAATCACTGCAGATGGTGACTGCAGCCATGAAATTGAAAGAAGCTTACTCCTTGGAAGGAAAGTTATGACCAACCTAGATAGCATATTGAAAAGCAGAGACATTACTTTGCCAACAAAGGTCTGTCTAGTCAAGGCTATGGTTTTTCCAGTGGTCATGTATGGATGTGAGAGTTGGACTGTGAAGAAAGCTGAGCACTGAAGAATTGATGCTTTTGAACTGTGGTGTTGGAGAAGACTCTTGAGAGTCCCTTGGACTGCAAGGAGATCCAACCAGTCCATTCTGAAGAAGATCAGCCCTGGGATTTCTTTGGAAGGAATGATGCTAAAACTGAAACTCCAGTACTTTGGCCACCTCATGCAAAGAGTTGAGTCGTTGGAAAAGACTCTGATGCTGGGAGGGATTGTGGGCAGGAGGAGAAGGGGACGGCAGGGGATGAGATGGCTGAATGGCATCACTGACTCGATGGACGTGAGTCTGAGTGAACTCTGGGAGTTGGTGATGGACAGGGAGGCCTGGTGTGCTGCGATTCATGGGGTCGCAAAGAGTCAGACACAACTGAGGGACTGAACTAAACTGAACTGAATTTACTGACTAAGCAGCATGGCCAAGATTTAAGCCCAGGTCATCTTAGGGGAGTTCACCACTTCATCTACAGAATTACTGTCATATTGTGTAAGGCTTACTTCCCAGAAAATCAACTGTGAGGAGTAATGATTCTGGACATGCTTGTAGTAGTATATCTACCTTTCCTTCCTCCACCAAACATTTTAGTCCTGCGGTACGCTCCTGTGTCTCAAGAGTTCTCAGTGTGTCCCTAACTATGACCCTACCTACTGGGAAGAATGAGTCTGTTCTTGGGAGGCACTAATATCACTGAAGAATTGGTCTTCCTCAGGCAACACTGATGACCTAATGTAAGAAGCCTGCTCAGAAACTTTTCCTCTGCTATTTTCTGCTGTAGTGGAAAACCCCCTGCCACCTGCTCATTTACAATAGACTTCTGAAGACCTCTACTAAGACAGAAATGTTATTTTGTCAGCGTGATGCATTAATTTATTCATGCATACCATTATTCATACCATAAACTGGTGCTTCCTATTAATGTAGATTGGTTCTGTACTGGGGTCAAGAATGGATAGGTGATTATGAGAGCTATAGTGGTGGGCAACAGAAGGGCATTGGGTATCAAGGGAAGTCTTATCATAGTTCCTTCTACTCTGCACTTTTTCAGAGATAATGTACTTCAATCTCCAAAGCTGTCAAAGCTGGCTCATTTGAATCCATTTGCATGGGTCCTTTTATATAGCTCTATCCCAGACCTTCTTTTCATCAATCCTTCAGTCTTGTTTTTTCCATTTTGTTAGCCAATCAGGCAAGCTTCTCAGGTGGTACTAGTGGTAAAGAATCAGTCTGCCAAAGCAGGAGACAAGAGATGCAGATTCGATCCCTGGGTCAGGAAGAACCCCTGGAGGAGGGCAGGGCAACCCACCCCAGGATTCTTGACTGGAGAATCCCATGGACAGAGAAGCTTAGTGGGCTACAGTCCATGGGGTCGCAAAGGGTAGGACATGACTGAAGCAACTGAAAGCACATGCACAGCCAAACAAGCAGCCCATTTGTACTGCCCAGAAGTCATTGAATATTCAAACCCAGGCACCTTTCCTCCATACCAAGCATATGGCCCATTGTAATACACAACCTGCAGCTCTACACACTGCGAGGGCTTCAGGCTCACCCACTGCATAGCCATTATGCAGCTGCAATTTACTTTAGCAAGCACCGATACGTCCTGCTAACACATCTGTGAACTGTGTATAAACTACACAGCAGAGGAGTGATGGAGGCTTTGCTGGAGCCCAGTACTTGGTAAGATAGCTGGTCATACTGGTAGTGGCTAAGCCAGGTAGTAGAAGCTGGGGGACACAGGAGAAGTTAAATCAGTCTGAATGGGTGATTAAATTGAGTTATATACAATTGTGTAGAGTGTTTCATTTGACCATAGAACCAGTCTTATTAATATCTTGAGGATCCAGAATTTTTTTGAACACATTTCAAGATGCATTGCTCTAAGCATAGTTTTCTTTTATGTTTGAACTACATAGAGGAATCAGTAAATATCTTCCTGATATTGTGAAAGATCTTTATGTTTGTGGGTAGCTCCTAATTATGATAGGAGACATATTCATGAACATGAGGCTTTGATTCAGAACCTTTCTCTGTTTCTTATAAACTATATGATTTTGAGTAAGTTATTTGACCTTCTGAGTTTCAATTCCTCAAGTATGAACAATAATATCTATCTCAAAGAATTTTTGCTATGAACTTATTAAATGGCAACCCTTATCATCATGATTACTAGGTAATCAGTGAACCACTCTATTAGTCAGGATTCAACTAGGTTGTGCTACAATAACAAGTCCATCCCCAAACCCCATGGCTTAACACAACAACTATGGGGCTACTGTCCATAGGGTCACAAAGAATTGGACACAACTGAGCTTCTGAGCAAGGTGGATATAGTGGAAGCCCAGTGAATGTTGAAGAAATAAAGCAATAAACAAAAATAGCAATGATGTATGTAAAGCATTGTTTCTATGTGCCAAGAACTGATTTACACACATTTTCCTTGTTAAATGACTAAATAGACACCCAAGGCAATGGCACCCCACTCCAGTACTCTTGCCTGGAAAATCCCATGGACAGAGGAGTCTGTTAGGCTGCAATCCATGGGGTCGCTAAGAGTCGGACACGACTGAGCGACTTCACTTTCACTTTTCACTTTCATGCATTGGAGAAGGAAATGGCAACCCACTCCAGTGTTCTTGTCTGGAGAATCCCAGGGACGGGGGAGCCTGATGGGCTGCCGTCTATGGGGTCGCACAGAGTCGGACACGACTGAAGTGACTTAGCATAGACACACGAGACCTAAGTTTCACTCTAGGTACTAAGATCATTGTACTTTTACATAATTTTAGAAAAATATTAAGTCTTTCCTCCCCCTTCCTTTGCAGCATCAGTTTAGAGAGGATAATTCTAAAGCCCCTAAGTCCTACATTTGGTTGCCTCATTTACAAACTATTCAAAGGAATTTGACAACGGCATTAGGTGTCTCCATTACAGCTTCATACTTCAGCTAATGTGAGCTCTCTTTCAAGTCCGAATCTAAAAGTCCAGGTGCATCTTAACTCTGAATCCTTTGAAGTTTACCCATCCTTATTTAATGTGATAATGCAATCTATACATTTAGAATCCATTTGAGGGGCAGTAAAGGGAAAATGGCACGCCAAAGGAAAGATGAACTGCTCTCCAGGGTGAAATCTATCTTGCACACGAATTTATCTTAGGCAGACACTGTTGTTTAAACTAAAAATAATCATAGCCAGTTCTGTGACATTAACCTGCTTAGTTACTCCTGCATAAAACCAGGAATGAAAATGAGGGCAAAGGTTGGCAGTGAGTCAGATGATTATTTTATGTCTATGCTCACGCTGTTTCAACCTGCCTGGAGGAAAATGTGCCTATGTGTTAGATACATGGATTTCTCAAGTTACAATTAATATACTTGGGCTGTTGTTACCCATAAGAGATTAGAATGCTCAATACCCTGCTTACTCCAACCATGCAGCCAGATTACTACATAATGCTTGCAAAGAACTTTGCCGTGACCATCAGCTCCTAGGCTTTATCCAGAGGACTCCTTAATCATTTTTTTCCCTTGTCCTTCACTACCTTCTAAAGGGGTAAACTGATAAACACATCCATAGTTCTAATAGATACTCATCTACCCACAAAGAACTCAAATCCTGGAAAATGACAAAAGAGAAGCATGCTCATTCAGAAAAATTAAGGGGAGGGGGATTAGCATTGAGACTGGAAGGGGGATAAAAAGAAGCTAAAAAGTAGAATTCACATAATGAAAAAAGGAAAAAGGTTAAAGCCTTTTTTAAATTCATCTGCTGGCTCTTAAGAATGCCTCAAGGATTAGAATAGATATTAGTCACATTCACACCAAATATGAGGAAATCAGCCTGAGGATATTCCTTCTTTTTATTCCTCCAGAAACAAGCAATTATTTCTTATCTATCAGGGGAGATCATTGAGAAGGTGCACCCAGGAAAAAACAACAGCAACAACAACAACAAAAATACCAAAACCCTGAGGAAGTAATCTTTCACACTTAAAACATTTCTCATGGCTCTGTTTGTTATCATGAAGCAATCCTGTAAGGTAGTCTTAAAATCTTTTGAATTCTTCCTTACTGAGTTTCCCACTTCAAACAGGAAGCAGTTGAAGTTTCTTATAACAAAATGAAAATGATCAAAAACTAAGCAAAATGGATGTTGTTTGTTTAACAGTCGATCTGTTCAGGCTGCAACAGACAAAATGAAGCTAAGAAATCTCAAGCAGTTCCATTTTGTGTGGTAAATAGCTCAAGTATCTCCCTACACCGTTTCACCACTGAGGTTTCAATGTGGAGACAGGGACACATTCCTTGGCTTCTTTGATGGATTCAGATGCCCCCTTTTGTGTTCTCATGGTTCTGCGTACTTGTCTTTTGTAACACTACCTACCACCGGAATTTAATATTTACTCATGTGATCGCTTTAGTAATGTTTGTGTTCCCTACTCATTTGGGTCATTTAGGACAGCAGACATGGCCCTTTTTGGTTCACCATTGTATCCCCATCTCCTGGTACAGCTCCTGGTAAATGCAGCTGTGCAATGGCTCTGTGCTGGATGTATGTATTAACGAAGGTCGATTAAACTGTTAATCAGCTCAGGTTAAATCAGCCCAGTGCCCCCAGAGGGACACTGAGGACCTCTATCCTCTTCACCTCTTTCATCTGTTTTCCACATGCTTATTCAATGAGCTTTTACCTAGGACTGTCTTCAGTAATTTTTTCTAATTTATATAAACATCATTTTTAAAAAACACTTTTATATTTATAGAAAAATTGAAAATATAGTACAGAGAGTTCCCTCATATCCTAAATCTAGTTTCCCCCATTAATAATATATTATATTAATATTTATTACAATTAATGAACCAATAGTGATATTGCTAACTAAAGTCCATTCCTTATTCTGCCAGTGCAGGAGATGCCAGAGACACGAATTTGGTCTCTGGGTCAAAAGATCCCCTAGAGGAAGGAATGGCAACCTACCTCAGTATTCTTGCCTGGGAAATTCTATGGACATAGGAGCCTAGTGGGCTACAGTCCATGGGGTCAAAAATAGTCTGACACGATCGAGCGACTGAGTGCACTCATTCCTTATTCAGATTTCCTTCATTTCTACATAATGTGTTATTTTTCATTTCCAGTTTCAGGGCCCCATCCAGGACACCATGGCACATTTAATTACCATGTTTCCTTAGGCTCTTCTTGCCTGTGACAGTTTCTCAGACTGTGCTTTTTTTTTTTAGTAACCTTGACCATTTGAGGAATACTGGTCAGGTATTGTGTAGACTAATCTGTTGAGATTGGGCTGATATTTTTCTTGTAATTAGACTGGGGTTATGTATTTGAGGGAGGAAGACCACAGAGAAGTATTATGTTCGTCACATCCTGTTGAGTACATTCATCAACACAACAGTCACTGAGGTTGTTGACTCCATCACCTGAGGTTGTGTATGTCTGCCTTCTCCACAGTGTGTGCAGCTATACTTCAATGATTTGGGAGCTATGCTCCATATTCTGGGCTTCCCTTGTAGCTCAGTTGGTAAAGAAACTGCCTGCAATGCAGGAGACTAGGGTTTGATTCTTAGGTCAGGAAGATCCCCTGAAAAGGAAACAGCAAAGCACTCCAGTATTCTTGCCTGGAGAATCCCATGGACAGAGGAGCCTGGCAGGCGACAGTCCACGGGGTCACAAGAGTCAGACACGACTTTGCTCCATATTCTAGAAAGTGAAATACCTAATATTATTTGGAATTCTTCGGCATGGGGAACTTGCCTATTCTTCTTCATTTATTTATTTATTTTTCATTACTTTATATTAGTGTGGCTCATGGATATTTATTTCAAATCTTAGGTAATAACCCAGTACTACTTTATTTATTTTGTTGCTCAAATTGTTCCAGCTCTGCCCACAGGGAGCTCATTCAGTTTGTTTCTGTGTCTCTTTGACACACCCTCATTATTGTGGGGCTCTTGTTTGTTTTTGGTTTCTTAGCACTTACTTTCTGGCACTCCAGACTCCTCTTGTATAGTTTCTATCCTATTCCTGGACTCAGTCATTTCAGCTATTTCTTTTTCTTTTTTTTAATTTAATTTTATTTTTAAACTTTACATAATTGTACTAGTTTTGCCAAATATCAAAATGAATCCACCACAGGTATACATGTGTTCCCCATCCTGAACCCTCTTCCCTCCTCCTTCCCCATACCATCCCTCTGGGTCGTCCCAGTGCACTAGCCCCAAGCATCCAGTATCGTGCATTGAACCTGGCCTGGCATCTCATTTCATACATGATATTTTACATGTTTCAACGCCATTCTCCCAAGTCTTCCCACCCTCTCCCTCTCCCATAGAGTCCATAAGACTGTTCTATACATCAGTGTCTCTTTTGCTGTCTCGTACACAGGGTTATTGTTACCATGTTTCTAAATTCCATATATATGTGTTATTATACTGTATTTCTGTTTTTCCTTCTGGCTTACTTCACTCTGTATAATAGCCTCCAGTTTCATCCACCTCATTAGAACTGATTCAAATGTATTCTTTTTAATGGCTGAGTAATACTCCATTGTGTATATGTACCACAGCTTTCTTATTCATTCATCTGCTGGTGGACATCTAGGTTGCTTCCATGTCCTGGCTATTCTAAACAGTGCTGCGATGAACATTGGGGTACACGTGTCTCTTTCCCTTCTGGTTTCCTCAGTGTATATGCCCAGCAGTGGGATTGCTGGATCATAAGGCAGTTCTATTTCCAGTATTTTAAGGAATCTCCACACTGTTCTCCATAGTGGCTGTACTAGTTTGCATTCCCACCAACAGTGAAAGAGGGTTCCCTTTTCTCCACACCCTCTCCAGCATTTACTGCTTGTAGGCTTTTGGATTGCGGCCATTCTGACTGGCTTCAAGGAGTTTTTGTTCCTTTTGCTGGGGAGTGGTCTTGAAAACCAAGGGCTGCCTACTAGGTGTGCTCATTTTGCTTCTAGGCTATCTCAGCTGAGACAGCAAGGACGTATATGTGTGTCTTGATTTACAGATACATGTATATCTATACATATTTTTATATGGAACCATTTCTATCTGTGTTAAGCTAAACATGATTTCATACTGATGTCTCAAATTCTGATACTTTGCAACACGGATAACTCTAGCCTCTACCCTGTGTATATCTGTAAACTTCCACTCCAGCAGTGATAAGCTTGGCTTCCACCATCCACCATCCATTAACTTAACTGTTCAATTCCAGTCCACACGTATAGCAATATCAGAATTAGTAACTGATACCCTTGTGGCATATGGCCTTATCAGCTAGAATACAGTGCTTATCTGCAACTTCTTTTGCCTTTAATTTTATATTCTATTCATTCCCAAAGCACTTTTCTCCCATCCTTACCAGTGAGGTTGTTTTAAACATTTGCAACACAGATTACTTTGTGACGGTCTGCTTTGTATCCCATGACTACTAGACCTTCTAAAATGATTTTTGAAATAATTTAGAAAAATTAAGGCTCACTCTTTGTGCTGTAAAATTCACTTGATAAATATGTAAGGTTTTGTATCCATAAATACAGAGTAGTTTCATCACCCTAAAAAATTTCCCATGCTTCACTTATTTAACCCTTCCTCCTCTTTCCCCTAGGAAATGGTAACCCACTCCAGTATTCTTGCCTGGGAAACCCCAAGGATAGAGGAGCTTGGTGGGGGGTCGCAAAGAGCTGGGCATGACTTAGCCACTGAGCATACATACACACACCTCTTTCCCCTGAATTCCCTGCAATCACTGATATTTTTGTTACCATTACTAGATTTTTTCCTTTTCCAGATGCCATGTAATTAGAATCATATAGTGTATAGTTTTATTAAACTGGCTTCTTTCACTTGGTTATATGAATTTTACATCCATCTGTGTCTTTTTGTGGATTGACAGCTCATTTCTTTTTATTGCTGGGCAATATTTCATTGTCTAGATGTGCCACAATTTGCTTATCCATTCACTTATTTAATGAAAGACATTATGGTTGCTTCCAAATTTTGGCCATTATGAATATAGTTGTTATAAATATTCACTTGCAGATTTTCATACAAACATAATTTTTAAATCACTTGAGTAAATATGTAGGAGTGCAACTGCTGGATAGTATCTCCAATAACTCATTAAGTACCAACTAAATCTCACTGTAGTGTTAGTGTTAGTCACTCAGTTGTGTCCGACTCTGAGGGACTCCAAAGACTGTAGCCCCAGGTTCCTCTGTCCATGGGATTGTCCAGGTAAGAATTGGAGTGGGTTGCCATTTCCTTCTCCAGGGAGCTTCCTGACCCAGGGGTCAAGCCCAGATCTCCTCTATTGCAGGCAGATTCTTTACAATCTGAGCCACCAGGGAAGCCGAAAATCTCACTGAGGGATTAGCTAAAAAAATATGTTTAAACAAAGACTTAATGAATATTGATTATGTTCTAAACTTTTCACCAAGGTACTTTTACATCTTGTATTTATTCATTCATTCCACCAATATGTGTTAATATTGAAGCTCTAGTACTATGGCCAGACTCTTCTAGGCTCTGGAGATACAGCCATGAACAACAGCCATGACAATCCTTCCTGTAAGGAGCTTTTATTCTAGTTAGGGGAAACATATCATAAACAAATTAATAAATAAATGTGTAAAATGGCAAGTAAACCTGAGTGTTTATAAAAGTATGGCAGGGTAAGGTAGCTGTTAAGTCGCTTCAGTCGTGTCCGACTCTGTGTGATCCCATAGACGGCAGTCCACCAGGCTCCACCGTCCCTGGGATTCTCCAGGCAAGAACACTGGAGTGGGTTTCCATTTCCTTTTCCAGGGTAAGGTAGACTGAGGGCTATATTCTGTGATGGGTGGATTATAAAAGATTTCACAGATAAGGCTGACATTTGTCCAGATACTTAACTGAAGTGAGAAGATAGGTAAGGAATAATTACAAGTATGTGTCAAGGCCCTGAGACTGCACCAAACCTACTATGTTCACATTTTAGAAAGATCAAGGAGGCCAGTGTGGATAAAGCCAGTGAAAGAAGAGGGGAATGTGAAATGCTAAGGTGATAGAGAAAGAAGTTAGGAGGACAGATTCTGCAGAGTTCTTAGACCATAGTGAGCACCTTGCATTTAATTCTGAGTAAGATTTGAAGCCACTGGAAGGTTTGAGCAGAGGAGAGAGCTGATCAGCCAAATACCATCAACGACTCCCCTTTTTTTTCATTCAGACAAAAGCCAGGGACTCATCCACAAAGTTGTGCTGGAGTGGCTCACTGGAAAATGTCAAGTGCTGTAGGACTCCAGCAACATCACTGCACAGGACTGGTCAGACAAATTTCATCTGAGGAGTGGAAGGGCATCTGATCCCTGTGAGTGCAGTCACAATGCCATTACAATGGCACTTAAAATATTTATTTATTTATTTAGGCTGCATTGGGTCTTATTTGCAGCATGCAGGATCTTTTGTTGAGGCTTTCAGACTCTCTAGTTGTTCTGAGCGCACAGGCTCAGAAGTTGTGGTTCTGGGGCTTAATTGCTCTGTGTCACGTGGGATCCTAGTTCCCTGACCAGGGATCAAACCTGCATCCCTGTTCAGTGTGCTCTTAACCCCTGGACCACCAAGGTAGTCTCCCACAAAACCATTTTAGAACGTCTTTTATTCTTCAGTGTGCCATCATGTATGTGTTCTCACTTATATTCTGTGTGTTAAGCAAGGAAGGCAAAATCCTGTGTTAAATTCAAGGAAATGGAGGCATAATCATTTTTTAAATGTTAGCTAGCAACTATGAATGAACATTTACTGTATGCCAAGCATTTTCTAGCCATATGTATGTGTATATTTTAAACTATTTAGTCTTCCTCCAAAACTCTATGAGTTGTGACATTTTGTAGATGAGGAAACTGAGGAACAGAGAGATGGTGAATCCTGCTCAGTGTCACATAGCTGAGAAGTGATAGAGCCAGAATTCATCTGGTCTGTCTGGCACCTTGATTGGCTCAAGGTCACACAGAGTGGAGACGAGAGACTTGGTTCTCAGTTTTCTGTCCAGAGCAGTGATTGTAACTTGGTTCACTCACACTCATTCCAGACACTTCTCGTGGGACACCCCTCTTGCATCTTTGTTTATGTTTTTTCAGCTGATGGAACTTTACTCCTGATTCCAGAAGTGAGTATATATGACTCAGTTTTGGCCAGCTCTCCTAGTCAGAATGACTGGTAAAGAAATGGGCATGTGTCTCCAAGTTGCCAAAAACAAACAAAAGATCACTTTGAAGACTTTTCTTTTGGGGAAGAGAGGATTTTTATTTCCACTCTGCAACTATTTGCAAGGAAATGCTGGCAATCATATCAAAGGAGGGGAAGATTCCACTGAGATGTACCTGAGTCAGGAGGAACGAAGAGTCATTGAACTTGGTTGGGTCCCTGGATCCACCTGTGACTGCTCCTGAACTTTTCCATCATTTGAGTTAATAAATTCTCCTTTTTCATAATCCAGTAAAACTTAGATTTTACTTATTTGTGACAGTGGATTCTGATGAATATAAACAAATTGCTGAGTCGGGAGTAATAATGTAGCCATAGATAAAGGCTTTAGTTTTCAAACATTGAGTTCTGACCCCCTAAGTCTACTGGCACACGTGGTTTAGGGAACACTGGAGAGAGAGAGGCCTTAACCTGGAATTCGACTACTCAGATCTAAATCCAACCCTAGCTTCTAGTACTTGAGTAGTCTGTGAGCAGGCCACCACTCCCTGAGCTTTGTTCTGTCCCATAGCAAAATGGGAATTATGCAAAACACCTTGAGTGTCATAAATAAATGAGATGACATACATCAGAGTATCTATTAGACTTCCTGGTGTATCTTAGGAGCTCGATAAACATTAGCTGTCTGTCGGCTGCACTGTTCTAAGAACAATTTAGACTTGCAAGTTTTCTGAATTGTAAGACTAAGTTTCGGCCTCTACCAATTGTGCAAATACTGGACCAAACATTGTACCAGGAAGTTAATATAATGTGAGCATAAGATGTCTATTTTATCTATGAGGAAAAAAAGGCTCAGACAGGCAAAGAAACTCAACAAAAGGCAAATAGTTTGTCAGAAACTTAACTGAAGGACAAACATTTTGTAAGTGACAGGATCAGGATTTGAATCAGTCTCTGGTGACGCTTTGCTGACAAAGGTCCATGGAGTCAAAGCAATGATTTTCCCAGCAGTCATGTATGGATGTGAGAGTTGGACCATAAAGAAAGCTGGGTGCCGAAGAATTGACACTTTCCAATTGTGGTGCTTGAGAAGACTCTTGAGAGTTCCTTGGACAGAAAGGAGATCAAACTAGTCACTCTTAAAGGAAATCCACCCTGAATACTCACTGAAAGGACTGATGCTGAAGTTCCAATACTCTGGCTACCTGGTGTGAAGAGCTGACTCATTGGAAAAGATCCTGATGCTGGGCAAGATTGAAGGCAGGCGGAGAAGGGGAGGACAGAGAATGAGATGGTTGGATGGCATCACCAACTCAATGGATATGATTTTGAGCAAACTCTGGGAAATGGCGAGGGACAGGGAAGCCTGGCGTGCTGCAGGTCATGGGGTTACAAAAAGTTGGGCACAACTGAACAACTCTGATGACTGAACGTATACTTTTTCTTCTGCACTGAGATTTTCTCCAGATAAACTGGCTCATATTCATCACAAATCAAGATATTAGGCCAAAGATATCTCCTGACTAAAGCATGTATCTGAGGGGACTTCCCTGATTATTCCAGTGGTTAAAATTCTGAGCTTCCATATAGGGAGCTTGGGTTCAATCCCTGGTCAGGGAACTAAGATCCACCATGCCACATGGCACAACCAAAAGCAAAAAAAAACAAACAGAAAAACCACAAACAAATAAAGCACATATTCAAAGTGGCCAAACGTACCTCTATTCAACTGAAAATCAGAAAAAGTTGGGAGGGCACCTTTTTTTTTTTTTTTTTACTTTGGAGAAGATGCTAGAAAATTTGTACCCTTAAAGTCCAACCATTAACTCAGTAAAAGTGAAGAAAATGTGTCCCTGTACACAGTTCTCATTTTTCTTCCAAAAGAAATGGGGGAAAAAAAAAATCCACATTTCTTCATCAAGCTCTCTCTTCTCATTCCCAATCAATCTTAATGTTTAAAAGCATCCTCTGAATAATCAAAATGGGCATTGTGGAAGAGGCATTATGATACAAGGGGACAGTTGGTTTTATATTTGCCATGGTTCTCAGGCCTCGAAGGCTTGATGGTTAAATGAGGGAAATGGTAATATGCAGCTAAAGAGTTCATTCATTGCTGTTTGTTCATCAATAATAGATAATCTCACTTAGGAAGGCTAAGTGACCCATGCCTTATTTGCCCAGTGTGGTTTTGTAGTCTAAAACACACCCAGAAGACAACTGCATTCTTCCCTCCCTGCAGACATCCTCTCGAACCAGAGTCTTGTTTTTGCTGCTATGCTGTGTAACTGGAACTGCAATTTAATGCAATTTCTCGTCCATTTCACTGATTGCAACTATTTAGTACATTCTCAAAGAAAGATGATTACAACTGGCTGGTTCTTAATGCTTAATTTATTTACATGCATGCCTGCTACAGAGTTATTTCATTCATCTCCCAAATGATGGCATAAAATCATTGAAAAATGATGGGCAATAAACATGGCTATTCCGCCACAGTCCTCAGTGGCAAATAACACCCACCGTCGCTCCTAACATTGGTTGACCTGAGTTCCATTGCTCTTAAAACCTAGCCATAATGAATGCAGCACAGACATAAAATTCCTTTATTGCTACTTTGTTCTGACAACACTTGCACAATAACAGATTTTCTTAGTTAAAATAAAACTCGTACCAAATTGGCGTTTTTTCGTGTTGGTAACTGAAGCAAAACCACATTCCTCTTTTTTTTTCTTTCTCTTTCTTTTCTTTTTGAAAGACTGTCATATTAGCTGGAAGAAAGAGTGAATTTGGGGAACCATGACTGCATTCTAATTGTCTCTTCTGTTGTTGCCTGGGCTGGGCTATTCACATTAAGCTGAACAAATGCCACATTTGCATTTCTGATAAGTGCTAGCATTTTTCGCATTTTTTTTGGCACTTCTCACTTCAGTTGAGAATACCTGAAAAGTTACCTAAATTAGCCTACCAGGATAGCTCATCATCTCATCAAAATTGAGAGGAGAAAAAAAAAAAATAGGATTTTCCTCTAAATTGCAAAAAGTCTTGAATCAGCAGAAAGGACTTTGCCCTCTTTATTAGAGGATTAGAATAAGAATGAGACAATAAAGTGAAAACAGGCAGAATGGGTATTTTCTTCTTCTTCTTTTTTTTTTTTTTTTTTCTCTCTAACAAAATGGCAGAGGCAAGTTGATGCCAGCAGTTGGAATTAGCTCACATGCCCGGTAATAGAATGCATCACTGAGTACACTCCTCCTGCTACTTCTTATCTAAATAGCATCCAACAGCCTCCCATTCCTCCATTTAAAAAAAATGCTGCCTCTCTTCTTTCACCCCAAAAAAAAAAAAAAATCCATACTCATGCTGCTTCTTTCAAAATCACGTTATTATGTTATTATAAATAAAGATTAGACACTTCCTATGAAGGAGGTTGCTGAAGGACTGTCATGAAAGTACTGTTTGTACTGCAATTGTTGGAACTTCTAATGATGTTTGGTTCCCTAAAGATGGCAAAGAGGAAAAACCTAAAAGCAGCCGAGCATTCCATCTCCAATCCCATGACCTCCTTCCAGAATATAATCATCACTGTTAGGTATTCAAACTTGGTTCTGATGAAAACTAAAATGACTTTCCAAAGTTAAACAGCAAACAGAGAAGCAAGAAGGAGTCCTAATTTCATGAGAATTACCCATTTCATTTATTTTCCTTTTTTTTTTTTTTTTTTTCAGTTTTCAAAGGATTCAGATTCAGTGTGAGACAGCAGCTCTGGGTTCACTGAAATGTAGGGGCACATCTGACTTTCCATCCTCAATTAGTCTGAAAGAAGAGCAGGATTTCCTTTATCATAACTATGAATGTCTCAGTTACTCAAAGAAACATACAAAAAACCTGCCCACAATTTTGTCTACAAGTCTGATCACAGTAAGGGCATGGTTGTCTTTGAAACAAGATGAGATGATAAGATTGTAGCTATTCAGTCTAAGACGGAATTTTTCAAATGAGAAAGTGGAAAGAAAATAAAAGAAAAGTCTGGATAGTTCAGATTCCTTTATAGAGGGAAAGATAATTCTGATGGAGAGCATAGGGAAGAACAAAGAACAGGGAAGTTGATTATTAAATCCATGCTTTGAATCCCCTCTGTCTCACTAGCTTGGCATATCCTCACCATTCATCCTTAACCTTCTATTCCTCTTTTGTCAGGATAAGGAATGCTCCAAAATGACCCTTCTCACTTGGCAGGAGAAGTGACCATTCCCCCACACAAGCCTGGGCACTGATGTGACAGCCCACTGACAAACATGTGCACATTACTTAGAGGGAGGCTATAGATCAGAATTCTTTGGTGTTTGGGGTTGAACACAGGCTCCCCAAAAGATAGGTGCATGTTCTCATTCCCAGAATCTGTGAACGTGACCTTATTTGGAAAAAAAGATCCTTGTGGATATAATTAAGTTGAAGTCTTGCAAGGAGATCATGTTGGATTATCCAAGGGGGCCCTAAATCCAATGGCGAGTGTCCTTTTAAGAGGTACACAGAGGGGAACTGACGCACAGAGAGAGGGAGGCAGAGATTGGAGGCATGTGGCCCAGTCAAATGCCAAGGAATGTGGACAGGAACCCCCCAGAGCTTCCAATAACTTAATGTCAGACTTCAGGGCTCAGAATTCTGAAAGAATACATTTCTGTTGCTCTAAACCACCCGATTTACAATAATTTGTTACAGCAGCCCAAGGGGACTAATAAACCTGAGGAGACTGTGAAGATTCTCATGCCAGAGTGCACCCTGGAACAATTAAAGAAGACTCTCCACAGGTAGGATCTAAGCATCAGTAACTTTTAAAGCTCTCCCAGGTGATGCCAGTGTTCATGAAGGCTGAGAGCCACTGACTTTGGGCACAGGCTATTATACCTGCATGCATGTGTGCTAAATCGCTTCAGTTATGTCTGACTCTTCGAGACTCTATGGACTATATCCCACCAGGCTCCTCTGTCCTTGGGATTTTACCTGCAGGAATACTGGAGTGGGTTGCCATGCCCTCCTTCAGGGGACGTGAAGTGTAGGTAGACACTGGAAAGCATGGTTTGTATTTGTTCTCAGCAGCGGGGCTCATTTCCATCCAGGGTGAAGCAGGACGGAAGCTCGGGTTCAGAACGGAATGAGGAGAGATGGAGAGAAAGCACGGAGGTGGTTAGCGGTGGTGTCCTGAGTGAGCCCTTATCGAGAAGTTTCTTCTGGACATATATCAGGGACTCCACTCAGTGCCCTTCCTGTTCTTATTGCCTGTTTTGAATGCAGTTCAGAAAGTCAGTGAAGCTCTGTAGCAATCTTGTTTTTAAAAAATATTTCAATGTTATTGGAGTATAGTTGATTTATAATATTGTGTTAGTCTTAGGTGTACAGCAAAGTGATTCAGGTATACAGAGACATATAATCACTCTTTTTAGATTCTTTTCTCATGCAGGTTATGGCAGAGTATTGGATAGAGTTCCCTGTGCTGTAGAGTAGGTCCCCATGGGTCATCTCTCTTATCTACAGTGGTGTGTTTGCAACCCAGCCTCCTGTAACACTCTTTTTTTTCCCTTTCCCTCTCACCTCTCTCAATCTCTTATCCCTCCCCTCTTCTTTCCCTCTCTTTCCTTTCTTCCCTTCCTTCCTTTCTTTGTTTCTCTCCCCCACCCCCCTACTTGGTTTGGGAAATACAAAAACTTCTGATATTTAAATTAGATTTCATGACAAAGGAGGCAAGAATATATAATGGAGAAAAGACAATCTCTTTGACAAGTGGTGCTGGGAAAACTGGTAAACCACTTGTAAAAGAATGAAACTAGAACACTTTCTAACACCATACACAAAAATAAACTCAAAATGGATTAAAGATCTAAACATAAGACCAGAAACTATAAAAATCTTAGAGGAGAACATAGGCAAACCACTCTCCGACATATATCACAGCAGGATCCTCTATGACCCACCTCCCAGAATATTGGAAATAAAAGCAAAAATAAACAAATGGGATCTAATTAAAATTAAAAGCTTCTGCACAACAAAAGAAACTATAAGCAAGGTGAAAAGACAGCCTTCGGAATGGGAGAAAATAATAGCAAATGAAGCAACAGACAAACAACTAATCTCAAAAATATACAAGCAACTCCTACAGCTCAATTCTAGAAAAATAAACCACCCAATCAAAAAATGGGCCAAAGAACTAAATAGACATTTCTCCAAAGAAGACATACAGATGGCTAACAAACACATGAAAAGATGCTCAACATCACTTATTATCAGAGAAATGCAAATCAAAACCACAATGAGGTACCATTTCATGCTAGTCAGAATGGCTGTGATCCAAAAGTCTACAAGCAATAAATGCTGGAGAGGGTGTGGAGAAAAGGGAACCCTCTTACACTGTTGGTGGGAATGCAAACTAGTACAGCCACTATGGAGAATAATGTGGAGATTCCTTAAAAAAGTGGAAATAGAACTGCCATATGACCCAGCAATCCCACTGCTGGGCATACACACCGAGGAAACCAGAAGGGAAAGAGACACGTGTACCCCAATGTTCATCGAAGCACTGTTTATAATAGCCAGGACATGGAAGCAACCTAGATGTCCATCAGCAGATGAATGGATAAGAAAGCTGTGGTACATATACACAATGGAGTATTACTCAGCCATTAAAAAGAATACATTTGAATCAGTTCTAATGAGGTGGATGAAACTGGAGCCTATTATAGAGAGTGAAGTAAGTCAGAAAGAAAAACACCAATACAGTATACTAACACATATATATGGAATTTAGAAAGATGGTAACGACAACCCTGTATGCCAGACAGCAAAAGAGACACGGATATATAGAACAGTCTTTTGGACTCTGTGGGAGAGGGAGCGGGGGATGATTTGGGAGAATGGCATTAAAACATGTATAATATCATATAAGAAACGAATCGCCAGTCCAGATTCAATGCAGGATACAGGAAGCATGGGGCTGGTGCACTGGGATGACCCAGAGAGATGGTACGGGGAGGGAGGTGGAACAGGATCGGGAACACGTGTACACCCGTGGTGGATGCATGTTGATGTATGGCAAAACCAATACAATATTGTAAAAAAAAAAAAAGTATCATGACGATTATACCCATTTTACATTTGTTGGGAATAAATACTATCCATACTGTGATTTGTTATAAGCAATAGCACCAAAAAAATAAATAAATAAATAAAAAATAAAGTCTACTTCTATCAACATAAAAATAAATAAATAAATTAGATTTCAACCAATTGGAACTTTGTCTGTAAATGAGGTCATAATAAATAAAATACTCTAGATTCTCTTGGAGGTGAAGCAGTAGTTTCATCATCTTTTATCAGAGGCAGTCTTCTATAAGCCTTCTTGATGAGTTTTGTGAAAACAAAATCCATGTGGACTGGAATTTCTCAAACTTAGTTTCAAGTTAAAATTAAAGGTAAACATTTACTGAGAGTTAATGTCTTGCAAAAAAAATTAAAAAATAAAAAACCTTTCAGAGTCTTTCACGATTCAAGAAAAATTGGCATGCTTTCTGAAATTCAAACTTTCATGCATTCTCCTCCCCAAGCCACAGTGATGCAGCTTGCCTGAAAAGAACTGACTTAGGAATAATATTTAAGCAATCAAATTGGTAACTTTTTCAATGCTGGCGAATCAGTTTAGCAAATCCTGTGGCAGGTGTCATGTGTGACGGTTGAGGCGTCTAGGTGGGACATCAGCTAATGGTCATATCTGTCACTGACCCATCATTCCAGTGGGAGAGGAACTAGAGTCACTGTTCCACAGCTCTACAGACACACTCCACTGAAGTTAAGCCCGCCATATCAATTATATTTTTTAAAAAGTTATAGCTTATTTTATCTTATCTACTCACCAATAAAAATATTGTAAAAAGATGTAAAAAACAGAACAAAACTACCTGTTGTAAAAGGGACTTTGCGGGGTTGAGAAGGTAGGATAATAATGTTATGATTAATGAAGGACTGATATATATATATAAAATCTAGTAGTGCCAGTTGTTCCAAAGTCACATCTATGAACTTAAACACTGTTGACAGAAATGTTCCCGCAAGAGCTTAATTTTGGCACGCTGCATTTACCATGTATAAGAGACAAAGCATTTGTCTCCATATTGACTTCATTCTCACAGAAGGTCCCTAGAGAGCTTCCTACCTTCTAGCAATGTTTCAAAATTTGAATGGTGGCAGCTCCAGACACTGTGAAATCTATTCAGTATTTTGGTCTCCACCAAATCTTATGAGTGTTTTGATTGTATGCTGCCGTATACGCTGACACTGATTCTCATCTTGGAATTGCTCAGACCTGAGAGAACTTCCCAAGAAGCCTTCTACTTTTTAATGTAATGATTAAATCTAAAGTCAGTTTGAATTCCTGTGGGGTGTCTTTTGCAGGATGAAGCTGCCTTGCAAATTTAAGGTGAATTACCTCTCTTAGCCATGAAAGCAGTTCAAGGCAATGTAAAAGAGGAACAGCATTTTATCCAGCCATTCTCCCCATATTTACCAGTGAGATCAATTATTTCATCCCCATAGGGGCAAAGTGAGGAAAGGAACTGAAAGAGTCCTCCCCCTCATCATGGAAACCAGAAGGAGAGACGCAATGTTCAGAACACATCTCACATTACTTCTTGGTAAAATCCAATTTCCTTCTTCAAAGGCAACAAATAGAAGCAAGTTGCTACAGGTAAAACCTTTAGCAAAATGCCTTCTTGCCTTTTAGCAGCAGCTGGGGACGGTGTCTGCACAAATACAGTGCCTGCACATACAATGCTGTGTGTAAATAATTGATATACTTTTGGACAACTTCCCACTTTATACATTCCTCTTTAAAAAGTAAAAATAAAGCCAAAACAAAAAAGCAACCCATGGAGATCAACTAAATGTGAGAAATGCACTTTTCCTAAAACAAACAAACAATTCACCTCCCAGCTTGGGCTGGGTGGTATGCGTGCTGGAATGTGGACTAGGAAGCATGTTTCCCAGAGGGTGAAAAGTGAATGTCTAGTACCTATTATTTCAGTAGTTACTGCACTACAAAAAGTCCGAGAAAGAAATAAACGGGAAAAAGGCTGAACTGCCTCGTGTGTCTATGTCTGGCTGGCCTCCAGATAGCTGTTCATCAGACAGCTGATGAGCAGAGATTCCGAGTGGGAGCATGAGTCTAGGGTGACTACAGGAAGTTGGCCTCTTATGAAGAGAGGCGGTAGTTCAGGGCTGCAACTCTGCATTTAGTTAGCTTAGGTCAGACCTCGGACCTTCTACTTATTATTACTAGGGGGAGTTACTTCACATCTCTGTGCCACAGTTTCTGCCTATGTAAAATGGTGATAATATAGGGCCTCCCTCACTGAGTTTTAAAAATGAAATGAATTACTATATCTAAGTGGGCTTCCCAGGTGGCTCAGTGGTAAGGAATCAACCTGTCAATGCAGAAGACATGGGTTTGATCCCTGGGTCAGGAAGATCCCCTGGAGAAGGAAATTACAACCCACTCCAGTATTTTTGCCTGGGAAATCCCATGGACAGAGGAGCCTGGTGGGCTATAGTCTTTGGGGTCGCAAAGAATTGGATAGGACTCTGACTAAACAGCAACAACAGCAACTGTATCTAAGACACTTGGATCAGTGTCTCCCACCCAAGAAATACCATGTCCTGTGTTACTCTCAGAACTACCTGAGCTACAATTGAGTGGGACTTGGTAGGAAGAGGTTGAGGTCAAGTAATGGAAACATGCTGGACCTGCATTGGAATTCAGGTTGTGCCCTGAAGTAACAATAGCTATGAACTACATGTCACTTAGCTTCTCTGAGCCTTAGGTTTCTCTTTTGTAAAATGTGAAAAATACAGCCTATCTCCATAGCATTGTCATAAGGATTAAATGAGTAAAAAGTTTCTAAAAGTCTGCTGTTGTTCAGTCACCCAGTCATGTCAGACTTTTTGTGACCCCATAGACTGCAGCACACCAGGCCTCCCTGTCCCTCACTACCTCCCAAAGTTTGCCCAAATTCATATCCATTGAGTCGGTGATGCCATCCAGCCATCTCATCCTCTGATGCCCTCTTCTCCTTCTGCCCTCAATCTTTCCCAGCGTCCAGGGACTTTTTCAGTGAGTCAGCAGTTTGCATCTGGTGATTAAAATACTGGGACTAACAGTCCTATCTGGTAGTAAATCCTCAATAAATGTTTATACCCCTTTTTTACCTTGTTCCTTTGCCCAACTCTCAATAGTCTTCATGCTTTCTCACCATGAACATCTACTCTAAAAGCCTAAAATATCATTTCACTTATCAAGATATTGTACTTCATCTACAATCAATTGCCAGTGCCATAAGTAACTAATGAAGTATATCAGGATGTGAGGAAAAAGGAGGAGAAAAAAAAAAAGGAAGCAAACTTTTTTCGTTCCCAAAGTCCTATCTTGAAGGCTTACTTATCTTGGAGTACCATATTCAATCACAAATATTTGTTTGTGCCAGAACAATGTCAAAATAATGAAAACAACACCTTCTCTGGCTACACAGAATTTACATCATAGAAGAGAGAAGAAAATTTTACTAGTAGCTCTAATGCATAGTAACTATGATTCATATACTGACAGATGTACAAACCAAATGTTCCCAGGGCTCAGAATAGTAAGTGGGCCTGTCTGGTTTGCCCATATGGAAAAACTTCAAGATGAAGGTAATATCTGATCTGATGTTTGAGGCTGGATAGAGACTGGATGGGTTGTAACAAAGAGCAAGGACACACTAAACCAACGGTCATTGTTTGGGGCTAAATTGTGTCTCCCTCAAAATTTGTTAAGTTAAAGTCTAACCCCAAATACCTCAAAATATGGCCTTATTGGGAGATAGGGTCTTTAAAGAGGTAATTAACTTAATATAAGGTCACATGGATGGGCCTTATTCCAATATGACTAATGTCCTTATAAAAGAAAATTAGAACCAAGACACATGCAGAGGCAGGACCATATGAAGACACAGGGAGAAGATGGCCATATATAAGCTAAGGAGAAAGTTCTCAAAATAAACCAATCGTGCTGATACTTTGATTTCAGGCTTCTAGCCTCTGGAGTGGTGAGGAAATAAATTTCTGTTTTTTAAGACACTCAATCTTGGTGTTGCTTTGCTGTGGCAGTCTTAGCACACCAATATGATCACCAGCAACAAAGGTTAGACATGTAGTAGGTGGTATATTCAGGGAAAGTGCAATTCTCCTCTAAGATGATTTGAGTAGAGGAGTAATGAGAGATAAGTGTGAAGGAGGGGTGTTTAAGATTAAGAATAGAGAACCTTGAACATAAACTAGGGATCTGTTATTCAGTATGTGAAGGAGGGTCAGTACAGGGCATATACCCTGATAAAACCAAAATTCAAAAAGACAATGCACTCCAGTGTTTATTACAGCACTATTTACAATAGTCAGGAAGTGGGAAAAACCTAAGTGTTCATTGACAGATGAATGGATAAAGATGTGGTACATACATGCAATGGAATATTACTCAACCATAAAAAGGAATGAAATTGGGTCATTTTTAGAGTTGTGGATGGACCTAGAGTTTGTCCTACAGGGTGAACTTCAGTACATATGAAGTAATATTTGTTTTTCTCTTTCTGACTTACTTCACCCTGTATGACAAATTCTAGGTCTTTCACACTTATCTCTCATTATTCCTCTACTCAAATCATCTTAGAGGAAAATTGCACTTTCCCTGAATATACCACCTACTACATGTCTAACCTTTGTTGCTGGTGATCATATTGGTTTGCTAGGACTGCCACAGCAAAGCACCACAGATCGAGAGTCTTAAAAAACAGAAATTTATTTCCTCACCACTCTGGAGGCTAGAAGCCTGGAATCAAAGTATCAGCAGGATTCTTTGTTTCAGGCTTCTATATATGGGCTTCCATGATAGCTCAGTTGGTTAAGAATCTGCCTGCAATGCAGCAAACCCTGGTTTGATTCTTAGGTCAGGAAGATGACCTGGAATAGGGATAGGTTACCCACTCCAGTATTCTTGGGCTTTCCTTGTGGCTCAGTTGGTAAAGAATCCACCTGCAATGAGGGAGACACGGATTCAACCCCTGGGTTGGGAAGATCCCCTGGAGAAGGGAAAGGCTACCCACTCCAGTATTCTGGCCTGGAGAATTCCATGAACTGTACAATCCATGGGGCCATAAAGAATCAGACACAACTGAGCAACTTTCAATTTCAATAAATATATATAACCTAGAAAATGGTACAGATGAACCTAGTTCCAGGGTAGGTATAGAGATACAGACATAGAAAATGGATGTGTGGACACAGGAGGGAGGAGGATAGGGTGTGGTGATTTTGGAGATTGAATTTGACATGAATACACTACCACGTATGAAATAGATAGCTAGTGGAAACCCATTGTACAGCAAAGGGAGCTCAGCTCAGTGCTCTGTGATGACCTAGAGGAATGAGATGGGGTGGGAGGGAGGCGATATATGTATGCATTTGGCTGACTCACTTTGTTGTACAGCAGAAACTAGCACAACATTATAAATCAATTATCAGTTCAGTTCAGTTCAGTAGCTCAGTCGTGTCCAACTCTTTGCAACCCCATGAATCGCAGCATGCCAGGCCTCCCTGTCCATCACCAACTCCTGGAGTTCACTCAGACTCACATCCATCGAGTCAGTGATGCCATTCAGCCATCTCATCCCCTGCCGTCCCCTTCTCCTCCTGCCCACAATCCCTCCCAGCATCAGAGTCTTTTCCAATGAGTCAACTCTTCGCATGAGGTGGCCAAAGTACTGGAGTTTCAGCTTTAGCATCATTCCTTCCAAAGAAATCCCAGGGCTGATCTTCTTCAGAATGGACTGGTTGGATCTCCTTGCAGTCCAAGGGACTCTCAAGAGTCTTCTCCAACACCACAGTTCAAGAGCATCAATTCTTCGGAGCTCAGCTTTCTTCACAGTCCAACTCTCACATCCATACATGACCACAGGAGAAACCATACCATTGACTAGACGAAACTTTGTTGGCAAAGTAATGTCTCTGTTTTTCAATATGCTATCTAGGTTGGTCATAACTTTCCTTCCAAGGAGTAAGCGTCTTTTAATTTCATGGCTGCAGTCACCATCTGCAGTGATTTTGGAGCCCCAAAAATAAAGTCTGACACTGTTTCCTCTGTTTCCCCGTCTATTTCCCATGAAGTGATGGGATCGGATGCAATGATCTTCATTTTCTGACCTTTGAGCTTTAAGCCAACTTTTTCACTCTTCTCTTTCATCTTCATCAAGAGGCTTTTTAGTTCCTCTTCACTTTCTGCCATAAGGGTGTTGTCATCTGCATATCTGAGGTTATTGATATTTCTCCTGGCAATCTTGATTCCAGCTTGTGCTTCTTCCAGCCCAGCATTTCTCATGATATACTCTGCATAGAAGTTAAACAAGCAGGGTGACAATATACAGCCTTGACGTACTCCTTTTCCTATTTGGAACCAGTCTGTTGTTCCATGTCCAGTTCTAACTGTTGCTTCCTGACCTGCATACAGATTTCTCAAGAGGCAGGTCGGGTGGTCTGGTATTCCCATCTCTTTCAGAATTTTCCACAGTTTATTGTGATCCACACAGTCAAAGGCTTTGGCATAGTCAATAAAGTAGAAATAGATGTTTTTCTGGAACTCTCTTGCTTTTTCCATGATCCAGCGGATGTTGGCAATTTGATCTCTGGTTCCTCTGCCTTTTCTAAAACCAGCTTGAACATCTGGAAGTTCACGGTTCACGTATTGCTGAAGGCTGGCTTGGAGAATTTTGAGCATTACTTTACTAGCGTGTGAGATGAGTGCAATTGTGTGGTAGTTTGAGCCTTCTTTGGCATACTCCAATTTAAAAAAAAATGAATTTTGAAAAACAAGAGTAAATTGTTAGATGTACTTTCAGGAATTGGGTCAGGTGGATTAGAATAGGAGAAACTGAGAGGCATACAGCAGCTAGTCTTCAGGCAGCACTTGTAAAAGATACTGAATTGTAAGTTTGAGGGGAGGTAGGTGGTAGAAGCAATAAGGAAAGCAATAACATTTATAAGAGATGGAGTTGACAGGATGTGGCAATGGAAAGAAGCAGTGTGATGGGAGAACTTCTGAAGAAGGAAGTCAGAAGGTAATTTGAAGCCAAGTTGATGATTTTATATTTATCTATTGAATTGTAAAATAAATATGAGACTTCCTGTGTTACTGTACAGTGACTGGAGAAAATTCAGATCTGGAGCTCAGGATAGACAGCAAAGCTCAAAGGATGATGTAGAGGCCCTTTGAAGAGCAGAATAATTGCCACCACAGCACTGGATGGACAGGCTAATGAGGAGTATATGGAAAGCCAGAGCATACCTATAATTGGGAGCTAATAAGGATAAAAGATTTCCAGATGATTAGGTTTGGAAACATTGCTCAAAGTTGTATGGACAGCAGTAGAAGCACAGAAAATCTGTTGTTTTGGTGAACTTTAAAAGAATGGCGAGATGGGAAACCTGGCTGCAGAGCAAGTCAATTTACGCAAAAGAACAGGGCTGCGCATGACCCTGAGAGTGAGAGCATTCTTAAATCTTGCCTTCTGCTTTGTTTACTTGCCTCAGTTTGCTCTTGTCCTTCTCATAGGATGTAGTGGGCTTGGCGCGAGGCAGTAGGGAGTCCTAGGGACTGGTCCTAATGGAGAAAGAATGGCAGACTCCTTATTTTTTTAACTACTTTATTGTGACATTATTTACATAACATAAAATAAAATACAATGGGCTTCCCAGGTGGCACTAGTGGTAAAGAGCCCGCCTGCAAATGCAGGAGACATAAGACTCTTGGGGTGGGTCCCTGGATCAGGAAAATCTCCCGGAGGCGGGCATGGCAACCCACTCCAGTATTCTTGCCTGGAAATCCCATGAACAGAGGAGCCTGGTGGGCTACAGTCCATAATGTTGCAAAAAGTTGGTCTTGACTGAAACAATTTAGCATGCATGCATGCACAAAATACAATAATTTAAAGTATACAGATAACCAGCAAGGACCTACTGTAGAGCACATGGAACTCTGCTGGATGTTATGTGGCAGCTTGGATGGGAGGGGAGTTTGGGGGAGAATGGATACATGTATATGTATGCCTGAGGCCCTTCACTGCTCACCTGAAACTATTACAACATTGTCAATTGGCTATACCCCAATACAAAAAATTTTTTTAATATAAAATATATGATAAAAAATAAAAAAATATTTGCCAATTGTCTACTTAAAGGAATAAAGAATACAGTTCAAGTTTTGATAAATAGCTATAATTCCTAACAAAATCATGATGAATATTTTACCAGCACAAAAGATTTAATCATTCCATTTTTCATCCAATATCCTCCTCATCCTCAAACCCCAGGTAGCAACTGATCAACTTTTCTTCACTATATATTGATTTATCTTATCTAAAGTTTCATAAAAATTGAAATGAGCACTAGGGACTATTCTGTCTCCAGCTCCTTTATTTAGCGTATATGTTTTTGAGATTCATACATGTTTTTTACTTTTTTTCTCCTGAGTAGTTTTCCATTGTATAAATATGCCACATTTTAAAAAGTCTATTCATCTTTCCATGTACCTATGTATTATTTCCCATTTTTACTGCTATAAATACAACTGATAAGAAATTTCATAATGAGATTCCAAATAGTATGATGTTTTGAAATTTAATATTCCAATTGCTTATTTCTAGTATGGAGCAACACATACTTCAGTATTTTGACCTGTGTATTTTAGCAATTTTGCTAAAATGACTTACTCGTTCTACTATGCTTTAATACATTCCTTTGGATCTTCTATGTGTCTAAGGAAAAAAAATACTGTTCTCTTTGACTCGAGTTGATATTTCTTATAGCTCAGGTCTACTAGCAATAAATTCTGTCAGCTTTGGTGTGTCTAAAACAGTTTTTGTTTTCACTTTAATTTTGGAAGGTATTTTAAGATGAATGTTAAGATTTTAAAGTGATAATGCCATTTTTCTTTCCACTCTTTAAATCCATCATTTTGTTGACTCTGGTTTACATAATTCCCATGAAGTCTGAGGTGATTCTTCTTCTTCTATACCTATTCAACTTTTTTCCTTTGCCATGTTTAAGATTTTCTCTTTATCTCTGTTTTTAATAATTTAATTGTAGTGAATCTTGATTTTTTCCCCCTGCATTCTGTTTCTTTCTTAGATCTATAGATTTATTATTTTTATCAAAATTGGAAATTTTTTGGCCTTTATTTCTTTTAAGTATATTTTCTGTTCTGTCCACCAACTCTTTTTCTTGGACTCTGATGATATGTATTTGTTAGACCACTTGATATTTTCTTTGAGATTCTTCTTGGTTATTTTTTTAAGTGTTTCTTATTCTATGTGCTTAAGTTTTGAGTGGCTTCTTTTATTGGTTTTTCAACTTAACTGAATTTTTTTGTAGTGTCTAATTGTTATAAGTCCTGTCTGGTAAAATTTTTATTTCATATGTTTTATTTTTCATTTCAATTTCATTTGGTTCTTGTTTATATCTTCTATTCTTATCCTTGTTACATTATACTTTCCTTCAAATTTTTGAGCACACTGAGCATGTCTAACATCCTTGTCTGGAAATTTTATTTTCCCTGTCATGACTGGATCTGCTTATATTGATTGATTGGTTGATTGATTTCTCTTTTGTTTATAGGACTCATCTTCCTACTTCCTTGCATATCTAGCAGTGATTATTTTAGATGGAAAAATTTTTTTATCCTAATTACTATTTAGAAAAAATGTTTAAGTTGATACTTAAAAGAATTGTGATTTCTACACATCTTCCACAACTATTTGATATAGCTTAAACTTACACACACATTTTAAAGAGTTAATTAAATGAATTTTGTGAATTTTATAATGTTGAGTGCTCTTTTTTTTTTTTTGCTTTTCCTTTTTCTTTAGAAAGCGTTGGTGGCCATGAAGTTACTTGTGGATCACTTTGATCCTTTTGAGACTTGATTTTAAGCTTTATTTATAGTAAGTATAGGTCCACTTTAGTCCCACTAGGAAGCTGTGAGTGTTCTGAAGTCTCTACTGAATGCCCATGTATTCAGGTTGGTCTTTCCACTCTGCCTTTTGGAAACATAAAGAGTTCTAGCTCTGCATGAGCTCTGGGAACTTTAGCTTATACGTTCTCAGAATTGTTCTTTCCTTGGAAGTTTTTCTTCGTTTGATTTTAGGAAGTTTTACCTTACTTAAGGCATTCAGCCATACTGCATACCTATTAGTATTCACCAAAGACTAGAAGTGACCCCTACATAGCTTTCAGAAACTCTTTTGCTTACGGCTGCATTGTTCTGACACTCTCCCTGAAATTTTTAGATCCCTCTCCTTCCCAATGTACAATCTCAATTTCCTCAACTCTGAGAGACTGCAGGGCTTCGTTTTGAGTTCTCCTTTCTGCATATTGATCCATAAATTGCCTTTAAGAAAAAAGCCAAGGCTATCACAGGGCTTACCTCTGTTGTTTTCCCTTATTTATCAAAGTCCATTGTCCTCTACTACTGGTTCAGTGTCTGAAAACAGCTTTTTGCATATTTTTGTCCAGTTTTCTAGTTATTTATGGTGGGAGGATGAGTCTGGATCCTATGAGACTTTCATGGCCAGAAACAGAAGTTATTCCATTTATTTTTTTAATGCTGTCCAAAGCAATCAAATAAAATAATTAGGGTACCAAACTATAGAAGAACCATAGCGTGGAATTCTTCTGCTTTTAAATAATTATAGCCAGTCATTATTGAGAATCTATTAACATGAGGAACAGTGCTAGATGTCTTATATGTCTTTTCTTATTTTATTCTTGTAACAGTCTTTTAAAAAATGTATTATTAATATTTTCTCATCTAACAAGTGAGGAAAATAGTAGTTGTAAGCACTGAGTGCTCCCCTGGTAGCTCAGCTGGTAAAGAATTCCCCTGCAATGCGGGAGACCCCAGTGTGATTCCTGATCAGAAAGATCCCCTGGAGAAGGGATAGGCTACCCACTCCAGTATTCTTGGGCTTCCCTGGTGGCTCAGACAGTAAAGAATCCCCCTGCAATGCAGGAGACCTGGGTTCAATCCCTGTGTTGGGAAGATCCATGGAGAAGGGAAAAGCTACCCACATCAGCATGCTTGTGGGGAGAATTCCATGGACAGGAGGAGCCTCACAGGCAGGCTACAGTCCATGGGGTCTCAAAGAGTCTGACACGACTGAGTGACTTTCACAAAGTTAGGATTTGGACCCTAGGCTATTTACTGTGCACTGGTTTATTCCACTGTGTTCCTCTCCCCTGCTTGAGTCACATGGGAAGACAGGATGGCAGTTCATGAGGGACTGTCAGAGAGGAAAGACGATTTTAGGGCTAAAGGAGGAACTGGAGATGAAAGCATGGCCTGGCAAAGCCACTATATGTGGGCAGTCCCACCCCATGACTCACAGACTCCTCAGCTACAGCCCTGTCCTAATCTAAAATGGAATTTATGTTCCTACTTTGAAACGTTCAGTTTAGATCCATTTGCCCTGGTTTTCCCAGGTTCTCGGTACCATTCCTAATTTGCAGGAAGTTTGCCATTTTTCCTCCTGCCACTTGGAGTCCTTGGTTTGTGAGGGCTGTGTCTGGCCTCTTACTAATTTCCTCTGGCTTCTTGTCACTCGGCTGTGTTCCTACAGGTTTTCTCTTTGGGGTTTTTCATTTTTTTTTTTTTTCTGCTGTGATTATGAAAGAGAACTTTGGTCTCTGGGGTTCTTTCCATACAGTTTTAAGCATATTTTTGTGATTCCTATTATTAAAAAATCCTTGCTCGATCATCAAATCCTGCCTAAGCATGAACCAATTTCTTCCCTTGTATTTTTGGCCATGTTGCTTGAGAAAGGAGCTCAACCTGTTTTATCTGCAGACACAAACAATTACAGCTGTAGTCCTCCACCTGTAGTCCTATGCTCCTCACAGCACCCAAATAGCATCCAGAGGCCCACTGAAAACCTCTTATTGTGCTCAAATCAAATAGGTTTTCATCAGCCCTGACTTTATTTAATTTTCTTCTGATTTGGGGATTCAATTGGTCATTAAAATTCTTTATCAGCTTCAGTTATCCTTATTCTCTTTTCTGGCTCACATGTTCCCCAGCTAGACTTCATATACCTGGATGTTACTTTATATTCTTCTCCTCTCTGAGTCATGCTAAATTCAACTTTGAAATCGAGATCTTTCATGCAATCAAACCTGTTACCTGTATGGTACAACTGGTCCCAGAGCATTTGATCTCACTTTTTATTAGGATAAAATTTAAAGTCATGGTGGCAGATAGGTTGTATCACTCATGCCAGCTCTGATGCTGAGTTTATAAGGACTCTGAGGACATGTTAAACTTAAAGGGGGAAAAAGGTGGCTATCAATTAGGAATGACTGAGTGACTGAACACACACACACACATACACACACACACACAATCTATCTATCTATCTATCTATCTATCTATATGAAAGAGGACAGCAGTGACACAGATGTCAAATGTTTTCCAACCCTGGAAACATTTCCTTCTTTGATGACTATGAGCTATGAGCTGACTTGTCATTAACCAATATAAGAAAAACAAAATCTCAAACTTTAGACCTGATATGAATCTTGCAGTAAATTAACCTTTCATGAATGTTTATTTATGCCAGAAACTATGCTAGCTTCTTTATATAATTCATATTGCTTAAACCTCATGGATTCTCTATGGTAAATATACTATTATTATCCAATGGTGCCTCAGATGGTAAAGAATCTGCCTGCAACATAGGAGACCCACGTTTGATCCCTGGGTTGGGAAGATTCCCTAGAGAAGGAAATGGCTATCCATGCCAGTATTCTTACCTGGAGAATTCCATGGATAGAGGAGCCCGTCAGGCTACAGTCCATGGAATTGCAGAGAATCAGACATAACTGAACGATGAATACTTTCACTTACTACTCAATTTAAGAGTGAAGAAGAATGAAACTCCAAAAGTTTGTGTAGCTTGTCCAAGGCCGTATATATAATTAATAAATGGGGCAACCTGTCACTGAACTCAGTTCTGTCTGATTTGAGGACTGACAACTGATAAGAAAAGTGAAAGAAAAAATTGTCACTTGTAGTTCATGTGGCAGAGATTAACCCCTTTCATTTTCCTCCTTGACTCTAGGGAGACTACATTTCCCAGAAAATAGGTGGGACCACATGGTGGAGTTTGCGGCCAGAGGACTTTGGGTGGGGGTGATACCTGCACCTTTCAGGTTCCAAGCATACCAAGCTTTTCACCCAGCCCTCTTACTCTCTTTCTTCTTCTCCTGATCAGACATGGTCTGAAAGACTGTGAAGCCCTAGGAATCATGGAGCCAATAGAGGCAACTTGGGTCCCTGAATGCCTTGGTGATGCAGAACCCACTGCTGGACAACATGGCTCTGTGAAATGTGTGAGAAATAAACATGTATTATTTGGGAGATGTTTGTTACAGGAGTTAGCCTTCCTGGGGGAGTTCAAACTAATGTCTGAGTACATGTTCTCCTAATGTTCAGTACATGTTTTTCCCACTTTCCAGCACAATGAGTCAAAAGATATTCTCAAAAACAGGCATCTCAGATTCTGATTATTTGATTTCCCACCAGTTCTGTATTTTTCACAGATGCACATGTCTCTGAATTCTATATGTAGCTATCATACTGAGATTACACTCTTCATGCTTTTTCGTTTGTCTTAACCCTCAGGGAGGTCCACCATCATTGCAATCATTATAATGTGACCCATGTCCTATAACACACTAATCCCCAAACATTTTGGCACCAGGGACCAGTTTCACAGAAGACAGTTTTTCCCCAGACCAGAAAGAGGGGATGGTTTCAGGATGATTCAAACTCATGGCATTTATTGTGCACTATATTTCTGTTATCATTACATCAGCTCCATCTCATATCATCAAGCATTAGACCCCAGAGTTTGGGGACCCTGCTCTAATAGATGCCTGTCATTTCATCTTGACCTGCATTTGGTCCTATATCTCTTTGTTCTCTAAATATCTCAATTAAAACTTATTTACCCAACAAGTGTACTTCCTTCTTATACTAAATTTCAAGTTTTTATTCCTAAATAACTGTCATTCTAAGTCTAGGCTGAGGATAAGAAACTCAATATGTTTTCTGAAACTTTTGAATTGGGATTCATATTTTGTAGGGTTTCTTTTCCCCAGTGTACTGTTGCTGGTTTGGTTGTTTAGCTGATGTAAATCTTATGTTCCAAATTTGCTGGCATTCTTTAAAAGGAAAAGCACTGCTTAAGGAAGTTTCGTGTTATGCTTTGTCAAACACGAACACATTTTTGCTTGTTAACATTCTGCTGTTATTATGGTGTCTCTCTGATGCTATCACATATGTTTAATACATGGTCATAATGTTTATGGAATCACTTGTTATAATTACAGTATGGGCTCACGATCACAGCAGCAGGAAAGAAGCTATAGGCTTGTTGAACCAGCTCATTATGAACCAACTGCCCCTTTCTAAGTACCAATGGGCATGATGGTCGTGAGCTGCCACACCACCTTGCTGTTAGACTGTGTGTTCAGACGGGGCTCAATTTTCAGTCTTCACAATATCCATGGGCACATTTCCACACCCCTACTGAGTTATTAATATCTCTGCTAAAAAATTCCATGTGATGGTCCATGCCCATAAAACTGCCATAGGGGTGTCAAAGATTAGAACAGTAGAAAGAATTTGAACCAATAATAATAACAACAATAATATAGATGGTTTTGTACTTTGAATGCATATATGTATATATGGGCTTCCCGGGTGGCTCAGACAGTAAAGAATCTGTCTTCAGTGCAGGGGACACCAGTTTGATTCCTGAGTCAGGAAAATCCCCTGGAGAAGGAAATGGCAACCCACTCCAGTATTCCTGCCTGGAGAATTCCATGGACAGAGAAGCCCGGCGGGCTACAGTCCATGGGGTTGCAAAGGGTTGGATACAACTGAGTGACTAACATTACTACTATATATATATATTTAATTATATTTCAGCTTTCATTATGAGATTCAGTTCTGCAGAATGTCATTCACTGACATTTTTAATGCTTCCTAGAGAAAAGCAACGATCAAAGAAACTACAGAAGAGGAAAGAAAAACACTGGTGGAGATGAAGCAGGTTTTCTTCTGAGATTCGTAAGATAAAACTAAGGAGAGGCAGAATATTCCAGGAAAGGAATTGTCCATCTGGGTCAACATTTCCCAAAGTGTATTTTCTAGAATTTCAGTCCTTGGGAGGCAAATAGTTGCTAACATAAAATGCAATGCTTCCTATTTGAATGAGTCTTTTAAAATCTGGTTTAACGAATTTGGATTGATTTCTTCTCAGATAAAGAATCTGCCTGCCGATGCAGGAGATACAAGAGACACGGGTTCAATCTCTGTGTCAGGAAGATCACTTGGAGAAGGAAAAAGCAACCCACTCCAGTATTCTTGCCTGGAAAATCCCATGGACAAGAGGAGTCTGGTGGGCTACAGTCCATGGAGTCTCAAAGAGTTGGACAAAACTGAGCACACACACACACGCAGATCTTTTAGTATGGTGAGGACCACTTCAAGAGCAGAGGCGATACCAAGCTGGTTTGCAGGAACAACTGGTCAAGGCTCTTAATTACAGGCATGGACTGATCAAAATAAAGAGTTCCCTCATCACTACCATTAATAATGACATGGGAGGCAGGTCTTCACAAAACATTTTGGCCTGGAAATTGGGGGCCCCAGAAGATGTAGGGCTTTTGAAAGACACTTGAGCTTGTGTTTGTCACATACAGGTATAGGTTTTATGCTTACCTTGGAGGCTTTTTTGATGAGTAACTGTTCATGAAACTTATTGAAGCTATGAGGGAGAAATTATAAATTCTAAGTGATACTGACCTGATTTACTTTTAATTTGACTTCTCACATCCATGAAGACAGCAAGGAGGACATGGAGCCCTCGTTTGTCACTTTTGTTCTTAAATCAGGAAAAAGAGGTCATTCTTTACTGTCAGTCCTTTGCCAGACTCATATTTCCTTCCATATTTCTAGAGCATTCTATCCACCCACTGGGGCTTCCCGGGTAGCTCAGCTAGTAAAGAATCTGCCTGCAATGCAGGAGACCCCAGTTCTATTCCCAGGACAGGAGGATTCCCTGGAGAAGGGATAAGCTACCCACTCCAGTGTTCATGGGCTTCCCTGGTGGCTGAGATGGTAAAGAATCTGCCTGCAATGTGGGAGACCTGGGTTTGATCCCTGGGTTGGAAAGGTCCCCTGGAGGAGGACATGGCAACCCACTCCAGTATCCTTGCCTGGAAAATCCCCACGGACAGAGGAGCCTTGCGGGCTACAGACCATGGGGTCACAAAGAGTTGGACACAACTGAGCGACTGAGCACAGTGCACAACACATCCACCCCCATCTCTGGAATCCCTGCCATCTTCCCCATCAACTGTCCTCTCTTTAGAGCCATCATTTTTCACTGTTTCTGCTTTCCTTTCTATCTTCTATTATATTTAACTATCCCTCAGCTTTATCACACATTTTCCCTAATTATCTCCTTCTCTGTACCACTTCATTCCCAAAGAGTAGTCTACTCTCTGCTTCCTTCACTTCTTTATTTCTCCACATTCCTTAACCTTTTGTAATATGATTTTAGGGTTTCATGATGGCTCAGACAGTCAAGATTCTTCCTGAAATACAGGAGACCCTAGTTTGATCCTTGGGTCAGGAAGATCCCCTGGATAAGGGAATGACTACCCACACCACTATTCTTGCCTGAAGAATCCCATGGACAGAGCAGCCTGGTAGGCTACTGTCCATGGGGTCACATAGAGTCAGGCACGCCTGAGTGACTAACACACACACAATATGATTTTTATTTAAAAGATCTCTCCAAACAGAAAATGTTTTTCAGTCATCTAAGATAGATTTAATATCCAAATCATATAAATAATTCCTAACACTCAACAACAAAAAGGCAAAGCAACATGATTTTAAAATGGGCAATGGACTTAGATATACATTTTCTAAAGAAAATATATAATTGGCCAATAAGTGCATGAAAGATGGGTGACATCATTAGTCATTAGGCAAATGCAAATTGATACCACAATAAGTAAATATGAGATACTTCTTCATAGTAGCTCCAACAGGAAAGAATCTGCCTGCAATGAGGGAGATCTGGGGTTGATCCCTGGGTCAGGAAGATCCCCATTCCTGCCTGGAGAATCCCATGGACAGAGGAGCCTGGCAGGGCCACAGTCCATGGGGTCACAAAGAGTCAGACATGGCTGAGCAACTAACACTTTCACTTAACACTTTCTCCTATTAAGGCAGGTATAATATTAAAACAAAAGAAAAAACACAAAAAAACCCAAAATATATTGGCAATGATGTGGAAAAATCAGAATCCTTTTACATTGCTGGTGGGAATATACAAGGTGAAACCATATGGAAAATACTTTAGTGTCTTCCTTAAAAAGCTAAACATAGAAATATTGTATGATCCAACAATTTCATTTTTAGTAGAAGTCCAGAAGAACTGAAGACAGTGACTTGAATAGATACTTACATGCCAATGTTCACTGGAACATTATTCACAATAGTCAAAATGTGGAAACAAATGAAATGCCTGTCAACAGATTAATGGATAACAAAATGTAGCATATGGGATATTACTTATCCATAAAATCAAGAAAATTATGGCACATTCTAGAACATGTATGAACTTTGAAACCATTATGCTAAATGACATAAGCCAGACATAAAAGAATGAACATTGTGGGATTCCACTTACATGAAATATCTAGAATAGCCAAATCCATAGAGACAGAAAGTAGATTAAAAGTTACCAGGGTCTCTGGGGGGAAGAGGAATGGGGAGTTATTGCTTAATCATTTAATGGTTTTCAGAGTTCCCATTTGAAATAACAGTTTTGCAATTAGTGATGGTGATTGCACGACATAGTGAATGTATTTAATGCCCTTAGTTGTAGATTTAAAATAGTTTAAAAAGGACATTTCTCCAAAGAAGACATACAGATGGCTAACAAACACATGAAAAGATGCTCAACATCACTCATTATCAGAGAAATGCAAATCAAAACCACTATGAGGTACCATTTCACACCAGTCAGAATGGCTGCGATCCAAAAGTCTACAAGCAATAAATGCTGGAGAGGGTGTGGAGAAAAGGGAACCCTCTTACACTGTTGGTGGGAATGCAAACTAGTACAGCCACTATGGAGAACAGTGTGGAGATTCCTTAAAAAACTGGAAATAGAACTGCCTTATGATCCAGCAATCCCACTGCTGGGCATACACACTGAGGGACCAGAAGGGAAAGAGACACGTGTACCCCAATGTTCATCGAAGCACTGTTTAGAATAGCCAGGACATGGAAGCAACCTAGATGTCCATCAGCAGATGAATGGATAGAAAGCTGTGGTACATACACACAATGGAGTATTACTCAGCCATTAAAAAGAATACATTTGAATCAGTTCTAATGAGGTGGATGAAACTGGAGCCTATTATACAGAGTGAAGTAAGCCAGAAAGAAAAACACCAATACAGTATACTAAAACGCATATATATGGAATTTAGAAAGATGGTAACAATAACCCTGTATACGAGACAGCAAAAGAGACACTGATGTATAGAACAGTCTTTTGGACTCTGTGGGAGAGGGCGAGGGTGGGATGATTTGGGAGAATGGCATTGAAATATGTATAATATCATATATGAAACGAGTCGCCAGTCCAGGTTCGATGCACGATACTGGATGCTTGGGGCTGGTGCACTGGGATGACCCAGAGGGATGGTATGGGGAGGGAGGAGGGAGGAGGGTTCAGGATGGGGACCACATGTATACCTGTGGCGGATTCATTTTGATATATGGCAAAACCAATACAATATTATAAAGTTAAGTAAAATAAAATTTAAAAAAAGTTTTAAAATAAAAAAAAGGTAAATTTTTTATTATACTTATTTTGCCACCAAAAAAAAGACCTTTCCAAAAAAATACTTCTCTTGAGGCAAAACAGGGCTTCATGGACTCATGGAAGTCTTTGCCACTGGCTTAGATGCTGCCCTCAGTAGGGTTTTTCCTGACCTCTTTTTAACCTGCCACCCTCCTTTCCCTTAGCATTCCCATGTCCCTTCCTTGCTTTAATTCATTTATTTGTCTTTATCAAGTTGACATATTATATGTTTTAATGGCCTGTTTTTAGTGCCTCTCTCCTGGGCAAATGTAATATCTAGGAGGGGAGGTATTTTTACTTATTTTTCCTCCTTTGCTCTGTCCTCAGCTCCTGGGACTGTGGCGAGTATACTGTAGGCTCAGGATAAATATGTTTGTAATGACAAATCAGTGACAAATTGAGTGTCTATATTCCTAGACACTCAAACAGTCTCTGAGGGGGCCAGATATGTCTTATTCCATCTTCCTTAGCTGCCCTTCTAATGACATGGAATTTACTTCCTTCTCGTTTAAGGAAGTTAAGCCAAGAACTAAGAAGAATAGGGAATCAGATGAGGTATAATAAAATCTGTTAGAAGATAGGGAGAGCAGGGGATGGGATTCAAGACACAGCACCTCCAAATAGGGCGCTTTGGAATATTGAATGTTTTAAGCTGAAGGAATTTGAGAAATCACAGGTGCTGGAGAGGCTTTCTGAGTCAACCACCACTTAGGCTCTTCACTCCTCATGGTGGCTCAGTCACAAAAATATAGATATTAAATAAGTTTGTATACTTGTCTCTTGTTAATCTGTCTTTTGTTACAGAGCCCCAGCTGAGAACGCAGAAGGGTAGAAGGAACAGACAGTTTACCTCCCCTGCACAGCTGAAAGAGATTTTTAAAAATGGAAAACCACCACAATTATATTTTTAAAATACTTGCTATTTTGTCTATAAGCCTAGCCGCCAACAGTCTGGGCTCCTAGGATCTTCTTATTCCAGATGAGCATACCTATGTTTTCGAGGAATTATATAAAAACAAAGACAGACAAACAGGAATAACCTTTTAAAAATTATCATTCACAAAATGACATTGCTGAGAAAATGGGAGGAAGAGGCAGAAGAGAAAATTCTCAGTTCAGTTCACTCACTCAGTCATGTCTGACTCTTTGCAACCCATAGACTGCAGCACTCCAGGCTTCCCTGTCCATCACCAACTCCCGGAGCCTACTTCAAACTCATGTCCTCAGTATCTAATTAATGCAGGTTCTCCTTGCTCGTGGGGCGGTGGAGGTGGGGTTTGGCTTCCCAGGTGGTGCTAGTGGTCAAGAATCTGCCTCCAGCACAGGAGACACAAGAGACATGGGTTCAATCCCCAGGTCGGGAAGATCCCCTGGAGGAGGAATACCCACTCCAGTGTTCTAGCCTGGAGATTGCCATGAACAGAGGAGCCTGGTGGGCTACAGTCCATGGGGCTGCAGAGAGTTAGACACGACAGAGCCAGGAGAACCCGCTTCTCTGGGTTCAGCTGTCAGTTCCTGCACTTGGTGCTTTGAACCCAGAAGAATCTTCATGCTTTGGGCTGTCCTGACTGCCTCGCCCCAGCCTCCTGGTCTCTGCCTCCCCTGGCCTCCCCCTAGTCTGTGTTCACCAGCATCCTTCACTCGTCTGGAACCTAAGTTCTGCATACTGCAGGCCATGCTTCTTCATACTGATGCTGCTTCTGTTTCTCCCTCAGTCCATGCCTCAGAGCAGATGCCTCACCCATACTTGTTGAATGAGTCCAGCTGAAATAAGAGTTCCAAACAATGAGATTAATCATGCTGCCAATATAATTTCTCAGGCATTCCAGAGGTCTAAAAATATTTGAACTGATGTGTCCTGCTGAAATCATGTTAGATTTCAGGCCCAGCTCAAATCCCTTCTCTGTCTTGAAGCCTTTCCATGAGTGTCCCACTCTGGCCTCTCCAGGTACTGTGTGTACCTCTCTACAGAGCTAAATGATGGCACATTTGTTCCCTTCTGTTCTAAGAACCCCTTCCAGACAAAACAGCATTCATGTGCATCTACCCAGCCTGTTTCTGGGACGGTACCTGGTGTAGAGGAGACAATCAGTTGCATTGGTTGAACATCTCTGATTGTCTCTGCCCACCTGCCTTCTTCACCCTCCATGTCTCTCGCTCTCCCTCTCCCTCCCACCTTTCTTCTTTCTATCTGGTTTCCCTTCCTTCTTTTCTCCTTCTAGGACCTAAACCCTTTTAACGAGCTCTTCAAGAAGCTGACTCATGAAAGTGCATACCAGGATCTGGGCCGCTTCCCCAGAATCCTCCTCCTATGCCCTTGAATGCACCACAGTAAGTCCCCTACATACAAACCTTCGAATTGCAAACTCAAAGATGCAAACCCACATTTGCATGTTCAGTCACGTAAGTTAGTTCATACGCCTGGAGTACATTGTCACATGTCTGGAGTACATCGTCACGTGCGTGCGTCATCTACAAGTGGTTGTGCTTTTGTTTACTTTACTGTACAGTACTGTATAAAGAAGTACAGTACCATCTCTCAGTCATTAATTCTTGTCTGTTCACTCAATGTCAGCCCCTGTATGCCAGCTGTTGTACTATACTACTGTGCTTTTCAAGATACTGTACTGTAAGATTTAAAATATTTTCTTTTGTGTGTGTTTGTTTTTTATGTATTATTTGTGTGAAAAGTACTATAACTCATTACATCATAGTACTATATAACCAATTGTATTAGTTGGACTAGGCTAACTTTGTTGGACTTAAGAACTGATTGGACTTATGAATGCACTCTTCAAAAGTGTGTGGAGAACTTACTGTATTCCTCGATCAGTTTTCATCCCTTCTCCCAATCAATGGTTCATAGAACACAAATTCCGTAAAATCCAGTGTGAAATTGTGTGTGTGTGTGTGTCTATGTGTGTAGGTATCTGTGTGGATAGAGGGTCCAAGAAGTCTGTGAGTTCTGCTTCCTCCAACCTCCTAAAGGAATTAAGAACCACAGATCCAGGGACTTCCCTGTTGTTGGAGTGCACTTCCCTGCTGTTGCACTGGCCAATGCAGGGGACACATGTTTGATTCCTGGCCCAGGAAATCCCACGTACCCTGGAGCAACTAAGTCCTTGCACTGCTGCTGTTGAGCCCATGCCCTCTAGGGTCCTCGAGCCTCAACTACTGAACTCACGTGCTGCAACTACTGAAGCTCACGAGCCTAGAGCCTGTGCTCCGCAACAAGAGAAGCCACTGCAATGGGAAGCCCGTGCACAGCAAGAAAGAGTAGCCCCTGCTTGCAGCAACTAGAGAAGGCTGAAACAAAGACCCAGCACAGCCAAAAATAATAAAGACATTTTTTAAAAGAACCACAGATCTAGATAGTTTGTTGTATTATACAAGATGGATTAATTTTCATAAAATAAATACAAAATGAGGAAAGATAAAAACTTTTTAAATGCTTCTACAGTTTTCAAAGCACTCACCTACCTGTAGGCAAGGCCTTCAGGGGACTCTTGGTATCAGAAGTGGAATAGTATCCTGAGTTGCCCCTCACTGTATCAGGATATCCAATCCACACTCTTGAAAACTGCTCAGGACTGTGATAAGCTGTGTCCTACTTCCCAGGAATTGTACAATACTCTGAACAAGATGACAGACTCAGGATGTTATCCAGAAACGAATTATCATTATTTGTTGCTGACCTGCAGAATTCAAGTGTCTTCAGTTATGCAGCCCTTAAAGGCATTTCCCATTTGAAAAGGAAGTGCCCCATTGCTGCCTCAGATGGATGAAGGCATTTGGTGGATGTGTGCCTGATACACATGTGCCAAGTCTAAGAAATCATTTTGAGCAATTATGAATAATGATCTTAGATGCCTGGTATTCAAGAGTCTGTACAACCACAAGTATTATTCCTTATGGACTTCCTTGGATCTGGGCTCTCACCCCACTGCCACTCTTGGCAGGCTGCTCATTAGCTATTCATAGTTTGATCAAAAGGAGCCCAAAACTTGAGATCACAGGCTCTATTTAGGGGACAGCCCAACTTCAGCACTTAGCAGAGGAAAAAAAGGAACAGTTCATGCCAGATGAAGGTTCCCTTCTTTCATTAAATGTGCATAGTTAAGAAAGGTCATGTAGAAAGTGTCCATTCACTTTCAAGCAACACCAGAGGAATTCTTTTTCACCCAGAAAAATCAGAGGATGGCTCTCTAACCATAACAATGGTTATGATAATGGGTCTGATAAAGGGGAGGTCCTGGGACTGAGAAGCCAGGGACGGGGCCTCATCTTTATTACTCAGGTGATCTTGATAATCATTTAACCTTTAACAATATCAGCCATCATGCACTGCATAAGAGATAGTATCTATGTTATCACAGTTTATCCTCAAAACAGACTAATCAGGAGAAAGCAACTGTTATTGACTTCATTCTATAGCAGAATATACTGAGATGATGTAAAGGTAGGTAATTGGTCCAAAATCCTATAATAAATATGTGGCAGGAGGGTTTCTATCTAACCCCAAAATCCATATTCTAATCTACTACCTCTACTGTATGTTCTCAAAGACTAATCAACAAATATATACACCTCTAGATTTTTCTTTAGTTTTTTTCCCAAGAAGATTGTTATAATAATAAGACCTATTTTTTTGTGAGTGTGCATATACTTACAATTGATCACATACTGGTGCAAAATAAAACTTCTCAGAAAATGAGAAAGGTAAGGTATTATTATCTTTGTGTCTGGTTCTCCAGAGAATCAGAACCAATAGGATATATATATATATACACATATGTATATATACATATATATGTGTGTGTGTGTGTGTGTGTGTGTGTGTGTGTTGGGGGGTGGGAGGCTTCCCTGGTGGCTCAGCTGGTAAAGAATCTGCCTTCAATGTGAGAGACCTGGATTCAATCCTTGGGTTGGGAAAGTCCCGTGAAGGGAACAGGTTCAGAATACTCCAGTATTCTGAAGAACTCCTTGGACTGTATAGTCCATGGGGTCACAAAGAGTCAGACATGGCTGAATGACTTTCACTTCACTTTCATATGTGTGTTTGTATGTTAGTTGCTCAGTTGTGTCTGACTTTTGCAACCCCATGGACTGTAGCCTGCCAGGGTCCTCTGTCCATGGGCTTCACCATGCAAGAATACTGGAGTGGGTTGCCATTTCCTTCTCCAGAGGAATCTTCCCAACCTAGGGATCAAACCTGTGTCTCCTGTATTGCAAGGGGATTCTTTACCATCTGAGCCACCAGGGAAGCATATATATATAATTGGCTCACATGATTATAGAGGCTGAGAAGTCCCAAGACCTTCAGTCACAGGAGACACAGCAGAGCCAATGGTGTAAGTTCCAGTCCAAGTCTAAAGGCAGGAGAATAATGTCCCAGCCTGAAGACAGGGAGAGAGGGAGCAAATTCTTTTTTTATTCAGCTTTTTCGTTCTATTCAGGCTTTCACCAGATCACATGAGGACCACCCATTTTAGGGAGGGCAATCTGCTTTATTCATCTACCAATTCGAATGTTGTCCTCATGCAGAAACACTCAGAGCAATGTTCAACCAAATATCTGGGTACCTCACAACCCAGCAAAGTTGACATATACAATTAACCATCACAATCCTTCAAGTATTTGTTAAGAGGAAGTTGAGGTTCTATGGAATTTGCCTTATGTCATCCGGGATATATGAGGAAGATATGATTCTAAGAATTGGTTGCTAAAACGTAGTTTCCTGTGGACTCCTCCCGCCTCGGTTCAGTTCAGTCGCTCAGTCATGTCCGACTCTTTGCGACCCCATGGACTGTAGCCTACCAGGCTCCTCCCTGCATGGGACTCTCCAGGCAAGAGTACTGGAGTGGGTTGTCATTTCCTTCTCCAGGGGATCTTCCCGACCCAGGGATTGAACCCGGGTCTCCCACATTGTAGGCAGATGCTTTACCCTCTGAGCCACCAAGGAAGTTTTTGTTTAAGTAGTTTTTTGTTTTTTTCCTGTCTTGATAGTGGCAGAAAATGCCACTATCACTGGGGAAGCCAATTGGGAAACCAGTTGTGATACTTCCAAGTAAATTTCCAAAGCTCATGTGGATTATGAACTCTGTCATCTACTTGCCCTGTAGTCTCCTTCTCTCAAGTGAGGGCTCTAAGTGGAACAGAGGGTGAGGGATCGAAAACTCGACATACACCTACTTCAGTGTCAGAAAGAGACGGAACAGGTCAGCATCAATCAAGAGAATCTCCACTCACATTTGCTTATAACCCAAGTCCATCTCCTCACAAGCTCATCGTTTGTCTACACCTCAGCCCTGCAAATCCCATTCCAGTACTTCCTCCAAGATGGAGTTAACTGGGCCATTTGCTGTGCTACACCTAATTATTGTTTAATTCATTTGCATTTTTTTCATTATATCCTTAACATGAGGAGGGTACGCATAGCTGGGACAACCAGGAGTGATGCCAACATTGCTCAGCCTTAGCCAAGATTCTCCACTCAGTTGGAGCTGTTGGTGTCCAATGATGTTCTTGGCTCACACTTGTTATCACAACAGCCTAAACACTCTGTAGTGCTTTCTACATTTGTGCATTTCTACCAATACCTCCCATTAATTTACTGATAATTTATTCTACTTTCACCAGCTAAGCCCAACATATTTCCTTTCTCCAGTGTAATAGCTTTCCCTCTATGTTATTCAGCTTCAGAATTTAATCCCTCAGCCTCTTTACTTGGAAAATCAGAATACCTGTCCTGCCTACTCCATGGGTCATGAAACATACATACAGTACCTTGAATTCTTCTACTTTAATTTTTAAATTTAATTTTGAATTTGTTTAAATAATATATGTTATGTTTTTAAAGGTCAAATAATCACTATGATAACTATAAAGTGAAAGAACAACTCATACCTGAATCTCATTCCCTTTAGGCAACCACTTTCAATTTTCCCTTTTTATTTAACTTCCACTTTTCAAAAAAAAAAAAAAATGCTTTTTAGGAATGAGGCTAGGAGGTAAGGTCTCTATGGTTTCCATGGATCAGTTTGTAGGCTTGCAGGTAGTTCCTCTATCTTCTGTATGATTCTTCAATCCATATCCACATGTCTCTGTGTCTAGTTTCCCCACCTATAGACTTTCTTTATTTCAGCTTTTCCTGAGAGTAAACTTCTTATATTATCCAGATTGGGGAAAACTACGCAAATCAATGGAAGATTCTGTCAGCAAACTATGGTTCATTCACCAAATTTGACCTGCAGCTTGTTTTTGTTAATAAAATGGAACATGTTGTGTCAACTGTTTAAGTCTTGTCTATGGTTGCTTTTGCACTGCAGCTGCAGAGTTAAATAATTTTGGCAGAGACCATATGAGGCATAAAGATAAATTCTGAGATATAAGCATAAGAGATTTACTATCTGGCCCTTTACAGAAAAAGGTTTCCAGCTCCTAAACAATGGCACCCCACTCCAGTACTCTTGCCTGGAAAATCCCATGGATGGAGGAGCCTGGAAGGCCACAGTCCATGGGGTTGCTGAGGGTCGGACAGGACTGAGCGACTTCCCTTTCACTTTTCATTTTCATGCATTGGAGAGGGAAATGGCAGCCCACTCCAGTGTTCTTGCCTGGAGAATCCCAGGGATGGGGGAGCCTGGTGGTCTGCCATCTATGGGGTCGCACAGAGTCGGACACGACTGAAGCAACTTAGCAGCAGTAGCAAACTATACTAACACAGACTTTCAATTAATCCACCTATTTCAAACTCATCCAGTGCCATCAAAATTACCTGAAACTTTCCAGGAATCAATAATACAGCATACATCTGCTTACTCCTTATCAACATTTCAACACTACATGTAGTTGAGTTGTTTTTTTTGTTGTTTTTGTTTTTTTTCTTTTTTGTAGTTGAGTTTTAGTTTTCTCCTCTCTGATATGTCAGTTACTACCTACTCATCTCAATTCTATCATCCAAAAACTATTGATATCTCTGTGTTGTTCTAACTCACATTCTCATTGTCCTTAAAGGTTTATACTTCTTTTTTTAAAAAAATCTTACTGTCATTTTTGTGGGGTTGAGCTGGCATTTTTCAGAAAATAATAAGCTTCTCAGGTATTTCAAGCAGGCAGGAATTTAATTTAGGGAATATAGATGTTTAGAAAGAATTAGTGTTTCAAAGGTCAAGCAATCAAAGCCTTTGCTTGTTTGCAGGTCACTGCTAGCTTTTGGAAAGTCAGGAAGCTGCAGAAATCATGAGAAACAACCTATAGTGATCACTGATGTTTACAACCTTGAGTTTGGGCTACAAACCACCAGGAGGCAACAGTAAACCTCAGATACATTGAGGCTACATCTCCACACACTCCTGCTAAAGCACCAATAAAATTACATCTGTCTCTCTTCTCCTCATACTATTCATGGGGTTCTCTTGAGCAAGGAAATCAAACCAGTCAATCCTAAAGGAAATCAACCCTGAATATTCTTTGGAAGGACTGAGGCTGAAGCTCCAACACTTTGACCACTTGATGTGAAGAGCCAACTCACTGGAAAAGACCCTGATTCTGGGAAAGATTGAGGGCAGAAAACGAAGAGGACAACAGAGAATGAGATGATTGGATGGTATCATCAACTCAATGGACATGACTTTGAGCAAACTCTGGGAGGTAGTGAAGGATGGGGAAGCCTGGCATGCTGCAGTCCATGGGGTTGCAAAGAGTCAGACATGACTTAGCAACTGAACAACAACTGTTCTCTTCCACCTTCCACCTAATCTGGAAACGCTCTGACAAGGGGTGCAGGAAATGTGTTTCCTAGGGAGAGGCAGAGGGTAATGATGCTATGTTCCCAGTGGTATAGCAAAGCTAGCAGAGATCAACAAGTAACTTCAGTCTGATATATTTAACTTCTAAGCCCCCACTTTTTCCTCTCCACCATCAAGGTTTCCATAAAGCCACTGCTGTCCACTGGATGAACATTGCTCTTTGGGTCCACAGACATAGGTAGGATACTTATTTTGGTGTGTCTTAGGCAAACCAATCAGCCTTGGCTTCCTCTAGTTAAATGGAAAAAGTATATACCTACTTTCAGAGAAAGCAATGGCACCCCACTCCAGTACTCTTGCTTGGAAAATCCCATGGACAGAGGAGCCTGGTGGGCTGCAGTCCATGGGATCTCGAAGAGTCGGACACGACTAAGCGACTTCACTTTCACTTTTCACTCTCATGTATTGGAGAAGGAAATGGCAACCCACTCCAGTGTTCTTGCCTGGAGAATCCCAGGGACAGAAGAGCCTGGTAGGCTGCCATCTCTGGGATCGCACAGAGTCAGACACGACTGAAGCGACTTAGCGGCAGCAGCAGCATATACCTACTATATGATTACTGTGAAGAGGAATAAGATAGTGCATGTTAAATGTTCAATAAACTGTTTAATGCCACATAAAATGAAAGAAGAATTATGTAGTTAAATTAATTCTGGCTTATGTTTCTGACTCCAAAGAGTAGCAGTGTGCATCTTCAGGGAATATATCTACCTGTCAATCTTATCTTGAACTTCTTTTCATCGGTCCTTTTTTTTTATTTTAGAAAAAAATAAAAAGCTATTTCAAACCCTATATGTAGCAAAATGTCACCACTGTACTACATTTATTTCATTCTTCATCAGCCTATGGCAAATGTTCTGACAGATAATGAGAACCTTGGACAACTCTAAGACTTGAGGAAAAGTGGCTTAGAGTCTACTTTCTATTACAAAGTCTTGTTTTTATGCAGAGGCCTCAAGGTTACAGGATATCACTTTTATTTTTATAAATTCAACTGAGGTTTCTTACTGGCAATAGAAAACTCAAATCTTAAGTGTATATTATAGCCAGGACTTCTCTGGCAGTCCAGTGGTTAAAACTCCATGCTTCCACACTGCAGGGGTGCAGGTTTAATCTATGGTACGTGAACTTCCTGATGTTCAAGCTGGTTTTAGAAAAGGAAGAGGAACCAGAGATCAAATTGCCAACATCCCTGGATCATAGAAAAAGCAAGAGAATTTCAGAAAAACATCTATTTCTGCTTTATTGACTATGCCAAAGCCTTTGACTGTGTGGATCACAATACACTGTGGAAAATCCTGAAAGAGATGGGAATATCAGACCACCTGATCTGCCTCTTGAGAAATTTGTATGCAGGTCAGGAAGCAACAGTTAGAACTGGACATGGAACAACAGACTGGTTCCAAATAGGAAAAGGAGTACATCAAGGCTGTATATTGTCACCCTGTTTATTTAACTTCTAGGCAGAGTACATCATGAGAAACGCTGGACTGGAAGAAACACAAGCTGGAATCAAGATTGCCGGGAGAAATATCAATCACCTCAGATATGCAGATGACACCACCCTTATGGCAGAAAGTGAAGAGGAACTAAAAGGCCTCTTGATGAAAGTGAAAGTGGAGAGTGAAAAAGTTGGCTTAAAGCTCAACATTCAGAAACGAAGATCATGGCATCTGGTCCCATCACTTCATGGGAAATAGATGGGGAAATAGAGGAAACAGTGTCAGACTTTATTTTGGGGGGCTCCAAAATCACTGCAGATGGTGACTGCATCCATGAAATTGAAAGACGCTTACTCCTTGGAAGGAAAGTTCTGACCAGCCTAGATAGCATATTCAAAAACAGAGACATTACTTTGCCAACAAAGGCCCTTCTAGTCAAGGCTATGGTTTTTCCTGTGGTCATTTATGGATGTGAGATTTGGACTGTGAAGAAGGCTGAGTGCCGAAGCATTGATGCTTTTGAACTGTGGTGTTGGAGAAGACTCTTGAGAGTCCCTTGGACTGCAAGGAGATCCAACCAGTCCATTCTGAAGGAGATCAGCCCTGGGATTTCTTGGGAGGAAATGATGCTAAAGCTGAAACTCCAGTACTTTGGCCACCTCATGCGAAGAGCTGACTCATTGGAAAAGACTCTGATGCTGGGAGGGATTGTGGGCAGGAGGAGAAGGGGACGACAGAGGATGAAATGGCTGCATGGCATCACTGACTCGATGGACGTGAGTCTGGGTGAACTCCGGGAGTTGGTGATGGACAGAGAGGCCTGGCGTGCTGCGATTCATGGGATCGCAAGGAGTCGGACACAACTCAGCGACTGATCTGATCTGATCTGAGGGGAACTAAGATGCTGCATGCCGTGCATTGTAGCCAAAAATTAAGTTAAAAAGAAGTAGAGTTCTAAGTACATGTCTCAGCCCCAAATAAAATCTAAGAATATGTGTAATAAAAAATAAAAAGTAGCACATTAATTTGAAAACCATCCCATTCCTCTTTTTTTCAATGCTAGTCTTCTACCTTGATTATGACTATTGTTCAGTCACCCAGTTGGGTCTGACTCTATGTGACCCCATGCACTGCAGCGCGCCAGGCCTCCCTGCGTACCATCTCCCGAAATTTGCCCAAGTTTATGTCCATTGCATTACTGATGTCATCCAGCCGTCTCATCCTCTGCTGCCCTCCTCTTCTGCCTTCAATTTTTCTAGCATCAGGGACTTTTCCAATGAGTCAGCTATTTGCATCAGTTGACCAAAATGCTAGAGCTTCAGCTTCAGCATCAATCCTTCCAATGAGTATTCAGGTTTGATTTCCTTTAAGATTTACTAGTTTGATTTCCTTGCTGGCCAAGGGACTCCCAGGAGTCTTCTCCAGCACCACAGTTCAAAGGCATCAATTCTTTGGTGCTCTGCCTTCTTTACAATCAAGTTCTCACAACAGTACATGACCACTGGGAAGACCAGAGCCTTGATTATATGGACCTTTGTCGGCAGAGTGATGTCTCTGCTTTTCAATACACTGTCTAGTTTTATCATAGCTTTCCTGCCAAGAAGCAATCGTCTTCTGATTTCATGGCTGCAGTCACTATCTGCAGTGATTTTAGAGATCAAGAAGAGGAAACCTGTCACTGCTTCTACCTTTCCCCTTCTCTTTGCCATGAAGTAATGGGGCTGGAGTCCATGACCTTAGTATTTTCTGACATTTAGTTTTAAGCCAGTTTTTTCACTCTGATTCTTCACCTTCATTAAGAGGTTCCTTCATTCTCTTTCACTTTCTGCCATTAGAATGGTATCATCTGCATATCTGAGGTTGTTGATTCTTCTCCCGCCAATCTTGATTCCTGCTTGTAACTCATCCAGCCCAACATTTCTCATGATGTGCTAGCTTGTAAGTTAAATAAACAGGGTGACAACAGACAGCCCTGTCATACTCCTTTTTCAATCCTGCACTAATCAATTGTTCCATACAGGGTTCTAACTGTTGCTTCTTGACCCACATACAGGTTTCTCAGGAGACAAATAAGATGGTCTGGCATTCCCATCTCTTTAAGAGCTTTCCACAGTTTGTTATGATACACACAGTCAAAGGCTTTAGTATAGTCGATGAAACAGAGGTAGATGTTTTTCCAGAATTCCTGTGCTTACTGTACGATCCAGCGAATGTTGGCAATTCTTATGATCCAGGAAATGTTGGCAATTATTATGACTAACAGAGTACTCAAGTGTACTTCGTGACCCATTTGTAATCATTTAACCTCTCCATGACAATTTAATGGAGATTTAATTTTTGTTTTGTATTCACTCTTTATTTGGATGGGGCTAGAGAAACATGTTGGGATCATAGAAGGTGGGTTCTCTTAGAAGGATGAAGATAGAGCACTTTTGAATCGCTGAAAGTAAGTTTATTCAGAAGTGTAAGCTTAGGGTCAGAATTCTATTGAATATTATCAAAAAGAAGGTGTATTCAAAGCTTATGTGCTTTAAAAACTTAAAAGGAAAACCTCCCCAAACCCTGGGAAGATCCTTGGAGTGGAGGAAAAGAGGATGGTAATTCTGGGTTCACCAAGGGGCAGATGCTTACACCAGTTCTTACACAGAGCCCCTGGCAAGGCTTATGCCCCAGGACAGGGTTTCTCAAAGGACGGTTTTTAGACTCTTGAAGATAGACAGTCCATGAAATCAAAGCTCTTTTCATGATATAGTACGACATTATTTACTTTTTTATTTTCTCTGTTGACCTGGTATTCACATGTCGCAGAAGCCATGGTGGGACAAACTGCTGTTATCTAAGCGTGAGCTAAGGCAGGGGCACCAAACTACTGTACTTATGGCATACTTCACAGCCACAAGCCTACATTAAAAAAATGCTAGTTGCATTTAAGAATGCCTATAATGAAGCAGTAGAAATTAATATCTTTATTAAATGTTGACCCTTGAGTAGTTTTTAATTTTTTTTTTAAATTTTTACTTTGATTTTATTTTGGTTTTAATTTTTATTTTGTGTAGGTGACAATGTTGTGATAGTTGAAGGTGCACAGCAGAGTGACTCAACCAAACATATACATGTATATATTCTCCCCCAAACTCCCTTCCCATCCAGGCTGCCACATAACATTGAGCAGAGTTCCCTGTGCTATACAGTAGCTCCTTGCCAGTTATCCACTTTAAACATAGCAGTATATACGTGTCCAACCCAAACTCCCTAACTATCCCTTCCCCTCATCATCCCCTGCCCCTACATCAATAAAAAGTTCATTCTCTAAATCTGTGAGACTGCTTCTGTTTTGTAAGCAAAATCATTTGTATCACTTGTTTTTAGATTCCACATATAAGGGATGTCATACAATATTTCTTCTTCTGTCTCTGACTTACTTCACTCAGTATGGCAATCTCTAGGTCCCTTCATGTTGCTACAAAGAGCATTATTTCATTTTTAATGACTGAGATATATTCCACTGTATATATGTACCACCTTTTCTTTATCCATTCCTCTGTCCATGGACATTTAAATTGCTTCCATATGTTGTTAATATTCTGGATGACAAAATGGGAAATAGCCACAAAGCATATCCACTGCATACTAAAGAATTATGATTATCTGAGGAAAAGGCACTTGCATGGTTATTTGATTTAAAAACTGAACTAGTTGTGTTTGGTTTGGAACTCAACCTTTTGCTGGGAAGAATGACAGACAGACAAGCTATAGTTACTCTGATTTGAATTTTTGATGAATATTTTCTCAAAAGCGAATAAACCTAAGTTGCCTCATCCAGGTTTGCCAGAGACTTCTCTGGGTTTAGTGATGAAACCTTAGTACTCTTCCAGGAGCCCCTCAATCTTGGGCAAAGCAGGATGGTTGGGCACCCTAAGTAAACCTGTCATTTCAAAGAAAACATTGACAGATTTTGTTGCAAATGACAAAATTTGAGCTTTTGAGCATAAATTTGTATTTTGGAAATCTTGTATTGGCAACCAAGAGCTTGTCAGCTTTCCAAAATTTAAAGACTTTTCTGATTAGATGAAGGTGATGATAATAAATGAAATATTTTATATTGTTTCATGAAATACATCAACATTTGAAGATCTGCATATCTTAGTGAACCAATATTTTCCAAATAGTGTATGCATGATGTTAAAAAGCCCTGCATGGATGAAACATCCATATAAGTCTGAGATGGATCAATGAATTTTAATATAACAGAGTATCAGGAGTTCATTAATATGATTTCGCTTCTACATTGCAACTAACCATTATGAAACTACAACTTTTACTTACAACAACTGAGTAACAACAACAAAGAATGTTCACAATTATCTGGAAAAACAATTAAATGCTTCTCTCTTTTCCAATTACATGTATATGGGCAACAGATCATGACAGACTGATTGGAAAAACAGATAGGAGATTCTGTCTCCTATTAAGCCCATCATTAAAGAGATCTGTAAAAATGCAAATCAATGACACTCTTCTTAGGAAATTTTATTTTACTTATGTTAACATGTAGTGGATTTATTATTTTTATTTGTTTTTTTTTAAGATTTTTTTGGGCTTTGTTTAGTCTTCATTGAATTTTTTGCAATATTACTTCTGTTTTATGTTTTGGATTTTGGCCACAAGGCATGTGAGATATTAGATCCCTGACCAGGAGTTGAACCTGCATCCTCTGCATTTGAAGGTAAAGTCTTAACCACTGGACCTCCAGGAAAGTCCTATATTTTTTCTATTTTTAAATAAATTGATAAATATTTAAATGTTTCTATTTTGAGTTCAAGTATAAAACATAATGATAGATATAACCCACAGGAGCAAAAGTTCTGGGGACGTTAATAAATTTTAAGAATGTAGAGGAGGAGCTAAGATGGCGGAGGAGTAGGACGGGGAGAACACTTTCTGCCCCACAAATTCATCAAAAGAACATTTAAACGCCGAGTAAATTCCACAAAACAACTTCTGAATGCCGGCAGAGGACATCAAGCACCCAGAAAAGCAACCCAAGTCTTCGAAAGGAGGTAGGAAAAAATATAAAAGACAAAAAAAGAGACAAAAGAGGGAGGGATGGAGTTCCGTCCCCGGAAGGGAGTCTTAAAAAGAGAGAAGTTTCCAAACACCAGGAAACCTTCTCACTGCCGAATCTGTGCCAAGCCTTGGAAGCACAGAGGGCAACATAACAGAGAGGAAAAATAAATAAACAAAACCTGCAGATTGCGAGCCCTACGGTAACTCCCCCAGCGGAGAAGCAGCCCAGACGCCTGCACACGCCACTAGCAAGCGGGGGCTGGGCAGGGAGGTGCCGCGCTGGGCTGCATCGCTTAGAGTAAGGATCTGGCCTAATACCCTGAGCGCTATCTGAGCGAAATAATTTGGGCTAGCAAACCAGACTGTGGGATATCTACCACGTGAAAAGCCAGCCCTAACCTAAGACACCGCCAGGCCCGTTCACGGAACAAAGGACTGAACAGAGATAGCCGGCTGCAGACCATCCCTCTCCGGTGACAGGCAGCCAGAGCCGGAAGGGGGCAATCACAGCCCCAGAGAGATAATATCTATAAAACTGTAAGCAGGCTTTTTTGCTAACTAAAACTTCTTGGGGATCTGGACGGTCAACATCCGCCTAAGAAGGTGCGCCGGTTGTACACCTAGATAACCGAGCGGCGGGGAGGCGATAAAGTCGCAGCAATCGCGCTCGCTAAACACCTCACCTGAGCTGCTCGGACCTGGGAAGGGCACAAAGCACAGGCCCAACCGAGTCTGCACCTCTGAGGACTACCCAAGTGCCTGAACCTGAGCGGCTTGGACCTGGGAGGGGCAGGCAGCCCAGGGCCGGCCACAGATGGTTCCCGGTGGAGCAGCCTAGAGCCTGACCAGTGTGGGCAGGGAGGCTACATGTGCCGTGAGTGGGGGCAGGCCCAGTGTGGCTGTGGCACTGCGAGCACACGCCAGTGTTATTTGTTTGCAGCATCCCTCCCTCCCTCCCCACAGTGCGACTAAACAAGTGAGCCTAAAAAAAAAAAGTGTCCACCACCGTCCCTTTTGTGTCAGGGAGGAAACCAGACACTGAAGAGACCAGCAAACAGAAGAAGATATAACAGAGGGAACCGGCTTTGAAGCTACAGGCAATAGATTAAACCCTGTGGTCAGTACTGACTACTTAGGAAGGGGCCTATAGATCTTGAGAAATATAAGTCGGACCAAGGAACTAGTGGAAAATGAACTGACCCCACAATACTCACAACAAAACCAGAGAAAGTCCTAGATATATTTTTACTATTTTTACGATCATTCTTTCTTTCTTTTTTTTTTAATTAAAAAAAAATTTTAAGTCCTTTATTATTTCTTTAATTTTCACTTTTATAAACTACTATTACTTTGCAAAAAAAAAAAGACCCTATTTTTTTTTAACAAACTTCATACATATATTTTTTATAATTTTTGTGACCTTGTTTTTTTTTTTTTCTTCTTTTCTTTAACATTGTATTTTTGAAATTCCAATCTCTACTCTAGATTTTTAATTTTAGCTTTTTGGTATTTGTTATCAATTTTGTACGATATTTTCTTTATAATTTTTGTGATTTTGTTTTTGTTTGTTTGTTTTTTTCTTTCTTTTTCTTCTTCTTTTTTTTAACATTGTATTTTTGAAATTCCAAACTCTACTCTAGATGTTTAACTTTTGCTTTTTGGTATTTGTTATCAATTTTGTACCTATATTTTCTTTATAATTTTTGCGACTTTGTTTGTTTTCTCTTTCTTTTCCTTCTTTTCTTTAACATTGTATTTTTGAAATTCCCAACTCTACTCTAGATTATTAATTTTTGCTTTTATGTATTTGTTACCAATTTTGTACCTTTAAGAACCCAATCTTTAGTACCCACTTTTCACTAGGGAGCGAGATTACTGGCTTGACTGTCCTCTCTCCCTTTGGACTCTCCTTTTTCTCCACTGGGTCGCCTGTGTCTCCTCCCTAACCCCTCTCTATTCTATCCAACTCTGTGAATTTCTGTGTGTTCCAGACGGTGGAGAACACTTAGGGAACTGATTACTGGCTGGATCTGTCTCCCTCCTTTTCATTTCCCCCTTTTATCCTCCTGACCACCTCTGTCTCCTTCCTCCTTCTTCTCTTCTCTGTATAACTCCATGAACATCTCTGAGTGGTCCAGTTGTGGAGTGCACATAAGGAAGTGATTACTGGCTAACCCACTCTCTCCTCTCATTCAGGTCACCTCTAACTCCCTCCTCCCTCTTCTCTTCTCCATGTAACGCTGTGAACCTCTCCGGGTGATCCTCACGGTGGAGAAACTTTTCATCTTTAACGTAGATGTTTTATCAATGGTGCTGTATAGAGGAGAAGTTTTGAAACTACTGTAAAAATAAGACCGATAACTGGAAGGAGGAGGCTTAAGTCCAAACCCTGACTCCAGGGAACTCCTGACTCCAGGGATCATTAATTGACAGGAGCTCATCAAACGCCTCCATACCGACACTGAAACCAAGCACCACACAAGGGCCAACAAGTTCCAGGGCAAGACATACCAAGCAAGTTCTCCAGCAACACAGGAACACAGCCCTTAGCTCCAAGATACAGGCTGCCCAAAGTCACCCCAAAACCATAGACATCTCATAACTCACTACTGGACATTTCATTGCACTCCAGAGAGAAGAAATCCAGCTCCACCCACCAGAACACTGACACAAGCTTCCCTAACCAAGAAACCTTGACAAGCCACCTGTACAAACCCACACACAGTGAGGAAATGCCACAATAAAGAGAACTCCACAAACTGCCAGAATACAGAAAGGACACCCCAAACTCAGCAATTTAAACAAGATGAAGAGACAGAGGAATACCCAGCAGATAAAGGAACAGGATAAATGCCCACCAAACCAAACAAAAGAGGAAGAGAAAGGGAATCTACCTGATAAAGAATTCCGAATAATGATAGTGAAATTGATCCAAAATCTTGAAATCAAAATGGAATCACAGATAAATAGCCTGGAGACAAGGATTGAGAAGATGCAAGAAAGGTTTAACAAGGACCTAGAAGAAATAAAAAAGAGTCAATATATAATGAATAATGCAATAAATGAAATAACACTCTGGAGGCAGCAAATAGTAGAATAACAGAGGCAGAAGATAGGATTAGTGAATTAGAAGATAGAATGGTAGAAATAAATGAATCAAGAGGGAAAAAGAAAAACGAATTAAAAGAAATGAGGACAATCTCAGAGACCTCCAGGACAATATTAAACGCTACAACATTCAAATCATAGGGGTCCCAGAAGAAGAAGACAAAAAGAAAGACCATGAGAAAATACTTGAGATAATAGTTGAAAACTTCCCTAAAATGGGGAAGGAAATAATCACTCAAGTCCAAGAAACCCAGAGAGTCCCAAACAGGATAAACCCAAGGCGAATCATCCCAAGACACATATTAATCAGATTAACAAAGATCAAACATAAAGAACAAATATTAAAAGCAGCAAGGGAAAAACAACAAATAACACACAAGGGAATTCCCATAAGGATAACAGCTGATCTCTCAATAGAAACTCTTCAAGCCAGGAGGGAATGGCAAGACATACTTAAAGTGATGAAAGAAAATAACCTACAGCCTAGATTATTGTACCCAGCAAGGACCTCATTCAAATATGAAGGAGAAATCAAAAGCTTTACAGACAAGCAAAAGCTGAGAGAATTCAGCACCACCAAACCAGCTCTCCAACAAATACTAAAGGATATTCTCTAGACAGGAAACACAAAAATGGTGTATAAATTCAAACCCAAAACAATAAAGTAAATGGCAACGGATCATACTTATCAATAATTACCTTAAACGGGTTGAATGCCCCAACCAAAAGACAAAGACTGGCTGAATGGATACGAAAACAAGACCCCTACAAATGCTGTCTACAAGAGACCCACCTCAAAACAGGGAACACATACAGACTGAAAGTGAAGGGCTGGAAAAAGATTTTCCATGCAAATAGGGACTAAAAGAAAGCAGGAGTAGCAATACTCATATCAGATAAAATAGACTTTAAAACAAAGGCTGTGAAAAGAGGCAAAGATGGTCACTACATAATGATCAAAGGATCAATCCAAGAAGATATAACAATTACAAATATATATGCACCCAACACGGGAGCACCGCAATATGTAAGACAAATGCTAACAAATATGAAAGGAGAAATTAACAATAACACAATAATAGTGGGAGACTTTAATACCCCACTCACACCTATGGATAGATCAACTAAACAGAAAATTAACAAGGAAACACAAACTTTAAACGATACAATAGACCGGTTAGACCTAATTGATATCTATAGGACTTAAAGATATTTCACCCCAAAACAATGAATTGCACCTTTTCCTCAAGTGCACATGGAACCTTCTCCAGGATAGATCACATCCTGGGCCATAAATCTAGCCTTGGTAAATTCAAAAAAATTGAAATCACTCCAAGCATCTTTTCTGACCACAAGGCAGTAAGATTAGATCTCAATTACAGGAGAAAAACTATTAAAAATTCCAACATATGGAGGCTGAACAACACGCTGCTGAATAACCAACAAATCACAGAAGAAATCAAAAAAGAAATCAAAATTTGCATAGAAATGAATGAAAATGAAAATACAACAACCCAAAACCTGTGGGACACTGTAAAAGCAGTCTTAAGGGGAAAGTTCATAGCAATACAGGCATATCTCAAGAAACAAGAAAAAAGTCAAATAAATAACCTAACTCTACACCTAAAGCAACTAGAAAAGGAAGCAATGAAGAACCCCAGGGTGAGTAGAAGGAAAGAAATCTTAAAAATTAGGGCAGAAATAAATGCAAAAGAAACAAAAGAGACCATAGCAAAAATCAACAAAGCCAAAAGCTGGTTCTTTGAAAGGATAAATAAAATTGACAAACCATTAGCCAGACTCATCAAGAAACAAAGGGAGAAAAATCAAATCAATAAAATTAGAAATGAAAATGGAGAGATCACAACAGACAACCAGAAATACAAAGGATCATAAGAGACTACTATCAACAATTATATGCCAATAAAATGGACAACGTGGAAGAAATGGACAAATTCTCAGAAAAGTACAACTTTCCAAAACTGGACCAGGAAGAAATAGAAAATCTTAACAGACCCATCACAAGCACAGAAATTGAAACTGTAATCAGAAATCGTCCAGCAAACAAAAGCCCAGGTCCAGACAGCTTCACAGCTGAATTCTACCAAAAATTTAGAGAAGAGCTAACACCTATCCTATTCAAACTCTTCCAGAAAATTGCAGAGGAAGGTAAACTTCCAAACTCATTCTATGAGGCCACCATCACCCTAATACCAAAACCCGGCAAAGATCCCACAAAAAAAGAAAACTACAGGCCAATGTCACTGATGAACATAGATGCAAAAATCCTTAACAAAATTCTAGCAATCAGAATCCAACAACATATTAAAAAGATCATACACCATGACCAAGTGGGCTTTATCCCAGGGATGCAAGGATTTTTCAATATCCACAAATCAAGCAATGTAATACACCACATTAACAAATTGGAAAATAAAAACCATATGATTATCTCAATATATGCAGAGAAAGCCTTTGACAAAATTCAACATCCATTTATGATAAAAACTCTCCAGAAAGCAGGAATAGAAGGAACATACCTCAACATAATAAAAGCTATGTATGACAAACCCACAGCAAACATTATCCTCAATGGTGAAAAATTGAAAACATTTCCTCTAAAGTCAGGAACAAGATAAGGGTGCCCACTTTCACCATTACTATTCAACATAGTTCTAGAAGTTTTGGCCACAACAATCAGAGCAGAAAAAGAAATAAAAGGAATCCAAATTGGAAAAGAAGAAGTAAAACTCTCACTGTTGGCAGATGACATGATCCTCTACATAGAAAACCCTAAAGACTCCACCAGAAAATTACTAGAACTAATCAATGATTATAGTAAAGTTGCAGGATATAAAATCAACACACAGAAATCCCTTGCATTCGTATACACTAATAATGAGAAAACAGAAAGAGAAATTAAGGACACAATTCCATTCACCATTGCAACGGAAATAGTAAAATACTTAGGAATATATCTACCTAAAGAAACTAAAGACCTATATATAGAAAACTATAAAACACTGGTGAAAGAAATCAAAGAGGACACTAATAGATGGAGAAATATACCATGTTCATGGATTGGAAGAATCAATATAGTGAAAATGAGTATACTACCCAAAGCAATTTATAGATTCAATGTAATCCCTATCAAGCTACCAACAGTATTCTTCACAGAGCTAGAACAAATAATTTCACAATTTGTATGGAAATACAAAAAACCTCGAATAGCCAAAGCGATCTTGAGAAAGAAGAATGGAACTGGAGGAATCAACCTGCCTGACTTCAGGCTCTACTACAAAGCCATCGTCATCAAGACAGTATGGTACTGGCACAAAGACAGAAATATAGATCAATGGAACAAAATAGAAAGCCCAGAGATAAATCCACACACATATGGACACCTTATCTTTGACAAAGGAGGCAAGAATATACAATGGATTAAAGACAATCTCTTTAACAAGTGGTGCTGGGAAAACTGGTAAACCACTTGTAAAAGAATGAAACTAGAGCACTTTCTAACACCATACACAAAAATAAACTCAAAATGGGTTAAAGATCTAAACGTAGGACCAGAAACTATAAAACTCCTAGAGGAGAACATAGGCAAAACACTCTCCAACGTACATCACAGTAGGATCCTCTATGACCCACCTCCCAGAATATTGGAAATAAAAGCAAAAATAAACAAATGGGACCTAATTAAACTTAAAAGCTTCTGCACAGCAAAGGAAACTATAAGCAAGGTGAAAAGACAACCTTCAGAATGGGAGAAAATAATAGCAAATGAAGCAACTGACAAACAACTAATCTCAAAAATATACAAGCAACTCCTACAGCTCAACTCCAGAAAAATAAATGACCCAATCAAAAAATGGGCCAAAGAACTAAATAGACATTTCTCCAAAGAAGACATACACATGGCTAACAAACACATGAAAAGATGCTCAACATCACTCATTATCAGAGAAATGCAAATCAAAACCACAATGAGGTACCATTTCACACCAGTCAGAATGGCTGCGATCCAAAAGTCTACAAGCAATAAATGCTGGAGAGGGTGTGGAGAAAAGGGAACCCTCTTACACTGTTGGTGGGAATGCAAACTAGTACAGCCACTATGGAGAACAGTGTGGAGATTCCTTAAAAAACTGGAAATAGAACTGCCTTATGATCCAGCAATCCCACTGCTGGGCATACACACTGAGGAAATCAGAATTGAAAGAGACACGTGTACCCCAATGTTCACTGCAGCACTGTTTAGAATAGCCAGGACATGGAAGCAACCTAGATGTCCATCAGCAGATGAATGGATAAGAAAGCTGTGGTACATATACACAATGGAGTATTACTCAGCCATTAAAAAGAATACATTTGAATCAGTTCTAATGAGGTGGATGAAACTGGAGCCTATTATACAGAGTGAAGTAAGCCAGAAAGAAAAACACCAATACAGTATACTAACACATATATATGGAATTTAGAAAGTTGGTAACAATAACCCTGTATATGAGACAGCAAAAGAGACACTGATGTATAGAACAGTCTTTTGGACTCTGTGGGAGAGGGCGAGGGTGGGATGATTTGGGAGAATGGCATTGAAATACGTATAATATCATATATGGAATCAGTCGCCAGTCCAGGTTTGATGCACGATACTGGATGCTTGGGATTGGTGCACTGGGACGACCCAGAGAGATGGTATGGGGAGGGAGGAGGGAGGAGGGTTCAGGATGGGGACCACATGTATACCTGTGGCGGATTCATTTTGATATTTGGCAAAACCAATAGAATATTGTAAAGTTTAAAAATAAAATAAAATAAAAAGAATGTAAAGGAGTAAAGTCTTGAAGACTTAAAACATTTATTTACCACTGCCCTAGAGAGTGATGTGCTTACTAACTCAACTGAGATTTGCTGCAAGATGGCACTATTTCTGGAAGAACAACTGAGAGAACCTAACCTTTCTTATTGTTTTCTGAGCCCTACCCTGTCTTTCTCTTTCAAGAAATCTACCCTCCAACACTCTTCATTGCCATGTGAGTTGCCTTCCTTAGCCAGCTTCTATGGCATTAGTCCAGAGAAGGCAATGGCACCCCACTCCAGTACTCTTGCCTGGAAAATCCCATGGATGGGGGAGCCTGGTGGGCTGCAGTCCATGGGGTCGTGAAGAGTCGGACACGACTGAGTGACTTCACTTTCACTTTTCACTTTCATGCATTGGAGAAGGAAATGGCAACCCACTGCAGTGTTCTTGCCTGGAGAATCCCAGGGATGGGGGAGCCTGGTGTGCTGCTGTTTATGGGGTCGCACAGAGTCAGACACGACTAAATTGACTTAGCAGCAGCAGCAGCATGGCATTAGTCACAGTGAGCAAGACCATTTATCCAGCAACCAGCATCTAAGTTAACCACCATAGGCTAGAACCTTTCCATATCAAGATATGCATTTGCCTCAGAGACTTCTGAATTTACTATAAGTACTGGGAATAATGGCAGAGGTGTTTGAGCTCTGAAAGTCTTTATCAGAACACCCTAGTAGGAATGAGTGAAAGTGTGTTGTTACTTGCTCAGTCATGTCCAACTCTCTGAGACCCCAAGGGTAGCCCACCAGGCTCCTCTGTTTATGGAATTCTCCAGGCAAGAATACTGGAGTGGGTCACCATTTCCTTCTCCAGGAGATCATCCCAACCCAGAGAGTGAACCTAGGTCTTTTGCATTGCAGGCAGATTCTTTACCATATGAACCACCAGTGGGGGTCCAACAGGAATGAGTAAGCAATGTTAAATTAACTTTGGGAGAGAGTTCTCTTTCCCTCAAAATAATGAAAGCATGTTTCTCTGTTTTTTGTTTTTTTGTCGTTACTCATATAGTGACATTTCTGAAGGCTCTAGGTCTATTAAAATTGTAAGATTGTACAATGTACAAGAAACACAAGATTGTTTTTGCCTTGTCTTTTAAAATATAGCAAATTCAGTTCCTCCCGTCTTATCTTCTACTTCATCGGCCTTGCAGCAGATCTTTTATCCTAGACCGATTCTAACTTCCACTTTCTCTGCCCCTACTCCACAACCCACAGAGTCACAAAGAGTCTGACATGACTGAACTAAGCATGCATGCACACATCCCACAACTACTGCGTGCAGCTGGAGATAACTCCATAACTACACCAGTTGTCATGATCACCCATGATGGCTTTTCAAGACAGCTGCACTCACAAGCTCTTTAGCAGATCTTTCCTTTGCGCCTGTTCAGTGGCTTTCTCATTCTCAGTTAGCTGTTTTAGATCACTACCCTACTCCATGTCAAGTTTCTTCAAAGGTAAGTTCAATGCTACTGTCTCAGGGAGACACAATATTCAGAAGAAATCATTTAACTATATTAGTGAAAAAGGATCCTAAGCACGAATCTTTTTAAGAAACACTGGACCCACCAAAAGGAGACAGTGATCTTTTCTGCTGGACTTTTAAGCAAAACTTTACCAGGTTACTATACATTAAGCCTCTGAGGAAAGTCGAGATATTTCCGGAATATTTGATTACAAAATCCTTTTTTGCACAGAGCATCTATGGGACTTAGGTTTCATGGAAAACATTTAGAGAAATATATTAGTTTAATATATTAGTTTTTCTAACATTAGTTTTTAATATATTGTTTTTCTTCTGGCCATCTCTACTTTTATTTCTTCCTAATTATTTGCTTTCTAAAATCACTAATGCCTTTCTAATCACCTTCAGTTAAGTATTTATAGTCCTAATATTCAATACGTCATGATGATGAAGCACAAGCATAGTGGACTCAAACATACAACATTGAAATTCTGGCTCAACCACTTACAAGCTGTGTGACCTTGGGCAAATTACTTAACCTTTCTTTGTTAAGTGAACTCTCTTTTAATAGTCTTATCTTAAAATGGAAATAATAACTGTACTTATACCATAAAGGTTGAATTAAGCATACACAGAGTGCTTAAAACATAGTGAATACCATGAAATTGCTGCCTGTTGTAATTACCCATTTGATATAGTTTGTATTTGGAGAGAAGAGACTAGTCTTGTTCATTTTTATACCCTCATCTATTGCACAATTCTTGATATACACTAAGAATAAAATAAATGCTTGGTGAATAGTAATACCTACGCTTCTTACAGAGTTTTACAATACACTTTTGCATATGTTGATTCATCAGATTCTTACTAGAGAGCCAGAGTAAGAATTAACATCTTTTTCTCCCCCTAACCCTGACCCATCTTCTCTTGGCCTGTCTGAACTCTGAACAAGGAGTTCTACCAAGAGATAGACATGGTAGCAGTCTCGCCATCCTGCTCAATCCTGATTCCTAGATCCCAACTCTGGACCTTACCTATAGCTACTTACTGGCTGAGATATGCTGAATCTAGCCTTGGTTCCATTTTTAAAAAGTCATTGTACCAGCAGTACATTTGTTTTATACAGTGTGAGCGAACTATGGCCTAGGGCAAATCTGGCCTGTAGCTTATTTTTGTAAATTAAATTTTATTGGAATACAGGCATGCTCATTCATTTTTCTGTTGTCTGTGGTTGCTTTCACACTATCATGGCAGAATGTATCATCTGCCCACAGAACTTAAACTATTTAATATATGGAATTTTAAAGTAAAACTTTGCTGACCACTGTACTATACTAACAGAAGCCCCAGATGTGGCATTTTGTTATATTTCTGCATTCTCTATCCTGACCTTCCAGCCAGACCTAAGACTATCAACAACTCTCTTGGCCTGCCCTATCCTAAGATAACAACTTATCATGGATTACCAAGTGGCAAAGGCCAATTAGAACACCTATGTTGATCTTTTTTCAGGACCATGATTCAAAGAAGAGAGGCATCTTGGCTATTGCAGAGAATTTTCTGCAAACTTTTGTCTAGCTCCTACTTCCATCTTTCTGTAACTTTCTAATCCATCTCTGTCCAGTCTCATTAGTCTCATTAGTCTGTTCTCTCTTTAAGAATACACCCTCCTGAGATACTTAACTTGAGATGTCCCTCTTGGGCAATACACAAGTCTTCTAAATGTCTTCTGAGTCCTTTCCTTGTTTCTGAAAACTTTTAACTTAGGATAAATTGATTTCAGAAGAAAACATTGTATTATTTAAATTATCAATATAAGTGTCAGTTCAGTTCAGTTCAGTTGCTCAGTCGTGTCCAACTCTTGAGACCCCATGGACTGCAGCATGCCAGGCCTCCCTGTCCATCACCAACTCCCAGAGTTTACTCAAACTTATGTCCATTGAGTCAGTGATGCAATCCAACCATCTCATCCTCTGTCCTCCCTTTCTCCTCCCCTTCAATCTTTCCCAATATCAGGGTCTTTTCCAATGAGTCAGTTCTTCACATCAGGTGGAGTTTCAGCTTCAGCATCAGTCCTTCCAATAATTTTTCAGGACTGATTTCCTTTAGGATGGACTGGTTGGATCTCCTTGCAGTCCAAGGGACTCTCAAGAGTATTCTCCAACACCACAGTTCAAAATTATCAATTCTTCAGTGCTCATCTTTCTTTATAGTCCAACTCTAACATCCATACATGACTACTGGAAAAACCATAGCTTTGACTAGATGGACCTTTGTTGGCAAAGTAAGGTCTCTGTTTTTGAATATGCTGTCTAGGTTGGTCATAACCTTCCTTCCAAGGAGCAAGCACCTTTTAATTTCATGGCTGCAGTCACCATCTGCAGTGATTTTGGAGCCCACCAAAAATAAAGTCTGTCATTGTTTCCATTGTTTCCCCATCTATTTGCCATGAAGTGATGGGATTGGATGCCATGATCTTAGTTTTCTGAATGTTGAGTTTTAAGCCAACTTTTTCACTCTCCTCTTTCACTTTCATCAAGAAGCTCTTTAGTTCTTCTTCACTTTCTGCCATAAGGGTGGTGTCATCTGCATATCTGAGGTTATTGATATTTCTCCTGGCAATGTTGATTCCAGCTTGTGCTTCCTCCAGCCCAGCGTTTCTCATGATGTACTCTGCATATAAGCTAAATAAGCAGGGTGACAATATACAGCCTTGATGTACTCTTTTTCCTATTTGGAACCAGTCTGTTGTTCCATGTTCAATTCTAAGTGTTGCTTCCTGACCTGTATACAGGTTTCTCAAAAGACAGGTCAGGTGGTCTGGTATTCCCATCTCTTTAAGAATTTTCCACAGTTAGTTGTGATCCACACAGTCAAAGACTTTGGCATAGTCAATAAAGCAGAAATAGATGTTTTTCTGGAACTCTCTTGCTTTTTTGATGATCCAGCAGATGTTGGCAATTTGATCTCTGGTTCCTCTGCCTTTTCTAAATCCAGCTTTAACATCTGGAAGCTCACAGTTCATGTAGTGTTGAACCAAACATGTTGGTTTGGAGAATTTTGAGCATTACTTTGTTAGCGTGTAAGATGAGTGCAATTGTGCGGTAGTTTGAGCATTCTTTGGCACAAAGAATATACTGTGAATGATGGAAAATCAGCTTAATATGTTAGCTTTTCTAAGGTAGTTGTGCTTTGAGTTTATTGCCTATGCAAAATAAGAGTCCATTTCAAAGAGAATGCTCTTAGTTCGAGTCTTCTTCTCATCCTTCAGATTTTATTGGAAAACTATCCATCACCAAGACTTCTACTAATACATTCAGCTGGCCATCAAAGCTGCTCAAATCCCACCTCTACTTTTTTCCAGATTTCATCTCCTGCTGTGTTCAGTTGCTTTAGTCATGTCCAACTCTTTATAACCCTACAGAATATAGACCGCCAGGCTTCTCTGTCCATGGGACTCTGCAGACAAGAATACTGAAGTGGATTGCCATGTCCTCCTCCAGAGTATCTTCCCGACTCAAGAACTCATGTCCCCTGAGTCTCCTGCATTGCAGGCAGATTCTTTGTCTGCTGAGCCATAGGGGAAGCCCATTGGCTTCTCCTACCAAGGGAAGGTCCTAAATCACTTCTACATCCCTCCACTTAACAATTCTCTTCTCCTAACTGGGATGAGCAGCCTATTTGTTTCCATCAACAGATGCACCTATTCTCCTTATAGCTGTTGAGAACTTACTTTTCAAGATGACATACACTTGATGGAAGATCTTATGGTCAGAATCATTTATTATATAGCTTTGAATCTTCACAAGCAAGCACAATGCCCAGGGATGAAAATAAATAACGCTCACGAATTCAATGTACTCTTGTACATCTTTAAACATGTTCAGGCATCTCATCTCTTTCATCCTCAGGTATCCTCACCTCTCCATCTCTATTCAGCACTATTCTTCACAATTCAAAATTGGCGATGGAGGAATAACATCTATTTGCACTTAAAGGGCAAATTTTTCAGAAGTGTTTTTCAATCGTTTCAAATATCTTGGTATTTTCTGTAAAAATAGATTATTTACAAGTCTGCACAAAGAAGGATCCCAAGCATTTTGTTTCCTTTTTATCACACTTCTTTGCCTGATATAATGCTTTAAACATAGTTCATGTTCTAGCTTAGGATATACCTTTTTAAAAACCATTTCTTTTCCTTTCCTTACATCATTTAAAAAAATTATATTTCTTTATTTATGACTGCACTGGATCTTCGTTGCTGCATGCAGGCTTTCTCTAGTTGTGGTGAGCAAAGGCTACTCTCCAGTTGCAGTGCACAGACTTCTCACTGTGGTGGCTTCCCTTGTTGCCAAGCATGGTCTCTAGGGCACATGGGCTCAGTAATTGTGGCTCACAGGCCCAGCTGCCCCATGGCATGTGTAATCTTCCTGGACCAGGGGACTAAGTCCTCTGCACCAGCAGACAGACTCCCAAACACTGGACCACCAGGGAAGTCCCCTAAGATCTATCTAGTATACCTATGGCTGATTCATGTTGATGTTTGGCAGAAAACCACAAAATTCTGTAAAGCAATTATTAAAAAAAAAAAAAAAAAACTTAAAAAAATTACAAGTTTGACTGGGATGTTTTTTAAGATGTCCTCTATTAAAAAATGACCCATTCCATGCCTTTTCTGATGGCACCACACTCTCTAGAGAGTATTATTCTTTATAGGATCTTGTAAGCTTCATTCAAAGCAACTGCTGTCTCTCAATGCCTCTCAGTGCCTCTAACATTAAGGCATTACTCACAGGACCAGCAGAGCTAGCTTCCTAAGCTTGGAACAGGTTGGAATGACCTGATCTTTCCTGTCCACTTAACTAAATTCGTACCCATTCCTCAAGAATCACTTCATATCTTCATAAAGTTTTCCTAGATTGCTTTCATCAAAATTAATTTTTTTATTCCTAAAAGCACCACAGCATTGTGCATATTTATGATAGTAAATCTGAAAACCTGAAGGAATATGCATTTTTACATGGAAACCAACAGCCAAATAGGAAAGAACGTGCCTGTCACATATCAGGCCAAAACCTTATGCTTCCAGTTCAGAGCTGCTATAATACTACGTTGGAACTTGTGGCTTAGTCCCCGAACCCAAGGAGGGCTTTTGTTCACTAGGTCTCAGTAGGAGTCCCAAGTAGGTCATGAGATGGAAGTACAGCAGCAAAGACAGTGGAGATTCCTTGTGGCAGATCTTGGCCCAAACCTCTCCCCACCTAACCCTCAGCCACATAGCTAAAGGTGGAAGAAGAGGCTGAGGTACATGCTCGATAAGACAAACCCACCATCTAGTACATGGATTCTAATCAGCATCCTATGAGTCTACCAATACGATCAGTAGTCTTTTTTTTAAGAGAGAATTAAAGACGGGTGGACACACAGCCTTGGAAAAGGGCAAATGTTTTACTCTTGCTCCTCTCCTCTCCATCTTTTTATCCTGTTACCCTGTGGGAATTTATAGACAAAGCCTGTTGTCCAGGGATTTTGCTGGTGGTCCAGTGGTTAAGAATCCACCTTCCAATCCAGGGATGTGAGTTCAACTCCTGGTCAGGGAACTAAGATCCCACATGCTGCAACTAAGTGCGGCCAAAAGTAAATAATAAATAAATAAAAATTGTCTTTAGAGCCTATTGTCCATGAGAGTCCTGACTGCTTTGGAGAAGAAAATCAGTGTAATATCTGGGAAGTTGGGTGTTGCTCTCACAAGTTGTCAAAAGTAGAAGAAAGAGGATGTTAATTAAGTCAGCCCTAAGATCCCACTATATCCAGGGCAATACGTAATTCCCATTCTAGTTCCCAAGTCCAGCTATACTCACCACCCACCAGCTTGGATTTTAACCAGGTTTTCTGGAGGTCACATAGTGATCAGTATGATAGCATGGCCCAAACCATACTGTGTCAGCAATAAGAAAATATCTCAAGTTCAAACGACTTTCACTTCATCTTCCCTCAGGATACTTAAAAGTTTGATCAACGAAAAACATCTCTTTCAATTGTTTCAGGTTAACAGAGTCCTGAAGAAAGTAACTTCCCCAGGCTTCCCCTTCTCTTAGTCATTTACATCGAAATAGCCAGAGGAAATGGCAACACACTCCAGTATTCTTGCCTGGAGAATCCCAGGGACAGAGGAGCCTGGTGAGATGCTGTCTATGGGGTCGCACAGAGTTGGACATGACTGAAGCGACTTAGCAGCAGCAGCAGCAGCCAGAGAGGACTTCACTCGAATGTTTGCTCACCTGCTTTTTAGGGTTACTTACAGATATGTCTCTCTCCATCATTACACTGGGCATTCTAAGAGGGCAGGAACTGTTTCCTTTATTTTGGCATTCCTCAGAGACCTAGCATGGTTCTTTCCATGCACAGGATACACAGCTGTCAACGAGATAATGCAGGAGGTGAAAACTGTGAGCTCCATGAAAGTGTTAGCTGCTCAGTCGTGTCCAACTCGTGAGCCCATGGACTATAGCCTGTCAGGTTCCTCTGTCCATGGAATTCTCCAGCTAAGAACAGTGGAGTGGGTAGCCATTCCCTTCTCCAGGGAACCTTCTCAACCTAGGGATCGAACCCAAGTCTCCCACATTGCAGGCAGATTCTTTACCATTTGAGCCACCAGGGAAGCCCTGGTGCAGCCCTATAGAGCTCCATGGAGCAGGCCTAATGCCCTTATCCCTTGGAACTGCAGTCAACTTCTGGAGAACTTTGGGAGTAAGACGCTTTTCCATCTATGGCAACTGTTTCCATCATCATAACCCATATGATCACTGACCCTATCAGTCATCAGAAAGCCATCAAATCCTCAAATCAGAGGGTCTGAGGAATCAAATCCAGCATCACAGTAACTAGAACCAGACCCTGACCAAGTAGAGTATTTTGAGAGTGGCTAGAAAAAGAGGAAAAGCCATAGACAAGATTATTGTTTTGAATCCTTTGAAAAGAGGAATAATGAGGCTTGAATCATTCCAGAAGTGGTGCCTGATTTGATAAACTTGATAAAACTTTCAGTTTCCTACTACATTCATTATCGATTGCTGTGTACAAAATTACCTCCAAACTCAGTGACTTAAAATGGCATGTATTTTGCAGAGTCTTTGAGTCAGGAAACCAGGTGCATCTTAACTGTTCCTCTGGCTCAGGCTCTCTCACTGGCAGTAATCAGAGGTGTCAGCCTGAGCTGTAGTCATCCCAAGGCTCTGCTGGGGAAGGACCTGCTTCCAAGCAGGCTTGGTTGTTGGCAGGATCCAGTTTCTCGCTGGTTGCCGGACTGATGGCCTCAGTTCCTCTGCCCTGTTGGCTGGAGCTCATTCTCAGTACCCTGTCACTTGAGCCTCTCCAAAGAGAAATTCCCAACAAGGAAGCTAGCTTCACCAGAGCAAACAAGCAAGCAGTACCAGAAAGAGCATATGAATAAGAGAGATGTCCCTATCTCTTTGGAAACTAATCTTGGAAGTTCCATTCCATCCTTTCTGCCATGTTCTAGTCATAATTAAGTCACTGTACTTAAGGGGAGGAGATTACCCAAGGTATGAAAACCTGGAGGTAGGCACAATTAAGGGCCATTTCAGAAACTGCTTACATGGTCGTTATATCTGACTCTGTGAACACATGGTCTGCAGCCCACCAGGCTCCTCTGTCCATGGAATTCTCCAGGCAAGAATTTTGGAATGGATTGCTGAGTCCTTTTCCAGGGGATCTTCCCAACCCAGAGATCAAACTCATGTCTCTTATGTCTCCTGCATTGGCAAGTGGGTTCTTTACCACTAGCACCACCTGGGAAGCCCAGCATTTAAGTATAAATATGGCACTTTAACATCCATGCTGAAACTTCTGCTTCCACAAGCTATAGTCAGGCTAACATTTCATTCCATCAGCCAAACCATCATGCCAAGGAGCTGTCGTGCATTATTTTCCTTTAGATTTTGGAGAAAATTAAATGTTTGACTATGATACAGCTCCTGATAAAAGCACATTTATTGTTCCCACTGAAGAACAGAATTGCAAACACTGCTAAGATACAGGCTTGAACATTAATATCATTCTCATTAGGTTTTTCTTGGTGATCTACGTAGTGGTGGTGGTGGTTTAGTCTTTAAGTCGTGTCCAGTTCTTGCAACCACATGGGCTGTAGCCCGCCAAGCTCTCTGTCCATGGGATTTCCCAGGCAAGAATACTGGAGCGGGTTGCCATTTCCTTCTCCAGGGGATCTTCCCGACCCAGGGAATGAATCTATGTCTCCTGCATTGCAGGAAGTCTCCTGTATTACAGGCAGATTCTTTACTGCTGAGCCACCAGGGGATCCCAATCTAGATAGTAACTGTCTGCTATTATCTGAATCTTTTTGCTTTTTAATTATATGTACCAGATTGTTTATTACTCATGGCAAAAAGTTCAGAAATTCTGTATGTGAAATTATATCTCCTCCAAAACCAAGATTTTCTTCTAAGATGTTATTGTGCTAGAAAGTAATGTTTTTAATAGCAGCATTTCTGTTTGCTTGTTGTTTTCAGCACAATGAAATGAAAATTAATTTTACTGAAACCTAAGCCCAAAATAATACTAATATTCTTTCCATGCATTGCTTCCCACAGAACCATACAATAAATGCACCTTATAGCCTATGTTAAGGGCCAGTCCCAGTTCACATTAATGCCTGCTTCCAATTCTTAGGCCACCTCTAATAGTCTTTATATGATACATTAGTCTTTTTTTGCAGCTCAAAAAAGCAGGGGAGTCAAGGGTAGTCAGCTCTGGGGTGTAAGGAAGAGCTTCCAAATGTCTTGACTCACCTGATGAAAGATTATTTTGAAAGAATAAATAATTATCACAATAAGCCTATTCACTTCTTCACAGATCAGTCCCTCCATTGTCCCAACCTAATGAGAGTAATTTGTGTTTAAGGAGATATTGATTTTGCATAATGGTTTTCTCTTGTATTACACACATGACAACATTCTCTGTACTTAACCTGCACAACAATCTTGTTGACGGATCTGTCAAAGCTCTTGCTCAGACGCCTACTCCTAGCATTGCAGATTGGAGGAGGGAGTAGTTCATCTTCCCACTGATGGAGGTGTTGAATATATACATAAACAAGGAAACAGCCGAGGCCAGGAAAGCAAAAGCTGTATTTGACCTTGTAAGAGCCTTTATGCTGTGGGACTTCGCTGCTCAATTAAAAAAAGTTTGGTTGGCTTTCCTCTAGGCCAGGGCTGCTGTGTTTTCTGAATGATAACTCTGAGCCTTCCCGGGGAACAGGTAAAATTGAAAAGTCTTTTTATTTCCATAGGCTTAAGCCAACCCCCTCAAAACAAGCCATTCCAGGGCTGAGCTGGAGCAGGGCTAACGCCGCGGTTGGCAGCTCATGCGCGGCCTCCTCCTTGGCGAGCCCAGACGTTGCTCTTATCCACTTCAGCTGTCTTTTGAAAGCCTCCTTCTCACAAAAGACAGAGTTGATCTCTAGGGCCTGGGAAAATAGAAAATTCTCACACTGTGATGGGAAACACTGTCAAGACCCAAAACTCTATAGTGAAGCACCAGACACCAGTGTGTAATCGCAGATAAAGCCAGCGAACAGGGCTGTGAGGCAAGAACAGCAACAAGGAAATTAAAATAGACCGGGAGGCTGGGAAAAAAAGTGATAGCAGAGGACCCAATACCAGGTCACTCTCCAGAGCGTGCTCAGTCAATGTTTAAGTCATTTATTAACTAGGGTGTATATTTCTTTTCTCCTCTGTGTGTCCTTATATGTCCTAAGGTGGGTGCCTAGATTTTAGGGCTAATGCTTGCCTACTTGCTAAGTTGCTTCAGTCATGTCTGACTCTTTGTGACCCTATGGACTGTAGCCCTCCATGCTCCTCTGCCCATGGGATTCTCCAGGCAGGAATCCTGGAGGGGATTGTCGTGGCATCCTCCAGAGCATATTCCCTACCCAGGGATTGAACCTGCCTCTCTTATGTCTCCTGCATTGGCAGGCAGGTTCTTTATCTCTAGGGCCACCTGGGAAGCCCCTTTAGGGCTGATACCATGAGACTATTGCTAGGATCGGAAAGTAGGTTACCTTGCTTAGCAAGAAGAGGAAATGCAATATGTTGCTGTTCCATTGCTGATGGTTCCTGGCATCTAGTTTTCTGCTTTTGATGGGTGCTACATCCTGGCAAAGCCAGAGCTCTCACAAAGCACATCACTTGAAAAAGTCATTTCATATTCTTTAAGGATTCATATGTATATCCCTCTTGAGAGACTGACAGTTTGTATCTACCCACCCACTTACGTAGTTATGTAGTTCTTATCATCAAATTACCTTGAAACTCAAAGGAGAGAGAGGATGTATTTTATCCACACCAGGTGACTAGGATGAGCCCTCCCTGCTGATGGTGGCGAGGTGGGAAGCTTCATAAGCCAGTGCCTCACTTCTGGACAAATGCTCTTTAAATAGATATTACATTGTATAAACAAGCAGGTCTCAAAAGAATATAATGTACATACAATGCACCACACAGTTAAGTGAGGTTTTGAGCTTTCAAATGTTCTGGGATCACATTTTCCAACAGAAATTGCGATTTCATTAGCATTTGTGGCTAGCTTTCCAGGGATGTTTGCCAAAAGGGATGAAAGCAGGAGAATAAAAAAGCAGCCCTTCCACAGGCCCCACAAAGGTGCTAATTAGTGATAGTTTTCCTCTCCGGGCAATGGCCCAGGATGCAGGGCTTGTGACCATAGACCTGTCTCCATTATGCCTGGGAAAACAACAAACACGTTCAATTAAATGAAAATTTTACTTTGTGGAGCTTTATGTCGACTAATGGCCCCCATGCAGACGAGAAGTGAGAAGAGTTATTATGCCCAGGATTATGAGAAATTATGCTCTATGGAGGAAAGTAGCCCATTGCCTAGGTAGGTGAGCTTGAATTTTCTAATAGTGAGACTTTTTTGATACAGAATAGATGAGTTGCAGAGGGAGAATGGAGCAACGTTCTATGATAAAAATAAAAATCAATTTTTGTTTCTCCTTCAAGTGAATCCATGCTAACTTACCTACTCAAAACTTCTAATTTTCTAGAGTAGCCTCTTCAGTGGATCATTCAATACTATCAGGGGCCATTTATTGAGTATTCACCATGTGCCAGGCTTTCTTATCTCTTTCTCTTCTGTGAAGAAGACATTATCATCCCCACTTTTCAGACAGGCAAGAAGAGAGCTAGTGAGGTGGAATCACTTACCTCAGTTCACACAAGTAGAATGTGATGAAACCAGATTTGAATCAAAATCTTTGATGTAACCAAACTCGAGTTCATTATCCATCTGAAAAGGTAGAAAAAGACCAGACCATGGCCCCAGATGTTGCCCTTCAGCCTATGCAGATGAGTTCTTTGAATGAATAAAACCTTATGCAATGCTACTGAATGATTAGATTAATGATCATTAATGAATGATTAGGTTAATTAGATAACTTGACTCTACACTCTTCCTGACACTTTGACAGCACAGTCCCAGGTATTTCTGAAGCAGAGCCATCCATGCAGTGACTATTACTGGGCATCAACTCTGTCTCAAATACTAAGCTAGTTGCTGAACCTTAGAAAGAGAAACTTCTCAGTGGTTTTGCTCTCCCTGTGCCCAGAGCAGTGCTTCTTGGAAGAAGGTGGAACGGTAGATTCCAAATTTATGGGTGAAAAAATGAAGGGATAAATAGGATTTGGGGAAGAGGGAAGAGCTGTGCTATTGAAGAAGACAAGAGTGTGGCTGGCTAAACATTTGAAAAGTATGTGTGTGGCTAGCTATCCTTTGAATTTTGAAATGGGAAAATTTAGAAAAAGGCACAAGATGTGTTGTACATTGGGAACACACTTTGTTCTAAGTGATGATTTAGGATGCAGTATAGACCACAGCCTCAGAAGTTTACATTATGTTAGAGGAGACAGCACAGGGAAATGGTTATTGAGGCCACTTCACAGGGTTAATTTGAAGCAACCATCAGGGACAGGATCCATGCACTTTTTCAACTCAATTCTGAGGGCCATGTCAGATACAGATCCCTTGGCCAATGAGCAGCAGCCTGACCCTGTGTGATAAACCTGGGTTTCCATGTCCTTAATTATACCCTAAGGAGGAATAAGACAGTGTTCACAGGTGGACACTCACCCCCAACATAGGTTCCACAGTCAGCTTAGTCTGGAAGTGAATCCCAAGGTTGGTTCAGATGTGAAGGGACTTGAATCAGAGAGTAATAAAACAGGGGAAGGATCCTTAGGAAGGGGCCTGAGACAAGTTGTGGAGGAAGCCCATTTATTTTGATGACACATGGAAACTTGCAGAAATGCTTCGGGCCCTGTCTATTCATTTGAGTCCTGACCTACTTGTAGTGGTCTTAGCAAAAAAAGGTGGTCAAAATAGAATTTCCAATCATCCTCAAGTCTCCTGAAAATCATATAGCAGGCTGCTGTACATAGTTCATATAAACTGTTATTAGTGACCTTAGTCATCATCTATTTTTCTAGTATCTTGCAATATCTGGGAGTTTCCAACTCACTTCCTTATCATACTATTTGATCTCTCTTTGTACTTCCATCTCAGGCTGTAAGGCAGGTGTGAAAGCACGAATGTGCTCCCTATGCATTATGCTCATTTCTCTTCAACTTATTCCATGGCCTCTGAGGAGTGCTCTTTGATCAGGCACATTCTGCTGCCCTCCTGGATTAGTTGTTTTCTACTCTCCCCTGTGCTTCCATGGTGGCTCAGGGTAAAGAATCTGCCTGCCAATGCAGGAGACATGGGTACAATCCCTGGGTCAGGCAGATCCCATGGAGAAGGAAATGGCAACCCACTCCAGTATTCTTGCCTAGAGAATCCCATGGACAGAGGAGCCTGTTGTGCTACTGTCCATGGGGTTGCAAAGAGCAGGGCATGGCTTGGCGTCTAAACAATAGCTATACTCTCCCCTACCCTTCAGATTCTGCAATGTGAAAATCCAAAGAACCGCCCTGGCAATTTTTTAGAACAGAGGAGGAGAAATAACTGACCATAAAACCACAACTCTTTTAGGAAAAAGAGAGGAAAGGGGACAGGTGGGGAACATCCAGGAGTGAATAATTTCATCCCTTTATGATAGGAGGTAAATGAAATACCAAAACAGAAAATGGAACCTTTGAGGTTACTCTTCTAGGTACTATTGACTCCAGGGAATCCCTGGACAGTGTAACTTATGAACTATTTGGGGAACTGTCTGTAGTCAACAGAACCACGTGACTTCCACCTCCAGATCCTGTGGAAATATCCCTAGTATTGTGGTTGCTCAAATCTGGGGCCATCACCATTGGAAGAATTAGCTGTAGGACTCTGGAATAACTGGCACTGACATTCACACAGGGGTCTCCGACCTCAGATGTTCTAAAAAAAATTCCTAATGTACATGAGATCACAAGAATAAGCAGTCCTGGGTTAATACGGAAGCTTCAGTGTGTTTAAACAGTGAGGTCATCTTAGAAGAAGGTGATGAATCACCAAGGAATGGTATTCTGTTTTTATAGAGAAATGTTTTCCAGGTAAATACTCATGACTCCCTGTCAATCACCTATAAGCATAACAATTTAGATGAAGCTTTAGTCTCATCCTTGCTGAGAAGGAAAGGAATCAGTGTTTAAAGCAGTAACTAAAACAATATACGTTGGCAGCCTCATTACTTCTGCTATTCTTTACCAATGATCTAGGCAGATAAGAAGCACTCACGTTACCACTTACTCATAGCTCTCCAAAATTTAAATCTGCTTGATAAAGGTCCACTTCTCTGTCCACGGTTCCAGAATGTGGTTGAGTAATATCAACCAGGGCATATCTCCCTCAAATGAGAGCATGACTCTGTGCTACAGCTCAAAAGGTGGAGATTGAAATGGTTTAAAAGTCATTCATTCATTCAACAAATATTTGGTAATGCCTACTACAAACTTTATGCCCTCCTCTTTGCACTTGAGATACAACGAGGAGCAGGCACACATGTCTCATCAACGCATGAAACTCAGTCTAACCGGGAGGACAATGATTGAGGGAGGAGTTAAAGGTGCTCTGATTATAATCATGTTGTCGACTAAAAAATGCTGCTGCTGCTGCTGCTAAGTCACAATCTTAAAGCAGAGAGTTGTTTTGATTGGTGGAAATGTTTAGAACTCAGAGCCCGGAAGACAGCATCTCAGTGACTCTGAGAAAACTTCTCCAAGAAGGGAGGAGGGGAAATCAGCCTATATACAAGTTTGCAACAAAGGAAGCAGGCAATCTGAACTTCAAAGATCAGGTATCAAGTTAAGGAATTTAGCACTCTATGTATGGGAAGATATAAGCCTCTGGGCTCATTGAATTCATCCCTTTCATATGCAGAAAATTCCTTGGACTGAGAGGCTCCTCAGAGCCTGGTAGGCTACAGTCCATGGGGGTCCCGAAGAATCGGACTGGACTGAACAACTTCACTTTCACTTTCAGCTAAGGAAACAGGAAACCAATAGTGTTTCCTTGTCCACCTTAAGGAGTGGCAGATGTTTGCTTCTTGTATTCCCCCAGCTCCTTAGCAGCCACCGCTGGGTGGGTGGCAGCATCAGTTGGATCTCAGTTTTCGGAGCCCTGGGCTGCTCTGGTGGCTTAGATGGTAAAGAATCTGCCTGTAATGTGGGAGACCTGGGTTCAATTCTTGGGTTGGGAAGATCCCCGAGAGAAGAGAATGGCTACTCACTCCAGTATTCTGGCCTGGAGAATTCCATGGATAGAGGAGCCTGGGAGTCTACAACCCATGGAGTTGCAGAGAGTTGGACACGGACACAACTGAGTGACTTTCACTTTTATTCATGTTTGGAGGCCGGAAATTGATGATGGCTGTGACATTTCTTGATTATTGATATGGTAGGAGATATTTTCATTTCACAATGTGGAGGTCAAAGGTCAGGCTATATAGAGTTAGTTGGGGGCTGAGGAAGCCTCCAACACCCCCAAGAAAGGCCCATATAAGCTGGACCTTCAATGGAGACCATGAAATGTGGGCAAGAGGGTTCCAGACAAAAGGTCACTTTTGTGAAAATGACATTCTTCCATAAGTCTTCCGGGTGAGGGACACAAGATACTTGTCAGTAAAAAGCAGACGACTCTCTCACAGCAGCTGGGACACATATTTCAAATGAAGTCCTTGTCAATAACCTTCCATTTGCACTTTAATAAATGTGTGTTGAACACTTTTCTATATTCTGCTCAGATCTGTGTCCACGTTTCTGGGCAGCTTCCAATATGGTGATAGGCAGATTTCTGACAAAACTAGTTGTTTTTGAGTTTCCCCCCTCCTCCTCCATTAGCCATGGCCTTTTGCCATGTTGAGTCTCACAAATGGACACAAACCAATCAATCACCCTTAAAAAATGTCAAAATTCATCCCTCCCTACTGTGAAATGAATACACTGACCTTAACACAAATGTAGAAATAAATTTTTTAAAAAAAATCTATCCTCACCATGGACCCCCTGGCTGCCACACTTAGATTTCTACACATTTCAACTTGACAAGGCTGACATTGCTGGGAACTTCTTGTTTCCTTTTTTTAAAAAAAAATGCTGGATGCAGATTAGATATGCCCCCAGATTTACTAATAAGAACTCATTTTCACAGAGGCTCTGCCTGAGTGGAAGTGTATACAGGGAGAGCCATTATGTGTCCAGGGTAAGAAGCGAGAGAGAGGTTGAGCCCAGTGAAAAGGGAAGGGAACACTCATGATATATTGTTTTTTTTTTAAGAGTTTTCTCAATCTAGGGACCATTTATGACTTAATTGCTTCACTCAGTGTCAACCTAATTTATTTCACACAGCCCCAGATAAGGGTAAAAACCCCGAAATGGGCCCATGTCACCTCAAGATCCAGCTCCCCATCATTTGCCAGCTCTTGAGCAGGTTCCTCATTATCTGTAAACCAAAGACAAGTTCTCACTATTCCTATGCTTTCAGGAACAGGAGTCTCGCTATCACTGCAAGAGCGCATTCCACTCTCAGGCACTCTCAAGAGGATGGCCCCGCCTCTGGCTCTGGGGAGAAGGACAGTAGACTGGCCTTTATGAGCATTATGGCCACTGGCCCGATGGGCTGTTTCAAGTTCATGCATGTGACACTGTTGCTGCAAAACCAGCCTCTGTTCACCAATGACAGATATAAACAGAGACAGAAATCAAAGAGGACACTAATAGATGGAGAAATATACCATGTTCATGGATTGGAAGAATCAATATAGTGAAAATGAGTATACTACCCAAAGCAATTTATAGATTCAACGCAATCCCTATCAAGCTACCAACAGTATTCTTCACAGAGCTAGAACAAATAATTTCACAATTTGTATGGAAATACAAAAAACCTCGAATAGCCAAAGTGATCTTGAGAAAGAAGAATGGAACTGGAGGAATCAACCTACCTGACTTCAGGCTCTACTACAAAGCCACAGTTATCAAGACAGTATGGTACTGGCACAAAGACAGAAATATTGATCAATGGAATAAAATAGAAAGCCCAGAGATAAATCCACACACATATGGACACCTTATCTTTGACAAAGGAGGCAAGAATATACAATGGATTAAAGACAATCTCTTTAACAAGTGGTGCTGGGAAATCTGGTCAACCACTTGTAAAAAGAATGAAACTGGACCACTTTCTAACACCATACACAAAAATAAACTCAAAATGGATTAAAGATCTAAACATAAGACCAGAAACTATAAAACTCCTAGAGGAGAACATAGGCAAAACACTCTCCGACATACATCACAGCAGGATCCTCTATGACCCACCTCCCAGAATATTGGAAATAAAAGCAAAAATAAACAAATGGGACCTAATTAACCTTAAAAGCTTCTGCACATCAAAGGAAACTATTAGCAAGGTGAAAAGACAGCCTTCAGAATGGGAGAAAATAATAGCAAATGAAGCAACCGACAAACAACTAATCTCAAAAATATACAAGCAACTCCTACAGCTCAACTCCAGAAAAATAAACGACCCAATCAAAAAATGGGCCAAAGAACTAAATAGACATTTCTCCAAAAAGACATACAGATGGCTAACAAACACATGAAAAGATGCTCAACATCACTCATTATCAGAGAAATGCAAATCAAAACCACTATGAGGTACCATTTCACACCAGTCAGAATGGCTGCGATCCAAAAGTCTACAAATAATAAATGCTGGAGAGGGTGTGGAGAAAAGGGAACCCTTTTACACTGTTGGTGGGAATGCAAACTAGTACAGCCACTATGGAGAACAGTGTGGAGATTCCTTAAAAACTGGAAATAGAACTGCCTTATGATCCAGCAACCCCACTGCTGGGCATACACACTGAGGAAACCAGAAGGGAAAGAGACACGTGTACCCCAATGTTCATCGCAGCACTGTTTATAATAGCCAAGACATGGAAGCAACCTAGATGTCCATCAGCAGATGAATGGATAAGAAAGCTGTGATACATATACACAATGGAGTATTACTCAGCCATTAAAAAGAATACATTTGAATCAGTTCTAATGAGGTGGATGAAACTGGAGCCTATTATACAGAGTGAAGTAAGCCAGAAGGAAAAACATAAATACAGTATACTAACGCATATATATGGAATTTAGAAAGATGGTAACAATAACCCGGTGTACGAGACAGCAAAAGAGACACTGATGTATAGAACAGTCTTATGGACTCTGTGGGAGAGGGAGAGGGTGGGAAGATTTGGGAGAATGGCAATGAAACATGTAAAATATCATGTAGGAAACGAGTTGCCAGTCCAGGTTCGATGCATGTTGCTGGATGCTTGGGGCTGGTGCACTGGGACGGCCCAGAGGGATGGTATGGGGAGGGAGGAGGGAGGAGGGTTCGGGATGGGGAACACATGTATACCTGTGGCGGATTCATTTTGATATTTGGCAAAACTAATACAATTATGTAAAGTTTAAAAATAAAATAAAATTAGAGAAAAAAAAAAAAAAAACAGAGACAGAGTAGAAAGGAGTAGTTTTATTGCTTTGCCAGGCAAAAGAGGATCACAACAAGCTAATGCTTTCAAGACTGTGACCCTCTCCCTGAAGAGGCCTTATAGTTTTAAGATGGAAAATGGGGTTAAAGCTAAGGATTAGAGCTGATATGGTCCTGCATTCTTCTCCTCCTCCTGGGGGCATTGAGACCAAGATTACAGGACAGCTTCTGCTGGTTTTCCAGGTCGTCTTCCTGAGGTATTCTTTCTGGAGTAAAGAATGCTCCCAGAGTAAAGGAGTACTAGGAATCTTGTCTTGGAGGGGTAAACATCAGGTATAGCTAGAGGGCAATCATATTCAGAGTGCAATTGAGCAAGAAAGAGGAGGACAAACATCTTTCGGTTAAATGGGTGGAGAGAACAGGGCTGGGTAAGGGCTAACATGATGGGGTGCCTCAGTTAGCTTCTGCTACAGCAACACAGTGGGGACAATGAGACTCCCAGTGAAGATATTTTAGGGGATTATTAGACAAAGGATCTCTGGGTGCTGGAATAACTAAGCCAGTAGAAATTAGATCAGAAGCTACTGAAAGTCTTGGAAAAGCCCATCCAAGCAAGAACCTGGCAGAGACAGTCAGAGATGGGAGATGGAGAAAGACAGAGCTAAGTCCTTGGGTTCTGCTGTAGCTCTAGACTTGCGGGTTCTGTAAGTCAATAAATTTTCCTTTTGTATTGGGTTGCTTGAATTGGATTTCCAAAAATCTTAATTAAAATAAACTTAATTTATACATGAGTTTGGGGACTTAAATTATAATTTCCATAAGACACTTAATATGTGGTGTATGGTAAAAATTTAATAAATCATGTTGCATGCATGTGTGTGTGTATATATGTGTGTGTCTCTGTTTAGGACATGAAAGTTGCCTAAAGAGACAAGAAACAGAGAAATAGCCAAGGCTTCAAGTCATGGCTCTGCCCACAGCTACAAAATCTGGTGATTTTGTGAATGTGAAGACACTTTCAATCCTTAGTTTAGGGAATAGATCACTTTTTGGACTTCTCATTCACTTCCTTGTACAAAGTGACCACTGTGATTTGCATAAGAATTTAAAAAGAAGAGAAGGAACGAAGGTAGATGGAAGGAAGGAAAGAAGAAGGGAGAAAATAGGTAGGTCTTAAATGAAGTATGAGGAAGAAGGCAATGGCACCCCACTCCAGTACTCTTGCCTGGAAAATCCCATGGATGGAGGAGCCTGGTGGGCTGCAGTCCATGGGGTCACTAAGAGTCGGATACAACTGAGCGACTTCACTTTCACTTTTCACTTTCATGCATTGGAGGAGGAAATGGCAACCCACTCCAGAGTTCTTGCCTGGAGAATCCCAGGGTCGGCGGGGCCTGGTGGGCTGCCGTCTATGGGGTCGCACAGTCAGACATGACTGAAGCGACTTAGCAGCAGCAGCAGCAAAGGAGGTATGATTGTCTTGAGGCTTTGCAGGTGGTGCACTGGTGAAGAATCTGCCTGTCAATGTAGGAGATACAAGTTCAGTCCTTGGGTCGGAAAGATCCTCTGGAGAAGGAAATGGCAACCTACTCCACTATTCTTGCCTGGAGAATCTCCTGGATAGAGGAGCCTGGCAGGCTATAGTCCACAGTGTTGCAAAGAGTCAAACATGACTGAAGGAACTGAACTGGCACACATGTGGTTGTCTTGGGTATAATAGTTCTGTAATCCTTGTCTTCTCCCAGGAATTCCATGGTTACTCTGTATCCATCACATTCTGTCTGCAATCCATCTCCTCTATAACAACCTGCATTCAGAAAAAAAAAAAAAAATAATAATTTGAAACCCATTTGGGAGCAAATAATTGATAATGCCTTAAAGAGTTACAAAGATATTTATTCCTTGCAAGGAAAGTTATGACCAACCTAGACAGCATATTTAAAAGCAGAGACATTACTTTGACAAAGGTCCGTCTAGTCAAGGCTATGGTTTTTCCAGTAATCAGGTAAGGATGTGAGAGTTGGACGGCAAAGAGGGCTGAGTGCCGAAGAATTGATGCTTTTGAACTGTGGTGTTGGAGAAGACTCTTGAGAGTCCGTTGGACTGCAAGGAGATCCAACAAGTCCATCCTAAAGGAGATCAGTCCTGGGTGTTCATTGGAAGGACTGATGTTGAAGCTGAAACTCCAATACTTTGGTCACCTCATGCGAAGAGTTGACTCATTGGGAAAGATCCTGGGAAGGATTGGGGGCAAGAAAAGAAGGTGATGACGGAGGATGAGATGGCTGGATGGCATCACTGACTCGATGAACATGGGTTTGGGTAGACTCCAGGAGTTGGTGATGGACAGGGAGGCCTGGCATGCTGCGATTCATGGGGTCGCAAAGAGTCCGACAGGACTGAGCGACTGAACTGAACTGAACTAAAGAGTTACACTGTTAATGGAGATTTACCTTTTAGAAGAGATCAAAACAAAAACAAAAGTAACATATCCAGGTGTCAAAAAGAAAGGAACTCCAAACTGTGGAGTACCTCCAGTATGCTGAAAAATGTATACTTACATGCAATCATCATAGATACCTTGGAAGGTAGGTGTTAATTACACCCATTTTACAGACAAGAATAAATGCTTAGAGAAGTTCAAAAACTTTCTCAAAGCTACAAGCTCAAAGAGCATGATCTGCAAACAAGCCCAGCTTTAAACTGACCCCAGACACATGTTTTGATTAAGATTCTTCCTGATGCCTATCACTAGCTGAACATCCTAGTGACTGGCCATGGAGTTAGGAAACACGATTCAGAGACTATTGACTCTACATCCGGATGACTGGGAGGCAGGACAGATGGCAATGTAGTGACAAAGTAGATTTTAACTGAGGAGATGAATTTTTAAATCCAATCACAGGAAACATCACAGCACTTTTTTTTTTTTTAGCTTCAGTTAAACTGATTTTCTAAACTGCATACCAGCACCTAATCAGTTTGATCCGTTTCTTTTTCTTTCCCTTTAATTTTATTTTAGCTTCGAGCCTTGTGTGATTGGCTGGGGGTTGGGGTGGGGGTGGGGGGTGAGTGGAAAGAGTTCTGTGTTCTGTAGTTTCCTTTCTGCCATCCTCTGCTTTTGCTCATATTGTGGTCTTAATTTGATCAGCAGTTATGAAAAGGCAACATTAATCCTGGGAAAGGACATTGTTCGTGGCCAGACAGTTTCGGTATTGCTTCTAAAGCAAAGTGTTTTGTGCTCAGATATGAGTTTTGCCCCTTGAGATGCTTCTTGATGTGAGAACAGAGAGAGGCAGAGTTGCTAAAAACTGGACAGACGGCAGCTGGTACTGGGAAGGGCTGTCAGAGATCTTAGCAAATTCTTTACCCCAGGTGAGCTTCCAAGAACAAGAGGGATGCAGAAGATGCTTCTGAATATGTATGTGGTTACAGGGGCATTGGTAATGAGGGGCAGGAGGGGAGGGATGAAAGAAAGGGGGACAAGGAGGTGTGAGCTGCCCTCATCCAGAGTGACAGGTGGGTCTCCTATGCCTGAGACTGTAAGCTGGAGTCAGTTATTATGACTGTGGCTAGTATTTATACAGCACTTACCAGATGTTAAGTACCTTTCCAAGTGTTTTATGGGAGTATCTTATTTTTATCCTTAGGGTAAACATAGAGGTAGGTATTATTATAACAGACGAGGAAAATGAGGGTTAAGGCTTAAGCAACTTGCACAGGACTTGGCATGCTCTTAATCACGCACTGAACCATCTCCTGAGTGTCTATTATGAACCAAACCCTGGATTAAGCCTCAAGAACATAGGCATGAATAAAAAAGGTCATAGAACTCTCACTCTAGTGGAAGAAATAGGTGAATGAACCACCTGTATGACTTAAGTACTTGGCACAGTGTCCAGCCCATGAGAGACACACATATTTATTGGAGGAGGGATGGATGGATAGCATTTAATGTGGCATGATAGCTGCATGAATAGAGGTGAGTATAGGGTGCCTTGAGAGCAGAAAGAAGAAGGAATCAAGTCCATACAAAGTAAGTGATGCCTGAGAGGAGTTTTCAGGTAGGGTAGAAGTTCACCACGATAGTGATGACCACCATATAAGATTTGCACCATATCATAATTTCACCATCACCTTGCTTCATCAAAGCAATTCTAAGCTTTCTCATGTCATCTGAAAACAAAAACCAGATCCCAGCCTAAGTTTCCATTCACTCTGCTTCCCAGGGCACTGTCAAGCCTTTCTCTGATACTGGTTTCCTTCCTTCTCTCCAGTATGAGTGGGCAACTGTCAAGAGTGACATGCATTGCCTGGTATCTGTGTTTCTTAGACTAAGAATCATTAACCTTTTAAAAAACAGAATATTAATTTCCAGTCTCTATAAATAATCACTACAGAAATTATAACAATAATTAACAAATCAACAAAAATAACTATCGGATGTACAATGGACTTTCAATGAGCATTATTTACTGATAGAACCTAACAGTGCTGTGATAGACAGGGCAAATAGTCCTTTTACCATTTGACGTAGACGGGACTCATACTCGAAAGAGATGATATAAACTATCTGTTGATCACTTTTATGTGCTGCTTCGGTGCTGCCGCTGAACATCCTTATCTCATTGCAACACAGTAGGCTGGTAAGTAGGGGTTCGTGCTCCTGTGTATGCCATTAAATAAACCGAGGCTCAGGGAGGTTAAACCACTTATCTGAGGGCACCTAGCTAGTAAATGGGAAGGCTGGGACAGAGAGCCAATCTTTCTTATCCTCAGTGCTTGTGTTTCTTGCATTTTAATCTCTTGTTTCTTTGTTTCTCAAGAGAGTCAGAGAAAGAAGACTAGTAACCCAGAATCCCAACTCCTCAGAGGGTTTTCGCATAGGTATTACAAATGTTAGGCATCTCTGAAGTCATCAATCCCCTGGCCACCTAAACCCAATCAATTCTGGTTTTAAACCACAATGCCCGCACCTAAGGGTGTCGCTTGACAAAAGTAGAAATGCTCAAGGTTTCCAAATTGGTCTCTTTAATCCCCTTTCAAGGCTGTCTCTCTCCACTTCTTTTCTTGACACCCTGTCACTCCATTTACTATTCTCTTCTTCTCTATTGCTGCCCTAGGTGTTTTAAATAATGTTTTGATTCCTAGGAACGAGGTGTGTGTGTGTGTCTATTGGGAGGAAACTTATTCTTCTTCCTTAGAATCATACTACATGCGAAAGTGGCATTTACTTAATTTTGTAACCTATGAGGGAAAAGAGTTTGAAAAAGAATAAATGTGTATTTATATACACATATACATATATATATGAGATTCCCAGGTGGGGATAGTAGTAAAGAACCCACTTGCCAATTCAGGAGACATAAGAGACATGAGTTCGATCCTTGGATTGGGAAGATCCCCTGGAAAAAGACACAGCAACCCACTCCAGTATTCTTGCCTGGAGAATCCCACTGACAAAGGAGTCTGGTGGGCTACAGTTCATAGTGTCGAAAAGAGAAATGACTGAAGCGACTTAGCGTGTGTGTGGGCACACACACACACATATATAAAACTGAACCACTTTGCTGTACATCTGAAACTAACACAATGTTGGAAATCAACTCTACTTCAAAATAAATTTAAAAAAAATTTAATTTATGTGGTGGTGGGCACCACAGTAAACTGGAAAGTACAATATTTATCTAAAATATTAAATCTCCAAATAAGTATACTTTTTTGCTGCCAAAAAGTATACTTCAGTTTAAAAATAAAGGTAGTATCTACCACCACTTGCTAGTTATATTATTGAAACATCCACAGCCGATCTGATCTCTTTTCCTGAGAGCAGACGCACTGCGAATAGTGAGAAGCCAGTTACAGGCATGCTAACAGCAAGTGGACTCTTTGGCGGCACCCACCATGCAGAAATGCTGCTCCCCAGGAGCTGAGACAAACAGAGGCAGAGAGAGAACTCTGGCTCAGAGATGCTCTTAGGGGCCAGAGTGTCTCCCTGGCTCCAGGCAATGAAAATGGCATCACCCCCTCCCAAAGGCAAGAGAAGCAATGCATCTGCCAATCTAGGGAAGAAAAATGGGGAGTAAGACTGAGGGAGCTATAGGAAGTTGGCCAACTTGTGGGCAAGACTTGGCTGTGGTCCAGTGGTTAAGAATCTGCCTTCCAGTGCAGGGACATGGGTTCAATCCCTGGTCCAGAAACTAAGATCCCACATGCGGTGGGGCAAGTAAGCCCGCTAGCCGCAAATACTGAGCCCAAACACCATAGCTATAGAAAACCACACACCGCAATGAAGATCCCACGGGCCTCAGATGAGACCCCATAAAGCCAAAGAAAGAAACAAAGAAAGAACCTTGTGGGCACAGGGAAGACATGGGAGGGCCAGAGCAGGGGAAGGTAGCATGGTTGGATTTGTGCTCTTGAAGGGTCTGTGTCTACAGTGAGAAGTTGGTGTGCAGACGACTGAGGGAGAACAGAAGAGCTGCTAGGAGACAATTGCAGCAGCAGCTCAGATGAAAGACCATGGGAACGCGAACCCAGCCAGCAGCAAGAGAGACAGGGAGAAATGGAGCCTCAGAGATGGTAGAGTGAGGGTCTTCAGCCTGGATACAGGCTTAGGGGCAAGACTGAATGAGGGCGCTCAGCCCCAGAGAATGAATGTGGAAACCACCACCAGTTGTGGGGACAGGCCCCATGACACACAGGACTGGACTTCCCCCAACTGCCCAGCGTTTGCAAGCAGGTCTGTGAACCACACAGAGTGAAGCAGGAGAGAAGTCTCTGGCATTCAAACTGGTTTTCTTTGCTCTCCCGCCCTGACAATGTTAACACCTCTGCTCTGATAGGATGACTGAGGGCATTTTCATTGCCATGTCTGGTCGGCGCTTCTGATTTATGTTCTGTCAAGAAGATCGATTTCCCCAGTAATAGTCATGTTTCCACTGGTGATTTCTGTCCCCTTGGGACCTGAGATTGCAGGCTCCTGAGGCTGATCACCTAAGTGTTCCCCTGGAAATTGCTCCTGCAAATATTCTCAATCAAAACCCAATAAAGTGTCTGAGAGCTTGTTCTACCCTGAAGCCTGGGAATTGTATACAAAAATCGTATTCCAGAATATGAAACAAAAGGCCAGCTCCAGGCCCATTCTAACAATCTTTTGGAATTACGACTGGGCCTTCATTAGCCAAAGACAGATTTGATCTTGAAAATGAGGAGTATTTATCTACAATCTTGAGAGATTTAGAAACACTGGCCTAAATTAAAGACACTAAAATTTTTGTGAAAAATTATGATTCAGGAAATTTCTTCCTTTACTAGGCTTTTGTAAAGAATCTGTATGTGATACACATTCTACAACAGAACTTCACAAAAGTAGATGTTTAGAAAAGCCACCCCTCTGAAAGCAGTGATTTGTCTCCTCACCAGAAAGTAACTTTCTGGCGGGATATACATCAGAGAAGAGTGGGGTTTCTTTGGTGGCTCAGAGAGTAAAGAATTCTTCTGTAATGCAGGAGACCCAGATTTGATCCCTGGGTCAGGTAGATCCCTGGAGAAGGGCATGCAATCCACTCCAGTATTCTTGCCTGGAAAATTCCATGGGCAGAGGAGCCTGGCAGGCTATATAGTACATGGGGTTGCAAAGAATTGGACACAACTAAGTGACTAACACACACACACACACACACACACTATTGAAACGAAGAATATCAAAGAGTCTGTAAAGCAAAATAAAAGCTTTATTTCTCACTTGGGGTGTAAGTCCAAGCTAGTGAATGATCTGAGTATCATTTAGAAAATTTCTTCCGATCTGCTCTCTCTCATTCTCTTGGATGTCATTGACCGACATGGTTGAAGCACTATTTTTGTGTTTCAGCTCATGCACAGAGAGAAAGACGATGTGGTGGTAAGCAGATATTTTTTTTTTTCCTGAGGATGAGACCTAGAGGTTATTCACATGATTCCTTTTCACATTCCTGCTGGCCAGCACTTAGTTCTGTGGTCATACCTAGTTTCCAGAGAGCTAGGGAATGTGGTTGTTTATTAGGTAGCTATGGGCCCCATAAAATGAAGGGTTATCAGGGAATAACCAGCAGTTTCTACCAAAGTGCTTTATTCCTAAGCCTCATCTGGGCAGCCTTGCCCCTTTGGCTCTGGCTATACTGAACTTCTTGTGATTACAGGCATCTCTAGGCCAGTGGATGTCTCTGCAGCTCTCTCTTCTGGGAGCACATTTGTTTTTCCTTGGTTGGGAGGAGAAATTCCCCCCAACTTGAATTCATGTGACCAGACTAATACACAAGACAGATTAGCAGGAGGAAAAGAAATAAGTTTTAATTCTTGTGCTCGGAGGTCTCATAGAAATAAGACATAAGAAGTGGTCAAAGCAGGTAGCGTTTATATTTTTAGATAAAAAAACAATACGTTTGTGAGGAATTGACAGGACAAAGAAACATAGGTTTCAGGTGGTCAATTAGAAAGAATTTGTTTGTCACACTGAAATAAGTCCAACAGAGAAGGAGAAATATCATATGATATCCCTTATTTGTGGAATCGAAGAAGAAATGATACAAATGAACTTATAAAACAGAAAGAGAGTCACAGACTTAGAGAATGAACTTTTGGAGAGGTGGAAGGGGAAAGAAGAGGAGGAGGGATAGTTAGGGAGTTTGGGATGGACATGAACACACTGCCCTATTTGAAATGGATAACCAACAAGGACCTACTGTATAGCACATGGAACTCGCCTCAATATTACATGGCAGCCTGGATGGGAGGGGAGTTTGGGGGAGGAGGGATACATGTACATGTATGGCTGAGTCCCTTTGCTATTCCCCTAAAACTATCACAACATTGTTCATCAGCTATACATCAATACAAAATAAAAAGTTTTACCAAACAAAGAATTTGTTGAGTCAGGGCTTTAAAGAAGTGACAGGTTTGTTTATACAGGCTTCTCACTCTGCGTATCCTGTCTCTGCCAATAATGGTGTCCTTCTACCTCCAGAGGCTGGGAGTGCACCTTCCACATGAAAGATTCATTTCCTGCTTTCTGAGAGACAGAGGAGGGTCAGAGTGGCCCTCTTGCATTGGCCGTGTCATAAGTAACTTCAATTCAAAATAATCAATATGTTATTGTGGTATTAATATATTTGGGGGTCACCCACCTGAATCCCAACACCTCTCAACCAGCTTCATTCTTGCTCATCTTCTAAAATTGACCCTAGACATTAATTCCTACAGGAGAACTCCCTCTGCAGCCTGTGAGTTCTCTCAGTGAGCACAAAGTGTGTCTTTTAGAGACACATACTACATACTACAGTATGTGCATTTGTGTATGCTAAGTTACTTCAGTCGTGTTCAACTCTGTGCACCCCTATGGACTGTAAGCCAGCCAGGCTCCCCTGATCATGGGATTCTCCAGGCAAGAGTATTAGATGGGTTGCCATGTCATCCTCCAGGGGATCTTCCTGACCCTGAGATGGAACCCAGGTCTCTTAGGTCTCTTGAATTGGCAGTTAGGTTTTTTTAACACTAGCACCACCACCTGGGAAGCCCAACACTACAGTATAATATATCGCAATTTCTGCATCTTCTTTTAGAATTTCTCAAGCCAGATTATGCTTTAGAAAGGCACCCTATTGCAAGTCAATTTATTAGAATCTCTGGGGCTAGGGCCCAGGCATCGGGGTTTTAAAGTACCTCCCCAGTTTGTCCAATATGCAGTTAGGACTGGAAACCACAGAACTAGCTTAGGGGCAGACATTTCATCTCTGGACCATTCATACATGAAGCAGCAGCTGACACTCTATTAACATTCTAACGAATGTTTAGTGAATGAACAAATGAATGAATGAAGAATGGCTTCTTGCGTATCAGTTAAACTAGACCCCAAATGAGAATTAACAATTCATACCATTTTCTTGAACACAGAGTATTAGTACCAGAAGGGACCTTCGAGAAGATACAGATCCATCATGTCTGACAGATAAGGAAACTATAATCCAGAAAAAGTCTCCTGGTGAGTTTCCAGCAGAGAGAGGCCTCTGGACACCAAGATGGTTGGATGTCAGGCTAAAAGACACCTTGATTTGATTTATCTACCCACAGTTTTAAACACAAAAACATTCCTTCCTCTCTCAAAGCAGGGCTGAGCTCTAGCTACCAGAAGCCATGGAATCAAAATAGAAACATTTACCATTCCCCACATTTGTGAGCTTCTCAGGGTAGCTATTGGTTGTTTGGAACCTGCTCATTATACCGTTTTATTACATAATGAAGACAAATGCCCACAGTTTAGATACAGATTTGGTTAATGACAAGATGTATAATAATACAAGATAATAGGGCCAAGCCATTGCATTCTAATTAAATATTTTTGTCAGATTCTTTCCCTCATTAATCTTCTTTTATTCACCACACTTTATGGCTGTTTTGCCTTCCACCTTGTGACTGTGTACATACACATGTAATGTTAAGAACAGAAAGAGTCCTTAGATTTTTCTGGCAATTGGGTTTTCTCCTCTCTGAATCTATTCATGTGCAGACGTGCTATTGAGTTTAAGAGGGAAGACATCACACGTAACCCAGACAAGGCCTCTAATTGGTATGCCAGCCCACGCAAAGCTATCTGATTGCATTCAGTAACTGGCGGAGACACAAAGCATTTTCAAGGGAAGTAATATCCCACTGTGAATCTGGAAATATCTGTATAAGAACTGAACAGTAAACATCACCTTTAATTTTAATGTCTCACATTATGCAACATTTTCAAAAGGCAAAATCTCTGACATTCCAGCCCACTCCGAGCAGCGGGGATAGGAGCCTGACTGTGATGGGTGTTGATGTCAAATTTCCAACTGCTCATGGATGCCGTCTGTGTTTTAGAGCATCACCCTTTCCAGATCATCATTCTGTCTCATAAGCAAAGGTATTTACCTATTAAGAACTGTCGAAGGCTGAGATTCCATGGGCTGTCTGGCTGCCAGCAACAACTCCTTTCAGATAGAGCTTTGATGGGGCAGTATTTAGCTTCTAATGGCCCTTAAAAGCTGCAAGGTGCAAAATGTGAAGCGATGAAATCCAGGCCGCAATGGCCATTTGCAGAATGATCCTGGCCGAGCTGCAGAGAGATTTGGCAGCTGATGAGGCATCTCCATCAAAAATGTGCTCCCAGAAACGCATCCTCCGTGATACCTGTTTCATTTAATGGTGATCATTCTCACCCTCCACCCCCACTTCCCACAACTGAAGATGATTACTCTGACAGCAAGCTGTGTCTCACCCATCATTTTCTGTCAATTTTCTTGCCTCTGGAAAGGATTCTGTTTGGGTTCTTAGATTAATTCTCTAGGCAAAACACTTGCCTCCTATTCTTGCTATTCTGTTTAAAATAGATATCCTGGGAGAGTTAACAGCAAACACAACTTAGACTATGATTTAAACACAATACACCAATTACAAGTTTCAGTGGGGGAGTAGGAAAAGATTCAAGGGTAACTTTGCTGAGGAAACAATGTATACTAGACATGGAGCATTACCTGGATTCTGCAATACTCATCAGGGGGCTAAGAGGCAGGACCTCCCATCCAATAATCTGGATGGATCTGTGGCCAACATCCACAGCATTGGCTGTGCATCCCTGATGGGTGTTTACACTCAGGAATGAGAAGATAATAATAACCACACACAAGCCACATAACCATTAGCAAGTGGTTTTTACCAACCCATTAGGATTTGCTCTTCTCTTATGCCACTCAAGAAGCCCCAGAATGACATTTGAAATATTTCCTTCGAGTAAATTAATGATTTTCAGGGATTTCACTGATCCTGCTCTAAAGGCCTTGCTCTGTGGCTTTTCTTTCTAGGGCTGAGCAGATTCAACATCTATAAAGATGATGAATCCTTGGTGCCCAAGACGTCATCTTGGCTGAGACGGGGAAGCATCCTGACCTATGCAAAACATAGTGAGTGATGCAGGCAGATGTGACATTTAAAGGGACGATGGAGAGGCCCAAAGGCAACGGAGATGGAATTCAGCTTCATTTCGAAAAGGAAATCGGTTTCAGTTGCAGAGCCCTCATCTCTTCATCAGAGGACCTTCTAGGAGGGCACCCACATCTCACTCCTCTTCTTCCCAAGACAATCAATTTGGGGGGGAAGAGCCAGCTCTGAGAAACTAGAAAGAGGGCTTTTGTCGGTGATGCTTGTCAAGGATGAGGTCTGAATTTAGACCCATTAGTTAAAGTTTATTAATACCTTTAAGTTCTTCCTAGGATACATAAATGCCAACTGTAGAGGGGAGTGAACAAAAGTAGAAATGTATTGACAAGAAAAGAACTCAGTATGGATGGTGTATAGAAATGTAGTTTCAGAACCAACCCCAAGTGGGCACTATCCTGTTCTAACAAGATATTGAGTTGGTTTTCAGAGACAACAGAATAAAATTGCAAGTCATGTAGCCAAAGTGCATGCAGAGGAGAAAATTTTGTTCTCAAATAATACCTGAAACCAAAATTCCACTCCCCCCATGAAACCAAGGGACAGGAACAGGAACCTGAAGGACAGGATCCTTTCAGAAGTGGAGGGCTCAAGTCCAGGAAGACTTGGTGACATCCCTTTTCCAGATCTTACTGTGAACAAAGTTCTTTTTTTAATTGAAATATAGATGATTTAAAACATTGTGTTAGTTTCAAGTGTAAAGCAAAATGATTCAGTTATAAATATGTATATATATATATATGTATATGGAATAAATTTAGACCTATTAGTTAAAATTTATTAATACATTTAAGTGCTTCCTAGGTAAATAAATGCTGGGCTGAAATATGTATATATTCTTTTTCAGATTCTTTTACCTTATAGGTTATTACAAAGTGTTGAGTAGAGTTTCCCATGCTGTACAGCAGGTCTTTGTTGGTTATCTATTTTATACACACACACACACACATATATATATATATATATGCATTCGGAGAAGGCAATGGCACCCCACTCCAGTACTCTTGCTTGGAAAATCCCATGGGCAGAGGAGCCTGGTAGGCTGCAGTCCATGGAGTCGCTGAGGGTCAGACATGACTGAGTGACTTCACTTTCACTTTCATACATTGGAGAAGGAAATGGCAACCCACTCCAGTGTTCTTGCCTGGAGAATCCCAGGGATAGGGGAGCCTGGTGGGCTGCTGTCTATGGTGCCGCACAGAGTCGAACATGACTGAAGTGATTTAGCAGCAGCAGCAACATATATATGTATTATATAAAGTAGTATACATATGTTATATATAGCATATATATGTTTTTACATATGAAAGTGTTAGTCACTCAATTATGTCCGACTCTTTGCAACTCAATGGACTATAGCCTGCCAGACTCCTCTGTCCATGGAATTCTCCAGGTGAGACTACTGGAGTGGGAACCATTCCCTTCTCCAGAGAATCTTCCTGGTCCAGGGTTCTAACTTGGGTCTTCTGCATTATGGGCAAATTCTTTACTGTCTGAGTTATATATATATATATAAAACATATATATGTTAATGCTAAACTCCTAATTTATCTCTCCTCCCCTTTCCTCTTTGGTAACCATAAATTTGTTGTCTGTTTGTGGGTCTATTTCTGTGTTGTAAATAAGTTCTTTTAATCAAAACTTACCCCCCCAGTACATCTGAACACCAATCCTCCTCCCCTAACTCATAAAACTGAACACCAAATCAGGGAAACAGATTTGAGCCAAGCCTCCCGCCTCCTTGCTAGGATTTATGGGACCTCAAAACAGCATTCTTCCTTTGCTCAATAGCTGGTGCCATAGGACTAGTTTATACTTGTCTGGCACTGAGTCCTTTGCTCGGTAACATGGAGGCCAAGGGCATGTCGCCTCAAAATATGCCTCAATGGTACATGTATGGTTAAGTCCCTTTTTCTTTTCAGTCACCTGAAACAATCACAACATTGTTAATCGGCTATACTTCGATTAAAAAAAAAAGTGTGCATGTGTGTTTGTGGTCAATCACTCCGTTGTGTCCGGCTCTTTGCAACCCCATGGACTGTAGCCTGCCAGGCTTCTCTATTTTACAGGCAAGAATACTGGAGTGGGTTGCCATTTCCTACTCCAGGGGATCTTCCAGACGCAGGGATTGAACCCGAGTCTCCTGCATTGGCAGATGTATTCTTTAGCAATGAGCCATGTGGGAAGGCAAAAAATATGCCCCAGTGGCACATTGATCAGTTTGAATTAAAAGTTACATAAGAAACAGCAACTGCAAAAGGGACGCTCCAACCCTCCTCTGTTTCCCTGAAAGCAGGAAGCAAATCTCCCCTGTGAAATGGTCTTCCTTGTACTAGGAGGTAGAAAGATATCCTTGGCACCAGAGACAAGGGATTCAAGACTGAGAAGACAGTATAAAAGAAGCCTTGCTTCTCTACTAATTTACTACCCAGGCCCAAACTTTCTTTAAATTCCTTACTAATTAAGCAGCCAAGCTTAAGTTTCTTTGTGCTGTCAATTCCTCTCAAATCCATTGTTTCTTTGTCTAAAAAGTATAAAAGCTGCCTGCTTTGGCCACTTCTTTAGATCCCATTTCTACCAGACCTTCTTGCACACGAATTAAATGTGTTTCTTTTTCTTCTGTTAATCTGTCTTGTGTCAATTCTGTTATTAGTTCAGCCGCAAGAACTCCAGGGGGGCAGAGGCAAAAATTTTCCCCTCCTGGACATCACATTTTACTGCCTCGGCCAACTACACATTATTCTTTTTCTAAGGACAGTCACATCTTTAGAAATATTGCTCTCTCAATGTATCATTATGTTTTCCTTAATACTTCTTTTCTGCCACAATAATGTTGCTTTTTAAAACATGGAGTGCCATATTTTATCTTCACTTTTTTACATTCAAAAAAATTACACAGAGACTATTTTTGTCTCCTTCTCCTGCCTTTTAAAAATTTCATAGTATAATATGGCATATGTATAAATAAATTATTGTAATAAACCCCTCCACATATTTGTTTACTTGTGATATTTGATTTAGCTGGTCTCATACCAAAAAGTCCTACTCGTATTTCTCTAATCCTTTTTAATGAAATCTAAAATGACTTTCCATATTTTTTGTGTTCATGTAAGTTATTTGTTGCCCATGGAATATCTTTATTTTCTGCCCAAGACCTCTCAATTACAAAAAAAAACCCCCTCAGAATCTTTGTTTTCCTTCCAAAGACCATAAAACACAACTACTTATGTCTGACCACCTCCAGTTTCGGAAGATTTTAGAATGACACAATCTGTTATCATGGCCATTCTTTTTAAATTTTTTTTTTTTAACATTTTTTGAACTCTTTTAACTTCATTTATTTTTGGTTGCACTGGGTCTTCATGGCTGCATGTGGGCTTTCTCTAGTTGTGGCAAGTAGGGGCGTGGGCATCTTATTGCAGTGCCTTCTCTTGTTGAGCACAGGCTCTAGGTCACTCGGGCTTCAGCAGTTGCAGCACACAGAGTCAGTAGTTGGCACAGGGCTCAGTAGTTGTAGAGCATGGCTTCAGTTGCCTGGGGCATGAGGGATCCTCCTGGACCAGGGATGGAAGCCCTGCCTCCTGCATTGGCAGGCACACTCCAATCCACTGTATCACCAGGGAAGTCCCATAATGATCATTCTTTAAGATAGCTTTTTTTCTTTCCAAGTACATACGCATCTGTTTTTCATACATTTACAGCTTTAAATCAGTATAGAGCTTTAAGGGTGCCAAAGATATTTTTTTTTTGGTAGATTACCTTTAAGGCTTATTTAAAAAATAATGTAATAGATACTATTTAAAGATCATTTACTATGTATGGCCAAGTTTTAGACACTTTACATAACTCCTTTAATTCCTTGCAGTCAAGATACTTTTATCCCCATTTTATGGTCAAAAAAGCTTACTTTCATGGAGATAAAGCAATTTTCTAAGGTTACATTGCTTCTGAACAAAGTGGAATTCGAACTCTGTTTACCTGAGACTGAAGGCCCTTACTTATTAAGCCATGCTACTGTATCTTTAACTGAAAACCACCAGTTTTACCCAGGAACATGTCAAAAGAGCAGCGTCAGGCCTCTGTCAGTGACAGAACAGTTCCACATTTAAAGAACTTAGAGACTACATACAATCACTAGCCTGCAGCAGACACTGGTCAGAAAAATGTTAGTTGCTCTGTCATGTCCAACTCTTTGCAACCCACCAGGCTCCTCTGTCCCTGGGGATTCTCCAGGCAAGAATACTGAAGTGGGTAACCATTCCCTTCTCCGGGAGATCTTCCCAACTCAGGGATTAAACCCAGGTCTCCTGCTCTGCAGGCAGATTCTTTACCATCTGAGCCGCCCGGGAAGAATATTCTGTAGTGGGAATAAGTTAGGTTAGGTCCTTAAAGCGTAGTACTCAACAATGATGGTATATGGCAGTCCAAGCTCGTGTTTAGACACACACACACACACACACACACACACACGCAAGCACTCACACAAGGGGGCTGGGTTTATTGGATTACATAATTGAAAGTCTACCAGTGTAACTAAGCAGGTCTGTATGGGGCCTTTCCAGGACAGGCCTTCTCCTATATCCTCTGCTTTATCATGTCTCTGAAGTACTTAGATGATAATATTTGATGCAAATTTCCCAGGTTGTTTTGCAGTGTAAAAACTCCACACCAAAAGGAAGAAGTTAACTACTTGATGACCTTGAGCACATAGCCCCAAGGACTGATAAAGTTAACCCTGTGACACTGCTCTGTTCCCTCACTATCAGTCAATCAGAGAATTGTGCTTAATCTGATCACATACCCTGTGACCCAACTCTTGCCTGCTTCACCTGACCTTTAAAAATGCTTTGCTGTAACTCTTCTGGGAGCTGGAAGTTTTTTTTAGGCCATGAGCCACTTCATCTCCTTGCCTGGCCCTCTAGTAAACCTTCCTCTGCTCCAGACTTTGATGTTTCCGGTTGTTTGGACTCACTCACTAGCAGAATTGATTCCAAGCGCGGATAAATTCTTAAACAGTGCATTCACTGTGTCATCAAGAATACCTTTCTTCACCTCTTAACATAAGTCTTCCTAATTTGGCTGCATTCTCACACAGGCTATTCTCTTGCTGGCAGCAAGACGGCCACCAGCAGCTATAGGCTTGGGCGAACTAGTCTACTGTCCCTAGTGGAAAGAGATGCTTTTTCCTTATTGGCTCAGCAGAAGTCCTGCGATTCACTGGAGCAGCACAAGTGATGTGCTTTTTTATAAGCCAAGCAATTACTCTGGCCTGAAGATGTGTACTGTGTGTTAAGCTGCTTCAGTCGTGTCTGACTCTTTGTGACCCCATGGACTCCTCTGTCCATGGGATTCTCCAGGCAAGAATACTGGAATGGGTTGCCATGCCCTCCTCCAGGGGATCTTCCTGATCCAAGGATTGAACCCTCATCTTCTGCAGCTCCTATATTGAAGGCGGATTATTTACCACTGAGCCACCACGGGGCTCAGTTTTTCATACCTGGACCCTGGGCTCACTAAGAAGGAGTGGAGGGAAGGAAGCAGTGTCAGCCCAATCAGTCATATAAAACAAGAGGGAGTAGGTGTTGCCGAAAGAAGATAAAATGGGTTCGAGGTACTCACAAACAACAAATGTACACTATGTTTTTATAAGTCAGACAGAGACTTACAACAGCAGAGAAACAGGAGGGCCAAGGTTGACCCAATACATAAGCCTCTGAAGTAGGTTTCTTAGACTTCAAGTGACAAAGGACAATATTAGTCATTTTGCTCTAGTAAGAAGTCAGTTAGGTTTTCTAGAAAAGAACAAAGAATTACAACAGCAAGGAGTCAGACATTCATTCATTATACTTTTACTGGTACACAGATGGTAAAGAATCTGCCTGCAACACAGGAGACCCGGGTTTGATCTCTGGGTTGGGAAGATACCCTGGAGAAGGGAATGGTGACCCAATTCAGTATTCTTGCTTGGAGAATTCCATGGACAGAGGAGTCTGGCAGGCTACAGTCCATGGGGTTGCAAAGAGTCAGACATGACTGAGCAACTAACACTTCCACTTTCATCCTCAAACATGTCTATTCATCCTGCCATTGAACATTCATCTACCATGTGACAAGCAATGAGGTAGGTGCTGGGGATGTAGACAAGTTCTAGCACTTTCCATAAAAAAAAAAAAAAAACAAAACTCACAGCCCAGAAGCAGCAAGAGAGGAGGCTCAATCAATAGCTGCGACATGAGGAGTTAAGTACAATATTCTATTTTCTCGCAAGGTAGCCTCTTGTGGGAGCAATGCCCTCAGTCTGAAAGGCATTTTCCAAAGAGAGAGCAGGCATAGCCCACATATTAGGAAAATGTCATAATCAATCACTTGCCTGTTTCATTTATTAGGAGCCTATATACTCCCTCTGGAATTCTAACAAATTCTAAATCTAACCATAGCTAATTTTCCTATTAGTGAAATAGAAACAGAGCATAAATAACCTCCCAATCACTTGATTTTGCAGTGAATAGCAAAATGGAATTTGGCTTAGCTCCAAATACGCTTCCATACTTGCTATGAAGCCAGTTTATCATTTAAAATCTCTGAGCATCTGTTTATGCATCTGTAAAATGGGATGTTAACAGTATAGCAGACTGTCATGAGAACCAAACTGCTGTATGCAAAGCTCTTAGACAAGTACACAACTTTAAATGATAATAGTTGCAATTGCTGTTTTATAAATGTTATTATTATTGCTATTGAATTATTACTGAATAGAAGATCAGAGAAGGCCAATGACTTGTCAAGTTTCCCTGCTTGTTAATGGCAGGGTCAGAGTTCAGATCCAGGTTTCCTGACTATTATATGAGGGCTCTTACCCTGACATCACTGGGCCCTTGTGTCACACTCTCGACATTCTCAATATGCTTGGCTCCAGCAAGTATATTCCCCCAGCACATACCTGTTGGGAGGGTGAGTGTGGCATTGGCAATAATAATCATACTTGGCATTTGCAGAATATTTTATACCTTTCAAAGCCCTTTCGCATATGTAACCTCATGGGATTAAACATTTGCAATGAATACTACACTCATGGATAATCAAAGTTGCAGTTGTATGCTAGTTATTAGACTTGACTTCAGTTTGCTTTCTGGGAGACCCACAAATCACTTTATTTCATGTATGATGCATTCTTTACCACTGATTATCAGGGAACATAGATCAGCCAAAATTGGAAATCTGGTTTGCATGTCTTAGAGATTTGCTTTGTAGGGGTGGGAGCAAGAGGGGGTGGTGGAGAGGATGCTGCTACTGCTACTGCTAAGTCGCTTCAGTCGTGTCCGACTCTGTGTGACCACATAGACGGCAGCCCACCAGGCTCCCCCGTCCCTGGGACTCTCCGGGCAAGAACACTGGAATGGATTGCCATTTCCTTCTCCGATGCATGAAAGTGCAGTTGTTCAGTCGTGTCCAACTCTTAGTGACCCCATGGACTGCAGCCTACCAGGCTCCTCTGTCCTTGGGATTTTCCAGGCGAGAGTACTGGACTGGGGTGCCATCGCCTTCTCCAAGGATAGAAGATAGAGTTATGATGAATTTCAGCTGTGGCCAGTGTCCCAGGTGGTGCAGTGGTAAAAAGTTTGCCTGCAAGGCAGGAGATACAGGAGACTTGGGTTTGATCCCTGGTTTGGGAAGATCCCCTGGAGGAGCAAATGGCAACCTACTCCAGTATTCTTTCCTGAAAAGTCCCTTGGGCAGAGGAGTCCACTGGGTTGCAAAGAGTCGGACACAACTGAGCTCACATGCGAAACATTACAGTTATAGTTGAATCAACCTACATGTTCCTCCCTAATCGCATTTACCTCTCTCCTATCCAGAAATGATTTTTGTTTGGAAGCTACTATCTTTCCCATCCACATTTTAGAACATAGAATGTATGTATGTAAACAATATATTGCTGACAAATTTCACAATGTATACAAAGAGTATCGTACTCTTTTTGTCTTCTGCAACTTGTTTCTTTCAGTGTTCTTTGTTTTGATATTTAATCTTGTAGCTGTGAGTCATTACTTTTAACTGCTGTGTTATACTCTACTGTATAAATATACCTTAGTCTATTCCCAGGTGGCACTAATGGTAAAGAATCCACCTGCCAATGCAGGAGACGCAAGTGATGTGGGTTTCATCCCTAGGTTGGAAAGATCTCCTGGAGTAGAAAATGGCAACCCAGTCCAGTATTCTTGCTTGGAAAATTCCATGGAGAGAGGAGCCTGGCAAGGTACAGTCCATCGGGTTGCAAAGAGTCGGACACGACTGAGTGAGCAGTGTCCTGATGTGACTCTGCTTCCAGGGGGCAGGGATGCCTCCCCAGGATCCTGAGGGCCTCACCTGAGCTTGACGGGTCCCTGGGCCATCTCAGAAGGATGGGGGGTGGGTGCAGCACCCACTGCCTGCACATAGTTTTTTTTTTTTTTTAAGATTTATTTGATATGGTCCATTTTTAAAGTCTTTTGAATTTGTTACTATGCTGTTTCTGCTTCATGCTTTGGTTTTTTGGCCATGAGGCACCAGGGGTGGAACCTGCACCTCTTGTGTTGGAAGGCAGAGTGTTAACCCTGGGACCACCAGGGAAGTCCCCACACGTTCTTCACATGAGGCAACACTGGATACAGCTCTCACAGTGGTACCCGTCACTTGACAAATGGAATTTTGAGGCCAAAAGTAAAAGCTGTTAAGTCAGACAAATCTGAGTTCAAAATGCTGACTCTGACATCTGCCAACAAGTAACCTTGAGTAAGTCCTTTACCTTCTCTAGTCCTCAATTTCCTCATGTCTTAAATGAGTTTTGTGGTATTTACCTCAAAAAATTGTGATGAAGATAAAATATATTAATACAGTGCCTGCATGCAGGAACTGTGTAACAATGGTATTACTAGCTATTGTGAATATAAACTTATTATCATTAGTAGTAGTGATTGTTACTATTTGAGCAGTTCTGAAGGCTGAGGTGGTTTTTCGAGAGTTTGTTTCTCACCGCTGCCAGTAGAGGGCGCTGCAGAGGCCCAATTGGAGGCTGCCTTCTGGTAGGATGCTCAGGGTGGGCTCTCAGACCCCAGAGAACCTGAGGGGTTTGGAGGTTAGTGCAGTTGCCAGCAGAATGGTCCAGGCCATGAGTACAGGAAACCAATAGCTGCTATCACCGACAGATGCTGCTTCCAGGAATCCCAGGCTACATGGGAGTTCCCCAAGGGCAGGCATTGTATCACCCACAGAAGGTCCGTGAACAAGTAGTAGTTCTTGGAAGACCTTGCTGTTGGGAGCTGCCATCAATCTGCTTTATAGGAAAAGAAGCTATTGCAGAGAGCTCCAAGGTCATAACTGACCAGGAGGGACCAAATTCCAAATTTGAATGCTGAAGAGATATTATTGTGCAGAAGCTCAAGCTCCATCCACCCTGCTAAAGGCTGCGCTGGTCCCTAGAGTCACAGTGAGTGAATGTATGCCTGGATCTGTCTGGGATGTTCGTCGGTAGTTTTCTTTCCTGAAGACCCAAATTTGGATGGGACCTGAAACTGTTGAAGAGATGCTAAACAATAACCTGGCTGCACATTCTTGGTATAAAAAGTGGCCTGAAAAAGAAAAGTTTCCGCTAATAAAGGAAATGAGAGCCCAGGTGTTCTATTTGATGGGAAATAATGGCAGCATTCTGCCAAAAGATTTCGGAGAAAACTTAGCTCTGAACTGAATTATCTTGCTTCAAGGGCAGCCAGACTTATTAATCAACAGAGCTGTGTAGAATAACCTTCATCAGTTCTGGAAAAATAAGCCCCCCACAATCTTTACATTGTGTTAAAAATTTTTTTTTAGTTCATAAAGAACCTTTCTTTTCTCACACCTTCACCTTCTGTGGCTGCAGGGGATTGAGAGAATAGATCTTTGGCTCTGGATAAGTTAATTATGTCTCTGAGCCTTGATTTTCCATTGGGATATACATATATATATATGCATACACACACACACACTGTTTCAAAGTGTACATTATGAACATCTAGTGAAAAAATGCAGATTAAACACTTTGTGGAATGTTTAGCAAAGAAATCATCATCAACATACCAATAATAATAATATTTATTAAGTGCTTCAACCCTATAACAACCCTCAGATTAGGTATGGTTATTATTATCCCAATTTGACAAAGACACTAAGAGACTCGGAGAGACAAAGACATTTGCCCACAGTGTCACCGCAGGTGGTGGCAGGGCCACACTTCCAACTCAGGCATATTAATATTAAAGAACAGACACTCCAACCACTTGACTCTCTTTCCTAGATTGCTGAGCAATGCTTCCACTCAGTACGCATGTTCTGCACACTGATTATGTGCAAGAGTCCGATCGTGAACCTCCAACAACGGCTTTTTGAAAATGGCAGGTTATTCAGAGTGAAGCACAGTAATTGGCAAGAAGAGGCTAAAGAAACATGGCTCGGCTATTGTCATTGCTGTTTGGAGAATATGAGAAAGTGACTTCATGAATGAGGAAGCAAATGAAACCCAATGGAGTAAGAGCATGGAAAACACAACAAGAAGCAGTTTGTACTATAAATTCTGTCTGTATTTTCTCTCCAAGCCATGTATTTATATCATAGCCTGGAAGGGATTTTGGAGACTAGACACCAAGTCAGTTCCCCCACTGGGCCGAGCATGCTGCCAGGCCTTCCTCGTGTCTACAGATATTTGCTGTATCAAATGGAACTGAGATCAGTTCTGGCACCAGCCCGCTGCAGCTCCACTGTGGTCGAGACATTTCAGGAGCCAAGGAGGGAGCTTGGCACAGATTGCCATCTTGCAAATTAGGCACTGCTTGCATGGTAACAAAATCCATGCATAGCCAGAGCCTTCTGCAGAGGGCGGCTGTTTCCACACGTGACGTGGAATCCAGCTTCAGTCCTCAAGGCTCATTCGCTGTGTTCTGAGGCAGCCACACCCAAGGTACTGGGATGAGGGAGGACCATTTCAGACTGAGACCCAGGAAACTACCTGCTGGGAGCACAGATTTGGTCAGGAAGCCTGCCTCCCATAGAACCCAGGTTCAAGGACAAACTTCTCCAAATGTAGGACTCCAGGTGTGGCTCCCCCTGCCAAGCAGATGCCACCTCCTGACCCAACCAGAGTTGCCCAAATTGGTCTTTGTGCCCAAGGCCATGGCTAGGCTGCAGGACATGAAGTCAGCCTCATCATTCCTGCCATTTAAAGTAAGGATCCAGATGCTTCTGTCTACAAGAACACCTTTCCATAACCAAAACAGGATGCTTTAAAAAAAAAAAAAGATTTATTTGTATATTCGGGTTTACTAGGTCACTCGGGATTTTCGATCTTAGTTGCAGCTTGTGAACTTGTAATTGTGGCATGTGGGACCTAGTTCCCTGACCGGGGATTGAACCCAGGCCCCCTGCATTGGGAGTGTGGAGTTTAGCCACTGGACCATCAGAGAAGTCCCAAACATGATGCCTTTTGAGTTTCTTTCTTTTTTTTTTAAACTGATTTAAGAAGAAATCACTCACAAGTATAGGGAAATTGTCCCACTTTTCTGATGCGTGTGAGAGAGTAATCTGTGCCTATCCAAACAAACAAACTAACAAACTAAGCCCCAGTAAAATTCTCATAAAAGGAAAGAGGCTTGCTGTACCTCCACAGTGGCAAAGCAAACTTTCCATCTCTTATCTTGCATCTCAGCTGTTGACATGTACTTCCAGTACTTGGACCAAAAGGCAGCTGCCATGTTGAAACCTGATCCACTGGGTTTCCCTGATAGCTCAGTTGGTAAAACATCTGCCTGCAATTCAGGAGATCCTGGTTCGATTCCTGGGTTGGAAAGATCCCCTGGAGAAGGGATAGGCTACCCACTCCAATATTCTTGGGATTCCTTCGTGGCTTAGCTGGTAAAGAATCCACCTGCAATGTGGGAGACCTGGGTTTGATCCTTGGGTTGGGAAGATCCCTTGGAGAAGGGAAAGACTACCCACTCCAGTATTCTGGCATGGAGAATTCCACGGACTTGATAGTCCATGGGGTCACAAAGAGTTGGACACCACTGAGCGACTTTCACTTTCAGGGCCAACCTCATGGGTGTCATGTAGCCACCTTACAGACAAGCTAGACTCCACAAACAGAAACTCATTATGAACAGAAGGGGTGGAGCTGGGGAAGTTATTAGTTCCCACCTAGCAGCAAACAACAGGAAACTTATTAACTGTCTGTAGAGGTGAGCCACGGTTTGGCAATAATTACTCATAAAACATTTCAGAACATTCTAGGTTAGCCAAAGGAAGTTGAAGAAATAAGTTTTGATAGAGCCCAGTATTATTGACCAGCTACCTGCATTGACTCTTTTCAGCAATTTCTTCCCTTCATTTACTCTCAAACTCCATACAGAGGTTCATTTTTAATACATGTGGTCAAAGCTCTGGCTATACTCTCTCCAGTTGACTTAGCAACTGCTGTGTGTCCTTGCACAAGGGGCTGCGAGGGATACCTAAGGGACAGAGTAAAAACTTGGGGTTTATACTCCACCTGCCGCCCAAGAAGTTGCTGTACTTTGAGTCAATTACTTGGGCATCCCTGATAGCTCAGCGGGTAAAGAATCCACCTGCAGTGCAGGAGACACAGGAGACAGGGGTTCAATCTCTGGGTCAGGAAGATCCCCTGGAGGAGGAAATGGAAACCCACTCCAGTATTCTTGCCTGGGAAATGCCATGGACAGAGGAGCCTGGCGGGCTACAGTCCAAAGGGTCACAAAGAATTGGACACAACTGAACAACTAAGCATGCACACAAACACATGCACCAGTTGCTTAGGTTTTTGAGCCTCACTCTGATCACATATGAACTGAAAGCAATAGAACTACAGGACAGGGTAATTAAGAGCACTAAATGAGCTACTAATAAAATGTGAGAGTCTGGCTTCAGATGAGTAGTTTCAATGATTACAATGGTAGAGGTGATGTCCTGTACCAGGGCAACACAGGACTTAAAGCAATAAGAACCCCAAACTCTTTGGTGATTCTTAAGGGCTAGAAGCCAAGGCCTTTCATTATTCCAAGGGAGTAATAAATGATCATTTCTGATCAGAATGTTTTGGAAAAGCACCACAGAAGAGGTAACATTTGAAAAGGACCTCCAAAATCACTGCAGATGGTGACTGCAGCCATGAAATTGAAAGACGCTTACTCCTTGGAAGGAAAGTTCTGACCAACCTAGATAGCATATTCAAAAGCAGAGACATTACTTTGCCAACAAAGGTCCGTCTAGTCAAGGCTATGGTTTTTCCAGTGGTCATGTATGGGTGTGAGAGTTGGACTGTGAAGAAAGCTGAGCACCGAAGAATTGATGCTTTTGAACTGTGGTGTTGGAGAAGACTCTTGAGAGTCCCTTGGACTGCAAGGAGATCCAACCAGTCCATTCTAAAGGAGATCATTCCTGGGTATTCTTTGGAAAGACTGATGCTAAAGCTGAAACTCCATTTCTTTGGCCACCTCATAAGAAGAGTTGACTCATTGGAAAAGACTCTGATGCTGGGAGGGATTGGGGGCAGGAGGAGAAGGGAATGACAGAGGATGAGATGGCTGGATGGCATCACTGACTCCATGGACATGAGTTTGAGTGAACTCTGGGAGTTGGTGGTGGACAGGGAGGCCTGGCGTGCTGCAATTCATGGGGTCACAAAGAGTCAGACAGGACCGAGCGACTGAACTGAACTGAACTGAACTTGATAGCTATGTAGAATTTTTCAGCACAGAGAGGAGGAGAAGGGCATTCCAGGTGGTAGAAATGGAACAAGGAAAGGGAAGGAGGTGAGGAAGCATCAAAATTTGGGGGATTTATTAGAGTTTTCTGGATAGTCCAGACCAAAAAATAAAAAATAAAAACACACACACACGTTTGGAACAGATTTAGATACAAGGCTAAAAGGGCCAGCTAAAACCAAATCATGAAGGGCCTTAATGTTGGGTTGATAGGTTTAAACATCATTCAAAAGGCAATAACCAACTGTTCATAGTCTTTTAGCAGAGGGCTGATACCATCATAGATAAAAATGTTATCGCCATAGATCCTTATCATCATTATGCATACAGCAAGGATTTCTTAGTTTAGGACTGAAGCTAGAAGGTGATATTTATAGGCTACGAATGGCAAGGACCACTAAATCCACTAAGATAAGGATTTTATCAATTTATTTTTATAGCATAATAAACTACAAGGTCAATGGATTAAAACAATAACCATTAATTTAGCTGGGTCGTCTGTCATTTGGGCCATGTCTGGAGCCACTTGAAGTCTGGTTTATTGCAGGTCGGGACTCCATGGGTCTCCTCCCAGTGGCTTCGCATCTGCCAGCAAGCTCTTCTGGGCCTGCTCCCCTGGGGGGGGCAGGCTTCCGGGAGAGGAAGCAGAAGCGTGCACAGCCTCTTGAAGTACAGTCTGGAACAAACACATGATGCCTCCTGCCACAGCTGTTGATCAAAGCAAGTCACAGGACCAGCTCCTATTTGCGAGGTGGGGAAAGAGACACTGACTGGCAAAAGGAGTTGCAAAGTCACATTGCCAAGTGGCCTTGATAAAGTGAAAGGGCTAATCTGTGGCCATTTTTGCAAACTGCAGGACTATTGGGATTTAGCCAATAACTACATCCAGTATCTCACACCCCTTCCTGATTACATATCCAAGCAAACAACACTGAATCTCAACAGCCCTTTCCATAATAGCAAGATACGGTGCTGAATACGTAAAGCCCCATGAACATAGGGCATTCAGAAATTCTAATGGGAGTCTATTACAGTTAGTTCTAAAGAGGAGTTAAGGGCTTATGGCCCACTGACCAAATGTAACCAAATGTGTTTGTGACTTCTTACTCAGGACGAGAAAGCAACATTTAATAGGCTATGAGGGAAGAATTGATCCATGAAGCAATTTGATAGCAATTGCCAACAGCTTACTGAGAATTAAAGTAATAACAGAAAACTGTCTGAAACGGTTCAAGAGAATAACCTCCAACACTGAAAGTGAGATCATTTTTAGTAAGGAATAAAGAGGAAAAGCCAGCACAGTAAGTGCTGAGACTGAAAATTTTAAAGGAAATTTCAGGGACTCTTGATTTCAATGTTTTTCCTTTCTGTTCCTTCTTTTATTTTTGTTATGCATGAGGAAAATCAGACACAGCATCACCGAACTCAGCATGCAATTAAAAAGGCAGTCAGGGCCAGTCATAATTTTGCTAAATCAATTTTTCTCAATGATGTGTGCAGCCCCTTGGAGGTTTGGAAGTGAAGGCCGCTTTTAGCTTATCCATTTCCTTTTCCTCACAAGCATGAGCACATCAAGAATGGTGCTGTCAGACTGCTCATGAATGCTAAGTGCCAACCATTGATTTCCATTTGGGGAAGGGAGTAGGAGAGAGCATTCAGTCAATGAGTTGGTAGCACCCATCCAGCTCCTAGTGCATTGGTACCATAGCCCCCCTGTGACGTGACAATGAGACCTTTTGTTGGCAGTCTTGGCATGAGCGCGAAGGATTAACTGGGCACAGTGCCTCAACCACTCTCAGCTTGGGCCTCTGCTCAGTTCAGGACTCAACTGAAGTACAGGGGACAGCCTGGGAAGGCTTCATTTGTCACTGCCCATGGCTCACTACTGCTGGGGACAATCTGTTGTTTGAAAGTTGTACACTGGGTTTTTTATTCCAGACATAAGCTACGCATGGCTCTTCTCCCTCGTGGTGCAGGAAGCTAGTTCCATTATTTTCTTGCCAAGAGGTGTTGCCAGTCCAGAGCGTATATGGGAACACATTTTATTGGGTGACCCACAGCCAAGAAGTTAGTTTTTTTCTGCCTTGGCTTTCACTGTAAAATGTGCTGGATGGAAGCAAAACAAGTTTGTGGAGCGTGATGGCAAAAGCATAATTGATCACAGAGTATAATTTAGTAAGTCTAGGAATGCTTTTCTCTGGATTCATAATCTTAAGGTATGAAACTTGGTAAACATTGACTTTAAAGAGTGTGTAAACGATAGTGAGGACATATATATGCATACATGTGTGGGAGAGTTGTTTCATTTTGTTGCTGTTTGCTTGTTTTTCCTGTCCAGCTCATTTTCCTTCTTTGTTAAAACACTCCAATATAATTTGGGGAATCATCCACCACCAGATTCTTATTATACCCAGGCCCTTAAGTGAGGCTGGCCCAATTTCCCCTGGGAAATTTTGAGAAAAGTGCTTCTGGTCATTGGGACTCATGCAGTATAGGTAACTTCAAAGCATGGAGGTGGGGGGATAAAGCTTTTCCCCATTACATCACCAATGCCCAGCACAGAGCCTGGGATAGATAAAAGATACATAATAAATATTTATGAACAAAACTAGATACTTTTTTATAAAGGTCTGACAAAGACTACTAGAAGCATTGATTCTGATTTCTTGCACCTCATACTTACTTAACATGACCCAGGATAATGGAAGCTTTTCATAATAGCACAACATTGATGATTCACACCAAGTTTATGCCCAACTGGAATCTTTGCTAAACTTATAAGTAATCAAGCAGATCAAGTATTTTTCTTGAAATTTTGTTTTCAGGGCAAAAAAGAAGATCTACATTTCAAAAACATTAGGATATAACTTTTTTTTTCCTTTCATTTTCAACTACACATGAAAAGAATATAGCTTTGCCTTGTTGCTCTGCTATATTCCAGTAACACTGTTGGACAGATCTAGGTTCTTTTATGGTGATAATGTTTACCCAGTGGATCTAATATGAATCACATCATTTCTCAAGGCTTGAGTATGTCTTACAGATATTCCTTCCAGAAAAAATGTTTCAAGATGGTGGGCACATGTTGCTTATGATCATCTTATTGTACTTTCTCTCTTCAACTTTCTTAAAAGCAAACAAGAAACAAGAACAGTGCAAAATAAGTGGAAAAATCCATAGCCAATTCAGAAAAGAAAATAACATGACTCCAAGGGGAAAAATCATATAAATATTATGAGATACAATATATATGTATAAGAACAGAAGGTAAGAACCAAAATGTGAGTGTGTGTTCAGTCACTCAGTCGTGTCCAACTCTTTGAGATCTTATGGACGGTAGCCTGCCAGCCTCCTCTGTCCATGGGATTCTCCGGGCAAAAATACTGGAGTGGGTTGTCATTTCCTCCTCCAGGGGATCTTCCTGACCCAGAGACTGAACCCACTTCTACATTGGCAGGCAATTCTTTATAACTAGTGCCATCTGGGAAGTCAAGAACCAAACTAGGTACCCTCAAACCTCTGGTAGCAGAAAGATTTCCCTTAGCGTAATAGTTCTCTAAAAACCTAAGAGAAGACAAAAAAGATGTCAGTTTCTTGAAGGAGAGTAAGGTCCTTTTTTCAAATTCATATGTGGAAATTCAATGTTTTAATGCACGTGTACATCCAGAGTGACGTGATGGAGGGGGCTTGGATTCCTGAAAGTCTTCAGGTAGTATAGCCTTTCCATCTATCTTGCACATGTCAGTTACATGTGCCTGAAATAAAGTCCTATATAATTTAAATCACTATATTATTTAAATCAATTTCTATATTATTTAAGTCACTATATTTGGGGGCCTACTGTAACAGCAGCCCAGATTTACATCAATAGCCTACATAATATGAAAAAGTACCAGAGGAAAAAAAGTGGCCCAAAAGGGAAATATTAGAAGATAAGCTAAGAACATGTTTCACTACTAAGAGCAAAAAGAGGTAAAATATAAGAGAACACCTAATAGATACAAAGTATCAATCCCAAAGGTCCAAAACCTGACTACTAGCAGTTCTGGAAGAAGAATTGAAAAGCTGGTAGAAGGAAATTAGGAAAGAAGTAATATGTTGAGTGTATTTATATAAAAGGTAAAACAGGCAGAATGAAAATTGCCATTGGACATTAGGATAGTGGTTATGTTGGCAGAATGATTAGAAGAGGGCATAAGGAAGACTTCTGGGGTGCTGGAATCCTTCCATTTCTCATTCTTAGTGCTAGTTACAAGGATGTTTTCAGCTCGTAAAAAAATCAGTGTACTCTTATGACTTGTGCATTTCTCTCTAAGTAGATTATATATATAAGAAAATTTTAATAAAAGAAAATGAAAAAAAATTTCCAGCAAAGAAGATGAAACTTTCCTTCAAAATAGTGTTTCAAGTGCCAAAAAAGTCCACAGCAAAAACCATTGCATAATTTCTATAATTTCTGAACACCAAAAACAGATATCTCAAAAGTTACCGAAGAGAAATAAAGATAACCTATAAAAAAACAAAAAGTAGGTCATCATCAGTAATAAATGCTAGAAAACAATAAAATAGAGCTTTCAAAATTCATAGAACATTATATTGATTCTAGAATTCTACAACTAATCAAGCTAGTAATCAGATGTGAGCAAAATCAAGTCATTTTCAGACACATGAGAACTCTTCAAGTTTATCTCCTTATTTTAAAGTCTTCTTTAAGGATGTACTCAGGCAAAACAGAGATTAAGAACAAGAAAATGAAGATGTCGGATATACAAGATAGAGGAGCTAAACCAAAAGTCCAGGGATAATCATGATAAGATGACAGCTGTAAAACAGGACAAAAAAAAAAAAAAAAAGCTAATTATAGAACAAAAAGTTATTGCCATACAACAAGCATGGCTTTAGGTAGAAAGGAATGGATCTCAAAGACTATTTGCAATGATTAAGAGCTGAACTACATCAATAACATTTCCCCACCTCAGGATAAGAGATGATCAAAAACTCAGAAAACAAACAAGAATATTATGTTCCCCAAATAAAACAAATTAGGCTTTAATGAAGTGTAGGAATAAAGAAACCTTTTGACCTTGGTTCTGAAAACATTGTATTTTTAAGTGGCAGAGAGACACATAAAGAGATGGCATATGAGTACACATTGGCTCTGCAGTAAAATACATTTACACAGTCATAATAATGGAAATGCTTTTAAACGCTTTCAGCATTTAGGTAAAGCAATAAAGGTTCCATTATAATTGGGGAACAAAATGTAAATGTTATCACCCTTGATAATAGAAAAGTAAAAGTACTTTTATATTCTACATCTGAAAAAATTGGGGAAAAGAGGCAAGGAGAGAGAGGTGACAAAAGGGTCTTGTTGATATTACCCTCACTTAAAATTTCACAACCATGAGATATTTTTTTAAATTGTGCTGAGAAATATATCAATTTATCTATAGTTATAAGACTATCAGATATTAGAACTGAGAGTGGCAGTGCTTCTTTTTCAGTTCAGTTCAATTCAGTCACTTAGTCGTGTCTGACTCTTTGCAACCTAATGGACTGCAGCACCAGGCTTCCCTGTCCATCACTAACTCCTGGAGCTTGCTCAAACTCATGTGATCAAGTCAGTGATGCCATCCAACCATCTCATCCTCTGTTGTCCCCTTCTCCTCCTGCCTTCTTCCCAGCATCAGGGTCTTTTCTTTTTATTAATCCAATATTTGACTTCCAATAAGTTATGATTGAAAGCATTTGTTAGATAACAGTCATTCAACACCCAAGAAAAATTTCTAACCAGGAAATCAAACAAAAGTCTTCTCAATTAAGATAAATGAAGACCTGTAATAAATGGGTACTGTGAAAATAAAAGCCTTGGTGGCTCAGTGATAAAGAATCCACCTGCCAATGCAGGAGACGCGAGTTCAATCCCTGGGTAGGGAAGATCCCTTGGAGGAGGAAATGGCAACCCACTCTGGTATTCTTGCCTGGGAAATCCCATGGACAGAGGAACCTGGCGGGCTACAGTCAGTGGGGTCGCAGAGTTGGACACAACTTAGAGACTAAACAACAGCAAAAGTTAGGCAATGGCTAATTCTTTTATTTGACCTGTGAATTCCTTTCAAGGAAAAAAAAAAAAAATCCAGTGAAGAATGAGATGCCTCTCTTAATCCCAGGTCTTTCTTCAGTCTGCTCAGTGAGTTAGACTTACACACCGTTTTATTTCTAAGTGGGTGGACATTCAAGGCTTATCTTGCATTTCCTCCAGACAAATGCATTGCCCCAGACATCATTTCTGCTCCTCCAATTTTTGGGGGTGTAAAGCCTGATTATCCAATAATAAATTCTAGTTTCGTTCCCCATGTTTATCAAATATCCCAAAGCTGTTTGTTAGTTTAGCACTTGTAACTTTAATTTTTCTCAAACCTCAGAGAATGTTTCGTGAGCAACCCACACAAGATTTCTGAAACTATTAGAACAATATTCTGTCTGTAACATTTTTCTCTTTTGGAAAAAATTTCCATCTTTACATGACAAGAGCTTACAATTTTTTCAGAACTCTTATTAATGACCTCTTTCTCCATTTAATGGGCTATTATCAACCTGATTCTAAAGGGTAAAATCTGACAGGAGACAGCCTTTTCTTTGAAATGACAACTTTTAAAATGTAAGATAAGAGAGTAACTGGTTTGAAACTATCAAGGAGTTGGGTTTTCTTCATGATGACGATGTTACCAGTGACAGAATTAGCTGACTGTTATTTTTTACCCTCAGTTAGATACTGAACCATTTCAGTCAGAACCCCTGGGATTCTTTTCCTATTAGCTGGTTGGGGAAACTGGTGGAGTCTCTTGCTGTGTAAATTCTTTGTATTTTATGGCTATTACCATGGGTAATATTCGTTAATCACAGAGAGGAGTGTTAAACAGATATTGTGTGCGCCTGTCTTTTCCCCATTTGGATGGCATGGCGTAGCCTCTGGCAAATCACTAGAGTTGCCATTTCTCAGGGATTTGTTTGTGGAGTGGCCAATTTACCTCAGGGCCTGGGTGGCCAACATCAAGGGAAATAAATGACAGGCATGGCACAGCCTGTCAGCTGTTGTAATTAAGTAACATTAACTGCCATGACTGCAGGAAAGGGTGGCTCAGAATCATAAAACGTCACAGGTGTGTGGGACCATCCGATGCCATTATTTTATATGTGAGAAGATTGAGTTCAGGGATTAACGGGTTGGTTCAAGGTCGCACAGGTACTTTATCAGGGCTTTACCATGCGATTTCTTTCTCCCACCTGCTCACCACACTCAGCTGCTAGAATGATTCTCTGCCAACCCAGTTTCTTTATATCCCTCCCCTGCTTGGAAACCTTACCATCCCCTATTGTTTCTAGTGTCAGGGCTGTGAGGGGTGAGCAGCTGGCAGGAGCCCAGGGCCCTATCATGGACCAGGCACCAACAATGAGACATAAATGGTCAGCTCTAACAGCAGTTATCAAAGTCATGAGACCTGGAGGCAGAAAATTTGGGTTCAGCTCCCAACAGCATCACTAAAACCAACAATCTACATGTGGGATAAGCCCTCCCCATAATCTGGACCTTGACTTTCTCATCTGCAAAATGAGCATGTTAGATTAGATAGATGTCAATGGTCCTCTTTAATTGATGATTCTGTGACCGTATCGTGTTCTTCAAAGCTTTAAAGCTGAGAGTCAACACATGCACAGACCTTTTCCTCTGAGCACCTCCCAGTCTTCTTGTCCTTCCTGTAGAGAATGAAGAGGTGTTATTTTTCCAGTCAGAACCCTGCAATTTTCCACTTGGGAAGGACAGAAGAAACTAATGGAGTAACTGAAATCCAACATTATTGTTTTCTGGATGAACTTACTTCCCAAGACCTTTGTCTACCCTAGCTTATACCTACTTCACTTTCTAGTTCAGTTTTTCCTAATTACTTTCTCTTTTCTGTAATTTTCCTAATTTTTTAAGACAGGTCCTTTATTCCCGTCATCTTTCCATTCCTCCTGCCAGTTTTCCCTCTTCCATCTTCCATTGTCTTTCTTTCTCTCATTCTTCCTTCAGTTTTCCTATCCTAGTGACAGGTCCCCATCAAGGACGGGGATTATTTTATATTCTGGGGAACAGTCAGCCAGAAGAGTTTTCTTCTTCCCATTTTCTCCTCATCTAGATTGTCATGAAACAGACTAGGGATTCCTAAAGGACTAGAATAAAATAGCTGGTAAGAAATGACCATGGCCTTTGCCTTCTAATTTAACAGAATCCTTAGCCAAACTGATATATTCATCCAAAGGGAATGACAGATGTAACTTTGCAGCAAAATATTCAACTGAGATTCTCTGCAAACATGCCAGCAATCGCATTTCTCTGGTTCCTCATGAGTCTCACAAAGGAAACAAAGGACTTATCTTGCTCCACGTTAAGAAAAGTTATCAGATGAAGCTTAAGGCAGGTCTGAATGTCCTGAACTCTGCGGAGATTATCAGCTTCAGTTTTACCAGCTTCTCCTCCCTTTGACCGTCAGCATGTAGCTTTTCTCCGCAGTGAGAGATATAAAAGCAAAAGGAGTAGAGGAACAGGACACAAAGGCAGGAAGGAAAAAAATGCCCACAGAGTGGGAGATAATGGAACATGGCAAAAAGTGAAAAACTTTTGAAAGGAAGATATTATCCTACTGGTTTACAAAAGGTTTTTTCCCCCCCCCCCCCAGTGCATGCATGCTGAAAATGAAGGATTCTTTGTATACCAGTCAGTGCTATTCCCAAGATTCTGCTTTCATTGAATGAAATTTCTTGTCCTAGGGCTCTGCATTTGCAGTGGCACTGGTTGTGGTGTGGGGTATTTCATCCATTTGTGACCTTTCTTTCCTGACACCATGCTTACAGGCAAATGTTCATGCCAGTTAACCTTCTCTGTTTTCCTCCGGTGACCTTACGAATTTCCAACAGGAAAAATACAAAATCACCAATTTGTTTTTTCATTACCCAGAGGATAAACACAAAGTGGGGAAGCCTTTTATCTTGCCGCCCTGGCAAACCTCCTCATTACTCAGCACCGAACAAACATTTCCGAAGAGTTAATAAATCCAGTGTGTGGCTTTCTCTGTGCAGGGACTGGCCTACCATCCGAGGCAATCTCTCATTAAGTAAAAAAAGAAATAGAACATACTCATATTTTATTCATGGCCTCAGAATCCCAGGGAAAAAAGTTCAAAAATTTATAGGCACAGAGACATCCAAAACAAAAAGACTCACACTTTCTTATTTCCAATGACACCTTCTGACTCTCAGACCCTCAGAGGAGAGACTGATCCACATACACAAATGGTCCCAACACCACTTCTATTTTAGCCTGCCAGTTTGATTGCTAAAATTGAGCCCAGTGACCTTTCGCCACATCCCACACTTAAAAGGGACAGAGGTTTATTAAAGTATAGCCCTGAAAAAGTCCACTGGGTAATACATTTTATAGTCATCAATCACAGAGATCCTCTCAAGACTATTTAGACTTCCTTTTCCAGCTTTCCTTCGCAGAGTTGTCCAGGCAGAGCCCACACTAAAGGTATCAGCATAGCCATTGCAGCAAGTTTTAATTTACCAATGATTCCTATCCCTGCTAGCCTGGGAAGGCTCTGGTGATTTATTGGACTTGAGCAGAACTCTCATCCATTATAGTTTGTCTTAACTTAATCAAAGGTATCTTCTCCCTTTGGAGCACCTCACCTACAGACTCCGAGGTCACCATGATAAATGTGTCTACTTGACTTCTTTTCCTGATTACTGTGAATGAAGCCTCACAAGCAACTTGATACATTCTGTTAATACTGTGGCCTCAGCACTGGGATGGCTAGAGTCATATTGTGTAGAACTAGCTATGTGGGGAGCTAAGAGGTAATGGTGCTGGGGTTTTGATTGAGTGATGTAATTGATGATTGGAAGCAGAAGTCAAAGGGATTTTTGGTTTTTAAAAAATCAAGAAAGTGAAGCCATTTCTTTGTTTTTTGAAGGAGATCTTCCCATTTCTCTACCAACAGCAATATACATTCCCCTAATTCTCCACTGTTACACACAAACACACACACATACTATGCTATGCTATGCTAAGTCACTTCAGTTGTGTCAGACTCTGTGCGACCCCATAGACGGCAGCCCACCAGGCTCCCCTATCCCTGGGATTCTCCAGGCAAGAACACTGGAGTGGGTTGCCATTTCCTTCTCCAATGCATGAAAGTGTAAAACGAAAGTGAAGTCGCTCAGTCGTGTCCAACTCTTAGCGACCCCATGGACTGCAGCCTACCAGGCTCCTCCATCCATGGGATTTAGACAGCCACAATTTACGCAGAAAGAAAGAAAGCTTTAAAATAGTCTTTAATCTAAATGTTCTCTGAGCTTAGTGGTTGATACCAAGAGGACAAAATGTATCTGAACAAATGAGTGTGTGTGACTGCTAAGTTGTTTCAGTCAGGTCCAACTCTTTGTGACCCCATGGACTGTAGCCTGCCAGTCTCCTCTGTCCATGGGATTCTCCAAGCAAGAATACTGGAGTGGGTTGCCATGCCCTCCTCCAGGGGATTTTTCTGACCTAGGTATCAAACCTGTGTCTTTTATATCTCCTGCATTGATAGGCGGGTTCTTTACCACTAGAGCCACCTGGAAATAGATATATTTTAAAATTTGTGTGTAAGTAATAAATTATAACCCAAAGAAAACAAAATCATGAAATAACTAGATATTTTTTTTGTATGGCAGAGGCATCTTGGGTCTGTTCTTTAAATGACTTATAGTAAGTATCAAAAATTAACCTCTAGACTTTGCCTGCAATGTCTTTTTAATAGAAAATCATTTGAAACTAATGATATGAATATAAATTAATTCACGTAGATTCTCTTCTTTGTAGATTCTGAGGTCCTCCAAGTAGGTGACTGTTATATTCATCTTCATAACCCCTGTAATATAGCCAGTGCTTGACCTGCTCAGGGTATTCATAAAATGCAAATATTCAACTGAGTTGTTCACATTTATGATGAGAATCCTATGAATTGTTGTAGTCTTGGTATGAATAATCATAATTCCAAAGATAAATATAAACCAATAAAGCCTGCAGTCAACTGCTTCACTTTTAAATCACAACTGTGATTTAAAACTCTTTAAAGAGGCACATTTTTCTGAATCCAACTGGTCAAAAATTGCGCCCTGCCTGGGTCAACTCACAGCACTTAGGACAGAAAAGAAAGACAATATATATTCCTTTGCTACTGTTTGTAGTAAATATATTCTATTCTGTTAAATATTTCAGAGTATAATGTCTCTGTGGGACACCTTTTAAAAGAAAGCCTGGATCCACGAACTTAGGTACAACTGATTTTTGCCAAAGGTACAAAGAAAATCCAATGTAGGATTGATATTTCAACAAATTAGTTCTTAAAAAAAGAAGAAAACCGCTTGCAAAGAAAGTAGAGGTCATTAAATGACAAGTTGAGAATTTAGATCAGGATCCGAAAATATGACTCAGGTAAATCTACTTAAAGCCCGATTTTACACAGCACATGAGCCAACTAAGAATGGTTTTGATATTTTTAAAGGGATGTAAAATAATAAAGAGTATGCAACAGAGACTCTATGTGATTAAAAAAAATGTTTAAAAGATTCATGCAGTATTTAAAATATCTACAGAAAGAGTTTGCTTGACCCTTCATTTAGATGATATTAGACAGCTAATCACCTCTTCTCTAGTAGCATATAAATTCCTTAAAGATAAAGAATACATTCATATTTCACTCTTATTCTGGTATGGCAAGTTAGCAGAATACAGAATTTTGGATTGTCAATTTGAAAATGTTATGGAGACAATCTATACTTTTGTCTTGTTCCATATGATATTTTCTAGTTGCCTCTTATGTTCTACATTTTACAAGGATCTAGATAGTACTAGATTTATTTTTGTTTTCTGCAAGAGCTTTCTAGTCAGTGTTTCTTTAATCACTTTAATCTTTATATTTTTAAAGAAAAGACTTCAATCTATATTTCTTTGAAAATTCTTGCTTTCATATCTTTAAATGTTCTTTAAAATTTTTTACTTATTCACCTCTCTGTTTTGCACTCTGGATGATTTCTCCAAATCAATCTTCCTGTTCACTGATTCTCTTTATAGCTATTTTTAATTCATGCTTTCATCTGCCATCTAGTTTTTCATTATGGAAACTCATTTTATTCCTTTTCGAATTTTTTTTTATACTTCATAAGGTTCTTTATTCACTATTGATTTTGCTTTGTCTCTTAAAATATGTTAAGCATTTTATTTTATTGTCTCAGATTATACTCTTTTACTTGTAGTAGTCTCCTGGAGCTCTCTGTGGGGAATATTATATGACTTAAAGAGAAAAATTATGGAAGTAGGAAGAACACGGAATGTAGCCTGGCACCAGCCAACATTCATGGAATAAGTCATGATTAAAACAAAAGGACAGGAGGCTGTAAAGGTTGGTTGGGACACAATTAAAAAAAACATTTTCTTAAGTTAAAAAATATTGCAGTTTACAACGTAGATAAATAGGAAGCCATGAAAGGTTAAACAGAGAGGTGATCTGATAAAAGAATGATTTGGAATCAAGGTATATCAAATTTTTTTAGTTTTTTGATAATTTTTTCTAATACAAGTACTTTAATTATGGAGAAAGAGAATTTGTGAGATAATTTACTTTGCTCAAGAGCATAGAGCTAAGGGAAAACATTTTAGAGAAGCAAGATGATAAGTAAAATTGGAGGAGGCAGGAAGATGGATTCGAAGACTTAAAATAGCCAACACAAGGAGAAGAAAAAAGTTAGGGGACTGACAATAGCTGACTCTAAGATTTACTATAAAGTGATAGTAATCAAGACAGGGTAGTTTTGGCAGAAGAATAAGCTAACAGTTAATCAACACAACATAATAGAGTACCCCCAAATAAATTTAGTCAACTGATCTTTGACAAAGAAGAAAAGCAATAAAATGGAGCAAAAACAGTTTCTTCAACAAATGTGCTAAAACAACATATTCATATGACAAAAAAAAAAAGAATCAAGACACAGACCTTACACCCTTGGCCAAGATTAATTCACTATGGAAGAAAACCTACATTACCTTGGGTTTCAGTTCAGTTCAGTCGCTCAGTCATGTCCGACTCTTTGCGACCCCATGAATCACAGCACGCCAGGCCTCCCTGTCCCTCACCAACTCCCAGAGTTCACTCAGACTCACGTCCATCGAGTCAGTGATGCCATCCAGCCATCTCATCCTCTGTTGTCCCCTTCTCCTCCTGACCCCAATCCCTCCCGGCATCAGAGTCTTTTCCAATGAGTCAACTCTTTGCATGAGGTGGCCAAAGTATTGGAGTTTCAACCTCAGCATCAGTCCTTCCAATGAACACCCAGGACTGATTTCCTTTAGAATGGACAGCTGGATCTCCTTGAAGTCTAAGGGACTCTCAAGAGTCTTCTCCAACACTACAGTTCAAAAGCATCAATTCTTCAGTGCTCAGCTTTCTTCACAGTCCAACTCCCACATTCATACATGACCACTGGAAAACCATAGCCTTGACTAGACAGACCTTTGTTGGCAAAGTAATATCTCTGCTTTTTAATATGCTATCTAGGTTGGTCATAACTTTTCTTCCAAGGAGTAAGCATCTTTTAATTTCATGGCTGCAATCACCATCTGCAGTGATTTTGGAGCCCCCAAAAATAAAGTCTGTTTCCCCATCTATTTCCACTATTCCCCATCTGTTTCCACTGTTTCCCCATCTATTTGCCATGAAGTGATGGGAATAGATGCCATGATCTTAGTTTTCTGAATGTTGAGCTTTAAGCCAACTTTTTCACTCTCGTCTTTCACTTTCATCAAGAGGCTCTTTAGTTCTTCTTCACTTTCTGCCACAAGGGTGGTGTCATCTGCATATCTGAGGGTATTGATATTTCTCCCAGCAATCTTGATTACAGCTTGTGCTTCTTCCAGCCCAGCGTTTCTCAGGATGTACACTGCATATAAGTTAAATAAGCAGGGTGACAATATACAACCTTGACATACTCCTTTTCCTATTTGGAACCAGTCTGTTGTTCCATGTCCAGTTCTAACTGTTGCTTCCTGACCTGCATATAGGTTTCTCAAGAGGCAGGTCAGGTGGTCTGGTATTCCCATCTCTTTCAGAATTTTCCACTTGGGTTAAGTGATGCCTTTTTAGATGCAACATCAAAGACATGATCCATGAAAGAAAGAATTGACAAATCTGACTTAATTAAAGTTTAAGAAATCTGCTCTGTGATAGACAATGTTGAGAGAATGAGAAACACGCCACACACCAAGAGAAAATATTGCAAAAGATACATTTGATAAATAAGTGTTACCCCAAATGTACAAAGAACTCTTAAAACTCAACAAGAAAACAACTTGATTAAAAAATGAATCAAAGATTTTAACAGACACTTCACCAAAGAAGATATAGAGATAGCAAACAAACACATACAAGATGCTCTACATCATATGTCATCAGGCAAATGTAAATTAAAATAACAGTGAGATGGGACTTTTCTAGCAGTCCAGTGGTTAAGCTTCATTTCAAATGCAGGGGATGCAAGATTGATCCTGGTTGGGGAACTAAGATCACACATGCTACAGGGTGTATGGCCAAAATTTAAAACAAACAAACAGTGAGACACTGCTACACACCTATTAGAAAGGCCAGAATCTGGAACACTGACGATACAAAATACTGATGAGTATATAGATGAACAGGCATTTTCATTTATTGCTGGTACAAATGCCAAATGGTGCAGCCACTTTGGGAGACAATTTGGTGGTTTCTTAAAAAATTAAGAATACTCTATATAGTCCAGCAATCACATTACTTCATATTTGCCCAAACGTGAAAGCTTATGACCACACAAAAATCTGTACATGGATGTTAATAGCAGTTTTATTTATAATTGCCAAAATTTGGAAGCAACCAAGCAAATGGGATATATAGGCTGTTGCATATTCAGCCAATGAAATATTATTCAGTATTAAAAAGGAATGAGCTATCAAGCCATAAAAAGACATGGAGAAAACTTACATGGATATTGTTAAGTGAAAGAAGCTAACTTGAAAACGCAATCTGAGATTTTGGAAAAATCAAAACTATGAGCACAGTAGAAACATCAGTGGTGCTAGGAATGGAGATTGGGGAGAGCGTAGAAAAAAGCAGAGCACAGAGAATTTTAGGGCAATGAAAATACTCTATGATGTTATAATGATGGCTGTATGTCATTATACATTCAACCAAGCCTACAGAATGTACACCGTTAATAGCAAACCACTCATCTCACACACTAGTAAAGTAATACTCAAAATTCTCCAAGCCAGGCTTCAGCAATATGTGAACCGTGAACTTCCAGATGTTCAAGCTGGTTTTAGAAAAGGCAGAGGAACCAGAGATCAAATTGCCAACACCCGCTAGGTCATCAAAAAAGCAAGAGAGTTCCAGAAAAACATCTATTAAGGCTTTGACTGTGTGGATCACAATAAACTGTGGAAAATTCTGAAAGAGATAGGAATACCAGACCACCTGACCTGCCTCTTGAGAAACCTATATGCAAGTCAGGAAGCAATAGTTAGAACTGGACATGGAACAACAGACTGGTTCCAAATAGGAAAAGGAGTATGTCAAGGTTGTATATTGTCACCCTGCTTATTTAACTTATATGCAGAGTACATCATAAGAAATGCTGGGCTGGAAGAAGCACAAGCTGGAATCAAGAGTGCCAGGAGAAATATCAATACCCTCAGATATGCAGATGACACCACCCTTGTGGCAGAAAGTGAAGAGGAACTAAAGAGCCTCTTGATGAAAGTGAAAGAGGAGAGTGAAAAAGTTGGCTTAAACCTCAACATTCAGAAAACTAAGATCATAGCATCTATTCCCATCACTTCATGGCAAATAGATGGGGAAACAGTGGAAACAGTGTCAGACTTTGTTTTTTGGGGGGCTCCAAAATCACTGCAGATGGTGACTGCAGCCATGAAATTAAAAGATGCTTACTCCTTGGAAGAAAAGTTATGACCAACCTAGATAGTATATTAAAAAGCAGAGATATTACTTTGCCAACAAAGGTCTGTCTAGTCAAGGCTATGGTTTTTCCAGTAGTCATGTATGGATGTGAAAGTTGGACTGTGAAGAAAGCTGAGCGCTGAGAATTGATGTTTTTGAACTGTAGTGCTGGAGAAGACTCTTGAGAGTCCTTTGGACTGCAAGGAGATCCAACCAGTCCATCCTAAGGAGACCAGTCCTGGGTGTTCATTGGAAGGACTCATGCTGAGGCTGAAACTCCAATGACACCTCATGTGAAGAGTTGACTCATTGGAAAAAACCCTGATTCTGGGAGGGATTGGGGGCAGGAGGAGAAGGGGATGACAGAGTATGAGATGGCTGGATGGCATCACTGACTGGATGCACATGAGTTTGGGTGAACTCCGGGAACTGGTGATGCAGGGAGGCCTGGCATGCTACTATTCATATGGTCGCAAAGAGTCGGACATGACTGAGCGACTAAACTCAACTGAACTGAAAGTATACTATGGACTTCAAGTGATTATGACATGTCAATGTAGGCTTATCCTTGGTTAAAAAAAAAAAAAAAAGAAAGAAAGAAAAAATGCACCATCTGGGGAATGAGGTTTATCATAGAGGAAGCTATGCCTGTGTTGGGACAGGGGATAAATGGGAAATCTCTGCACTTTCCTCCCAAATTTGCTGTAAATCAACATCTGCTCTATAAATGAAGGATTAAAAAAAAAAGAAGATTGGGAAGCTGTAGTAATTCAGGTGTGAAATGAAGAGATCTTGCACTAGATTAGTGATATTAGGAACACGAAGAAATGTATAGGAGAATTATCCACATGGCTCCTGAATAATGTGTGCAGATATTTGGGACAGCACATAATAGAAAGATAAATCCAAATTGAAAACTGAGACAATTGTGGGGCCTTTAACATTACTGTAGACATGAAGCTGTTAAAGAATGTGGAAATTTTCAAATACAGATAATGGCAGATAGGATAAATGCCTCTTGGCATGTGGCATTTCACATACACACTTAAATTATTTTATTATTCTTATTCAGTATTTTACTGGATGGGAGGTGTGGTGTAGTGGGAAGAGTTTGGGCTCTGGAGCAAAAATAATGTATAGGACAATGTATATCACAGTCTTTTATGTATTAGGTTTTCAATTTCCTATCTCACATACAGAATTTTGTATTAATATATCAAGTAGACAAAGAGATATGAAGAATTTTATAAATACAAAGCAATATTAATTGTATGAGATAGGATTTTCTTCTAGTTATAGTATTATAAGCAGAGTTAACTAACATAGTCATTTGGGCAGGCATTTTGGAGTAAGAAGCAGGGTAACAGGCTCAGCTTAGATTCTGTGAAGTCTGTGGCATTGAGTAACTTCTTTTTTTTCTGAATGTATATTTCTGAATCTATAAGATATGTATAAACACAATATTTATCATGTTGTTGGATGGATGGTATTGAGATAAATGTGTGCAAAGCCATGACTGGGCATGCAGTTGGTATTCAGTGTTAACTGTTATTATCACACCCCCCAATATGAAAAAACATGGACATGTCACATGGCTGCAGTTAACTTCTTACAATTCAATAATACTTGCAGCCAATAAAGGCAAAATCCTGCCTGAAATTTAAGGACTGGAAGATCTGAAAGCTTTCATGTTTAAAGCAGAAGGATCGTTTGATCAAGGCTGAAGAAAATGAACATAAATATGTTTCTTAGCCCATTGGACACATATGAAATGATAAAAAAATGTGCATTACTGTTTATTCAACTTTTGTAGTTGGAAATGAAACAGTTATGTGAAGGGTGTCATCTTTTATCTTCTCTTCTATACTTTTGCACTAAACACATATTACTCCTCTTAAAATATTCATGTTTAGGTTCTGCAGTTCTGAGAAGTCAGTCTCTACTTATTCAATACTCATCCTGAATTTTTCCAACCTTGGAAAGTTATGAAATGTAAGCATATCAACACAAAAATTGAAGTAAATCACTGTGGACATTGGCATAGCTGGGTAGAGATTTCAGGAGTTCACTGTTGCTTAAGAGCAAGGAAACTATTAATTTGTAAAAGTCCATATTAACCTGGCAGTTACATGTACCTAGCAGGTGTTGCCTAGGAAGCTGTGTTTCCTTAGAATTAACGACATGCCATTATTGTAGCCATTTTTCTAAGTCTCTAGAGTGTCTGTAATTAATAAGTTTAACTGTACTTAAAATGATATAAAGTGTCATTAGTCCCATGCTAAATCATTTCAAATGACTGATTTATTTGCTAGTAAAATTATCCAGGTAATTTTCTCAACCTGACTAATGTAAGGTTTCACACATGAGCACTCCTGCCAGATGAAGCTTGGGAGGTTGTTTTGCAGCAAAAAGAAAAAAAAAAAAAAAGTTTGATATGAAGCTCCACAAAATTGTAACCTAAACTTTTGCTGTTCTCTTCTCTGAGGCAGTTTCTTCACTGAGTGGGTTAGGCTAGACCAGTGGCTGCCATTTAATTTGTAAAGTTCTTTTTTTTTTTATCTTCATGGAATCAGTGGAAACATTTCTTCAAACAAAACTATAATCGAGCATTCAGCACAGTGGTGGTTGAAGAAGGAAACCAGAAGATTCCCTATGGACCTTTTGTCCAAACCCTGCCTTATCCCATCCTTCTTTCAAACCTCCAAGACATCCCAAACTAAATAGCCTTTAGGTCTTTTCTCCTTCCGTTACTTTACTTCAAAGTTAGCTTTCCATTCTAAGTGTCTGATTCATTGTTGGTACTTTCATTCTCTGCAATCTTTTCCTAAAATAGAAGTTAAAGTAAATGAGGTACTTCTGATTAATATGAAAAAGAGAAGTAGGAGTCAGATTACTCTAAAGTATATCATCCAGTCTATTTTCTTAAAACAAAATGGAGGGGCTTCCCTGGTGTTCCAGTGCTTAAGACGACTCCGACTTCCAATGCAGGGGAGACGGGTTTGGTCCCCGGTCAGGGAGCTAGGATCCTGCGTGCCGTGGGACCAAAGAACCAAAACATAAAACAGAAGCAATACTGTAACAAGTTTAATTAATATGTTAAAAATAGTCCACATTAAAACATATTAAAAAACAAACACACAAAAACAAACCAAACCCAAAAAAAACAAACCCAAAATGGAGGTGAATGAGAGTTTAAAATTGGCACATCTCTTTTATGTTGGCAGTTTCCATTGTGGTAGGGAAAGTAGTCAGGTGTTCAACACAAAATCATTACTTTCATTTATTTTCTTCAATGCATTGTTCTGTTGTGTCTAATTGTTTTAACTGTGGTTATTCTTCAGTTCATTTCAGTCACTCAGTCATGTCCGACTCTTTGTGACCCCATGAACCACAGCATGCCGGGCCTCCCTGTCCATCACCAACTCCCTGAGTCCACCCAAACCCATGTCCATCGAGTTGGTGATGCCATCCAACCATCTCATCCTGTGTCATCCCCTTCTCTTTCTGCTCTCAATCTTTCCCAGGTTATTCTAATAAACTCAACTACTTAGATTTATAGGGGTAACCTGGTAACTAATCTAGCACTGGGCATAGTTTTGTGTCAGCTTCTATTGGTAAGAGATACAGTGCTTTGATTCATTTAGGCTAAGAACTGATATAAGATGTGTGAAAGGGAATTGTAAGATTAATTTGAACCCATGACTCTGAAATTTATACAATTAAAACCCAACCCCCTGATTATAGTCTGAAGTCTCTCATCAGTTTTAGAAACTTTTATGCCTTGAATGACTGTTTATACCCCATTCTTTCTCTTTTCTTCTAGTACTTCAATTACATGTATGTCAGATCTTTTCACTGTGTTTCATATGACATATTGATGTTTTTCTGTATTTTCCATTCTTCTTTCTCTGTACTTCTATCCAGACATTTTCAAGTTACCCTATCTTCCCGTTCCTTAATCTTGTCATAAGTTGTTTCCATTCTATAATCAAACTTATCTACTGAGTTTTCATATTTTTTATTCTAGAATTTCCTTTTATTTCTATTTGTCTAGTACCAGTGTTATGCTGAAATTCCCCATCTTTTCATTAAGTTTTTACAATATATTTTAAGCTAATAATTTCTTTATCTTGTCTTTTGTTCATTTACTCTTATATTCTGACATGCCTGGCAATTTTTTGATTGAAAGTAGACATGGTGTGTGAAAAAATTATAGAGATAATTTGAGTCACTAAATACATTATCTTCCTCCAGAGCTACACTGTCCAATAGCACATGTGGCCTTCTAAACTTAAATTCATTTGAATTAAAATTAGTAAAATTACATTTTTCTTTAGTCATACTAGTCTCATTTCAGGTGCTCAGTATAACCACATGTGGCTAGTGGCTACCTCATTAGAAGCGTGCATGCTAAGTTGCTTCAGTCGTGTCTGACTCTTTGCAACCTGATGGACTATAATCCACCAGGCTCCTCTGTCCATGGGCTTCTCCAGGCAAGAACACTGCAGTGGGTTTCCATGCCCTCCTCCAGGGGATCTTCGTCACCCAGGGATCAAACCCCCATCTCCTGTGATTCCTTCATTGCATGCAGATTCTTTACTGTTGAGCCACTGGGGAAACCCATTAGAAGCATAGATATAGAACATTTGCATCATCATGGAAGGTTGTCTTGGACAACTTTGCTCCAGAGGATTTATTATTGCTTCTGGAAAACTGTTACTCCAGGCTGTGATTGAAGTGAGTAGAGCTGAGCTTTACTCTTTGGGAAATGTGGTCTATCTCTGGTTGCTCTTGTTCTTAGGATGAAGCCCTCGAGGGTCTCCAAATGAAATCCTGAGTTATTTACCAACTCCCTCTCCTCTATTTTTTCCTCTGTAGTTCCATTTGACTGTCCATGGGTCAGGTCAGCTTCTTAATTCCTTGGCTGTCACGTTCTTCTTGTTTCCTAGCCTCTATTCAGTACAACTTATGAACAGGCAAACGCCCTAAATGGGAGGGGGTGGAGAACGAGAATCAAATATTGAACTTCCATCCATGCACTTCCCTTCTCTCTGTATCTTGGCTTTTCACATACTGTTGGTCTTAGTATATTGCAAATATCTTCAAACAGACTTTTATAATCCAGCTTTTCTAGTCATTTCAGAAGGAGATTGGTTTGATACAAGCTCAATCATCATAGCCAGAAGCAGACTCTTTCTATTCTCTCTCTAACTCCCTGCTGTCAGGCTTTCGTCCTAACATTGAAATATTGAAATATTAAAACATTGAAATATTCCTGTCCAGGTCACTAGTGACCTCTTTTTTTTTTTATCAAACTGAATGGTCAATGTTTAATTCTCATTTCCTATGGACTCACAGCAGCATTTGAACTACGAAGATATATATTAAACTTTCTATTTCACTTTTCCAAATAAAAATTTAATAGGCACCTCAAATTTAATGTGTCTGATTATAAACTCTTGATCTCCCCATTCTGATTCTCCCTCAGTAAATGACAACTTTATGCAGAACTCTAATTGCACCAGCAAAATACTTCTCAGTCACCTCTAACTCCTCTCCAGGGAATTTGTTTCACTTAGAAGACCATCTGACGTCTGTACCATGGCCTATGGCCAGAATGATCTGTGCTCTGTCTACTTCCTGGCTTCATCTCCTGGCACCACCTCCTTCCTCACTTTACTCCAGTTTCTGCTGGTCTCCTTGCCGCTCCTTAAACACTTGGGGAAGTTTCTCTCTTTGGGACCTTACACCTGATGTTCCCTCAGTTTGGACATTTGTCTCCCGGGTATATACAAGGTCTTGGCTGAAACATCATTCCTCACAAAGGCTTTACCTGATTGCTCCCTACACTAGTACATCTTCCAACACTCTCTATCTCTTTACCTTGTATGGCTTTTCTTCTTTGCTCTGATCACTATGCAAAAAAATCATATATTTATTTTTTGTGTGTTTTGTCTTCTTTGCTAGAATGGAAAGTCTATCCCAACAGGAATGTTATCTGTTTTGTTACTGCCTTATTCTCAGTGCCTGCCACACAACTGTAGAAATATCGCATCCCTGTTTCACAGGTTAGGAATGGGAGAAACCCATAGGTTAGCAATCTGACCCAGGACATACAACTAGTGAATGGAAGAGCAGGACAGAACCTGGCAGCCTGACACCAGAGTCTATGCTCTTGCCGACTACACTGTACTCTCTCTAATGGAGTTGGTTTTTGTTAACAACCTGGGCCCTGTGGATCCCCAAAACTTTTACTTTCAGGATTTATACCTAAACCTAAAACACACACACACACACACAAAAGTGTCATCTGGAGTGTTCCAAATCCTCCCAGAATCTTGATTGTTTTCTAAAAAGATGAGGATTGAAGAGAAAGAATTCTTATCCTCAGTGGGATATTGGGCTTATTTCTAACCACCGCTATTTCTAGTATCAGACCAAAGTAAGAAAAAGATCCAAGAAGAAAGGAGGAGGAAGGAAAGGAAGAGGAAGGAAAGAAAGAGGGAGGGAGGGAGAGGGAAGGGAGACAGAGACCATGCAGACTCAAGCAGGTTCACGTTTTATTTCTTTTCACATCACACCAAACTCATACCACAGCTTAACCCCACAATTGATGAATGTTCTTTTTATTCATTCTGATTCAATTCAAGGAGAGGGAGGAGGAGGAAAGGAAGTAATAAAATCTTCCTAGAAGACAACACATTCATGCCCTGGTAGACTAGAGAAAAGAAAGTCAAAAGAGGATGAGTCCCTGGCTGGAGAACAGAAGAGCCATATGATGAGAGAATTTTGTTAGAAAGGATCCGAGAACAAGCAGAGGACGGATGGCTCCAGGTAGGCTAATCAAACCTGTCTGCCAGTGTTTAAGCTGTGAATGGGGATGGCAAAAGCCCAGCCACCAATGAATAAAGGAGTTTAATAGAGGTTAACTATCTATTCTGGTTATGTGTTTAAGATTGATAAGCTCTTACAGAAATGATGCAAATTCTAGCTCGAGAGCAACAAAGACATCTGATTTGTATTTACATGTGCTTTTATTTCCAAATGTTTGCTCTGAAAAGGTTCAAGGAATTTTGAGGCCCACTTGTTTTATAAATGGACAATTATCTAAATGTTAGGTAATTTATTTACATACGAAGCTAAACTCTGCTTCACTATGACTTTTCTGACTAATCCCATTTTTGCTTTGGTGAGCTGCACTGGCAAACTGTTAATTTCCCCAAATATCAGTTCTTTAGGTATTTAAAGACAGTTTTCATATTCCCCTGTGGATCTCCTTTGTTATGTTCTCTATACTCTTCTTTGGTTTAACGTCTTTGGTTTAACCATCGCTCTAGATAAAATCCAAGTCCATATACCAATCATTACCTGCTATATATTTGAATCAGGTCCTCATCTTGTTTAGATCTCAACTTCCACATGTATAAACCTGAATAGAATCACTCTGTACCCCTTAGACACACTCCTCCCCCGACCTTCCCATCTGCCACGGAGTCATCTTTGCCTCTATTGTTTCTCTACCCATGTTCCCAAATGAAATCAATCACCATGTCTTTGTGAATGTTTTCCCATTTGTTCCTTTCCTCTCATTTCCTGCCTTGGCTGGAATCCATGCCATAATTATCTCTCCCTTGGACTTCTAATTGGTCTTCTCACCTCCAACTGCCCTTTCTTCCAATTCATCTAACATAGTCCAGTTAAGTTAGCATTTTTACTCAAAATCTCCAGTGCTTTCTCATGGCCATTAAATAAAATTCAAATCCCTTAACTCAGTATTTAAGTAATCCACACAGTGGTCTGACTCTATGGGATTTGTCTTAATCAGATCTCTATATCAACAACAAGAGCAAACACAATAATAATAATGGTTAAAATCTATTCACTATTTCGGAATCCCTTAAATGTCTTGTATAGCTCATGTCTTCTAAAACTATGGTGTCCAATATGGTAGCTCAACGGGTAAAGAATCCGCCTGCAATGCAGAATACCCTGGTTCAATTCTGGAGTAGGGATGATCCCTGGAAAAGGGATAGGCTACCTACTTCAGTATTCTTGGGCTTCCCTGGTGGCTCTGACAGAAAAGAATCCACCTGCAATGCAGGAGTCCTGGATTCGATTCCTGGGTTGGGAAGATCCCCTGGAGGAGGGCAGGGCAACCCACATAGTATTCTTGCCTGGAGATCCCCATGGACAAAGGAGCTTGGTGGACTACAGTCCATGGGGTTGCAAAGAGTTAGACACAACTGAGTGACTAAGCACACACATGATAGCCACCATCCATATGTGGCTTTTAAGTACTTGAAATTAGGCTAGTCTGAATTAAGATTGTGTTAAGTGTAAAATGTACACTGGATTTTGAACAACTCACATGCAAAAGAATGTATTTAGATATGAGTTTATATCATTAACTTTGTATTGACACTATTTTTATATAATAGGTTAAATGAAATACATTTTAAAATTTACTTTCATCTGTACCTTTACATTTTTATAGTATAGATGTTGAGAAATTTAAAATTTAATGTCTGGCTTGAGTTTGTGGCTCACAATATGTTTCTATTGAATAGTTTTGATTTAGCATGACAAATATGTATGCCCAGAGACTGAAAAAAAAAAAAAAAAGGAAAAAAACCAATATAGAAATAAAAGAATGATGAGATTTGGGGAAGGGTTTATGTATTTTTTAAATGGTCTTTTACCATTTTAATTTTTATAATAAAATGCATGATTAATTAAGTTTAGAAATTATCATATTCCTCCATTTCTATATGAAGACTTCCTCAGGAATCTCATCCTTAAATAATTTCTCCCCCTTTGGATTTTTTACATATATGATCTGAAACCTGCTATACATAGGACCATCCAGGTTGCACTTAAAAATAATACCAGCTGCTCATGCCAAGTGAATCAAAATATCTGGGCATAGGCTCTGTTATCAGTATTCCATAAAAGCCACATTAAGAACCACAGACCTGTAACAACAGCTCATACTTGTGGCACTTATTAGATGTTCTCTCTTTAGTACAATAAGTACAATACATGGTCTACCTGTTTGTTTATCTCCTTCACTAAACTTAAGGTATGCATCTTTGCATCCTCTATGCTTTAGGTTTTATGCACCATAAATCTTTAATAAGTGTTATTAAATAACTGCTGGAAAGTTAAAAAGGATTTCCATAAATGAAATCATTGCAGATAAATTGAATGAATTCTATGTGTCAATTACTGAATTAGACACTTAATACCTCATTTATTCCTCACTGTGATCCTGTGATGTGGATGCTATTATTAGCCCCATTTTACTAATGAGAAAATGGGTGCTCAGGAAATAAAAGAAAGCAGCTGGGACATCCCACTGATGAGTGACAGAGTCAGGATTTGAACATTGATAGAATGATTACAAAGCACCAACCATTCATCACTATAATCCTGAAAAAACAGCAGATATTATTGTTCTCTGTCCTGGGTATTCCCATCATGCAGCCTGGTCAGAAGGGTAGGAGTGATAGAACAACACAGGAGAGTTTCGGATCGACACGTTGTTGTTTAGTTACTAAGCCGTGTTCGACTCTTTGCGACCCCATAGAATATAGCCCTCTAGGCTCCTTGGTCCATGGAATTCTCCAGGCAAGAACACTGGAGTGGTTGCCATTCCCTTCTCCAGGGGATCTTACTGACCCAGGGATTGAACCTGAGTCCCCTGCATTGCAGGCAGATACTTTACCGCTGAGCTTACAGGCATTGTGTAAGGTCCTGTGCGTAATAAGTGCCTGATGCCTAGTAGACACCATGGGTGTTGAGACTTTCATTGAGTTCACGAATGTCTGAGTCATAAGACATAGTTCTCTGCTGAAATGTATTCTGCTGAGGAAAACAGGTAAGGAAATGGACAACTACGGTACAATCCGATTTGTGCTAAGAAAGAGAAATCCAGGAGGGAGGGTGACCTGAGAACACAAGAAGCCACCTAATTGAAGACTCTGTTGAAGGGAAAAGGCCATAACCTCAAATCTCTTGCCCAGAAAGTGATGGGTTAAGGAATGCTTTGGATCCTCTTTGCTTAAATCTTCCAGGATCCAGGAGTGTATCTCTACCTATTTGTAATTAGCACTGTCAATAGGACGCCTGTGTAACATCATGGACTGTGATGCCTTCCACACAGGAGCTCGAGGAAGCCATACCATTGCTCAGCTTCACCCCTCCTTCCCTGCTTGCATTTAGTGGTTGCAAATTCCTACCTAATGTCCCTCCTAAATAGCTTTCTGGTTTGTCTGCTGAGATGTCCAGCCTCACTGCTATCACAGTAGTTTGATTTGTATAGTACTGGATGACTGCGTTGGCCTCCAAATGGGTCGCCTTTCTCCGTCTTATCTTTTCCTTTCATCCCTGCAGAGATCTTCCTGAGGAGCAAAGCTAAGTGCAGTGTTCCTGTCTCAAAATCTTGAGTGGTTCTCCATCACATACAGAGATAAAATCCAGCTCCTTATTGACCTTCAGGTTTCTGCTTGAATCGCCTCTTTTTAAGCTGCCCCTCTTCAAGCCTGTGTTTGGCGACATACTGAGTTGGATTTGCTTACATATCTTGAATCTTGTCGTGGCGGGTGATGTTTCCAAGCTTAACAGAGGCTTCTCCTTCATTCCAAGTTCTGCATTTCCCCCCTCCACCTTCCCCTCTTCCCTGAATTTCCTCCTACTTCTTCAAATCTCAGCTAGATGTCAGTTCCTTGACAAGCCTTCCCTGCTTGCCAAGTTGGGTAGGGAATAGTTAAATTGTCCAGAATAGCAGTTATTCTACTACATCATGATTATTTTCCCAATTAAGTCTGAGGATCCTGTGCTAAAGAGAACTTGGTGTCTTTTCAGTGTCTATTTCTAATGTCTAGTCCAGCTCCTGTCACTTAATAGAAACTCAGTATATATGTATTTATATATTGGGGTTGCCTAGAAAGGCAGTCAGCCCCAAACACATACCCTCTCTCCTCGAGGGAGCATAAGAAACTGATTAGAGAGTCTACCTAAGAAAACTTTACCTGAGTTAGCAGTTGGATGAAAGTTGTAAACTGAGGTCTGTTGGTGTCCCAGTGGATGAGTGACAACTATGTAATATTTATATAATCAGTATCAACTGAACAGATTAGAGAAAATAAGCTTGGAATCAAAAAGCCCTTCTCTGGCCAGTCTAGTCAATGTAAAACTGTCCAAACCATCCCTAACTGGCCACCTGGAAATACCTAGTCTTTCAAAGGATGAATTGGCTGCCAAAACTGAATTTTCCATCATCAGTGAGAGTTTTTTTTTTTTAATCCTCTGTTCCAATGACAAGAATATAAAAGTACACAACTCTCTGTACAAATGACAAGAAGATAAAAGTCTGAATGTGATATGAAGTTCATATCTTTTCCTGCATTACATTTTAATTAGAAAGAATGCTAAGTTAATTATGCAAATTTTTTGTGTAAGAACTGCTACTATTATCAGTAAAACTACAACACTGAAATAAAATTATAGAAAAGGAAATATCACACTTTTGTTTCTAAAGAATTTGCATTAAGCTCAGAAAGAGCAAATAATGAGGAATGAAAGAAGTCTTTGTTATTCCGTAGTTTCTATGATCTGCCAAAATGTCAAATAATCCATTTAATCAATCAGAAAATTTAAAAATGTGACAAGCCTCAAGGTAGTTTGAGATTACAGCTGTGCAAAGTACTTCAACTGTAGCATGAATCTATGTCACAATAGCAATTACTTAATGGCTTGTTTTTCTATAACTTTGTTGATGCAAAAATACAATTTAGGTTTCAAATTAATTGTGGCTTCTCTCCTATTTGAATCTTGTGTACTTGATTGGAGGCTGTTTACACATATTTGTTAAACTTGTGCTCTAATGAACCTCACTTTTATAGGGAAACCTCATCTATTAGAAAGAAACCCTCACTATGTTTTAGCCCCAAATTTAATTATAATTTTCAAATCTTTCTTACAATGTGATACAACCAAGCTTTGGAAGGGATATGGGAGTTTTGAAAGGAAACATGAAATACTCTGATAACCCAGGAAGGAGAAGTCACTCATTCAATTATTCAACAAATGTTGAGTTCCTACTTATAAAATAGACCCTCTGGGTAAGTGCTTGAGGAAAACAGGAGCAAGACCAGAAAAAGTTCTTTCTTTCACAGAGCCTAAGTTATATTTCTAAAAGGTCTTGTAGGTCTTCATACAACCGTTCAACTTCAGCTTTTTCAGCATTACTGGTCAGGGCATAAACTTGGATTACCATGATAATGAATGGTTTGCCTTGGAAACAAACAGAGATCATTCTGTCATTTTTGAGACTGCATCCAAGGGCTGCATTTCGGACTCTTTTGTTCAGAGACTATGATGGCTACTCCATTTCTTCTAAGGGATTCTTGCCCACGGTAGTAGATATCATGGTCATCTGAGTTAAATTCTCTCATTCCAGTCCATCTTAGTTCACTGATTCCTAGAATGTCAACATTCACTCTTGCCATCTCCTGTTTGACCACTTCCAATTTGCCTTGATTCATGGACCTAACATTCCAGGTTCCTATGCAATATTGTTCTTTATAGCATCGGACCTTGCTTCTATCACCAGTCACATCCACAACTGGGTGTTGTTTTTGCTTTAGCTCCATCCCTTCATTCTTTCTGGAGTTATTTCTCCACTGATCTCCAGTAGCATATTGGGCACCTACTGACCTGGGGAGTTCATCTTTCAGTGTCCTATCTTTTTGCCTTTTCATACTGTTCATGGGGTTCTCAAGGCAAGAATACTGAAGTGGTTTGCCATTCCCTTCTCCAGTGGACCACATTCTGTCAGACCTCTCCACCATGACCTGTCTGTCTCGGGTGGCCCCACACAACATGTCTTAGTTTCATTAAGTTAGACAAGCTGTGGTCCATGTGATCAGATTGGCCTATTGTCTGTGATTGTGATTTCAGTCTGTCTGCCCTGTGATGCCCTCTTTCGGTGCCTACCGTCTTATTTGGTTTTCTCTTATCTTGTCATGGCTATGGTTTTTCCAGTAGTCATGTATGGATGTGAGACTTGGACTATAAAGAAAGCTGAGCACAGAAAAATTGATGCTTTTGAACTGTGGTGTTGGAGAAGACTCTTGAGAGTCCCTTGGACTGCAAGGAGATCCAACCAGTCCATCCTAAAGGAGATTAGTCCTGGGTGTTCATTGGAAGGACTGATGTTGAAGCTGAAACTCCAATATTTTGGCCACCTGATGTGAAGAGCTGACTCATTTGAAAAGACCCTGATATTGGGAAAGATTGAAGGCAGGAGGAGAAGGGGACGACAGAGCATGAGATGGTTGGATGGCATCACTGACTCAATGGACATGAGTTTGGGTAAACTCCGGGAGTTGGTGATGGACAGGGAGGCCTGGAGTGCTGCAGTTCATGAGGTTGCAAAGAGGTGGACACAACTGAGCAACTGAACTGAACTAACTGAAGTTATATTTAGGAATAGAAATACTAATTAAGTACACAATGAATAGTTAATTACAAACTGAATCAAAATTCCTAAAGAAAGACCCTCACTGCTATGGAGATAGGTACAGATGAACCAGATCTAGCCTGTGAAGCTGAGAGGTGACACATGGCAGGAGGAAAGTGTAAAGGTTGAGTAGACATCCCTTCCAGAAAGAAGGTAGATCGGTTAACTGGAGAGGCTTCCAGACAGAGGAGGACTTGAGTGTAAAGAGGTGGGAATGACAAATGTGTTTAAAGGACTGACGGTCACGAAAGAGAATGGATTGCATAGAGCAATGGGGACAAGGAGGTAGACAGGGACCAGATCCTGGAGTTTCTTGGAAGGCATGGTGATGACTTTGGTCTTTTTTCTAACGGCTTTGGAAAACACTAAAACAATTTTAAGAAGGAGATAAAGTTGATGTGTCACTTTTGAATTTGAAGAGCTATGTCTGGCTGTGCCATGAGACTGGAGACCCCAAGAGGGTTCAGAACAGATTAGAAATGATAAACTGCAGGCTTTTGTGGGTCCTTCTGCTGTTTGATCTTAAATCATGGCAGTGGAGTCAGAGAAAACTGGATTGGTTGAATACGTACATAAAAGATTTAACTTGAAATTAGAAATGGGTTGTGGGGAGGGATAAATTAGGAATTTTGGATTAGCAGATACACACACTGTAAGTCAAACTTATTCTTTTTCTAATATGGATGTGAGAGTTGGACCATAAAGAAGGCTTAAGTGCTGAAGAATTGAAACTTTCAAACTGTGGTGCTGAAGAAGACTTGAGAGTCCCTTTGTCTGGCAGGAGATCAAACCAGTCAATCCTAAAGGAAATCACCCCTGAATATATTTTGGAGGACTGGTGCTGAAGCTGAACCTCTAATCCTTTGGCCCCTGATGTGAAGAGTCGGCTCATTGGAAAAGATCCTGATGCTGGGAAAGTTTGAGGGCAGGAGGAAAAAGGGGGTGCAGAAGATGAGACAGTTAGAAACATCACTGACTCGATGGACATGAGTTTTAGCAAACTCTGGAAATAGTAAAGAATAGAGGAGCCTGGCATGCTGCAGTCCATGGGGTTGCCAAGGTTTGGACACGACTTATAGACTCAACTACAACTATATAGCACAGGAATATTACAAGATATCCAATGTCTGTAATAAGCTGTAATGGAAAAGAATAGGTAAAAGACAATATACTGAAATATACAGACATGTGTATATGTATATTCAGTTTATATATATATATATGTCACTGAATCACTTTCCTGTCTACCAAAAACTAACACAACATTGCAAATCAACTATATTTCAATTTAAAAAAAGAAAGTGGGGTAAGAACTATACCAAGAATTATGCCTGGATTTCTACTTACGCAATGGATATAATTCACAGAAAGAATTGGATAAGAAATGGATAAAGTTCACCTGTAGAGGAGGCCCAGGTTTAGGGAGGCCCAAGATATCTAATTTGTTTTAAACATGTTGTAAATGATATACCTTTGAAACATCCTAGTGAAGATGTCTAGACAGATAGGTTAGGAGATAACTAGAAGGTAGTTATTTATATGGATTTGGAGCTCAGAAAAGAGACAGACAACAAGGGTATGAAGTCACAGACCTAAAGAGGCTTACCCAGGGAGAGAAGAGGAAAGGAGGAAAAGACCCAGGCCCAAATTTTGAGTAACTTCATATTAAGTATTAAAAAACCAACAAAAGAAATGGACCCATAGCCAGAGAGATTAAAAGAAAAACAAGAAATTGTTGTGTCATAGATGTCAACAGAGGAGGATATATATAAATGTTTTAAAGGTTCAGATCAACAGGTTAGATCGCTATGAAGAAGTCAGTAAAACAAGAACTAAAATAGCCCCTTAGATTCAGCTACATGGAGGTTATTGGTGACTTTAACAAGAGCTGTTTATGGATATGAGCCATGGATTATAAGCAAATTGTAGTGAACTAGTGAACTGAAAGTAAGTAGGCGTTAGGAAAAAAGAGATGGTGATTATAATCATAATAATATTGGCTTATGCTTGTCAGAGGCCTGGTGCGCTGCAGTCTATGGGGTCGCAGAGTCAGACATGACTTGGCAACTGAACAACAACAAATATTCCCGGTGCTACTTTCAAATTCAATTTTTTTTCTTCTGGCTGTGCTTCCACAGCATGTGGGATCTTTAGTTCCCCAGCCACAGACTGAATCTGAGCCCCCTGCAATGGAAGCTTGGAGTCTTAACCTCTGGACCACCAAGGAAATCCTTCAGGCACTATTTTAGTTCATAACTTACAACAATCCTATAAGAAGCACCCTATGGTTTTAATTATTCCTCCATAGAGAGGTTAAGTAACTTGTCCAAGGTCACACACAATGACAATTCTCTGAAAACTTTTGTACATGAAAGAGATTTATTGAAGAAAGTAGCTGGAGAGATTGACTTTAAAAACAGCTTAGACGGAAGCCCTTGGTTTGTTCCTGCTTTGGCAGGAAAACATATTTTTATCCTGTCAAAGAAATGGAGATATGGTTCCCATTTTATACCCTCCTGGAGAATGGAGGTGCATGTCCCAAACATGGGTCAGTAGATACTGAGCCCTGCTTAGCTAGCCAAAGAGGAGCAGAATGGAAAATGCTTTGTATAAACAGTTATCATCCTTAGACTAAGAATTCCTTTTATACCTGTGTGACAGTAGAAGGAATGGGTGGACATTTAAAAAAAAATTTTTATTGGCGTACAGTTGCTTTACAATGTTGTATTAGTTTCTACCATACAGCAAAGTGAATCCGGTATACGTATGCACATATCCCCTCTTTTGGATTTCCTTTGCATTTAGGTCACCATAGAGCACTGAGAAGAGGTCCATGAGCTATACAGTAGGTTCTCATTAGGTATCTATTTTATACATAGTATCAATGGATGGTGTGGAAAGCAGAGAGTGGGAGAGCTTTTTAGGGTTTTCAGAAAGTTGTGGCTTCCACCTCTGATACCAGGATTAAATGTCAAGTCTCTAAGACTGCCGGGAGCCGGCGTGAGGACCTCCACCCATGGCAAAGGTCATGAGGAAGGAGGCTTGACATACGCAAAGGTGGGATCGAGCCTCAGGAGTCCCCCTGGAAATCCTCGAGCATCTACCTCCATAACCAGAGCCTGCCTACTTTACTACTTTGTGCTCTCACCTACACCTCTGACTTTACTGGGGGCTGTCCCCCACCACCTCTTTCGGAGAAAGAGTTAACTTAGAGCTCCAGTTAATAATAATTCCTGGGCGTGACAGGAGTGTTCCAAACTTACAAACTCCTCTGAAGGTTCTCTAGCCTGCCTGACAGGCTTGTCCGGCCACATGTGATTGCTCACAGCCTCCCAACCGTGAGAGGCATGAGATGCTTTAAACCTTCTAAAAACAGGTTCCTTAGAGAAGTTAGAAAACTATTAGTATAAGTATAGTGGGCTGATTAGAAATTGTATTGTTGAGCCAATCATTTGTTGAGCCAATGTTTGCTGCCAAGTCTCCACATCCCCTGCCCTTACACACATTAATGAATCAATAGAAGAAATAAGTATTAACCTTTGATATTAATCACGTAATTAATCAATTAATTGATTAATCAATCAATCACGTTATTAATTAATAAATTAACATGATAGTAATCACGTTAAATTCCTTCCTTAATTAAAACCCACTACATCCTCACCCTATAGGAATGTAACTTTATTTGGGTGGCGTCTGTTTTAAGAATAATCACCCCTGGAGAAATAAGTGTTGACTTACCGCTGTCACAAGGAGAGGGTCATAAATTGTCAGCAGGCCCCCTGGCCAGAAGATGATGTAACACCCCTAAGACCTCTGTATACATCTGTATGAAGCACCTGACTTTAATAAAAGTCAGGACTGCTGACCCCGTGTGACTTTTGTGTAACATCTCAGTGTATAAAAACAGACCCTGGAAAAATAAAAAATGGGATCAGTTCCTCGAAATACTGGTCTCCTCATGTCGTTCTCTCTCTCAAACTCTGGCTGAGTTTCCATCTGGAGCGCGGAGCCCACCAAGCTTATTAATTTTGCCTGGGCTTCTAAGATCTGACCAGGGAGGCCTCAGTGTCTCCTCTCCTTTGGGAGAACGGGACGCCTGCGGCCTACGTAAGTGGTGCAAACTTCTTGTCTTGAAGTTGTATTGGTTTCCCGCGTAAACCAAGCTACTCAGCCTCTTTTCTCCACTGAATTTTCCTGCTGAGCTATCCTCATTCTATTGCTCTTTATATCTCTAATTAATATCTAATTAAAGCCAGTGTATTCGCCAACGCCATCTCTCCTTCGAATTTCCCTGGATCCACTGGGGCTGGACCCCCGGCAAGTGGCGCCAGCTCAGTCGTGAGCTTCTGAATAAGACGAGTTTTCTTATTGCCGAAGGGAGCCTTCCATACATCCATTGAACCCCAGGCATCCCTTTTCATAACCCTTATTCTACCCTGACCACTGGTTCTGTCTATGTCTTCCACCACTGCCACTAATCCCCACTGTGGATTGCACCTGCCTTGCTCTTGGCATCACCTCATCCCCTGACACAGGGCTTGGCACACGAACCAGTGAATGAACTTAACATCACCAAGTTAAATTTCAAGTGAAATTAAATTTTTGCCATTTTGTGTCAATGTCCAACCTGATAACCCTCTAGATGCTACATCTCCAAGTCCTATATTTCACTGAAGTATTTCTGTTTACATATCACTTGAGCCTCAAAACCACCTGAAGTAAGGATGGAAATTATCCCAGATTGCAGATGAGGAACTTGGGCCAAGAGAACAAGTGACCTTCACATGCTCATGCATCTCGCCAGGGGCAGAGTTGAGCCCTCCCACTGTAATCCTACTACATGTTCACTAGCCATAATCAGACGATGCACTCTTCAAAGACAGAAAGCTTCTCATGGTTGCAAAAGGATGGCTGAGTCGTTCTGAAATATCTGTCTCACCACTCACCTTTATTCTTGATGTCACCTGCCCTAGTAGAATTAAGATTTGGACCTGCTTCCCTGGTAGCACAGTTGATAAAGAATTTACCTGCAATGCAGGAGACCCTGGTTCGATTCCTCGGTCAGGAAGATCCCCTGGAGAACTGAAAAGCTACCCATTCCAGTATTCTGGCCTGGAGAATTCCATGGACAGAGGAGCCTGGCAGGCTATACAGCCCATGGGGTTGCAAAGAGTAGGACACAACTGAGAGACTTGCACTTTTACTTTCCTCAACTGTACTGTTTACACAAAGAAGTGGGGGAAGGTCTGGAAAGCCTCCCCAGTGACCCAGTGACTTCCCTCAGGGGTAGCAGGACGCTTACTGCTCGGTATTCAGAAACATTTTGCCCCTATAAGGCCACTTCTGCCTTTTCTAGCAGTATTCTGACTGTTAGCCAGAATTATTGGAAAATGTTAGCAACAATATACAGAATACAGCAGCTGAGATGGCAGGGAGTATGGAGTGACTGAGGGTCACAATTCCTCTTTCCTGGACAGGTTCACTCATTAGAAGAGATGAGAAAGGGAGTGTGTGTGTGTGTGTGTGTGTTGTGGCGCGCACGCGTAGGAAGGGTGGGACTGGCCCCCTCCAATCCCAAACCTCCAAGGAGAAGTAGGAATAAGGGATCCTGTGTGCTGTGCTTAGCTGCTCAGGCATGTCCAACTCTTTGCAACCCCATGAACTGTAGCCCTCCAAGCTCTCTGCCCATGGGGATTCTTCAGGCAAGAATACTGGAGTGGGTTGCCATGCCCTCCTCCAGAGGATCTTCCCAACCCAGAGATCGAACCCAGGTCTCTCCTGCATTGTAGGCGGATTCTTTTCTGTCTGAACCACCAAGGAAGCCCTAGTATCACCGTATATAAGACATAGAGGGGGCAGGGTTAGAGCTGAGACACAATATCTCAACAGCTGGCACACCTGGTATGAGTCATGTCTGGAGTTTGAGGATGGACACTAAGGATGTAATGAGAATATGTGAAAAGCAGCTGGTGAATCACTATCTCTCAGCCCTTCAGTTTCTAAATTTGAAAAGGAAAAAAAATAAGGACAATAACTTCCTGGTGAGATGCTCAGAAGATTAATCAAAATGATGTATGTAAATGACACGGCCTGGAACAGGCTGGTGGTGGATTATTGTGTTTTGTTTTGTTTTTTTACTTTCTGAGCATCTTGGAGGGGGAAGACATTGTGGAAATGGTGTGAGAGGGAATGAGGCTTTGAATATCTGAAGAAAAGTTTATTTTCTAGACTTGAGAGAGCATAGCTGTTGATAGACATTGGTGGGGGGCTTGGTTTTAAAGATTTGGTTTTGATAAAACTGAGGGAAATATTTATTGAAATTATTTCCTACAATCTAAATAAGATGAGGGGCTTCTCTGAGAGTTCAGTTGGTAAAGAATACACCTGCAATGCAGGAGATCCCAGTTCTATTCCTGGGTTGGGAAGATCCCCTGGAGAAGGGATAGTCTAGCCACTCCAGTATTCTTGGGCTTCCTTTGAAGCTCAGCTGGTCAAGAATCCACCTGCAGTGTGGGAGAGCTGGGTTTGATCCCTGGGTTGGGAAGATCCCTGGAGAAGGGAAAGGCTACCTACTCCAGTATTCTGGCCTGGAGAATTCCATGGACTATACAGTCCATGGGGCTGCAAAGAGTCGGACACATGGGGCCATAACCAAGAAATAGATATTTAAAGTAAAAATGAAATTTTAAAAATCATGAATTTCATTTGCACAGAGTCTGGTTTCTTTCAGGGGGGCCTCATAGCTTTCTGCCCTTGAATTGAAGATAAATTTGTGCTCCTGAAAAATTTGAATATGTCCACAGTACACATATAGCCTACATGGCTATGGTGAATGACATTCTGGTTCTCTTTGGAGGTTTCCTATCAATTTGCGCTATTTATTTTACCTGGGCACCTGGGTAAATTTCTTGAGAAATATTAATGCCTATCAGTAAATAGTAGTGGATTATCCATAGAAAGTTTGGAATTTCAGACTTCCTGCATTTAGAGGAGACACCTGGGTTAAGACACATATTCATACACTAGTGGTTTTTATCAGGACACATTGTCCTATGTAAGCCATCAATTGATTCATCTCTCAAGATCTTTCTGGAAGTGAACAGAATTCTGTTAATTATTCTTTTTTTTCACTGATGTTAAGCAGTGTTTGATCTTTACCTCTGGCATTTTTTGTAACAGTTCAATCCATGAGTAAGATAAGAACACCTTATCTGACAAGAGATCTTATAAAGGCATATACATGTGAGAAAAAAATAGAGGACCAATTTTGAGAATTTTAAAGGAAAGGCAAATAAAATTCCAAGTTTTTTTGTCAGTGTACATTTCTTTAGAGAGAAATGGAAGATTATGTGTTTTTATATGTGAGATAGATATCTAATAGGTTTTATCAAAGTCTGAGCTGGTTTGAATAGTCATTCCCAAAGTGTCCAAATGACAATTTTGTGGTAGCTCAGAGAAGCACAAAAGACCAGTTATCTAATTGTTTTACTTATATTCAAAGAAATGCAACAAATGCTACTCATTTCTTGGTTGTTTTGTAATTGTATGAAATTCAGAAATAAAAATGTGAAGGGGCCAGATTGTGCAAGAGAGTGAGATAAAAGACTTCAGAACAAGTTAACACAGCCAGTAGAACAGGTAGTTCAACTTAAAAGTTATATCCTACTTGCCATAAATACCACCAATCTCTTAAGACATCAAAAGACACTGCTGTGGACATTTTGACATTAATTTTAATGAGGAACAGGGAGACACTGATAGTTCAGAAGTAGCACGGTGTACTCTAATTCCTGTGAGCTGACTCACTGTTTCCACATTTTTTCAGGTGCTGACCTGAGTCCCTCAGTCCAAGCCTTTCTTCCAACTAACAGGATGGTCTTGGAACTTCACTGCCTGCCACACCTAATAGAGGAATTGGAAAATATAGTTTCTGACTTCTTTCCATCTCTAAAGTAATTTCTTTTATTTTCAATCTTGAATCAAAGTTCAAAACATAAATTTAAAATGGCACTAGCTGATATTCTCAGGTGGAATCAATCAAATGAACCGAGAGAGCAAGGGAATCTAGTGAACATGGTAAAAATCAGTGTGATGCTACTCAGAAAAGGCAAACAAAAATTTTTCTTACGTTTTCCTCTTCTTGGAGTGTGGATTGGTAAAACATGCCTGGAAAGCAATTTGGGAATATAAATAAAGAGCCATTAAAAATACCCACTAGCTTGTGACTCAGTAATTCCACAACTCAGAATTTTTCCTAGGGAAGAATTTGGATTAAATTTGATGGACAAAATGCACATCATGCTATTACTTATAAGAAGGGAAACTGGAGAAGAAAAGGTTTTTGTCTTATGAGAAGACAATGCTTAAAGCATGGTTAATTCAAATGATGAGAAATCCAAAGATTCTTTGCTGTTAGGATATATATTGTCAGTATCTTGACACATAGAGGCCAGGAAGCACCCAATGAATATTACTTCCAACAAATATTTGAACATCAACTATGTACAGATGTGATTCTAGACTCTGAAGATAAACTAGTAAATAAAACAGATAGATACATCCCCTGGATTCCTGAAGCTGATGTTCTGTGAGGAAAGGCAATCAATCAATCATTTTTTAAAAAATCAGGTAAATATGTAGTATATTAGATAATGAAAAGTGTTGTGCATGAAGAAAAATGAATCAAGGTAAGGTGTTGGGAGGGCTTTCCACATGGCTTGGTGGGTAAAGAATCTGCCTAAAATGCAGGAAACACAGGAAACAAGGGTTCAGTCTTCAGGTTTGGAAGATCCCCTGGAGGAGGGCATGGCAACCCACTCCAGTATTCTTGCCTGGAGAATCCCATGGATAGGGGGGTCTGGTGGGCTACTCCATAGGGTCTCAAAGAGTAGGACATGACTGAAGCGATTGAGCACTCACAGCATGCAAGGTGCTGGGAGTATGAAAGAGGAGGGGAATTATTATTATTTTATTGAGGTAGAGTTCATTTATAATGTTTTAGTTTCAGTTGTACAGCCAAGTAATTATTATTTTGTAGAGAATAGTCACGTGATAGATCTCACTGTAAGAATGAGAATTTTGAGCAGAGACTTGAGGCAATGAGAGAGTGAGACCTGTAGATTTTCAGGAAGAGTATTCTGGGTTGGGGCGGGGTGGGGGGCGCAGCAATTTCAAAGGCTCTGCAGTAGAAGTGTAACTAGTATATTCAGGGAATAAGACCAAATTCACAAGCCTAGACTGGTTGAATGAGGGGGCAGGAGATGAGATCAGAAAGAGGGGACAAATGCCTGGTGAGGTGCTGTGGATTACTAGAAGCACTTCAAACTTAATTCAGCAAGCAATTAAGTCATCAGTATTTATTGAGCCCTCTTTGTGTAACCTGATTTTGGATGACCAGTTAGTTGCTTATATCTTCCCAGTTAAAACATGCTCCCAGAATATTTTTACATCTTTTGTCTAGAAAGTTTATTTCGTCATGCCTCATTAAACATATGAAAGAGAAAAGAGTAATGGAATGAAGGAATGAAACTCCAGGGCTGCTAGTATTATTACCTAAAATCAACCAATATATTCTACATTCATCTTGATAAGGACTAAAGGCGAAAATAAGTGTGAGGAGGTTGGCATTAGCAGATTGTCACATGTCTAGGGGTCTGTTTCATGGAAGGTAGTGAAGAGAGGAGACATCCAATAGTGTCTGACTGATTTCTTCAAACCCCCATCCCACTCCACCCTCTGCCCACCAGTGTTTCAAATCCAAGGACAGTCTATAAGTACAGGGTCTGGGCCAACTCTTTCTGGAGTAGCTATCTTTGGAAGATCTGGATCCAAGAATGGTTTAGGGATGGAAGACCTGAAGCTCATGACCAAGAGGGTTGTGTTATTTGGTGCTCACTGAGTTCCTGGGCTCTGTTCTCCTGTGTGGAGAAGGCAATGGCACCCCACTCCAGTTCTCTTGCCTGGAAAATCCCATGGACGGAGGAGCCTGGTAGGCTGCAGTCCATGGGGTCGCTAAGAGTCGGACACGACTGAGCGACTTCACTTTCACTTTCATGCGTTGGAGGAGGAAATGGCAACCCACTCCAGTGTTCTTGCCTGGAGAATCCCAGGGACGGCGGGGCCTGGTGGGCTGCTGTCTATGGTGTCGCACAGAGTCGGACACAACTGAAGTGACTTAGCAGAGTTCCTGGGCTCTGTTCTACTGTGTAGATCTCATTCTGATCCGGAGCTGATAATGAACCCTCAGCCATGCCTGACATCAGATTGAGTGACTTAAAGTTCATAAAGTTAGGCAGGTGAGAGTACAGGCCATTATAAGCTCATTCTTACTCAAGCAAAGACAACTCAGAGTACATGCCTACGTTGCAAGGTCCAAATTGTGACTAAAACAATTAGGTTTTGCTATTTGAAACATAACTTTGGAGTTCCTGGGACCATCCAAAGACTGAGAGAAAAATTCTGCACTCCTTATTTCACCAAATAGAAAGCCTCATAATTCCACAGCATCATTTTGGGACTTGAACGTATTGGACAATGTGTAGCTTTTCTTAAGCTGCCGAAACCCAGATCTCACAGATATTATCCTCCATTGATTAACATAATATTGGTGAAAATTCTGATGAAGTGAAATTTCTGATAAGGATGTGGGAAGGAAACAAAGTGAGAAGGATTGTTCTGGCTCATAGTCACACTCTCATCCTTTGCTGCAACACAATTTTGCTCATTCACCTGTTGAGTGAAACCACTTTTAATTGCAGCATTTTGTTCCACTGGCCAACAAATTTATAGGCATTTACATAGGAATGTACCATGGGATTTATTGCCAATAAATGACTCTGAAAGGCTGGTGTCTAGTGACATATTCAGTATCCAGAGTGGTTGGGGGATGTTGAGCCCTTCTTGAAGGCAACCACTTTTGCACAAGTTGCCTCATGGTTATAGCAAATATTGGAGTTTAAAGACAACCATACAAAAATAAAAGAGGGGAAAGGTTGGGCAAACACATGGTTATCCTTGAAATCACCGGCATGGTGGCAGCATAGACTTGTCCTGTCCCACATGGGTAAGAGCTGATTGCAGTCCACTGAGATTCAGCAGTAATTAATTAATCTAAGTAAGTGTGTCCATTAAGATCTACTACCTGTATCTGTGAAGATATTTAGAAGTAAATATGTGTTCCAGGGTTGAATATTTCTTACAAGATTTTCAAGAACTACTTTACCTGAGCTTATCATAAATTCCTTGATAAATTAATTCTTAAGTCCCTGACTCTTGCCCATGGAAATTTGGCTGATGTCCTAAATCCTGACATGGGTCTTATCCCTGATCCTAGGGTATTTTTCTTGCTCTGAATCCCCAGAGTGATTTTGTATATGTCATTTGTACATTTTATCTTAAATGTTCTAAATGGCCTTCTTAACCATACAATTGACTTCTTATGTTGATATGGCCTTTTACTTCTTTATTTCCTTCCCCCATCATTTTCTTCCTTCCTTCCTATCCCATTAAGTATTCCACTAATATCATGATGGTTCAGATGGTAAAGAATCTGCCTGCAATTCAGGAGACCCGGGTTCAATTCCTGGGTCAGGAAGATCCCTGGAGAAGGGAATAGCAACCCACTCCAGTATTCTTGCCTGGAGAATCCCATAGATGGAGAAGCATGGTGGGCTACAGTCCATGGGGTTGCAAAGAGTCAGACATGACTGAGTGACCAGCACTTAATATCTGAATACTCACTAAGGATTAAGGATATTAGTAGGATCTGGATACATAGGGGTGAGAATGAGGTTTAAAAGATGAGGTTTCAATTATAATAAAAGAACTCTGGATACAAATATGGTGTCACAGATTTTTCACTATACTCTATTTTTTATAGCAATACACTTAGACTGTAATTTTTTTAATATTTCAGCATTTGTGTATTTGTGAAGTCCTTTTCCTTATCCACAATTATAGGCTTTAGTGATAAAGTTAGTTGTAATTTCTATATGTTTAAAAATTAAACTGCATCAAAGTTACAACTAAACTGACCAGTCTCCCCAAAGACATTGGTATGCAAATGTTGGGAGGGTAGCTACCAGCGTTTTCTTGGTAGCAGGAGTGGGTAGTTTCTAAGGAAAGGCATCATTTATCTTTCTGGAGCAGTCCAGACATTTCAGAGTCACAGGCTACAATCTCATTGTGCAGAGGAAATGGAGAGACAAAGGATAACAAAAATAAGCTTTATTGGAATTCTCATTGAAAAAAATAACAGAAAACCAGTAAAAATTAGTAGAGGCCAATAGTCAGTATTAAAACAGTCAAGCAAAAATAAATATACAGAAAACAGTAGAAGTGAAATAGGTCAATCATTTTTAAAGCAGTTCAAGGGAAAAAAAGCTATTGATCCAACTGAGGGATTTCAGTCACATATGGGAAGGAGGCAACTAAACATTTTTTTTTTTTAAGTTGTTTGTTTGTATTTTATTAGGCATTCTATTTTTCACTCTCAAAGGGGCTAGTTTTCCACTGAAGGGAGTGGGGAGAAATGGGAACAGAAGAGAGAAGAGACAGGACAGGGAAAAAGCAATATTCATGAACTTCTTTTTAATATGCTAAATGCTTTGTTAGGTATGCCTAACACTCACTTAATCCTCACAATGTTCTCCCAAGATGTATTTATTGTCCTCATTTTAAAGATAAAGAGGCTCACATGGCTTAAACAACTTGCCCCAGGTCTCCAAATTAAAGTGGCAAAGAGATTAGAACCCAGTTCTCCAAAGCCCCCCATTTCCTCTGACACCCAGACTTTCTCAACTACACTACACTCGTAAAGCTGAAACAACTCTCAATGGCTCCATGGATCTGAGAAGGTGTAGATCGAGCCCACCCAATGTCTACCTTTTTAGGAGCTTGGGAGTAGAGCAATCTGGACCACATTTACAAGAGGGCAAGTCTGATTGGACTGTTTCTTCTTTGTTTCAGAAGAGAGGCCACAAGAGGAGGAAGGAGGCTTAGGAAAACTAAATGCAGCCTCAGGATGGGCAGGCTACCAATAGTTTCTAGAGAAGTTTCATTAAGAGACAATGGAGAAAAATGTGTGATAAACAGAAAGGTGCAAACCCAAATGAGCATGTAAATCAATGATTACAGAGATGAATCAACTCTTGTAACCTAGATTCCTTAGCTCTCAAAATCCCAGGATAAAGAAGCTCAAAGAAACACCATGAATGTAGCAAAGTTATACGCCCAATCATTTCTCCAGCATGTTCATAGCTCCATAGGCTAACGTTTTCTATACTGATGGCCCCTTCTTAGTTGATGATTTTTCACAATGTATTTCATGGCTTCCATCCCTACATGAGACTTTATTACTATCACATAGGAATAAAAAGCCATAAAGCACTAGAGTGAATTTATCTTGGTCGGATGCAAAACTTATTTTCTTCACATGACTTCACAACCATTGCAAAGCTAACCAATCATTTCATGCTACATTAAGGAACATTTTAAACTACACATAAGTGACAGGAAGCACACTTAAACAGTGACATCACAAATTAACAAGATTTTATCCTTCAGCCACATGCTTAGCTACAAGGACCAGGAAACAAGACCAGAAGACACTCAGCAACACTCAACCACTGAATGCACCAAAAACAAAGGACATTGGGGACAATTCCTGGAGAAAAGCTCATCACTTGGACATTGAACTTGGAAACACATGAGGAAAGACAGAAGACAGACAAATCACTGATACAAACTGAAACCAGGGTGGGTTATTTCAAGCCTCTGGCCTCAACGTTTTCCCTAGGAAGCATTCTTTCATGCTCACTGCCAGCTTTTAGGCTTTTCAGGTTGGAGCAGGTGGGGAGGGGGACCTTAACACCTGCTTGCACTAAGTCAGCGTTAAGCCTTCTACACCTAAATAACAAAAAAGAAGGAAAGAAGGAAGGAAAAAACCTACAGCATGCTAAGCAACCACAACTGCTAACTGCTCATCTACACACCTTCACGAAGGCTGACACTACCCGCCTCCCCCTTCCACAGAAGCATATGTCTAATTATGCCAGAAGAGTACTGTGCGCTAATCCCATGTGGTAAGTAACTCTGTCCAGAGCCTGAGAACATTCTTTATGTTGCATTAAAGTGACCTTCCTCTTGGCATTATTAATACACTTAAAAGTGGTCACACTGAAACCCAGTTCTCTGAGACCACTGAAAACTCAATGCCTTCAGTTCCCATGGGTTTTCTGGCCTTTGAAAAATAAACCTGGAGTGCCTGTTTACCAGTTCCTGAAACAGCATCCCAGTCTATTAAGCCCTGCCCTCTGCTTTGTGGAAAATATTGTATTATTCAAATTCAAATAAAAGGAACAAGCACTTGAGTTTCTCATTAGGAGCAAGAGCTAGGCAAACTCCACCAAAAGGTTAGGAGAATGAAATCTTGCTTTATGTGACTCATAGGAAGGAGACTGGAAATAGTTAAGTGAAAGGAAGTGCAGACATAAATTCAATTATCATGCATGAAACATGCAAATGATTTAAGCACTGCATCTGAAACTCTAGTTTATATTCATTAATCTCAGGTTGCACTTTTGAAGGAGAAAGACATGCTAATTGGGTCCAGATTAATGCACTCCCAAACCTCTCCAATTTGTTTTTAGGTGAGGGTTAAATGAGATGGATTAAAATAAACACAGCTGCTCCTCTGCCTCCACTTCCCACCCCCCACGACACCTCGACCTCCACCCCCAGCTGCCTCACCTCCCCAGCCTCACTCCAAACCCAGCTGCCTGACCTCCACACTCCTCTTTAGGAATTCAAAAACCCGAACATTTTCCTTCTGAGGATTCACTGGAAGAATAGGCTTGTCTCTTAGTCTTTTCCATACTACCCCTTTTCCCACAAGCCACTAAATTCCAGAAAGAGAGTCAATCACATATTTAGTCCTGTGGGTGCCTAACCAAAGCAGCAAGGGTGTGCCCAGATGGGCAAGCAGCCTAGCATGTCCATGGACAGCAGTTCTTTACATGTTCGGGTCTTAGTCCTTGGACCAGGGAGTACTGAATGGAGGTTTCAAAAGCCACCTGGCACCTGTGTGTTTGAGGCCAGAGTTGGAGCAGGCTGGCCTGGGTGATCCTGTGACTCATTATTTATGTGGGGAACTAGAGAAACGAGAGCATACTTGGGCTTTAGGGTTGCTACTCCTCCTCTGTGACTCCCTTGGCCAGCAGACACTGGCCTAAAGCAGGAGACACTGGAAGTTTCTTTGGAAAAGATCCCAAATTTTCCCTCTCCCTCCTCCCCAGCAAGATTGTCCTTTGAAGCAGAACGTTATTTATTTCAGATATGAGTTTGGGACATCAAGAAATAACATGTTTTAGGGAGAATGTTATCTTGGGAATAATGGCAGTTTTGAAAATAGTAAAAAAAATTTTTTTTGGACCTGATCTTTAGAAAACCAGAACAAAGGACAAAGAACTATGGGCTGCTGCTGGGAACAGAGACAAGCACAAAGGTGGACGGAAGGTTCCTCCCTGAAAGAGCAGCCCATCAAGGAGTTAAACCAGGCACCAAAAAAAAAAAAAAAAAGGAGAGAGACCTTCAAACTAATTTCACACTGAAAGTGATGTTTAATTTGAATCAAGCTCTTCCCAAAGGGAAAAGGTTAGTCTCATCACTGGGCTCATAGCCTCCTCCCCGCTTCTCCTTCTGTATGAATTGAAAATTCAGATTGACCATTCATCATGATGTGACACGTTCTTTTTTTCTTGGTCCAAAAATCAAATAAAAGCCTCAGACCACATCTGAGAACCCATTGGCTGGCCAATCCTCCCCACCTACGTGCGCAACAGAGAGAAGACGAGTACAAGGGCACATATACACACGGAGACAGATTACCGGACATGCACTCACACAGATACACACAGCTATTAACAGTTGTGGGTTTAGCAGCCCCAGTGGACTGCTGCATATTTGCAAATGTAAAATTAGTTACAGTAAATAACAACAAGGACCAGACTGATAGCAAATCTGTCAACAGCCTGACAAATGCTCTGAGCGCTCTTGAGTTGGGAAGGACACTTAGGATAGTCATCGCTCCTAAAAGAGAAAAGGATTATATGCTACCCAAACCCTAAGTACAAGCTAAAGATATTCACCTCATGAAACCATTCCTCAACTAGCCCCTTGGCACTTGCTGGAATTATTCGCAGCACGAACTCCACTTTCTCATTTTCTGCTGACTCCATGTGGGTAATTCCTTCCTCATGATTAAAAGTGAGCTTGGCAGATCCTTCAAAGCGTGGTTTGAGGTGTGGTGGGGCTCCGAGTGCCTCCTTTGTCTAAGGCAGGTTGCTAATAATGCATCAGTGCCTGGACAGGCAGGCCAGGGGAATATTCAGGCACCTAAAATAATTTTTAAAGGTAAACTTTAGAGCTATCGTTATATAAACATGTTTTTATAATAAAACATGCAGCTGACAGATGAAATGAACTGTTTACCTTAGAAAAGAATAGGTAGGCTTTTCTCTTCCCAATAATCACTCCAGCCTTTCTGAATGTCATCCTGAAGCGATCCTGCCTCCTTCGACTTATCCAACATCTGAGGCTGCGAGATAACCCTGGTAGCACTGGCCTCCTTCTCTGGCCCTTCATTATTAACCTCCTGGTGGGTGAGATAGAATACAGTGAATGTAATAATCGTACTTCACACAACAGGCTCGCTCTCTCTTTTAAATGGAAAATCCCCTTATTACAAAACAAGGGGTGTTCTTTTTCTTCTACCTTTAAGTAGGACTGCCACATTCATTGCTTTTTACAAAAACGCAGCTGCTTTTTAAGCTACAGATAAATAGAATCTGCTAGGCGGTAATTCGACGCAGTCTGAATGCATTATTTTCTAAGACGCTTTGGCGAGGGGCTTTTTATTATAAACTGGAATGAACAAGGCAAGTCCCTTTCTCTTCTAATTATGAATGTGTTTTGTTCCCTACTATTAACCTACAATGTTAGATTGATCTTCTTCCTTCTCTGCCGCCAGTTTGATAAATCAACTTTTTTTTTTTTTTCTGGAAAATTAGAGGGCTGATGATTAAGTCTTCATGGACTCCAATGACAAAAATAAAAATAGCACAAGAGAGAAATGAATGCAAATGCTGTGACCATAAATAAAGACAATGAAGTGGCCCTCTGATGTCCAAGGTAACGAGTCCTGTTTGGGCACTGAGAGTTAAGATGAGAGGGATTTACTTGTCAATTTCATTTTCATTAACTTAATTTTAGTAAAATTAAGGCTTTCTAGGCATTTTCATAAAGTTGACCTTATATTTATTCACCTAAAAACAGAGAAGGTAGAATAAAGACTGAATAAAACAGTAATATTTCTATACAGAGTGCCCAGACCTCTGGTGTTTGTTGTGTCCTTGCTCATAAAGTATAATTGTCAGTAATTTTACCAGTTCTCCCTTCACTTCTGGAAGCAAGGCAAAGAGGAATTAAAACAGAAAAGGAAACACTGTGATAAAGGGTATTCAATTTGAATTTCTGCTGGCCTCACTCTAAATCCAAAGATAAACACAGAAAAATAGATAGCTCCTAATAATATCAAAAGACGATCTAGAAACTCTATTCACCTAGGTATTGGTTTAATTTTGATCCCAATGTTGATATTTCTGACTATAATATTACAGTAGGCCATGGTGGTTATGCTCTATGTCTATATGGATATATTGCCTCGCCAAGGAAAGGAAATCCCACAGGGCATCAGTGGGGTTCCAATTAAGTAATAATAAGGATTGCTGAATCTCAACAATAAGGGGAGATTGCCTCTGTATCACAGAAGGACAGATAGGGGCCCACCATTCAGTTTACAGATTTAAAGCCGATGCTGCCTTTTCCCTCCCTTCAGCAGTGATGGAAGGATGAACTGCGTGCAGCGGATCATTTCAGAACAATCTATTCTTGTTTGTTTATATTATTTTGAGTTTGTTTGCAATAAAGGTGATAGTGGGACTCGGAGGGTCCTTGTGCAAAACAGAAAGGGTTTCATGAAAGAACTCTGAACTGGGATCACATGCATATTCCAGAGACCTCAGAGGGAGAAAGGGATCTTGAAATTATATTTCTGTCTAAGGCTTTACTGCCTTTCCTGTGTAGTTCTGTTTGAAATTTTTTCAAGAGGGTTATTTATCTCAAGTGAGATGCAGATCAAAATTTCAGAACACCCACTCTAGGAAGAAATAGATTTGCTGTGAATAGTAGTGACAGAGCTTTGAGATTCCACCACTGGGCTTAGATTTGAATTAGTTTTCTGTCTGATATGTCGAGGACACAGGCGGCCCCGTCAGGTTGCTGGCCTTGGCATCAGAGAGCAGACAGAGCTGAGGCAACATAAACCCAGTTTGCCCAGAATAAACAGCCAAGCCCCTTCACCAGGAGACAAAAGGAAGTATATCAGGCATCCCTTAAGAGTGAAATCTAATCCTTATGCATCAATATCTTCATTGAGCTAAGACCACAATAACAAGCCTGTTTGGTAATCAAGAATGCATATTTTTATAATATGGAAATGGGAAGCAGACAGAAGAATAAAAAGGATCCTAGTTGTATATGTGAAGGAATTTAGTTTTCTAGATATCCTGGTTTAGAAACATTGTATTTGCGGAAGTGGTTTTTACCAGGTTACTCACAAAAATACTTTTCAACTTCTGTGTTCTGCATCCATTCTTTCATCCTGGTTAATCATTAATCAGATGAAAGACAGATTAGACAGGGCTGAATGTGAGCTTTTGAAGACAGCATAGAATCATCATATTCTGTAGTATTATTTAAGGTGATAAACATTACTTTATGTGGCAATAATATAAGCCACTGGCCAGAATGCTCGGTCTTTATTAAACTTCCAAAATAATGCTATATGTAGCTCTACTGAAAACAATTCTATGAGGATGCAAGGAAGAATGGTGTCTTGCTGAAGACACAGTGGGAGAGAGTGCTTTACTATTTTGGCCTCATTTCATTCTTTCTTTGAGAAAAGAATAGGAGAAGGAAAAGCAAAGAAGAAGCAAGGAGGTAGTGGAGGAGAAGAAAAAAGAGAGAAAATGTCAAAAACTCGCTGAGTTCAGTAAATGAATTACTGCTTTACATTCCATATAAAAATAATTCTCTTCATACATTACCCCTGCCACTTATAAGCAAACTCAGTTTTCAGTGTTTTAAATTTTACTTTCAGCCCCTGTAAATTGAAGATGGTTATACCTGTCTTATGGGGCTCCTTATGAAGATTGCGGGAGGCTACATGAGTTACTTATGGTAACTGGTAACTGATGGTAACATCTACCTGGTAGATGGCAGTCAATAAGGAGCAATTATTACTATTCATGGCACTGTTAACTAGACTACTCATTCCTCTTGTGCCTCATCACCTGGAGGCTCCTGACAAGTTCCCATACCATTCCCCAATCTCTAAGAACCCCACCAAAGCAAAATAACTCATTACAAATGAAACCCGGCACCACCTCACTCCTTTCTTCCGGCAGATTTAGATCAGTTTACACTTTCAGTGGAAGTGCTGAACACTGGTTTTGGAGTTTTTGCCTTCTGACCCCAAATTCAAATTATTGTGCATTCCACACACATAACTGCACACACTGAATTTCAAATGACAAAATAGCAACTTCAAGAAAACACCATATCCTTAAACATACTTTGTAAATTACCTTTTAACTTTCATCAACATCATTATTTCCATTTTCTAAAATGGTAAAGTTAAGCTATATATGAAGATGAACTTTTTCTTTCAAGAAAAATACATGCATCACTATGAATTTAAAAAAAATGTCTACTCTTTATCCTCTTCCCTCTAAATCTATTTTCTGAATAGGATTATTTGAAATTATCTCATTTTTACAAAGCCAAATATCTTGTGATGATCAAACTTGACAATTACTGTACAAATACACACTCTTGGAACAACAACTTCAAAAAGGTGTCCTCCTCCTGGTGGCTGTTTGCCCGTGACAAGAGAGGCAGCAGAAAGAGAGTTCAAGCTCCACTGACCACAGAAGCTTTCAGCCAAGATTCTAATCACTGCTGAAGAAGGCAGTACAAAGGCGATGGATGGGAGCAACAAAATGTGTCGAATTTGGTGTTTCCTACAAATGAGAAAACATTGACATCTCCCCCACATCACATTCAGCACAGAGATGCTCTAAATATGAAAAGTAAGACAAGCTTCTTAACTCCCTGTCAAGGCTTCCTGACATCCAACACTTTGGTGAGGTCATGAAACGTGTCCCCAGCTTCTGTTTTCTGTTCTCCTTCAGGGAACACAGTGAAAAATGGGACTGCCCAGCTGCCTTTTAGCAAGTCACACTTGGATGACTCCCATCCTTACTCAGGGAGTGTGTTCATAGCATTTGGACTCACAGAAGAAAAACCAAAGTCAAGTCAACACAAAAGAAATTCACGTATTTTTGCTTCTTTAATATTCTATAGAGTGCCTGTGGTATAGTTAAGTTGGAAAGTTTTATATAATGAAGATTACTGAGGTAAAAACTGAGATGTAAGACGGAGATGAAATCTACAAGCTAATTAAATTCAATAAGGGTTACTGAAGAGACATTATGCCCACTAAGCTCCCCCATGCTCATACTTTGTTTTTGAAAGGAAAATAAATGGAGAGTTGGCATGGTTGTAGATTCCACACGGTGATCTTTTTGCAAAACCTGAGGAGGGGAAAAAAAGATGAAATGCATGGATTTCTATGCTGAATGGAAGCCAGAGCCGAGATGCAAAGAATAGATAAGTTAGAGATTCGGGGGAACTAAATTTGAAGTCAGCCAGTAAAACGGATTGAACCTTATTACCTCTAGTCACTGAGAAATTCCCGAGACAGTTGGATGCAATTTGAAAAGGTCAGAAAAATATTTCCTGCACAGCATTACTGCTTCATGGTTTAAGGGTGTACATTTGTGAGATGTCAGCTCTAATCATTTTTATTGACTTTGCTTTCCAGAGACAGACAGACAGTCTGGGAGGCAAGACTAGTAGATAAGAGAAAGGCAATCTTATAAATGAAAATCTCTCTTACTTTGTTCTCTTACTTGTGACTGTGAACAATCCGAAATCTTGCCCGTTCAAGGGGAAATTACACCAACTACACTGAAGAATGACGAATGGAAAGGAAATCGAGGACAGTATAGCTCTAGAAATGCTGTATTATTAGTAATTGCTATTTATTTAGCCTCTATTACATGCTAAGCATTGTGAAAGGTAGATGATACTGCGCTTTAATCCAAGTGTGAATATTTAAAATGAAACACCTTAAAATACACCAGAGTTAATTAACTGTAAGCATTTACTTTGAGGGCTGGCTTCATGAAACAGAGAAAGCACAGGATGAAAATTAAATAAAAAATTAAATCCCAAGGATGACAATTAAAACATATACTCAAGATATTATTTTAATAAAGTCTCTATTGTGACTAAAGTTGTTCTACAGACAATGAAAAAATATTTTTCTTTTTACTTTAAATGTGACTTGCATTTGATAAAAACTTTGTAAGCAAATGCATTTGTGGATTTTGGGGTTTTTTTTGTGGGGGCGGGCACTGCAATTAGAAGTCACTGCTGACTTTTCAAACCAGAATGGCATGATCTATTCTAACCTTATTTTGGAGAAGGAAATGGCAACCCACTCCAGTATTCTTGCCTGGAGAATCCCATGGACGGAGGAGCCTGGTGGGCTACAGTCCATGGGGTCGCAAAGAGTCAGACACAACCGAGCGACTTCACTCACTCATTCTAACCCTGCAACGGTTTAATTAACATCTGACTTCTCTGTATGGGAACAGAGGCAAGCACAAACCTATTTCCTCTTCTCCCATTTTGCGAGCAAGTGAGATGTCCAATGACCTTGAGACCTGACTGCATGCTTTCATAAGATGATCTGGCTCCATGAATATGACCTGGCAGCTCACTACTGAGGGAGCTTTTCGAGCAGCAAGATGACTTTTCCTCTAGAAGACTTTTATTCTAAGCAATCCCACACCTCATGAAATTCAGGAATTTCAAGCTGTACCCTGTAATCAACAAGACCACTCATACTAGCAACACTAGAAGTTTTCATAATCTCAGGTACGGAAAAGATAAGTGAAAAAGACAGCTCATCAGCTGGATAGCTGAATTCTTGGCAGTGAGTGTAAAAATATTGAGCAAGTGACTTTTTTTCTATATTACTGAATATTTGGCATTGGTTAATACAAGCAATAACATTTAATAGGCTTAAAACAATTTTTCAACTTGTCCAAAATCTTAGATTTGACCGTGAAAAAAGTTTTGCCAAAAGCTTTCGATGGTATAAAGACTTCCAGTGAATCACTGGCATTCCAGAGGATTCCAGTGAATCATTTAAAGCTTAAGCCTGTCCACATCTTCATTTCACAAGAAATGTATTATTAGTGACAAAAGTACCCAGTGTGTGCATCTTTGAATTTCAGCTATCTAAGTTCTCCATAAGGAAAAAATAAATGAATCTTTCACATTGCTATTAATACCAATAATGATTATAATGATCATAAAAATCCTAAAAGTATCATTTACAAGTAAGAATAGTGATAAAAATAGAAGTAACAATCACTGAGGATGTCTGATCTGCGGGCACCATGAAAATATGTCATCTCATTTAATCCTCACATTCCACTTAAAACAATAAGTGTGGTTTTTTTTCCTCCCATATTATCCATGTGGGTTTCCCAGGTGGAACAGTGGTGAAGTATTCATCTGTCAATGCAGGAGACACAAGAGATGTGGGTTCAGTCCCTGGGTCAGGAGGTTCCCTGGAGAAGGGAATGGCTATGTACCCCAGTATTCTTGCCTAGAAAATTTCATGGACAGAGGAGCCTGGGGAGCTCTAGTCTATGGGGTGGCAAAGAGTTGGACATGACTGAATGACTAACACACACACAAACACACACGCACGCACTGTGCCAGAATGTATCTTACTTTTATATTATCCATGGGGAAAATGAGGCCAAGAAACTCATCCAGGTCAGATGACTCTAAGGTATTGATATGGGATACAAATCCAGTTTCTCTGATTCCAGTCCCTATCATTTCAAAATCATGTTAACCCAGTTGTGCTACTCTTCTCAGATCATACAGCACTTCTGGAGCATGTGGAGCTGATCTCACTGCTCAGATAGACGGAGTCAAGCCCACCAAATATTTGCTTCAAGTCCACCAACCACAGCCACCTTCTAGAGCTATGTGCATGCATGCTCAGTCACTTCAGTCACGTCTGACTCTGTGCGACCCTATGGACTGTAGCCCACCAGGCTTCTCTGTCCATGGAATTCTCCAGGCAAGAATACTGGAGTGGGTCGCCAGGCCCTCTTCCAGGGGATCTTCCCAACCCAGCATCTCTTATGCTCCTTCATTGGCAGGCTGATTCTTTACCACTAGTGACACCTGAGAAGCCCCTCTAGAGCTGCTACAGGCTAACAGTTGTTGATAGATCTCCTTTCTGTCCTCATGGAATTTAGTTCTCATAGGGAATAATACACTCATAGCAGCCTCCTTAATCAAATTGCATGGTTCACCTATACCTCATAAATTTGGAGCCTAATTGTACACAAAGTGCTTTTCTATTTGAACTACCTTGAATTATGTTCAGAGAAGAGCAAGAAGAGAAAGTTTTTTTCTCAGCTGGGGCTGCATTAAGATCGAATACGTTAGCTCAAGGGATCCTTCTCTAAACACAACTTTAAAAGGGAAAATGTGTAGCTATTTTGTTATTGTCACTGACAGATAAATGGAATGAAAGGAAAATAATGATAGGTCACCAGGGTTTAGCACATAAACTACTGCGGGTCTTTTATTTCAACTGAATGTACCAAACACAGCCAGGTTTCAACAAAATGTTATTTTACCTTTAACTGACAATCATTTATTCTAACCAATTTACCAAACATATCCCTAGCAATGATTCTTCCTGTTTGGAAAGAGGTGATGACAGTTATGTGTTGAAATGCTGGTTGGCAGTTCCAGAACCGATCGTCCAAGTATCTGTCTTCATCTGCCTTTTGGAGGCTACCTCTGAGTCCTTCCTCTCTGGGGGAGAGTCTAGCTTACTTGTCAGGCCCCCTTCCAGAGGGAGACCTTTCTTCTAAGCCCGAAAGTGAACTTTCCTACTGACAAAGCTGTCTTAGAGTTCAAGAGGTATTAGAATGAATCAAGAGGAGAAAGAGCAGCAGCTGGGCTGTACTTCTTGCAGGATGAAGACACTATTGAGGTCTAAAAGTGAAAGCATTTAAAAAAGAGAAATGAAATGGGGTGCAGCTATCAAAGGTGGAGAGAGGAATAGGTGCAAAAGAGACAGCCCACAAAATGAGCTGGAATCTGGACTGTGACTCCCCCAGCGCTTCTGAATCCTTTCTTTACTTATACACAGAGCAAGGCGGAGAACAATGCAGAGGAGTGGGAAATGGGGACCTTTTCTTTGCATCCCTGAAGTGCTTGGGAACAAAACAAGTCCATTTCCTAAACAAAGAAAAAATGTAAAGTTGTAATATAAAAAACTTTAAAAATAAAGTTTTAGTATCTCATATTGAGGAATCAGTTTTTAAGACTTGGCTATCTTCAAAAGAAGATGCCTGCAAAAAGGTTTTTAAAGACAGGTTAATTGACTGACTTCCAGGGGTTTTTTTTCCTCCAAAATTGTAACCTACTTTCTAAATTGAAACTTCATTAAAAAAAATCTCTGCAACAACAACAACAAAAAAAACCTGGAAGAAAACATCAAGCTAGCTCATTATATGAAATCCTTTCTCACCTTATCCTCCCTGTAAGCACAAACTCAGTTTCAGGCATTAATATCATTACAATTAAATTTCTAGAAATGACACTAAGGAATGCTGACATACAATTAAAATATGATACTCATAGTAATGGAAGCAGTTAGCACACCTCAGCCGTGGTGGAGAATGAAAACAGCCTTTCCTTTCTCCTCTCTGGATCAAATGGTACTTTAGTGATTTCTGAAAGCCTGTTACTAGATGTTTATTTTAATTATTCTTCCCACATTTCAGTGTCACAGTGTTAAATGTTTTGTGTACCTGGCTGTTCTCAAGAGGATTTTGTCAGCCTGATAACTTAAATGTTATCCCAGTCCATTGCCTTTGAATTATAGGAGTCTCTAGAGCATATTCTTTCCTACCCTGGGAGATAGTATGGCTTAAATTTTTCTGAATAATTTTCAAAATCAAATTTGAAAGTTTTCATGAGAGATGATCCTCCCTGGTGGGTGATATGAAGCACAACCTAAGGGGAAAACATGAAAATAATTAGCATAAAACATATTAGCATATAGATGCCTTTGAAATAATAAACAGCACAAAACCAAAACGCTTATCCCCAAAAGAAAGTTACAAAAAAGGATGAAATTATTGTACACTTCTCGCATGACAACCCCAGCCTGAAAGCTGAACAGGATATTCCCATTCTGTGAAGGATGAAATGACCAGGGCAATAGAGAAATAAGCCCCAAACCAACGCTCCTTGGCTCATTATCACAGCCTCAATATTCTCTATTTGCTCTTCACCCAGGCCCCTCATTCTCTTTTAAACAGAAAAAATTAACAGGAAAACATATATCTTTCATTTACTTCCTCTAAAAGCCATCACCAAGTAGACAGAGCTAATACTCTCTTTTTCCTATTTTTTCCCTCCTTTAGCTAATGTTATCTCTTCCCCAAGATGGCATAAGAAATGCCAGGCCTGTTCGTTTCAATTACCAGGAGGACTCAGGGGCCAGCAGGACAGGGCTTTGTATTTGTTAACAGTGGACCATGAACACCACTGATTCTTTTTATACTTTGAATTGGTACAGCCTCTCAAGGTAGTAAGAAAGCATGCTGTGTTGTGAGAGAAAGAATATGGTCTTTAGAGTCAATCCTCATTTAAAAATCTGATCTGGGTAACCTTGGAAAAGCACATTAAACACATTTTTTCAGTTTTCTCATTATAAAACAGTGATAGTGTGGTCTACTTTTCTGGATTGTTGTGTGTCAATCAGAGGTTATACAGGTGTCCTCTGATTTTTGAAAGTTTAGGCCAATTCACTTTTATGAAAGACCTATATTAGTATCTGTTTTAGAAATCCTAAGGGGATTTTTACTCTTATGGAGAAGAGAGAAAAGCAAAAAGAGTATTCGCTGTTTGTTTGAGGCAGTGTATTCCTGCTCTGAGATCAGTCCTGCCCAGTTCCTTCCCTTCGCTCTGTGTCTCTGCGTCCAGGCTCCGTACCTCTGAACCTTGTCTGTGAGCATCTGTGTTTTATCTCGATTTATTCTGTGCATCAGTTACCAAGATGTGTCCCAGGTAACTGCTTCTTTGTTTATGCCATAAGATGCTCCACTTTTTGGATAGCAGTGGTTGGTTTTTCCACTGGTTACCTATTGATGTGAGAGTTGAACTATAAAGAAAGCTGAGCACTGAAGAATTGATGCTTTTGAATGTGGTGTTGGAGAAGACTCTTGAGAATCCATTGGACTGCAAGGAGATCCAACCAGTCCATCCTAAAGGAGATCAGTCTTGAATATTCATTGGAGGGACTCATGTTGAAGCTGAAACTCCAATACTTTGGCCACCTGATGCAAAGAACTGACTCATTTGAAAAGTCCCTGATGCTGGGAAGGATTGAAGGCAGGAGGAGAAGGGGACAACAGAGGATGAGATGGTTAGACGGCATCACTGACTCCATGGACATGAGTTTGAGTAAGTTCTGGGAGCTGGTGCCAGGGAAGCCTGGCATGCTGCAGTCCATGGGGTCGCAAAGAGTCAGTCGGGCACAACTGAGTGACTGAACAGAACTGTATATATAAGCTGGAATATAGTAGGTGCTCAATAAAGGTAGTTCAACTTACTTTCCTCAGCAACTTAGGTGACAACTCAATAATTTAGGGTTTCTGGGATTTGCTAAGCCTACTTTTCAACCACACTTCCCCAATCCTACTTGGCTGATATGTGGGTGAACATATGGTCGAAAGACATTGATTAAGGTGAGATACTACAGAAGTATGTTTTGTCTTGGATCCCTGGTGGCAGGGGATTATGAAGGTGACAGTATAAATTGCACTGGAAATAATAAAGGCAAGAAAATAAAGATCGTACAGATAAATTTCATCTCACAAAGCCAAGTGTGTGTGTTTAAATTTAACTTTGCAGCAACTGACAAATATTTTCTATAATTCAAAGGAAGTCAAGATTTGTCAACTACATCTTAAATTATCTGACACAGGTGAATTCCCTGAACAAGTTCCATGCTGGGGTGTCAAAACATAGCCAATGTCCCCATATTTGGACACTATCTACATAATTTCAATTCTTATAATATTTTGCTACTTTTAATGACTCTCAATTAAGCATTTAGAACTTTAGGCAAGGTTCTTTTGCCCATACTACCATTTGATTTTCTCAATTTGTTTTCAACTTTGAACTTTTAATGGATGCTAATTACTTAACCTGGTCTCTCGGAATATAAAACAGCAAAGGAAGCATTCATTACAAAATACTGAATTCTGCAGAGATTTGAAATTCCAACTTGGCTTATGTCATTTTCATTATCTTTTTGCAGAGCGCTAGTCTTGAAACTATCCTTTGTTATCAAAGCCTGCTTCTAAGTCAACAGTTACACTTTCAGTTAAAAAAAAAAATTACCCATCGATTTCTTCAACGTTTATATTGCTTTATTAAGACACAGCACACTGCTGACCATAGTAATGAGATGGAGAGGGAGGGAACTAGAAAGAAAACCCTTCATATGCATGTTTTGTTAATAAATATGCTACCTACTTGAGTCTGTAATAAACATGTTGCTGAGTAAGTTTTGGTTGATTGGTATGAACACAGAGCAATGGTCCTGTTTAAACTTACCTTATGTGCCATCAGTCTTGAGACAGACCTCATCTGCATGACATTCTTGCATGACATTCCACTTAATCCTCATCTTTTCTATTTGCTCAGGCTTAGTGGAGGCCTAGTTTATTGCCCTTTAGGGTCAGTTTAAAAAAGAAAATGTTTAGAAAGCCACAGCCCAGTGAATAAACCGAAAGCTAGTGTTTCTGTGGCTCTCGGGATTTGAAAATATTTTGATTGCCTGTGTGCATTCTGAGAATGGCTCCTGTGGCTATAAAGGGAAAGGGCCTGTTTCACAAATCAAATAAAAACACATGTATACAACAGGTATTCTAAACACTCTACCAGTCATACGATAAGGTAAAACATGTTCTCTTCTGAAATCCAAAAAGGATTTGAGAGTCTACCGATTTCTGCCGATAAGGATATTTTGACTTGTTACAGGGCCTGGTTTTAAAGCTAATGACATGCATATGTGTTTGTTCTAGCATCATTTTCAGAGGTGAGTAGTAGGGAATGAGCAGCCCTCTATTTCTGCAGATTGCAATATCTTTTTCCCCTTCAGTCGACATTCCCAAATCATTCTATCACTATTCCTCCAAGGTTTCTGCTTTCAGAACTTAGAGTCAGTTAGAGTTTGATCAAATAAATGTAAACCTTCCGAGTCAACCTCCACTGGTTATTTTTAATATTCAGTTAGTAGAATTTTCTTCATTTGCTCTTTTTAGGATCAAAATATTTTTTCTTCACTCTCACAACAACAAAATAGTCAAAGTTACAAAAATTTACTCTGGCATTAACATTTCCTTGATTAAAACCATAGGTGTGAAAAGACTAAATCTTTATCATCAAATATATATATCAGTTCAGTTCAGTCACTCAGTTGTGTCCAACTCTTTGCGACCCCATGAATCGCACCACGCCAGGCCTCCCTGTCCATCACCAACTCCTGGAATCTACCCAAACCCACATCCATCGAGTCGGTGATGACATCCAGCCATCTCATCCTCTGTCATCCTCTTCTCCTCCTGCCCCCAATCCTTCCCAGCATCAGGGTCTTTTTCAATGAGTCAACTCTTCACATGAGGTGGCCAAAGTATTGGAGTTTCAGCTTCAACATCAGTCCTTCCAATGAACACCCAGGACTGATCTCCTTTAGGATGGACTGGTTGGATCTCCTTGCAGTCCAAGGGACTCTCAAGAGTCTTCTCTAACACCACAGTTCAAAAGCATCAATTCTTCAGCGCTCAGCTTTCTTCACCATCCAACTCTCACATCCATACATGACTACTGGAAAAACTATAGCCTTGATTAGACGGACCTTTGTTGGCAAAGTAATGTCTCTGCTTTTAAATATGCTATCCAGATTGGTCATAACTTTCCATATATACACAAATATTCTCAGTGATAAGGAAAAATAAGTTAACAAAAATATTGATGTTCTTCTATGATACAAGCACTTGGAGGATGAAGAAGGCATCCAAATTTGGGATGTATGATAGAAAAAGAACAATAGTTATTTGTTCATAATAATGATTGAAGTGTATCTCCTTCATTTCTCCTAAGCCAACCTCTTCCATTTCCCACTTCCTCTTGTGCCTGCAATGACTAAGCTTTCAACATTACACCCACAGATATGGCCTTGCTGTTATCTTGAATGTTTTGTCACCTGGTACACTGTTGTTTAAATAAGAACTGGGCCATTCTCATTTATCATTCCACCCAACAACACATATAATTTATAAAAACCACACCCCATTCATCTCTTCAATGCTAAAGTTGTTAGACATATTTGTGCGGAGTCATAGTAACATTACTGCAATATTAGAAATATTAATGAATAGACCTTTTATATCCCTAGGATTTTTTCCTCATCAAATTCCATGACCTGAGCAACTCAGATGTCCTTAAGTAGGCAAATGGATAAATAAGCTGTGGCATATTCAGACAGTGGAATAGTATTCACACTAAAAAAGAAATGAGCTATCAAGCCAGAAATGACCAGGAGGAACCTCAAATACACATTACTAAATGAAACAAGCCAATACTATGTGCAGTTCTGGAAAAGGCAAAACTATGGACACAGAGAAAAGATCAGTGGTTGCCAGGGGTGGAATTGGGGAGGTGAGAAATGAATAGGCAGAGCAGGGATTTTAGGGCAATAAAAATACTCTGTGCCATATTATAATGATGGGTGTATATCACTATATGTGCATGCTAAGTTGCTTCAGTCACGTCTAGCTGTTTGGACACCATGGACTGTAGCCTTCCAGGTTCCTCTGTCTATGGGATTCTCCAGGCAAGAATACTGGAGTGAGTTGCCATGCCCTCCTCCAGAGGATCTTCCCAACCTCTGGAGACACAGGGATCGAACCTGTGTCTCTTATGTCTCCTGCGTTGGCAGGTGGGTTCTTCACCACTAGCGCCAGCTGGGACACCTGACTGTTAGATGAGGACCAGTTAATTTCATAATATATAAAGGAAAGAGTTGAGGAAGCAGACTAGAGTGAGTATGATATCAAAGTCTGGGAGCGTAACTTAAATCATAAACATATGATTTTGGTTATCTGACACTGAATGGGAAAAATCAAGGGTTCATCCAAAACTTCTTGTGTAAAATGGATTTCTTTAGTTTTCTTCCAGTGTATTTGAGATGTTTACAAGGCATAGATGCCTAATAACGGACTTCATTTACCGGGCTTTTAAGCAGTTCTGCATAAATTGTCTCAATTAGTAGGGGCAGGAATTGATATCCTACCATATTCAGTTTAGTTCAGTTCAGTCACTCAGTCATGTCCGACTCTTTGCAACCCCATGGACTGCAGCACTCCAGGCCTCCCTGTCCGTCACCAACTCCTGGAGTTTACCCAAACTCATGTCCATTGAGCTGGTGATGCCATCCAACCATCTCATCCTCTGTCATCCCCTTCTCCTCCTGCCCTCAATCTTTCCCAGCATCAGGGTCTTTTCCAATGAGTCAGCTGTTTGCATCAGGTGGCCAAAGTATTAGAGTTTCAGCGTCAACATCAGTCCTTCCAGTGAATACCCAGAACTGATCTCCTTTAGGATGGACTGGTTGGATCTCCTTGCAGTCCAAGGGACTCTCAAGAGTCTTCTCCAATAGTACAGTTTAGAAGCATCAGTTCTTCAGTGCTCAGCTTTCTTCACCATCCAACTCTCACATCCATACATGACCACTGGAAAAACCATAGCCTTGACTAGACGGACCTTTGTTGGCAAAGTAATGTCTCTGCTTTTTAATATACTATCTAGGTTGGTCATAACTTTCCTTCCAAGGAGTAAGCTTCTTTCAATTTCATGGCTGCAGTCACCATCTGCAGTGATTTTGGAGCCCAAAAAATAAAGTCTGACACTGTTTCCACTGTTTCCCCATCTATTTCCCATGAAGTGATGGGACCAGATGCCATGATCTTCGTTTTCTGAATGTTGAGTTTTAAGCCAACTTTTTCACTCTCCTCTTTCACTTTCATCAAGAGGCTTTTTAGTTCCTCTTCACTTTCTGCCATAAGGGTGGTGTCATCTGCATATCTGAGGTTATTGATATTTTCCCCAGCAATCTTGATTCCAGCTTGTGCTTCTTCCAGCCCAGCATTTCTCATGATATACTTTGCATATAAGTTAAATAAGCAGGGTGACAATATACAGCCTTGAGGCACTCCTATCCAGATTTGGAATCATTCTGTTGTTCCATGTCCAGTGCTAACTGCTGCTTCCTGACCTGCATACAGATTTTTCAAGAGGCAGGTCGGGTGGTCTGTTATTCCCATCTCTTTCAGGATTTTCCACAGTTTGTTGTGATCCACACAGTCAAAGGCTTTGGCATAGTCAATAAAGCAGAAATAAATGTTTTTCTGGAACTCTCTTGCATTTTTGATGATCCAGTGGATGTTGGCAATTTGATCTCTGGTTTGTCTGTCTTTTCTAAATTCAGCTTGAACATGTGGAAGTTCATGGTTCACATATTGCTGAAGCCTGGCTTGGAGAATTTTGAGCATTTCTGTGCTAGCATGTGAGATGAGTGCAATTGTGTGGTAGTTTGAGCATTCTTTGGCATTGCCTCTCTTTGGGATTGGAATGAAAACTGACATTTTCTAGTCCTGTGGCCACTGCTGAGTTTTCCAAATTTGCTGGCATATTGAGTGCAGCACTTTCACAGCATCATCTTTCAGGATTTGAAATAGCACAACTGGAATTCCATCACCTCCACTAGCTTTGTTCATAGTGATGCTTCCTAAGGCCCACTTGACATCACATTCCAGCATGTCTGGCTCTAGGTGAGTGATTATCTGGGTCATGAAGATCTTTTTTTTATATATATAGTTCTTCTGTGTATTCTTACCAACTCTTCTTAATATCTTCTGCTTTTTTTAGGTCCATACCATTTCTGTCCTTTATTGAGCCCATTTTTGCATGAAATGTTCCCTTGGTATCTCTAATTTTCCTTAAGAGATCTCTAGTCTTTCCCATTCTATTGTTTTCCTCTATTTCTTTGCACTGATCACTGAGGAAGGCTTTCTTATCTCTCCTTGCTATTCTTTGGAACTCCGCAGTCAAATGGATATATCTTTCCTTTTCTCCTTTGCTTCTCACTTCTTTTCTTTTCACAGCTATTTGTAAGGCCTCCTCAGACAGCCATTTTGCTTTTTTGCATTTCTTTTTCTTGGGGATGGTATTGCTCCCTGTCTCCTGTACAATGTCATGAACCTCCATCCATAGTTCATCAGGCTCTCTGTCTACCATATCTAGTCCCTTAAATCTACTTCTCACTCCCACTGTGGCTCAGATCATGAACTCCTTATTGCCAAATTCAGACTTAAATTGAAGAAAGTAGGGAAAATCACTAGACCATTGACATATGACCTACCATATTAAGTAATACTAAAATTGCTTACCACATAAATGCAGTATACACAAAAGAAATAAATGGACTATGTAAACCCCAAATAAAGGTATTTCATTTTTAAATGGGATTTCATGGAATTTTTAGACTCAGGAAAAGAAGGAATGGAGGAAGTTTGATTTGAACCCCTGGACTAATATCAGAAGGTGTCAGGGAAACGAGTTGGTAAAGTAATACTGCCCTATGGATAGACAATAAGAAAGGTTGCAGGAAAATATACAGGTAGTGAACACAATCCCCAGTTCTAGTGGAAATATGGTCCTTAGGGCTATGGAACACTGTTCTCTCAATACACAAAAGCATCTCTCTGAAAATTGCTATTCTGAAGATCTGTTAGCCATTTCGTTCTATATACTGTCCACACCCTGAATACCTATGTGTCTAGAGGTGATTTTTGCCAAATAGTAGGGAATTAACAATTCTGTTCTGGCATTCACCTGAGACAAAGCCTATACCACCATGAGAGGTCTGTGCTGAGGTATAGAAACTTATCTTTCATCAACCTAAATAAACCCAATCGGGCAGACACATTTGTTGATCAAAGTTCTATGTTTTTATCTCAAATCTAAATTTGATTATTCCATCACTATTTGTGTCAGTAAGAATGAAACTTGACCAACCATGAGTGAGCCAAGATAGAATCCCCAATACCAACAGTTCCATTTAGCTGGACAATATGCAGTAGATATTAACATAATATCTTAATGAGCACAGAAACTTGAAATATTTATTTACAGCATTTATCATCTAGTCTCTTTTCCACATAAGAGCACATAAGAAAGCAAATCAATGAAGAGGGTAAGGCAAAATAAGAAAAGCGATTGCCTCTACAGATTCCCATTTCTTAGAGCAAAGTATGAGTAATTCTTGCACCACCAGGCTGAACTAAAGAGCATATTTAAGAATAGCACAGAACTAATAAATCATGGTTATGTGATGATTTTGCTAATGAAAAAAGATGGATAAATTCCTTAGATGACTTATTTTCAAACCCTGGAAGCCATATTTTAACAGCACATGAAACATACAAGGGCAGGCTGATAAGTTTGAATTTGAGCTGTCGCATCATAGTATTTGTGCTTCAAATACCCCAATCCACAAAACAGAGAGAATAATAGCCCCCACACTAAAGGTTCTCAAGGCAAGAATACTGAAGTGGTCTGCTATTCCCTTCTCCAAAAATTTCATGGGGTTCTCCAGGCAAGAACTATAAAGAAAGCTGAGCACTGAAGAATTGATGCTTTTGAACTGCGGTGTTGGAGAAGGCTCTTGAGAGTCCCTTGGACTGCAAGGAAATCCAACCAGTCCATCCTAAAGGAAATCAGTCCTGAACATTCATTGGAAGGACTGATGTTGAAGCTAAAACCCCAGTACTTTGGCCACTTGATGCCAAGAACTGACTCATTGGAAAAGACCCTGATGCTGGGAAAGATTGAATGTGAGAGCAGAAGGGGATGACAGAGGATGAAATGGTTGGATGGCATCACTGACTCAATGGACATGAGTTTGAGTAAACTCCAGGAGTTGGTGATGTATAGGCAGGCCTGGCGTGCTGCAGTCCATGGGGATGCAAAGAGTCAGACATGACTGAGCAACTGAACTGAACTGAACTGAACTGACACTAAAGGTTCTTATGAGTGCTTAGAACAGTGCCTGATACATAGTGAACATTATGCATTTAGGTATTCATCATTATTCACAATCATATGTTCCTCATTGAAGAGACAAAAGAAAACCCGCATGTTATACTGGTTTTAGCACAAGGGGGAATTAAACACCATTTCACTTATCTCAGTCACAGGCAACTTATTCACTATGACATACAGGATGCTTAAGATACGTCGAACAGTACAGTATTAAACACTACATGCAGTATTAGAATTTCCTGTCCTTATAGAGTTCACATTCTAGGGGGATGATAGACAAATTTATTGTATAATGTCTGTAGTGAAGATTACTAAGGAGAAAACTAAACAAAGACAGAGAAAGGCAGAGTGACCTTTATTCTGTTTCCATATTCAGCTGTGTTTGACAAAATGGCTCACTGCAGGCCACGCTTTTCCTCTGAAAGGAATTCTCCAGTTGACATTCTAGGTAACTGGTTCATTGAAACCCCAACCATTTGGATGCAACAAAAATAATCCAGCATATGAATACATCCAGAAAGACATATGTACACTGGTTTTCAAAAATGTAATGTGTATGTAATTTCCCGAATGGCTGGTTGTCACATCCATCTGGTCTTATTTCCATAGCACTTGAATGCACTACGAGAATATAAACCCTAAAAGCTAGAAAACAGAATTTAAATACCCAAACACATACGAGGTGTGTTTTCAAAAGCAGCAGACAAGCGAGCACTGTGGTAACTTCATTAGCTTCTCAGCCACAGTTGAGAGTAGCTGAGGCTAAGCATAAAGGCCACAGAACATAAAAGGCATTCCACTGGCAGATCTCATTAAGTGGGCTTAAGACAAGCTTGACAAGCTAATGACAAAAATCTAATTTGAAATTTCTGGATATGAACCTAGAAGGAGTCCAAATACACCAGAACTCTACCATGCATGCTATCTGAAAAGGCAACAACTTGGTGTCAATTAGGTCCATATAGTTTATGAATCAAAGCCTGGGTATGGATGTTGTCCTATTCAATCGCACTGAATAAGAAATCACACTCTATGTGTTTTGGGGTTTGGGCTCTGGGCTTATTTAAACTGCACAGATGTTGTAGGTTCCTAAATTAACAGTGGTCTCCAGGGAGATGGTCATCAGGCTGCATGCATATACTGAAAAAGGCATGGCTAGAATCTCGAGCCACACCATTCAGAAAACACTTTTGCTACTGTTTCCTCTTCTCTAATAAAATGATCTTTCCTGTTTCTAAATTCTGTTAGCACCTATGGGGGCTGGACCCTTTTAGAATTCTCTAGTTGCTCTAGGTATGTGTATATCCATTCCAACTACTTTAATGTCCCTCGAGTGGAAGAGCATTCACATTCAAGAAATCATAGCACTCAGGTGTGCCCTGCAACATGGGAAGTGTCTTCTCTATATTATAAATTCTCCAATCAATCTTTTTATGATCAATCCAATTTTATAGATAAGCAAGCTCAAGATTCAAATAATTTGCCCCACCTATAATTAGAGGAGCATTAAATGGCTTCCCTGGTACCTAAGACAGTAAAAAATTCGCCTGCAATGTGGGAGACCTAGGTTTGATCCCTGGGTTGGGAAGATCCCCTGGAGAAGGGCATGGCAACCCACTCCAGTATTCTTGCCTGAAGAATCCCCATGGACAGAGGAGCCTGTCAGGCTACAGTCCACGGGGTCACAGAGAGTCAGACATGACTGAGTGACTAAGACAGCACAATGATCTTTATATACCCAGGCCATCCAGTTGCAAAAAACACATTCACGTTCTACTACTCGGTGCAGGAAGGAATAAATTCTAAATGAATGAGTACATGAATGGACAAATGAATTATTAAATATCTTTAGAATTAAAGGAGGAAAAATTTACCACCCAAAGTACATCACTGTTGCAATAATAGGTATACAATGATAGGATGGTTATTTAAAATTCTTGAAGGTATTGAATCTTTCTAAATTCAAGTTCTATATACCTACAGTGCTTTCTGCAATATCTCACACATGCAAGGTATTTGTAAGATATTTGCTGAATCAGTGAAATAATTTAACTTAACATAACAAATTATAAATGGGTGAGATGGCATTTGGGTCTTTCCCCTCTCCTATGTTAGCTCTTTACATGAAGGAAGAATACATTTTTCTGTAAATCTGGCTCCAGGTGCTAATTTCTTAAGAAATCCCTAGATGTACACTCATGTGTGGACCTCTGGGCTTTTTTCCAGACCTGGGACCTAAGTTCTTGATCCTAGCTTTTGCAAATAAGACCCACATAAGCCCTAGTAATAACTTTGGAAAAGATAATGTCTAACTAGTGCAAATGGTGCAACCAGTCAGAATATCTTAATACAAGTTTGTTGAAGAGAAACAAATTCCACTCCACCTGTCAAAATCTGGATAATGTCCTGGATTTCATAATATTCTCATCCTTGGTTCCTATATGTATACATAGTAATATTCTCTTAGGACATTCCTCTACCAATATTGCATGGAGAAACAGCATCGTTAGTTTCTTTTTTCCAAACAGTTCAGATAAAGACTCTGAGTGCATTTTCCTTGCCTCATCCCCTATCCGCCCCACCCCTCAATATAGTAAGAGGCATTGGTTAAGTCACTTAGCATCTTTGCATAAATTATTTATAAAGAAGAATGAAATGCCATTTGCTTTATCTTGTTAATGTGAAGATTACATATGATAATGTGTACAGAATAATTTTTGAGCTATGAAGCGTTAGGTAGCTGTAAGAAACTATAGGAAGAGAAAACTCATGTACCATATACCTTGGAAAGCCAGGTGTTTAATTTCATTCTTATACAAATTATACGTGTATGTGTATACACATATGTTTATGTGCAAATATATGCCTGTGATAAAATGGGCTTGTATGTATATATTGGTGGGGAATTTTAATCACTTTAATGGATACAATTTTTAAGAGTTAATGAATGCCACATCAAAAGCATTTCTCTAATTGCCTCTGTTGGTTTTTAATATAGAACTACTGTATTGTATATGGTAATTATATTTATTATTTATTATCAACTTGATGACAGGCATCAGGTTAAGGTGTTTGCATACATTATATAATTTGCTCATCATAACACCCCTATAAGTATGTATGATTCTCTGTGACATGGGTAAACTAAGGCCCAGAAGAATTCAGAAAAATGCCCCAAGAATACACTGCTGACACATGACAGGCAAAATCTGCATTTAGGTCTGTCTATCAAGTTTTGTTTACCAATTCAAATCCCATTCATTTGAAATTTGCATTAATTCAAATGTAGCCTATTTTATACTTTTCAGGGAGTAAGTTCAGATGAATTCTATCCTTTGTGAATTGTTAGGGTTCCTTTGACCAGAACATAAACTGATCAAAAATATGCACTTTTTTCAAAATAAACAGGAGCTTAAAAATTTTTAGTTGTCTTCAGAGGGTTTCCAGTCCCCAGGTTAGATAATACATGGTTTCCTGTAACATAAGTTACTGAGATTTATAAATGGGGTTAATGGCCATGAGTTTTACTCACTGGTGGCCACAGTTTGCCCAGGGAGAACCCTCATATGTAACTCTTCTGCTGTGATAAAGCTGCATGAAGACAGAGGGAAGATTTAACAAAGAAGTAAAATATATCCCTTAAGGAGCCTACAGTCTACCTTTTTGAAAATAAACCAGCATATATGAAGCAAAGTGTCAGATTCATCTTAGAATATATTAGCAATACTTAGAAGCAATAAAACTAAATAAAAATTTCTTCAAAGGATTAAGTCCCTCAGCCTTTAACTCAGTCTGACCTGCTTCCCCCACATGCCAATTAGAGTTCAAAGAAAAGATTCATACATTTCATTTACAGATCCATTGAACCCTGGGCACAAGTGATAAATCCTTAATAAGTCAGAAAGAGAGCTATATTTATTCTTAAAATTAACTAATTTTCACCCTGAAGTTAAGTGATTTGCCTAAAGACAATTCATTGAAATATCTGATAAGATGCCTTAACTCCATTCTACATTTCACATCACTGACCTGTTTTCCCATTTTAAGATTCTTACGTAGAAATGCTCACATGGGTCATCAAAGATTCTAGAAAAGATGATGACACAGAACAAGTTCATGTCTATACATGGAAACAAACTAACAAACAAAAACTCGTTTACTACAGTATTTACAGAATCTCATGGTGAGCAAAGAGTTCCCTAAACACTGCTTTGAATAAAATAGATGGCTAAACTTTGTAGAGAGGATGTTTCTTCTTTTATCTATGCTTGGAAAGCAGACTTACATTAATGCAGCAGTTGCTTTGGTGAATCCAGCAGCATAGACAGTAAACACACCTGACAATCAAACTGGTTGACTAGCTCTAGTGATTGAATTCCGGAGAAGGCGATGGCACCCCACTCCAGTACTCTTGCCTGGAAAATCCCATGGATGGAGAAACCTGGTAGGCTGCAGTCCATGGGGTCGCTAAGACTCAGACACGACTGAGCAACTTCACTTTCACTTTTCACTTTCATGCATTGGAGAAGGAAATGGCAACCCACTCCAGTGTTCTTGCCTGGAGAATCCCAGGGACAGCGGAGCCTGGTGGGCTGCCATCTCTGGGGTCACACAGAGTCGGACACGACTGAAGTGACTTAGCAGCAGCAGCAGCAGTGATTGAGTTCAACTCTTCACTTAGGTGATTTGATGAATGTGTGTACACATACACACACACACGCACACACTTTGGTTTTATAACAATGAACTTTCTTGGACTGTCTGCAGAACAATAAAGCACATTACAATTAGCCACTGGGAAAGAAAACCTTCCTCCTCAAGCTTTTAAGAATAAAGAAATTAGGAGAATAGAGGGATCTTACCTTAAGCCTCTTTGAAAAGCCTAATGTCAAATGGTTATCAAAGGCAAGACAATTCTGAAGGTGACTTTTCAAAGCATACTATTAAATAATCATAACTGTCACATCCATGAATTTTATTTTAAAAATACTGGGATTAACTTTATTGATTAGACAACAAATAGCAATATTATGCTGCAACTGGTAGTGATACAGAAAATGGAATGCAAAGGGTCCAAGCAGTGCATTATGTTCCTTTTCTCTACTTTGATTTAAGCTATTTCAAGCACTTCATGTTCTCCTGGGCCAGTTAACAGTGCTTTAACATTTTGCAGCTAAAATGTAACTATAGCAGAGTCATTTTCACAAATTCCTTATTTTTACTAGTAGATTCCATTGTAATTTTGCTAGATCTAAACCTATCCTAGAGAACCCACATTACACAAAACTTTGGGGATAGAAATTAGCATAATTGAAATAATTCAATTTTTGGTAATTATAATTCTCACTTAAACCTAAATTAAATATGCCAAACTATAATTATGTTCAAATTTGCATCATGAAAATTATCCCCATTTTGCTCATGGCATCTTTAAACATCTAATAAAGGATCTTAAACTCTTAAGTTTGAGTCAAAAGGCCTTATTTTCACAGCTTTTGGGAAGAAGAGACTTATTATGCATTAAGCATAGTTATTTTGCCTCTTGGGAAAAGGAATATGGGTCCATTATTTCTTCACTACGTGATGTGCAAGATTTGTACTATAATCTTTGGGTACATCTAAGTTACACTGCAATTAATGAGCGCTGAGTACCTCAGCAGACAGTAAAAGATTAATGCTTTCTTTGGAGAGAATCCTTACGCAAAGGAGACCATGCTTTAGGACAAAGGGAATGGGAATCACAGACACAGAAAAAGCTCTAATACTTCAAAACTGGGCAGCTGAAAATAAGCACTGCTTTTCTATTCATTTTTAAATGATTAGAGACGGAAGAAAATCTGAAAACAATGAGAAATCACCTTTCAGCCCTGCAAACTGCTTGCTGATTCTTAAGATTCCTATGAGCAAACTTTTTTTATTATTATTACTATTAATTTATTAATTTGGAATGCAAGAAAACACACATAAATTATTACTCAATGTAAGCTGTCTTTCTAACTACACTTTCTGCTACTTGATTTCATTAAATTAGCCAATTGATGTGATTAAGCTTGCAAGATGTTTTATTTATCTTCCTGTTTGGGACAGTGGGTTGATACCATCTAGGAATATATCGGTCAAGAAATAGATGTTTCTGAATGTGCAAAGCTGGCACACAGTCAAAACACACAACCAGTTTCTTACAAAGGCACACAACTAGTTTCTTACAAAAAACATATGAATATATCTCCAGTTGAGTAAAATATTCACATTAATACTGGAATAAGGCAGAAGAACCCTGGCTGACATCCCATCTGTTCTTACGAATTAAATTTAGAAATCATATGTAATATAGACATTTCTGTCTGAATATCATAAAGCCCTGACACATCCAGGCTTTCATTAGAAAGCCCTACGATGTGACTTGAATAACAATCTGTCTTAGCTAATTAGTATTTTCAGTTTAGCATATTCACTTCCAGACATATTGCTGTTTGCACATGGTAATTTAGGTAAACAGATACCATCCGCAGCTGCATCAATTAACACTGCTAATCAAAACTGAATTCAGGTAATTAGGCACATTTATGCAAAAAAATGTATAATTTTGGAGAAAAACTAGATTCTTCAGTATTATGTCAATAAGTAAAAATCCGCTTTTGCTTAAGAAGATGAAGAATGAGAGGATAGACATCCTTATTAATATATACATCATGCAGACAGCATAAAAAAACCTCAAACTTTAATTGGCCTGTATTTTCAGAAATTGGATCATATTTTTCATAAATGTTTTCCTCAATGTTTCCACATAGTAAAGTTGATTCACATCTGCCTAAGGGTTTAATCATCATTAAACAGGACTCAAATGGTTAATGAATGCTCAAGTATTTATCCCATTTGTAGAGGTGTTGGTCAAACTTGCTCTCCCATCTTGCGTCTTGCGTAGCATCTCTTAGTAGAGATGCTTTTAGTATATCTCATCTTATCACACATTTTAATTTTCTCTGCTGCCAAGTACTTTCATTTGTAGTTAGAATAACAACAGAATTTCTTATTTTCCTGCAAACACTTTTAAACTTTCCTGGTTCTATGCAGTGCCCTTAAGTTGCTTTTCCATTCATTTTCAAAATGAATATTGTGAATTATTTCCCCTGTATTCTTATAGACATAATCCAATTGTATCATTTAGATTAAATATTCTTATCAGTTCAGAAAAGCTAGGTTCCCTGTTGGTAGGTTATAAGTGACTAGTGACTAACAAGTCAGGACTGGGTGAGGTTGATAAGCGTAGAGGTAAAGCTATGAAAAGGAAAAAAGTGGATCATTTCACAAAAATCCTAACACGCATATGGGAAAATACAACTATCTCTACACCTGTATTCCTCTCTCTCAACTCTCCTTTCTCTTTTGAACTCTGAAGTTAGAAGGTCTAAAATGTTATTTCTTAGTTTATTTCTTAGTGTAGACACCAGGCCTTTAAATGAAGCATTGGGTTTAGTTAGCATCCCAAGCTTTATTTAATGGTAATAGTCACTTTCAATCCAATTTAACAAACATTTCCTCAGTACCTACCTGTATCAGGCACTTTCCTAGGCCTTGTGGGTAGATATAGGGATATATTTGGACCTATTGCAATTCTGTGAGCCACACTCTGAGAATTTATAGACCAAAAGAGCCAGCTTTCAAAAGGTGGAACAAATTTCCAAGGGAAAATATATCTGTCAATCCCAGATTTTGGGACCTCTGAGGCTAATGTTTTAGAGGTTTATTTTTTTCTAACTCATCCATGTTAATTCCCTTAGTCTCATAATAAATCAGGAAGCGAAAGTCAAAATTGTTTCATTAAATAGCATGGTGTATTTTTCTCATATTGCAGTCACCCCATAGAACTTGTATCTTTAAAATACTTAACAAAAAAAACTTCCCCATATATTCCTTTAAACTCAATTGGCATAAACAACTGGACAATTCCCTATGGAACAGAAATCTATCAGACTCTGTGCTCAAATCCAGTTTCAAAGGCAGGAATTATAAAACTTGGAGGCACATTTATCAGTGATTGTCCAACTATTCAACCAGCCAAAGTAGATGAGGAGGAATGAAGGTACCTCTTACTTGGACTCTATTAGACCCAATTATTTATGAATTTTAAATGAAAGATAGGTAAGCAAACACATTTTAAACATATTTTTTAAAAGAGCCTAAAGGTTGTTTTTTTCTGAACTAAACAGCCAATATTTGTAAAGGACAATTTCTGGTCTCCATGAAATGAGCCAATAAGTGACGTTCATTTCCTGGAATAATCTGAACTGTTCTAAAGCACCTCTTCTCTTAGAGAATTAATTATTTCATTGAAGATCCTGTGATGTAGGAAATTCCTTCATCTGGGGAAAGTGCTAAACATTCCTGTGCTCACAATAAGCAAGTTTTGGCGAAGTGGAAGATTGCGGATAATGCAAGGGCAGCTCCAGTCTCAAAGACCGTGAAATATGGCACTGGCTTCCAACCCTGGCTGTGCCATTGACTTGACTTTAGGCAAATCACTCTCCACCCTTGAGTCTCAGTTTCTGGTTCATAAAATGTGGTTCATAGATCCACCTTCCTTGGTTGAAGGGGTACCTGGAACACAGGAGGTGCTCAGTAAATGTTGAAATGGAATAAACGTCAGACAGAGATGGCTTCAGAAACGCTAAAGGTGTTTTAGTCAAAGTTATATTAAGCAGTTCTCTAGCTTTCAAGGGATTATGTAGAGGTGGTGTGATCGTTTTAATACAAATAGCAGGTAATGCATCAATAGTCCACTGGCCATTGCACTGTATTAGGGCAACTTCCAATTCACTTGAAAACTAAAGCTAGGGAATTAACGTTCGCAATTAGCTGTAAAGTCAACATCAGAGCATTTATTGTCTGAGAGCATATTATTTTGTCAAACAAATTACAAAAAATAATTCATTGGACTGACAAAATCCACTAATTTTTTTCCAGAATGAGTGTCTGTTAAAGAGAATAACATCTTGGAAAATTCGTGTGACTTATTTTTTCACTATTATTGACTTTTAATACCCTGAAAATCCTCAAGTTTGCCACTTGTTCTCCCTCTTCAGCCCAGAACAATAAAATTGCTCACGGTGACCCTACTCTAAATTTTTGTGAAATTAAATTGCTGACTGACAAATAATACAGGATGTATAAAATAATACCACTGGTCACTTTTTAAACTGTATGTTTTATTGAACAGGACTCCAACTAGAATATGTGTCCCATGAAAATGTCAAACAAATTAATTTTGGCCTGTTAATGGCAAAAAATATTATTTCACAACTAAAAGTGAAAATGTCAGGTCTGGGACTGGATGGATTAGAAGGGAATGGATTGTCAGAAACAAAGGCAACAGAGAAATAAAAGCATCTTCTAAACACACTGAAGCAAAACAAATGATTGGATTTGGGATTCAACAAAATATAATCTTATTTGTCTTTGCTCTTTCACTTCCCTAAGATGATATGAATTTCTCTTCTCTGATCTATGATTTTGTGTTATGGGAAAGACGGCTGACAATTAACTGCAGCACAGAGAAGATGTTATCAGTAGTCTGGCACATTAGCTCTTTATGTTTAGAAAATGGTGTGTTTACAATAAATTAGAATGCCCCAAATTATCTTCATTCAGTTCTGGTAAGAGGTGAAAAAAGAATAATCAAATTAGAGAAGACTGTTGATATGTCTGAAGAATTAGTAGTGTTTATTTTAGGGATTTGATTTAGCGGCAGGGTTTATTTTTTTTTTTTAGTGAAAATATTATCAGGGAACAGCTGGATTTTTTTTTAAGTTTGACACCAATGTACCAAAATTAAAGCTGATAATCTACACTTTATCAGGCAAGGTACAGAAAGTATTTGTTTACCATTTATAGTTGAATACTAACCCCATGATTAAGAATTAGGAAATTATCCTTATAGCAAACAGATCTTAGTTAAGCATGTTATTAGTCTGTGCTGAGTGGTATTATCCCACTCTCTGGAGGATGTGAGAGTCACTTTGTTAGCTGAATAATCCCAGTCAGTCTATCACAAGTTTTTCATCTTTGACTTTCTTCATAGGCCTGGAGTAGAAGCCTATCATTATGAAGGATGTTAAAAGAGCACATGAAAAGCTTATATAAAAATAAACTATAGTACCTCGGGCTTCTTAATTTTTACACCATAATACCTTGGACTTTTCTACCTTGAAACATTCAGACTAATTTCTTTGATGACTAGAGAGAAATAAATTACATATGGAAGGAAGAGAACTTTTATTATCATTTTAATAGTCCACAGATACGTAAAAGGAAGATGCGTTCATCATGTGGTGGAAACTAAAACTAAAAATATTCACTGACTTAGGGATAAAAATATTTAATATAGTATGAAAAATGGAATCAGTTTTTTGAAGCAATGTGAATATGCAACTTTTCACAAGGCTTCAGGAAAATTTAACAAAGAGAAATAAAACCAAGCCATTGAAAAGCTTTGTAAAGAACTAGTTTGCTCCTCATACAACGTTTTTGAAAAGACCTACGTTATCCGTAGACTATGAGAGACCATGGGGAATAAAATCCCAGTTATCGGAAACAATCAACTTTTGCGAACAGCTTCATAAGCAACCATACCCAAAAGCCCCCATTTTTCAGGAGGTGTCACGTGGATTTAATATGGATCTAATACGCAATATAGTGGTTAGCACTGGGTAAGAATAGATGTCACTGTTACTTATTCCGACCCTTTTCCAGCTATTTCTATACTCTTTTTCTATTGACAATACACATTCTAAGTGTGAGAAGATTGTCTTCAGACTCCCTGCTTTTGTTGGGGTGGTGGTTTTGATGCTTTGAATGGGGAGGGGGTGAAGCCTGGGACTCTTCCACGTGCCCCCAATTATCTATATGTTATTCTGTATGCTCTGCCACCAGCATGCTTTTGCCTGAACTATAATCCTTCCAAAGCAGCATCTCATTCAGACGTGCAAAAATGAAAATTAAAATAGGAGGGTTTTTTATTATTATTATTTGAATGACATACGACCTGCTCAATGTTTGCATTTAAATGGGCCAGCATAATTCAGCTCTGGCTTTTAATTTCAGAAGGGTTAATCACCCTAACAAAGGTCAATCAAACTTTAATCTTGAATAAAATTGCTACAGCCCCAATCACCTGCAGGACATCTATTATATTCCTATTTCCATGTGAAAGAATGCATTGCTTTCATTATGCATCACTAATCTTCTAACTCTTTACATTAGCACATTTTACCAAAAATATTAATTCCTTTGAAACTCTGACAAGAGTTCATTTCTACACATCTCAGGAGATAATCCTGTTTAAAAGAACGGGTGCATCAGCTGTGAACCACTTTCCTGGCCCTTTCTAATCCTCATAGACCTTTGCTCCTCCAACTGAGTTCCTACAATAGCAAATCTCAATTACACAAAATATTATGGAGGTTTAGGTTAAAACAACATTATATTATTTTAGGAACTTAATCCTCCCTATTGTCTGTGACTGTGCCATTCATCTACTTGTTTCTGTCCATAATGTTTACCACGTTCAAAAGTTATCGATTTGGAGGCAGCAGATGCTAACAATATTTGAATAGCAGTAGAAAGACTCAAATTCATTAATTCGTTCACTTGATAAAAATGCATCGAGTGCCTATTATGTGCCACATACTACCAAGGGAGAGAGTGAAGTCAAAGAAGAAAAAGAGAAAGACTTTATCAGGAGAATAACATTCTCTTCCGAAAACGATGTCCAGAATATAATAAAATCATGATTTAAAACAGTACTTCTAGCTTTTCTTATCAACGTCATTAAATTTTAGTGAAGACTGGAAATGCATTAAGTAAAAATTTAACCAAAATTTCAATAAACGGTTTTGTAAACTATCCAGACCCTTAAAGGCTTTACAATTTACACTCCCATAAAAAAGATTCATTTTTTAAATTTTAGAATATGAAATCTGTCAAGTTTTAAAAATGAACATATTCAGAATGTCTAGTCTCCTAGGGCTAGGAATAAAACCACAAGAAAGTTTATGGACTTTTTAAAAAATATACGTGCTGTGCATTCGTTTCTGAAATGTTATTTCATGATGTTTTAAAACTGCTATTAACACCAAAGATAAATAGCAATTGACAAAAAAAAAATCATTGTGCTTTTTTCTGCCATGACATAGTGCCTAGATGACCATGAAGGGAAAGTAAAAGACCCTTAACATTTGTTCCCAATTACACTGCAAATTGATTGCCTTGGAATTATAGCAGGGCTGTGACACAGCATAAATAACCCAAACTTTGCCTCCCGCATGATTTTTTGATATACTTTCCTCTCTCTTTGTACTCAGAAGACGCACACACGCATAGACACAGAGGCGCACACCCCTCCTCATCAATATTCACATCCATTAATTAGCAATATGTGAAGGCTATCATTTGGGAAACTCCCCAGAGCATGAATATTCAATCAAGCAAAGCAAATCATGGTAAAAAGAAAACACAGGTACAATAGTCAATGGCCAGACTGGCATTGAGGAATAGCGCATGATCTCAAAAAGGAGCAGTTTTTCTGAGTGTTATAAAGAAAAAGCCCCAATCTCTTGCTTGACTTAAGACCTTAGACCTCCTCCCCCTCCACTTTGAGCATTTCTGTAAAGTGAAATAGAACTTCTACACATTCTATAACTACGATTGCTTTTATTCACTCTTATAACTAGGTTGACACAATAGAATAAAGAGGAGTAATAGCTTTTATGTTGTTGAACAAAATAATCCAAGTGCTATACAATATAATTGTTCAATTGATATTTATTACCAAACAGTAATTCTGTAAACTGATAAAGATTTGCTAGATACAGTAACAGGCAAATATATTGCTTTATATTCCATTCTCAGCATCAAAAGCTATTTCATTATATTTCTGAGTTTCTATATTTGGAAAAAACTCAAAGCTTTCTGAGATTGTGCTGTAAATGCTCAAGAAGCATATGGATCTTTCTCTGAATCGTCCTAGTCACACAACCAAAAAAAGCCCACTAACCATCAAATAAAAATCTTAATAAGAGAGCCCAGGATGTTGGATTATGAAAGAAACCTACCTTTGGCTGAACAAGTTCAAGATTTCTCATTTGCCTCCACAGCTCTGCCGTTCCACCTTGAGCGAAAGTCGACTTCAAGTCCCTTGTGATCTTTGTGACAATGCCATCATATCACTGGCAAATTTTTCGATTAAACTTTGCAGACGTAGTAGCAACTTTGTTAATTATGATATTAGCCAGCTGGCAGGTACAATCAGTCAACCGCTGTAGGAGAGCCAGACAAAGAGACATCTAATCATTGCAACCAGAGCAGATAAATTTTGTTCCTTTCTCATACGTGTCACAGATTCCATCCCTTCTGACCCTCTCCTCAGCCATCGACTGTCAAATTTAGATTCTGCCAGCTCCGAGCTTCTCTTTATCCCTGCCTCAGATCTGAAACTCCTGGTTATCAGGAAGACACGCGTCACCAGCTGTCTCGGAGCAGGAAAGCAATCAGGTGAATACTACTTATTATCTTCTGTTGCTTTCCTGAGAAGTGACAAGATTGATTTGGGACCAAGAATACATTCAGATCTCAGACAGGTAGTTCCTGGGGTTTTTAGTTCAAACAGTAGGGTATGTGCAAAGTTGCAATAAGGAGGACTCCAACCTCAATGTTAAGGATATAGAATATTAGAATAAGGAGAAAAATTTTTAAATCTACCAGAGTTCTGTTTTCAGATGCCTTTGTCTTTACTTTTCCACCTTTGAGCTACCTTGGTAATGTCTTATGATCAGGTTGTTAGCACGAGGAGCCAGCTTAATGGCTAAATAGCTTTAAGTAAACTCGTAGAAGTGATATGCTGACGTTAAGAAGTCTCTACTCTTCTGTTTTTCATCAAGAAGAGCAGTCTATAAATTCTGATTACTAGAACATATCCTTACATAAAAGTGCAAATTCTATTTAGGCAAAATAATGAGAAACTAAATTGGGTGTCTCTACTAAGAATAACATGCAACTTTAGATTCAGAGATAGTTATCATTACATCCTAATACACATTTTCCCATCTAAAAGTCAGCCTATTGAATTATACAGAAATGTGTGTGTGTGTTTGTGTGATAGCTGCTAAGTTGTGTCCAACTCTTTGAGACCCCATGGACTGTAGCCCACCAGACTCCTCTGTCTATGTAGTTCTCCAGGCAAGAATACTTGAAGTGGGTAGCCATTCCCTTCTCCAAGGTATCTTCCTGACCCAGGGATCAAACCTGGGTTTCCTGCATAGCAGGCAAATATTTTACCCTCTGAGCTACCAGGGAAGCCCATAGAAATGTGTAGATATACATGAATGTACATATAGAGAATTTAGTAAAATTTATACGCATATTAGCTAACATAAAATTCCTTTAAATGATATGACAGTATCTTTGAGAGTGAAACATTCACTTGGTCAATGAAGAGTTTGATCTGCTTGTTAAGCCATTAAACTGATGTAATATTTACTAATGAATTATTTTCTCCATTGAAATATTTAAGCATCAATGAAGTAAAAAGTCTGCACTGCAAAGCTTTAGAAAGAATAAAATACACTATGATAATAAAAGTTATATTCATCAAGAAATTAGTAGGTCTGGGATGGAAGAATTTTGTGAAAAGTTAAAATGCAAATTTGAGGTGCCATTTTACATAAGGATTCTTTGTATCTGACTCCCTAAAAGGGACCAAAATGGTTATGTCTCCCTGTGAAAACTGCAGTTACCAGGCACTGTGTTAATCGATCGTAGTGTGCAGCCTAAATATACATTTTATTTTCACATGAAGATGTTCCTGTAACAGAGGGCCGAAGTCCCTGCACTTGGTTTATTTAGGCTAAATTGCTGAAAAGATAAATGTATTTAGTGGCAATCTGAAATATATACAATGAGGATAAGATCATTTAGAGAGCCCTCAAACTACAGAGAAAGATACTTTCATCCTAGGAAGACAAAATGCTCCTTAAATCTCAGAAAGGGAGGGGGAAATATGATTTCAGGGATTCTTAAACTATATATAATACATATGTATACATATATGTGTATTCTAAGATATATATGTATCTTTTTGAGCATAAGATATTGTTTATTCTTCACATGTTGGCCTGATATTAAGGAATGAGTTAGATGCCCTAAAAGCAAAAGAACAAAGAAATTGAAATTATTGGAGGACAAGAATGTGTTGTAACACAATGTCAAGGATAAAGCATCTTAGATACAGCTTTTAGAGATGCTGTTAGGAAGTAAGCTGTGCCAATCACATTCATTGTCATAGCCTTGGCAACCATCATGGGGTCTGGCACATAGTACTTTCTTGAGAAATACATTGTTATGAAGAATGAACACTGTTGCACACATCCCCCTCAAGGCCTAATTTGAAAATTAATAATGCAAAAGAGATTATTCCCTTGGACTATGTTGATGTGTGCTAAGTCACTTCAGTCGTGTCCAATTCTTTGTGACCCTGTGGACTGTAACCTTCCAGACTCCTCTGTCCATGGGATTCTCCAGGCAAGAATACTGGAGCAGGTTGCTATGCCCTTCTCCAGGGGATCTCCCCAACCCAGGGATCAAACCCATGTCTCTTAGTCTCCTGCACTGGCAAGCAGATTCTTTACCACTAGTGCCACCTGGGAATTCCAAAAAGAAAGGGCTCATCCGGATCCTGAACCTGGTACCTCTCATGCCGAGGCAAGAACTGTACCCTGTAGACCAACCAGCCAGCCGCCCTATGCTGATGGTTATGTTGATGGCTATCTATTAACTAGGGTATGTATTCATTCAAAACTATATCTTTAAAATACTGAAAAAGAGTTCATACTTAAAAAGAGTTCAAAATAGACATTCTCGTAAGATTCCTAAATAAGTGTTTCCATAATGTTATTAGTTCCCTTGAACATAATTCTGAATCAGAAAGTCAAAATGAGTCCAAAAGCTCTTTACTATTTGAAAGAAAAAAGAAACTTTTCCTTATGAAATTCCAAGAGATTAAAATGTGCACAAAGTTTTTCACTGCAGTAGTAAATATGGGAAAATAGAAACTAATGTACCCCAAAACGGATATTATTAAATTATTTATGGCAATTACGTGTATGCAGTCATGAAATGATAATGAGGATGACTTAGAAAACAAAATTCTTCTGACTATGCTGACTGAAGAAAGCAGAATAAAGAATTGTACATACATTGATTACTGTACATGAAAACCTAAGAATACATATATTCCATATGCTTGACATTATATGGCCAATAATCCTAGTTGCAGTACTATTTGTAAGAGCAAAAACCGAGAATGATCTAAAAACTAAAAAATATCACCAAAGGAAACTGGTTAAATAAGTTCTATTATATCCATACTTTAGAATGCTGTATGGCATTAAAATCAACAAACTACTGATATGAAATTATTTCTGGGATAGTTTTAAGCAAAAGAAGAATGGTACAGAACCATGTTATTGTATGTTACCAATTTAATTAGGATTTTGTACATAATGCCTGTATATAAAGAGAATGTTTCTGAAAAATATGCAAGAAACTGCTAACAGTGTTTGCATTAGTATGGAAACTGGTGCTTGGGGAGCAGGAGTGAGTGAGAACTACTCTTCACAGTCTATTCTTGGCTATTGTGTAAATTTATGTGTTATTTATTTATTTGAAACATTAACAAATTTAACAAAAATTTTTTCCATCATCCCTACTTGAGTGTGCAATCAGTATATTTTTGTTTCTTTACAAAAAATCCCAGACACTCTCCATTTCCCCGTGTTACTAGACATGCTTCACCTGCTTATGTTTGCCCAGTTGATCTGAAGGACACAGCACTGCTTTTCTGTGCCATAACATGACCTTGGCAACTTTTGCTTCCAGCTCTCATTTCAATGCTATTTTTTCCAGTTCTAAATAATTCATTTTTTCTTCCAGTTTTATTAATGAATAATTGCATATAGCACTATAAAAACTGATATAATGATTTATATAGTATAAATGGTCTGGCTTACATACATCATGAAATGATTGCCACAATAAGTTTAGTGACATCCATCATCTCATATGAATACAAAGGAAAAGAAAAAAAAATCATGTTAGAGTCTCTTGGACAGCAAGGAGGTCAAACCAGTCAATCCTAAAGGAAATCAACTCTGAATATTCATTGGAGGGACTGATGCTGAAGCTGAAGCTTCAATACTTTGGCCACCTGATGTGAAGAGCTGACTCATTGGAAAAGATCCTGATGCTGGGAAAGATTGAGGGCAGGAAGAGAAGCGGGCAACAGAGGATGAGATGTTTGGATGGCATCATTGACTCAATGGACATGGTGAGTTTGAGCAAACTCTGGGAGACAGTGAAGGACAGGGAAGCCTGGAGTGGTGCAGTCCACAGGGTCGCAAAGAGTTGCACAGGACTTAGCGACTGAACAACAATAACATTTTTAATAGCATTTGTTACGTAAGTTGATTTTCCTCATACAGTAAATGCCAAAATGTTGACATTACTACAGCACCTCCTTTCTCAAAGGATGTCTTTCTTCCTTACAAAGGATTTAATTCAGCACATGAGAGACAAACTGCATTCTTACATTCCATACAATTTCAGAGTTGTTTCAAGTAAGGCACCTTTTATTCATGTTACAAATGTACAATTGTTTGTCCTCTGACAGGCAGTTCACTCTCAAGGCTAAGTTCCCTAGATACCAGCAGAATATCTAGAGCCAACGGGATACAAGTTGCAACACAGCAGCAAAGCCTAGTATATAATAGATTGTGAACTGGTAGGTAACCCTACAGTTTGATGTGGGATTAAAATTTAAGACTTTTCTTGTCTTTTCAAATATGCAAATTTGAGAACTCATTATTAATTAAAAATATTATCTAAACAAGTGTCAATAGTTACATTCATAGGAATCTTTCAACTAGCAAATTTTATCCCTATTTGAAACAAATAAGGCTTTTTTATTTTTAAAAAGTGAGACTACCAATCACAGATGTTAGCCATCAAAATGCTTGGATTCACAACAGGCAATCTTTGGCCTCTACTACCTCTTTTGTAAAACAGCATCTAACTGGTAGGTGAAGAAGATGCTTGAATGGGTAACTTGATGTAGCAGACACAATGGCCAAGGCATGGGAGCACTTGATAATGGGTGCTCTGATGAGCAACAGCGGCATTGTTGTCATTAATTATAAACACCAGTAGATGGTTCACAGCAGCTCTAGGATATGAAAAACTGCTGGTTCTTTTCATTCATCAATTTTTCTTTTCCAGCGAAAATGTTACCCACGAAATGGCTATGGTTCCATATGTGTGTGTGTGTTAGTCGCTGAGTCGTGTCTGATTCTACATGACCCCAAGGACTGTAGCCCACCAGGCTTCTCTGTCCATGGGTTTTCCCAGGCAAGAATACTGGAGTGGATTGCCATTCCCTCCTCCAGGGGATCTTCCCGACCCAGGGATTGAACCCGGGTCTCCTGCATTGCAGGCGGACTCTTTATCATCTGAGCCACAATGCCATTGGGTCCATATAGTAGTAGGTAATACTCAGCCTACATACCAGCACTTTTCAAACTTTCATGATCATGTGACATACTTTTTGACCTTGTTAAAATGCAGATTTTGATTTGGTAGGTCTGGAGTGGAGCCTGACACCCCACATTTCTGACAAGCTCTGAAATGACTCTGTTGCTACTAGTTGCAGAGTACCAAGCACATACCACCATGGACTTCACAAAGGGTGAGAATGACATGGCAATGAATCTTAAACAACATACACATGTGTGCAACCAAATTAGAATTTTCTTTTTCTCTCATGCTTACCTCATCGAGCAGCAGTTACATTTCTTAGTTCTGAAGTAAATGCAAGTGTGCAATGGAAGGACAAGTAGAACGTCCTCCCTACATTAATTCCTAGTAGATACAAAGGCAAGGGGGAAAACCCCAGTAATATCTTTCATAATGAAAGGATCACATTTACAATGGCTTTTTAAGTGAAAAGGTAAAGATTTTAACCTTGAGATATTTTAAAAGACGGATAATTGTTATTTCCTTTCTTATCATAATAGAAGTATACAGCCATAGTTTATATTCACTCTGACCCAATGACAAAACAAGGTATTAACAAAATCCTTTTTCTGGTGTAACTAAATATTCATGTATCTAAAAAAACTACTGAAAGCTAAATAGTTTGATAGGTAAGAACACTGTACACTCAGTATGCTGATACAGCCTAGCTCTTAAGAATTCTGGAAACATCTGCTAAGCTTTCATTATTATTTGTATTGCTATGCAAGAATTCCTTTTATTTGCTTGAGGTTAACTGGTGAAAAATATAATTCAAATATGGTAAAATAATACTCTAAATTCTAAAACTCAGCACACAGGCAAAAACATTCCTAGAAGCTATATGATCCAGCTCAATTTTGGTTTGGATTTTTAGGCTTGGGAAAAAAAAGAAAAAACAAAACTGAGATTCGTGGTACGAAAATATAAATATTCATAGCACAACCAAGTACCACAAATATACTCAAAATATTTTTGAAAACATTGTTTATCAAACAGTACTTACTTTTATTATATGCAACACACTCTGATACTTCTATTTTTCCTTTTACCTTTTTCTTTTAATGCTGGTCATGCTTTCCGTACTCAGTTGATTTTATGGCCCACTAATTAGTTATTCAAACTTCTGAGTTGACAATAATGCATCCTTGGGTAACTTCTGGTTCTCTGGAAATTTATAGATGCAACAGATATTCAAGAATTGAAGACATGTATGATGGTCATAGACCAAAATACATGTCAGAGAGCCTGTACAAGGGCATTTCAATGGCAGCTAAAAATTAGAAACCTCATCTCCACCAATACACCTAATATAAATGTTTTCTCCCCTTCTTTCTTTGGAGGATAATATAAGAAAATCACCTTTCACACTTAGGTAGGATTAAGGGAGGTCAAATGACCCAATTACTATTTAAGAAGCAAATTAAGAATTAATATGGGTCAGAACTGTTGAACATAAGGAAATGTGCAGGTAGCAATGTAGAGTCTTTTAAATAAATTCTAATACAGTAAACTGCATTGACCTGGGAGCTACATTGGTGAACCAAACGAATACTATTCTAACATAAACTGGAACTCTTTGGGACTTGTAAATCACAGACAAACATAAAAATAAAATAAGATTTTGGCTTGTGTTGACTCACTTTATGTGGGCAAGGACAAATCTTTCAGAAGTTCAAGCAGCACAGAAATATTACAGACTAAGAAGAGTGCAGGCACTTTTGTCTCAGTTATACAGAAGAAGAAACAGAGCCGTCAAGTGTGAGAGATAAGAAACTAAAGGAAATAAAATCAGGAAACCTAAATGAAGTTCAATGAAACCACGTATCTTTGCTTGGTTGGTTGCTAGATCTTTTTTTTTTTCCCTCAATGGAAGCATTAAGTAATAAGTAAGTAGGTAGCAGAGAAGTAAGTAAATAAGTACATAAATACATGGAAAGCACGTTCCAGATGGTAGTAAGACAAACTGTTTAGAGGAGAGTAACACTACTGAGTGGGTAGTACAGAGGAGTTCTGCTTGAAGGATTGAGTAACATTCCTTATTCTTTCCGGTACAGTTCTTCTCTGATTCCATATGGGAAATACAAGAATAGTGATGAAAGAATCCCCAGTGCAGTGTTGAATACCATGTGGGGGCTTGAGAGTTACTTTGAGTGTAAGGAAGTTAGCTGAATATTTTTAAAACAGCAATATGATAGGGTTATGGGTGGGGATTAAATTCCTTATATTTTTTATCTCTAAATGGTTCAAAGGAAGTTATTTATTCTGATAATTCACCAATAGTTATTAGTATATTTAGTGTATGCATGTCAGGATAAAGTATATGTTTAATAGACTAGCAGGTCATACCACAATATTCTTCCTCTCAGAGAGAAACTTGTTCATAACCCTCTCAAGGGCTTCTGGAAACATCAGTTTTTTGCTCAGCTGAATTACTCTGACAGCTTTGACATTACATTATCATCACAAGACTGTGATACACTTAAATGAAGATTCACGGGAAATTAAAAATAAAAAGAATTAACACAAGTCTGCAAAATACCAGATGAGAATATCAAAGGTTACTCAGATAAAAACTTGATATTTTCTGGTTCAATTAATCATAACTTTATGTGCTTTAATGCGGGAAGCAAACAATCCCTGCTGTTCCCTCAACACCCCTCCATTCCCACTTCACACAAGTTGCTACATCCGTATTTCATTTTAGACTTTTTTAAAGAAATGTTATTTTAGCATCCTATACCCTACAATGATTTTTCCATATGGATTAGTTCTGATTCTAACTGATTTTCCCTGCAACTCAGCCTTTTTTCAGTCCAATCAAAAAGAGGAATATTGCCTAGCAGGGTCTTTATAGTTCTATGATGGATTTTTTTAAGCAAGCGCTATGCCTCTTACTTCAATATGGTCCATCAATAAGATATCACGCTAACATACAATAAACTAAATTGCAAAGATCAGTCATTCTTACTTTCCGTGCAAGTCTGGTCCTACAAAGCACTGTGTGTGCACACTCAAACACACACACAGTGAAAAACTCCGGTGGTCCCTTCCAGAGTCACATCATTTAATTGCTTTGGGAATTTTTTTTTTCAAGAAAGTTTATCAGGACAACAATGACAAGAATGTCCAACACGAAAAGTGGACATGTTTGTACCTGAGTTTTAAATGGCAATTTTTATTTGTTTCTATAATCATCCATTTATTTTAAGAGCACCAGCTAGAACTGGAGTTTGGAAGACTATGCATGAAGAGGAAAGATGAAACAGATGCAATACACAGTTAAGATCAAAGAGCCCCATCAATTCATTCGGAGAGTCAAGATCCAGCTGAGCCTCGGAGCCTTGTCTGCATAATAAGAAAGGTTGACTAAAACATAAGGATTAAACAGATGAGCTGTCTCCTGCAGAGGCGCGGGAGGGAAGCCCCACTGAGACACTTGTAAAGACACTTTGGAAGCGCACACCTGCTCTTCCACAGTCAAACCTACAGGAGACCAGCCTGGCCAAGACGTTCCACTAAAGTACTAAATCGCTAGTCTGAAGAGAAAAGAATATATGTCCAATGGATGTCTTCTTATTTGTCAAGATCTTGTTTTCAGTCCCAGAAAATGACAAATTAATAAATCACCTCCATTTTTCCAAGGTGACTTACCAAGTGCTTGCTTTTCAAAACTGAAAAAAAATATAGTGCAAATTTTCCTATTTCATTAAACAGTATTAGGACAATGCCTACCCCATGATTAAGTTTTTTCAAATGAATAGTGTTTCTCGAGACAATCTTGAATAATATTAGTAAATAAATGCTAGTTCCATTTTCCATTCTCAGGAAATTATCTTTTTTTAAGTGTAGCCCATGTTTTTATGAACACAGTTCTGGGTTATACTCACAGCTATGCTAAATTGTGTAATTTGGTTCTAAATAGCAAGAATACAGCGTAGAAGCCAAATGCGCTTCAAGCACTGTGCCTGTGACAAATGATACATTTATTCTAAACACCTCACCACAATGTTATTTTGTAGCTTCTGATAAGAAATTATTCCAAACACAAAAATAATTTTCTGTTAAGAAAGCTAACCTGCTTTAAGAAAGTTAAGACATCCAGGCCTTTAGCAACCCAGACCTGCTGGGATAAAAATTGTCCAGACTTGTAACAGCAGATTTCACATTTAATTTTTAAACTCCGGCTCTGCTATGGATTAATGTTCTCAAGCATTTCACATAGGGTGATTTAAATATGTAATTAACAGACCTAAATAAATGGTAAGCATTAGCTTTTGTTTTATTCACCAAAACAAGCAATCAAATTTGAAGTGAGAGCAAGGAAATCTCTCAGGAGCAGAACAAGTTGCAAAATGTCAAGAAGTGGCTTTATGGGGTTGAAGTGCAATCTCTGACCTGCTCCCTATTAGTCTAATTATATTATCACTCACTCACTCAACCAGCCAACCAACACATTTTTAGTGTTGATTATGTGTAAGGCACAATAAGAGATACAGAGAATTACACATGAACCATAAGTAACAATTCTACACCACAACACCAAATGCGTGATGGGAATAAATTCTTGCAGAAGTGGATCATTGAGGGATGAGGAAATAGAAGTCTTTGTTTAGCAGGTGAGATTCGATTAGAATATGAGGGATAAGGTAAAGAGAGAGGTAAATGGAGAGGGGGATTGGTTTTCCAGGGGAAAAGTGCAGATAGAAGAACCCAGAATCTAGTTTGAGAGACAGCACACCATTCCATTGGCTAGACAGACATTAAATGTAAGCTTAAAATAGTTTGAAAAAAGTGAAAGTGCTAGTCGCTCAGTCAGTTCTGATTCTTTTTAACCCCATGGATGGTAGCCCACCAGGCTCCTCTGTCCATAGGATTCTCCAGACAAGAATACTGGAGTGTGTAGCCATTCCCTTCTTTAGGGGATCTTCCCAATCCAGGGATTGAACCCATTTCTCTTGCGTTGCAGGCAGATAGATTCTTTACCAACTGAGACACCTGAGAAGCTAGCCTGAAGAGGTTTAACAGGTAATTATTAGAAGACTTTGATAGTACTAAACTAGTTACTAGTTTACTCCAGTCTTCCTCTAGATGTAGTCCGGAGAATCACTTGGCATTTCCATTGAAAACCCAGATGATCTGACCCACTCCAAATTGTGTGAATCAGAATCTTCAGGGATGAGACCTGAGAAACTGGATTTTTGAACAAGTTTGCAAGTTATGATATTATTTTTCATTTTTTAGAGGTAACAGGGAACCTTTAAAGTCAGGGAGATGTGAACTGAAAGATATGTTAGAACTTGAGGAAGGGAGAACACGGAGACAAAAAGAAAGTCTGGGCAAGTAGCCCAACCCAGAACTTCTTATTTTAACTGGGTTTGTGGTGATAAAAATCACCTCTGCTCCAAAGAAAAATTGATATTTTCATTTCTCTCAAAAGGCTTTAATCCAAAATCTCATCAGAAATTCCTTCCCATCAATATTCCAATATGTTTTAAGACTGACTTTGAAGTTCAACTGATTTTATAAGACATTACTATTTCCTTAAAGAAAAACTTTTTAAAAGTACGCTATTCTTCTGATAATTCTGTTTAAAGTGCCCATCTTCAGAAGGTCTCACACAATTCTAATTCTTCAGTTAAACGTTAGTTTGGTTAATCACTAGTTCAGTTCAGTTCAGTCGCTCAGTCGTGTCCGACTCTTTGTGACCCCATGAATCGCAGCACGCCAGGCCTCCCTGTCCATCACCAACTTCCAGAGTTCACTCAGACTCACGTCCATCGAGTCAATGATGCCGTCCAGCCATCTCATCCTCTGTCGTCCCCTTCTCCTCCTGCCCCCAATCCCTCCCAGCATTAGAGTCTTTTCCAATGAGTCAACTCTTCGCATGAGGTGGCCAATCACTAGAGAGATTAGAAAATCATCCATAAATACTATCATAGTGCTTAAAAATTAAGAGAATAAATAATATTCATTGCTGATGAAGGTATTGAGAAAAAGAATTATTAATATATATTTTGAGAGTTTAAACTGGCACACCATCTCCAGGAGCAGCTGTTAAAACCTAACAAAATTTTAAATGCCCACACTTTTAACAAAAGAAATAATGCTTCTAGTAGTCTAGCTTTAGAAAAGCAACCATAGAGATGCATGAGGGTAGATAAAGCACATGCATGTGCACACACACATAGATGCTCATATAACCACTGATATTCAGAAAAAAGGGACGTTAATTTACATGAACATTAAGAGAATTACATCAGGTTAAATAAGCATTACAGAAAACTACTCAGTTACAGTCATAAATTCCGAAAATTTGTTATTATAGAACAATATTCAAGGTGCATAATTTTAAGTACAAATTATTTTTTTAATGTATATATTGGGGGCAGGAGGAGAAGGGGACGACAGAGGATGAGATGGCTGGATGGCATCACTGACCCAATGGACGTGAGTTTCAGTGAACTCTGGGAGTTGGTGATGGACAGGGAGGCCTGGCGTGCTGCAATTCATGGGGTCGCAAATAGTCGGACACGACTGAGAGACTGATCTGATCTGATCTGAAATAAGTGTTACAGAAAACTGTTCAGTTACAGTCATAAATTCTGAAAATTAATGTTATTATAGAACAATATTCAAGGTGCATAATTTTAAGTACAAATTATTTTTTAATGTATATAATTATTCAATTTTTGATGGAAAAAATGTGTATTCATATGTTTCTTTGTTTACAGAAAAAGTTCTGCTAACAGTGATGGAATTGGAGAATGGAAGTGAAGGGTAGGGTTTTCACATTTTAATTTACATGTGTCTATATCACTTAGGATTTTATAACAATGAGAAAACACACTTTTAAGTAACTTAAAGAATGTTAAAATTTAACTTTTAAGTAGCTAAAAATATAGTATTTACAGCCTATTAAATGCTTGTTAAAGATTTTAAATAACTTCTGAAAATAACATCACTTTTGAAGGTGCTGTTGAGGGGAAACTGGCTTCCTTTCATTTTAATTAATTAGTTCTCAAAATTTAATAGAATTGCAGCCTTTAAAAATCATTCATGAAAGTTATCAATGCACATACTGACTTCTACTTTACAAAAACATTTCCTTTTTAATTACCTATCAATCTTTCCACTTGATGGAAGGAACACTATATTTACATTTCTAAATTGTATGAAATAAATATATACCCTTAATATTAAAGATTATAGACTAAAGTATGTAATTATGCTATGTAATCATTCATTAGGACTTCTCTGATAGCTCAGTTGGTAAAGAATCCTCCTGCAATGCAGGAGACCCCGGTTCAAGTCCGGTTAGATTCCTGGGTCAGGAAGATCCGCTGGAGAAGGGATAGGCTACCCACTCCAGTATTTTGGCCTGGAGAATTCCATGGACTATGTAGTCCATCGGGTTGCAAAGAGTCAGACAGGACTGAGCGACTTTCACTTTCACTTTCAATCATTCATTAGATACTTTTCATAAGACCACTTTCACTCACTCTCTGATTTAATACTATTAAGTGCTTAGTTCCCATAAAACATCCTAACATAATTTATGGGAATGTTGAAGAGAAGTGTCACTTATTTGTGTCTGACTCTGCGACCCCATGGACCGCAGCCCACCAAGCTCCCCTGTCCATGGAATTTTCCAGGCAAGAATACTGGAGTGGGTAGTCATTTCCTTCTCCAGGGGATCTTCTCGACCCAGGAATCAACCCAGGAATCGAACCCATTTCTCTTGCACTGCAGGCAGATTCTTTACCGGCTGAGCTGAGGGAAACCCCTATGGGAATGTTAAATTCGAACATTTACTTTACATTTAAGTGTAGCAACAATTTCTCATAATTTCATTCAATAGATGCTATTTAAATCACTAATTTTATACTGTACTAAAGATAGGTTTTTCCTACACCAACAAAGCAATTAAAAATTAAGAAATTTATATAATTTTTTAAAAGTTATGAAATATCTTTAAACTTTTACACATTATTAAAAATAATTTCATCATGAAATTTAGTTAAGTAATTTATGTATTTATAGTTAGGTAATTTATGTATTTCTCAGGTTTAATTTTCCAACTTTAAGCAACTGGCTTTAATCTGAATCTCAACTAATTTTAAGAAACATGAGGGAGAAAGTAAAATATAAAATAGTTATAGTGTAAATGAAATAATATTTTCGTATATTTAATAATACTAATGGTATACTTGTTATCATTGTCGGCTGTTACATTACAGCAAAGGAACAGCTTTACAAAGCCTGTTCAGATAGGAAATAATATGGAGGAAACTATTTACAGCAGAGTTTTCATAGAATTTGATGGCAATTAGCAAGTCTTACAGCTGTTATTTTATTTAAATTACTTTTAAAGTCAAGCTTTATAAACTGTGAGAATACTTAAACATTGAGTTTTTCAACAAAAGTGGAAACAGTGTCAGACTTTATTTTTCTGGGCTCCAAAATCATGCAGATGGTGACTGCAGCCATTAAATTAAAGGACATTTACTCCTTGGAAGGAAAGTTATGACCAACCTAGATAGCATATTCAAAAGCAGATACATTACTTTGCCAACAAAGATTCATCTAGTCAGGGCTATGGTTTTTCCTGTGGTCATGTATGGATGTGAGAGTTGGACTGTGAAGAAGGCTGAAGAATTGATGCTTTTGAACTGTGGTGTTGGAGAAGACTCTTGAGAGTCCCTTGGACTGCAAGGAGATCCAACCAGTCCATTTTAAAGGAAATCAGCCCTGGGTGTTCATTGGAAGGACTGATGCTAAAGCTGAAACTCCAGTACTTTGGCCACCTCATGCGAAGAGTTGACTCATTGGAAAAGACTCTGATGATGGGAGGGATTGTGGGCAAGAGGAGAAGGGGACGGCAGAGGATGAGATGGCTGGATGGCATCACTGACCCAATGGACGTGAGTCTGAGTGAACTCCGGGAGTTGGTGATGGAGAGGGAGGCCTGGCGTGCTGCGATTCATGGGGTCGCAAAGATTCGGACACGACTGAACGACTGATCTGATCTGATCTGATCTGGATCCTTTCTATAAGTGTAAAACTGAAAAATTCAATAGAATAAAATATTATATAAAAGGTTTTCTCTTGCTAAATGACCAGCTATTCCTGGAGTAGTTTCTGCATTATTTTGACATCAATACATTAAAACTAGAGATTTCATCTCTTACTGACTTAAGACTTTTGAAACCTTGGAATGCAAGGTTACAATCAAGCTCATCCAGAGAACATCTAGGATGAACCAAAAATTATTTATCAACAAAAAGCTTGTAAATGAGACAAAACACATACCTATGAAACAATAAGAAAATATCTTAAAAATAGTGTCACTATGCATAGTACAATCATAGAATAAAAGGATGGGCCACAAAAATACTCATCATAATTTCTCTGGTGTTTCTCAAATATTCAGGTTTGGCTGTATTTCCTCATAACTATAACAAACATGTAAGCACATCTCTTAGAATATGCATTCTTCAGCTTTATCAATGCTAGAGGCTCCACTCCTGCCCTAAGACTTATCACCATGTTGTAACGGAAGAACTGAAAAAATTGAGAATAAAATAGGTAAAGCTCCAAAGGCATATATTGGCAGCTCAACAAACGTTGTTTGCTATGATGATTTTTATTTCTTTATGCTATCAGGGAGGGCTTCCCAGGTGGATTAGTGGTAAACAATCCACCTGCCAAGCAAGAGACGTCTGCCAAGCAGGAGACCTGGGTTTAATCCCTGGATCGCGAGGATCCCCTAGAAAGGAAATAGCAACTCATTCCAGTATTCTTGCCTGGGAAATCCTATGGACAGAGGAGCCTGGGTGACTACAGTCCATGGGGTTGCAAAGATTTGGACACAGTTTAGCCATTAAGCAGTAGCAGCAGCAGTAGCTATTGGGGTAACTTGTTTATTTATTTAACAAATATTATTCTGCTCCTCCTATGTGCTAGGTAGGATGGTCGGTACAATGCTAGCTGAGGGGGGACAGAAGATGAATAAACGGATATAGTCCCTAAACAAACAGGAGCTGGTGTCCTTGTTTTAAAGATTCTCTCAGAGAAAATAATTCTATAATCTTTCCTTAGCAGTGTTTTCCAAGTCCAACATTGCTTATTTCAACACCTTAAAATACATACCTTTGTTCTCTATTTCTATTTGCTCTCAACAAACACAGTACACACCCTTTAGATGCATTAAGCTTATGACATGTGCATAGTTTTTGTTTGTTTTTTAAATATCTTTTTAGGTTTTATACAGAAAGGCAGAATAATAATAATAATACAATAACACTTGTCTTAGTTTAAGCCTAACCATTGAGAAAATTAGGATAAGAAGGAAACTGGTTCCATTTTAAACTTAGGTTACATAAATCATATGAGAAACAATCTGCCCAGGTATGCTGGGAGTTAATGCCATAGCTTTGGGTTTAAGAACCATTACTATTAACTTTTTAAAAATGTTTCACAAAACCAGCACTTCCAAAATATTGAAATTGATCTTAATTCTTCTTAGTATTTGTGCAGCTGCAGAACTTTTCATTTTTTTTTCCGCCAAATACTTCTGCTTCATCTACAACCAATGAATTCATTAACTTCATTATTAATTCAAATGATTTTTTCATTTTTGTAAGCCCCAAGGTTGTCTCACTAAGATCAGCATTCTCTCCGTGTGCCATAAAATGTAATCAATCTCTATTATAGTCATGAAAATGGTATTTGTCACTTTGCTGAGAAAAAAAATCAATATATCTTCCAAGGCTGAACAGGCATTTAATGCAACGAATTGAAAACTGTTAGAGAAATTTAGCTTGCCAGGAGTTTAGGACAAGCTAATCGAAATCCAGAAAATTCACAGAAGATTAGCCCATGAAATACATAGATATGCCATAGAAATTAATATTTAGATATTAGAATAACCTGTCATCTCCAATCCTGACAAGAAAATGGATTTAGACAGGCGAATCTCCAAGGGGTTGCCATTTTAAAAAACAAAAGTGAAATTACAGACCAGGAAAACATTTCTTGAATATGGTTGATAAATAGAAAAAGTTTCTTTTTCTTTACCTATAAAACTTACCAGGTAAAGAGATACTTCTAGAGTTGCAAAATTGTACGAAACCATAAAGACAGATATACTCTCATTGGAAATATACTGGCTCCGGGGCTTTTTTTGAAGTATAGCATATATGTATAAAGTTTAGTTCAGTTCAGTCACTCAGTCGTGTCCGACTCTTTGCGACCCCATGAATCGCAGCACGCCAGGCCTCCCTGTCCATCACCAACTCCCAGAGTTCACTCAGACTCACGTCCATCGAGTCAGTGATGCCATCCAGCCATCTCATCCTCTGTCGTCCCTGCCCCCAATCCCTCCCAGCATCAGAGTCTTTTCCAATGAGTCAACTCTTCGTATGAGGTAGCCAAAGTACTGGAGTTTCAGCTTTAGCATCATTCCTTCCAAAGAAATCCCAGGGCTGATCTCCTTCAGAATGGACTGATAACATACTGTATAATGCATGGAACTCTATTTAATGTACTGTGTTGGCCTGAACAGGAAGTTCAAGAGAGGGAATATATGTATAAGTAGGGGCTTTCTATGTGGTGCTAGTGGTAAAGAACCTGCCTGCCAATGCAGGAGGCATAAGAGACGAGACGTGGGTTTGATCCCTGGGTCAGAGAGATTCCCTGGAGGAGGGCATGGCATCCACTCCAGTATTCTTGCCTGGAGAATCCCATGGACAGACGAGCCCGGCAGGCTACAGTCCATAAGGTTGCAAAGAGTCAGACAGGACTGAAACGACTTGACACATGTACACCAACATACACGTGCATATGTCTAGATGATTCATTTTGTTGTGTAGTAGAAAGTGTACAGAGGTTTCCCAGAGCACCGGGTTGGAGCTCCTTGTGTCATTCAGCCAATATCCACTAGCTATCTATTTTACATATGGTAATTTTTATGCTTCAATGCTACTCTCCCAATTCATCCCACCCTCTTCTTCCCCCACTGTCTCCACAAGTCTGTCCACTGTGTCTGTTTCTCTATTGCTGTCCAGTTGTTCATCCATACCATCTTTCTAGGTTTCATATATATATATATATATATATACACACACACACATACATGTTAATATATGATATTTGTTTTTCTGATTTACTTCACTCTGTAAAATAGGCTTTAGGTTCATCTACCTCGAAAATTCCCTGTCTTGAGCTGAAATCTCCTTTTTAAAAAGCTATCACTCCTGCTTCTATTCCCATTTTTTTTTTTAATTGGAGTGGATTTACAATGTTGGTTAGTTTCTGCTGTATAGCAAAGTGAATCAGTTATACATATATTCATTCTTTTTTAGATTCTTTTTCCAGTTGGTCATTACAGAATCTTGAGTAGAGTTCCCTGTGCTATACAGCAGGTTCTTATTAGTTATCTATATATAGAGTAGTGCATACGTATCAATTCCAATCTCCCATCTAGTCCCATATTCAGAACAATGTAAAGTCAGTCTGTTGCCTATCCTTTGAATCAATCCCCTAAATACTTAAGGTCACCTGTCACTTCTTTTGACTTGTTTCTTCTCTGGGCATTATCTAGTTTCTTCATCCATTTCTCTCAGCACGCCATTTACCATACACATGGTTACAGAAAATTCATGGCATTGTCTTCTGAGATACTCCAATTTATAAATGTGCTGTGCATAGTCACTCAGTCATGTCTGACTCTTTGCTACCCCATGGACTGTTGCCTGCCAGGCTCCTCTGTCCATGTGATTCTCCAGGCAAGAATACTGGAGTGGGTTGCCATGCCCTCCTCCAGAGTATCTTCCCAACCCAGGGATCAAACCCAAGCCTCCCACATCACAGGCGATTCTTTACTGCTGAGCCATGGGGAAGCCCCCTTTTATAGGTTACTCATCCCACCTTTAGTCCTGCTATAATTACTTATTACATTTACTTTTCAAAATGACACTCATCATTTTCTACATGAGACAACTGAGGCAACTTGCCCTGGCTCACACTATAAGAAAATTTCAGGGTGAGATTCAAATTCAGGTACCTTTGGGCCAAGTCCAATACGTTTTTCACTATTTCATGCTCTCCTTCTTTAGAAAATTGAAAGAATATGAAAGGGAAAAATGGCAATGAAGACCTTCTAGACTAATTTGTATATTCCTGATAATTAGAAGTATTTTGCCAAAGTATTTTGCCAAGAACTTTGCCAAAAAGTTTATTTTATGTTCTCGGTAGAAAACAATTCTTATTAAGATAACTTTCCTTCTCTGCTCTAGAGTTTCAGTTAGAGATCAAAACAATAAAAGAAATTTCAAATTTGACATCTGTCAGAATTTGAATTTTCAGTCTTTATGACTGAAGAAGTTGACAGAGGTAGAAAGCAGGAAAAAAAGTTTACAAGAGGAGAAACAAGATCCCAGTCATGGACTCCATGTGAATAAATTCTGTTTGTGCAATCACAAATCAACTACTAAATTCAATGTAAAAAAAATGTGCATAAAAAATTCAGCACATCTACTTGTTTGGTGGGAATAAGTCAACATAGGCTAGTGATAAGATTAATTTTTAAAAATTGACCATTTTGGTGGGTGTCACATAGAGTAAACATGCATGACAAAAGTTGTCATCATTTACCCGGTTTTTGGAAACTCCCTAAGTGACAAAAGATCAGGGTGATTTTGACCAAATAATTCAAACAATGACAATTTAGTAAAAACATTCCCCTTAAATAGGCTAGGACTCTATTGAGACAAACTAGACAATCACTTGTTTGAATCACGGCATTATGACTGTACAATATGCCAAGCCTTTCAACTATCTTGAAAATTCAATTTCTTAGAAAATGAAAGTACATGATGGCTTCGTTTCCAACAGATTTTGTGGATATTCAATTCATATGTATGACTTTTTCAATTACAAAATGAATAAGTGACTCATAGAAATCACCTTGGCAATGATGAAAATCAAAGGTTTTATTTTCTCTCAGAGTTTAACTTGCCCCTCTCTGGCTTTCACGAAGAGGATTTTCTAATGCTTCCATATTTTGTCGTCACTCTCAGAAAATATTTCTCATAGTTCAACTGTAACTTTCATCAAAATTATGAAGTTGCTTCATTTCTGACGCCACCAAATAAATCAAATTAATTAAATGTATGTCTTTGATTCTAACATGGCAGATCACTATGTCTTACTAGACAGTTAATCCAAGTCTTCTATAAATATGCTTGCTCCATCATAAGTCTCAGAGAGTAAACAAGCTCATGTCAGCTGAGCTATTCACAGTATAATTAATGTAGTCAACAGAGCTCTGGTCACCCACTACGTGTCAAACACTGCTAGATTATGGGGATTTGAAGCAATAAGGTTTAATGCCTTCCCTTCAGGTAGGTTCAGTCTAGTGGGTAAGACATAAATATGAACGTAAATTTTCAACACAGTGGGGGTAAAAATAGCATTACAGAGAATCATTTACTTTCACAGATGTCACTGGTCCCCAGAAACATGACCATCACACAGTAGGCACTCTAATAGATATCTGTTGACTAGAGGAACAAGTAAATGAATCACACTGCACTAAGAACAAGGAGGAGAGGCACCTGCATAAAGCCTGGGCACTTACTTGTGCTGGGGATTGGAGTGATGGGTAAGGAAGAGTTGTTTGATTCAACCTGTATTTGCTTCTGGAATATTCTGCCCTCATTCAGTAAAGGGGCAGGTAGGAGAAAGGGAAAGGTACTAAGAGAAGGTAAAACCATCTTAATTGAATATCTAAGAGGATTTTATTTTAAGATGCTTTCTCCTAAATTGCAGACTCTCAGCCTGAACTTTGGAGAAAAGCAGTTATTTTTATTCTGATTACATTGTAGCCCTAAGATAGAAAGTGACATATTTGGATTTAAGTGGTTGAGAGCAGAATCAGACCAGCAAATACAGTATGTAGTCCACTTTGTCACACCCCAGAGAATGTATAAATGACAAAGCTTTTTCTATTTGAAGGCAGACTTCAACGAATTTCTGAGACAGGAAATTAAAGGTTTGACTTAAGACTGCCAACAGAAGAAGAAACTCTATTCCTACAATTCCTACAACTCTATTCCTATAAAAGCTGTATTCCTACAACGCAATTATTCTAAATAAATTTATAATTATCCCTTCTTAAAGGTTTATCTTTATTATCTCTTACTAACCAGAATGCAAGTGTGAATTCAGGCAATTACAAAGATAGCTGTTGAGACAAAGTAATGACGGTCTCCTGGTTAAAATCCTATTCAAATGATGAACTTTCTGAGAACTCATTTTACTACAAAAACTCAAGAAAATTAAGCCAACAAGTGTAGGTTTCCTCCACTTATGCTGCCTTACACAATGATGAATCTAGAAGGGAAGGCAAGCTGATTTCTGTCTAAATATTTGTCTTCTTTTAGAGCTGACTTAGAATAAATTAAGTTTTTCTGCCTAAAAGCGCCAAGATAGAAGCAAAATAGAAACAATGTTACAAATCTTGATTATTTAGTCTCTCCTTCCCTGTATAATTACATGATCACTTTCAGACTTCAATATTTTGCCTTACTGTCCTTCTCATACCCCTGGATCAATTTCTAACTTAGGATAATTTAACTAATACCTCTACTCTATTCCTGCTTCAATGCTATTCAATGATACTCAAAAAACTTACACTACTGGGCAGGTTGATGCCACTGCAAAGGGATAACTTTAGAGCTCCTTTGCTTACACTTATTCATCTCTCTGTCCTAGTCCTCCAGGCAGGCTGTGATGTATCTTTTCTACTCTTCCTCTCTTGTCAACTGTCAGTTGACTACCTTGCTTCCTACCTTCTAAAGAATGAAAGAGCCAAAGAGGTAGAAGCCTCTTCCTTTTACCATCTGACCATTGTATTAAGCTTCTTCCTTCCTCTCTGGGCGGAGAGAGGTTCTTTTTCCAAGATCCCTTTTCCGGGTGGACTGTATCCTTGTCCATCTCCACCAGGAGTTGCTCCATCAGGTAATCTGCTTCTGTTCTGTTTCTCTTTCATTACAAACATCACTCCCAACAAAATGTTCTCAAATCACTTACTTTTTCAAGAGCCTTCCTTTGATCCCAGCAGTACTGGTAGCTACCATTCTATTTCCCTCCTTTCCTTCAATACCAAATGTGTAGAAAATGTAGGTGGCCTGCCTTTACTGACTCACTTTCTCAAGTTATATTTATTATTCCACCCCTTATAATTTGACATACATTCCTGCTAATTCAATCTTTGAGATGACCATAAACTTCATTATTCCTAATCAAAGGCTGATGCTTAATCTCCATACTGATTGGCAGCTTAGTGGAATCTGGCATCAATAAGATTCCCTTCTGCTCAAAATCCATTCTTCCCCTAAGTCTTTGCTGGATTCATTTGGTCTCCTTTGACAGACCCTTCCATTCTGTCTTTATTGTTGTTTACTTGATAAGTTGTGTCTGACTCTTTTACGACTCCGTAGTTTGTAGCCCGCCAGGCTCCTCTGTCCATGGGATTGCCCAAACAAGCATACTGGAGTAGGTTGCCATTTCTTTTTCCAGGGGTTTTTCCTGATTCAGGGATCAAATCTGCATCTCCTGCACTGACAGGCAGGTTCTTTACCACTGAGCCACCAGGGAAGACTTCCATTTTACTCATCTTTTAAATGTGAGCTAGTTTACCAAGTTTCTAGCTGTGGGACTCTTCCATACTTTCATCCCTTCCCTTCGACTGGGGGCTTGGGGGAAAGGTTCTCAACTGGTAAATAAATACTCTGTCCTCTGGTAGAGTCACCTGCCTCAAAAGGCACAAATAATAATGAATAGTCACAACTCTTTTGAGTTCCACACGCACAATGCTAATCTCTGGAGACCTCTACTAGGATTCCTTTCAAGTATTTCAAATGTAGAATTTATTCCCCTCCCTATCCCCAGTACATTTTCATATATCCAGTATTAGCCATAATGGTATTATCATCCATCCAATCTTTTAAACCTGAACATTCAGTGCCACCCTTAAAGATTCCCACTCTCTGTCTCACCACATTCAGTAGGTCACTGACATTTATTAATACTAACTCAGAAATGTTTATTGTATCATATCTTTTTTCTTCATTTTATCATTATGCTTAAAATCAGGTTTTTTTTTATTATTTGGGGAGGCTAGAAAATTATTGGAGAAGGAAATGGCAACCCACTCCAGTGTTCTTGATTGGGATATCTCATGGTCAGAGGAGGCCTGGCAGGCTACACTCCATGGGCTGCAAGAGTCGGCTATGACTAAGCAACTAAACCACCACCGGAAGCTTATAAAATCTTCCTTAATATTCTGTCTTGTTTTTCCTTTTAGCCAGTAAATATATTTTTCCATGGTGACAGAGTAAACCGTCTTAGAAATAATAACAATGAAGCATTTCAAACCACAAGACTGTTTAAAAAACAAAAATATAATCATATATGTTGGTTGACTATTTTCTACAAGATTAGAAATTTTAGATTCCTTTCTTTTGCATTCAAAGCTCACTGCCATCTGACCTCATCACATCTTTCTAATTCATTACCTCTCTTCCTTCACATCCACATAGACTCCAAGCTTCACCATATTGAAATTCCCACCATAACTCTGAGGCTCCTTTGCAGGTATTACTTTTTTCCTCTGCCTAGAATGCTTTTCTCACTATGTCTTCATTCTGTATCTTTTAGTAAACAGCTTGAATTTCATCTTTCTGGGTAAAACCTTTTTCAGTTACCCATAGAGTTCTTGAAACCAATAAACCTTCTCTAACTTCTTGTGTGGCAATGTATCCATTTTCCTGTCATTCTGATTTGACAATGAAGTCTTTTAGGACAGAGAATTTATCTCACTCATCTCTGTACCTTCAGAGCTTTAGCAGAGTGCCTTGATTATAGAAAGAAGTTAGTAAATATCAAATTAATACATTTTTGATGCGTACATATTTGGCATTAATCACTGAAAATTAATGATGGGAATATAGTAAGGTAAAGAAACTCACCATTATTTTCAATAAGTCTACCAGGTTAAACACAAACATTACTTTTACAAATTAGGTAAATATGTCATAAAGACAGTAGGTTTTTAAGTCATTTATAAACTATATTTACGGGGCATATTTGTACAATTAAGACTGTTTGATAACAAATGCACTACTGTCAACTATAATATAAAATCTTATATAGTCATATATGTTTATATTTTTCAGTCTACTTATCTAATTTATATATATTGAGAATATAACTTACCATTAAATGTATTTACAATAGCCGTCAGTTCAGTTCAGTCACTCAGTCGTGTCGGACTTTTTGAGACCCCATGAATTGCAGCACGCCAGGCCTCCCTGTCCATCACCAACTCCCGGAGTTCACTCAGACTCACGCCCATCGAGTCAGTGATGCCATCCAGCCATCTCATCCTCTGTGGTCCCCTTCTCCTCCTGCCCCCAATCCCTTCCAGCTATAATGGCCTTTTTTATTAAAATAATTTTTTAATATTAAAATGACTTCATACATACAGAAGTCAATAAATGTTTTAAATGGTTAATACCTTCATATATAAAATTTGTTGTGTATTTATCCTCTTTGACAATGCATAAGAAAATAAACTGCTTTTCAGGTACCCAGATCTGACCATACTTTCTTTCTGTCCTATCAGAAAATTTACAAATCAGACTAACTTTTTTTTTGGCAATTAAATCAATATAAGTAGAATATTTCTTAAATTCATTTTAAAAACTGTCATGGCAGTGATCTCAAAACTTAAGCCTAATTCTTAAATTTTTCTTTGTATTATATTGAAATCTCTAGAAGAATAAAAACAAGTGATTTTAGTAAAACAGAAGCCACCTGTGTATTACCCACCCATTATTAATATGCAACAGCAACTGTGTACATTTTGTTAGTTGGTGGGTCAAAAGAACAAGAGTTAGTAATACATGGCATTGTTACCATATATTGTTACGGTTTTCACGAAAGGAACCGTCTGTAGTCACAGTAAAAAACCTGAAATAGTCACTACTGCAGAAGACAAGTGTTGAGAATCTCAGTTTCTACTGTGAACCTTTTCAGTCTTTGTTGTCATATCCAAGCATTTGCTGTCTAGCACTACCTGGGAAGCCACCTCGAAGATATGGTGAAAATAAATATAAGAATAAATAAAACTGACCACTTTTGACAAATGTAATTCTGTCTAAGAATTTTTTCTTCATATTTCTAAAATGACACACAATAATACTCAGAGTCCTTTTATGGGAATACAAAAGCCAGTGATTGACGCTGAGATTTTATGATATTACATCCATTACACATGAACGTTATTGTGCTAATAATACTTTTAGGACAATATTTTAACATTATAATGATAATGCTAATGTAAAGTATGAAGTGTATTTTAGGAAATCCAGCCATTTAAATTTAGACTAAACCGAGTAATTTAAATGAGTGTGTGTGTACATTCTCAATCAGGTATTGACATCTATTTCCATTGAGCTTGAGACACTATAGTTTAGTAAGACAGGGCCATACTAATAAATGATTAACAAGACCCAGATTTCTTGTTCAGCTTAAGAAAATTTCTGGAAGTTCATTAAAAATAACTATAAGCTCTGCAATTGCATATTGTGGTTCTAAAGAACTCTGAGAGCTGACAGTTAATAAAATGGGTTCAGAAGGTTCAATATACATGAAGAAGACAGAGCTGGCTCTTAGTAAGATGTAGCGAGCAAAGAGTAGAACAGCAAGAAGGGATCTGGTGGTATGAGTGAAAAGAAACACAAAGCAAGAGAAAGAGAAAGAAGGTTTTGAGTTTGATGTCTGTGATGGGAAATACTTAAAAGATCTTGAGCAAGGAGTGACATATTCAACATAAAAGTGAGCAAATATGACTCTGAAGGCTGCAATGGGTTTTACAGACATGAAAAAATGAAAGGGTAAGCAAAATGTCTGGGAATCTAGTGACAAGGGACATAAAGACTGCCATTTACATCATTTGATATTCTACCCTAGTATTCTGCCCTTGTGGGCTTCCCTGGCAGTTCAGATGGTAAAGAATCTGCCTGCAATGAGGGAATCTGGGTTCAATGCCCTAGAGAAGGGAATGGCAACCCACTCCGATATTCTTGCCTGGAGAATTCAGAGAAGGCTGGTGGCCAACAATCCATGGGGTCACAGATAGTCAGACACAAATGAGCAACTGACACACACACACGCATGCACGCACACACACACACACATTCTGCCCTGTGCACCAAAGAATGGAGATAATTTATATGCCATTGACATTAATTTCAAATGATTAGAGATATATTTACTCTACATTATTCATTTAAGTCTGATGTCACAATCCATAGGTCAGAATTCACAGCTCTCGTGTGTGTGTGTGTGTGTGTGTGTTTATGTGTGGGTGTGTTAGAGGGAGAGGGCTGTTAAAAGGATCATTGTTGAATATTTGAACTAGTCACCAACCAGTTTCATAGAAACATCTGAATTTCCAACTTTATAACCAGAAGATAGTTAAAAGTTAAAATCACAAGACCTGGCATTGCCATATTTTTATATAACAGTGCATTGTCTTGGTTTTCAGACAGGCCAGGCCTTTTCCATTTTGTCACAGTCCCCACTATTCTATATCATCGCCATGAGTTCCCTTCACCATTAACGTGAAGGGCTGGCTCACTGGAATTCATAAATCTTAGATTTAGATCTTCCAAAATGGATTTATGTCTTGGAACAATTTTTCCCAAGTAGTTTCCTTTTCCATGTAAAGTACTAATCAACAAGCTTCATTATCAAATATCGTCACTGCTTATGAAGAATTTTCATATATTAGTATGATCCACACAGTCATCCCATAAGCTAAGCAAGGTCCATATCATTTCTACCATTTTACAGATGAAAGACAAGAAGTTGGGCTTCCCTGGTGGCTCAGTTGGTAAAGAAATTGTCTGCAATGCAGGGGACCTGGGTTCAATCCCTGGGCTGGGAAGATTCCTTGGAGCAGGGCATGGAAACCCACTCCAGTGTTCTTGCTTGGAGAATCTGTTATGAGATACACACATCCCTAAGCTGACTTTTGGTAAGCATGCAAGTTGACATTAGGTCTTAGATCTTTCATCTTCTGATAATTGGTCTTCCTGCTCATCAAAGGTACCTGACCTATATTCTAATGCTTATATTCTGGAATTTATAGAATCTACTCTCTTAGGAAATCCTATCTCTCATATTTGCTCAACATTTTCCCCCTCTCTATCCTATCCCTAGACTCCATATTTCACCCAATCTAGCCTCTAGCTTCAATTGATATTTCAACTTCAAACTAAAACCTTACTTCCTGAGGAAACTCTTACAGACACCCCAAGACCTGTATATATTTTCTCCTTAGTTGCACCCATTGTACCCTCTACTGAACCTGTCGTCACATGCTTCACACTGGGTGAGTGTCTGTCTCCCTGTCTGGATCTTAAGTGCTACAGGATAAGAAGCACTCTTTCTCATTCAACGCTGTGTCTCCAATCCCTAGAAGAACTGTGTCTGGCACATGTAAAAGTCTGGTGCCAAGTTTCTGGTTTTCTGTTTAAAAATAGTGTTTTAATTATATCAGTCTAACTTAATAAGTGAACAGCGACTGACATTTATCGAGCATTTCCTATCAGCTTCTTCAGATGTTCAGATGTCTTTATTGATGTCAGAACGGCAGGATTCTGGATGGGAACAAAGTGTGTGTCTGTTCAAAAATACAATCCTGGGATTCACTCTCACCACTTTCTCAACTTGTATAAAGATGTGCTACCTTCACACTTTATTTGACATATACCATAGTTATGGCATCTCTTAGCAATGACACTTAAATTCTTTGTGACCTCATCCAATGTCTCAAATTCTGAGACAGCAATTTAGCTCACGGGAAATTTTCCTGTTGTTTAATATAATCTTTTTTCCTTGTTGGCTTTGTCTAAACTGTCAGTTAGCAATAAATAGTGACAATCTTTATTCTTAAAAAATGCTTATTTACTTTGTTAAAAGTATCATACTTTTTTCCTGGGATCCTCAAAAAAAAAAAAAAAAACAAGGCAAGGGGAAGGATGTTTTAAAACATTCTCTAGTCTCCTTCTGGTTTTACTAATTTTCTTTATTTTTTTTAAACAAAAGCCTCTGTTTGTCAAGGTTCCTATAGCTAAGACTCATTAACTATAAGCTTTCTAAAAAATAAAACGCTATCTTAGGTATGTTTTTTTTTTTTTTTTTTTTTTTAGGTATGTCTTATCTTAAAGATCTTTGAGGCAAGGCTAAAGTCCTACTTAACAGTTAGGAACTCATTAATTACTAATGAATTTTATTGTAGGGGAAGAAGGAAATAAAAACCATCAGCAGATGGTAAGTTTTTGAAACTAGAAGAAAGCTGCTGGCAATCAATATGGCAAAGATAGTCAGTAGGGAGATATTGAGATCATAAATAAAATTTTGCTTTAAACCACTCCTAACTTTTAGCTATTGTCCAGACACAAGCAATATGATGCATGAAGTAGAGAAATACAAAATATTCCATAAAAATAGTAGTTCCACTGGGAGATCTATTAGTGAGTCCTAAGAAAACACACCATGAATGAAAACCCAAGGAAACTGACACTGTGCAAAAATATTGATATGTCTTTAGGAGTGTAGTGTTAGTCACTCAGTCATGTCCAACTCTTTGAAACCCCATGGACTATAGCCCTCTGGGCTCCTCTGTCCATGGAATTCTCCAGGCAAGGATACTGGAGTGGGTAGCCATTTCCTTCTTCAGGGGATCCTTCCAACTCAGGGATAGAACCTGGGTGTCCTGCATTGCAGGCAGATTCTTTACCTTTTGAACCACCAGAGAAGCCCGTATGTTTACCATTACTAAATTTAAAATGCTTCTTGATTTTTATATACCTAGGCTGCCTGTCACTCATTTTGTGAAGCACTTTCTGACTCTATACCCCAAGTGAGTCACTTTTCCTACATTCACAAGTCAGTCCATCCCTGTTTATTGTAGTAGATGCTACAAAACTCTAAATCTATCTCTGCATCCCTCTGCTTCCCCAGTCAGGCCGGAAACTCTTTGAAGGTGGAATCAAGTCCTCATAATTGTGCCTCCCATATGACCCGGCACATAGTATATACTCCATAAATGAATGATCGCTGTGTGTATGACTGCAGCAAATCTGAATAACAAACTAGATATCGAGATAGGGCATTGCTTAAGGACAAGAATGGAGTTTCATTAGAATTTCAGTGTACTAAGATAACCAATGTCATGGTCAGCAAAGAGCTCCGTTATAAGGAGAAATAAAGATCCTCTGTATTTTCTGCCATTATTTTTACCACCACTGGCTGCAGAGAATCTGTGACACAACATGATACAATGATCGATACAAACAGATCCTCAAATCTAGCACCTCTTCCGAGAAGCTAAAACTCAATTAAGATTAACCATAACCGACACTGTGTGTGCTCTAGTCCTGTCTGACCCTTTGAAACCCTGTGGATTGTAGCCCAGCAGGCTCCTCTGTCCATGGGATTCTCCAGGCAAGAACGGGAGTGGATGGCCATGCCCTCCTCCAGGGGACCTTCCTGAACCAGGGATTGAACCCAATCTCCCACGTCTCCTACATTGCAGGCAGATTCTTTACCTCTGAGTCACCAGGGAAGCTCCATAACCAACACTGCTGCTAAGTCGCTTCAGTCATGGCCGACTCTGTGTGACCCCATAGACGGCAGCCCACCAGGCTCCCCCGTCCCTGGGATTCTCCAGGCAAGAACACTGGAGTGGGTTGCCATTTCCTTCTCCAATGCATGAAAGTGAAAAGTGAAAGGGAAGTCGCTCAGTCGTGTCCGACTCTCAGCGACCCCATGGACTGCAGCCCACCAGGCTCCCCCGTCCATGGGATTTTCCAGGCAAGAGTACTGGAGTGGGGTGCCATTGCCTTCTCCATAACCAACACTAATACCATGTAAATGCAGCATGAACAGCCGTCATATGCTTGGAAAGGTGGGCTAGGAATCAGGCAAAAACTAAGCATTTTCTTGAAATCCGGGATACAATTCTGCTAATTAACATCAAAAACAGCAACTCTGACATATTCTGTTTATTAAGCCTTCCCCCCTCATCCATTTCCTGCAGACGCTTCTCCAGATGGATATGGAGACAGGCACCTGCTGCAGACCCCGTCCTCCCCAGGAAACGTGTGTTCGCTGTTTTCATGGCCATTCTATTTTAAGACTTGCTTTTAGGAATGCCAAAAAAGGGACCATGGTGAAGCTAACTTGCTCTGTCCAGCAAGAAGGAGCAGGTGACAAGCATTTCTCTAGTCACAGTGGAAACTAACCAGAAATGTTTGCTTTGCTGGCTTTGTTATCATACTTCTTTTCATTTCTTTCACCTACTTGGAGACAGTGGGAGAGAATATTAATGAATTGATACAACAATGAACATGTCCTCTGGAGAGAAAGGGATATACTCTCAATATGGGGCTATCTCTATTATATCAAATAAGCTAATTTACAGTGGTCTACATATCTCAGTTATGGAGGTTACAAGAGGATAGGCCTTCATGTAATAGCCACATTCCATACAAAATTAATTTCGTTCCTGTTGGTATGTTGTTACGACATTCTATTTAACTTCAGTTAGATTTAAAACACACACACACACACAACAAGGGCCCTGACTTTTAACTGTGTTTTAGTATATTTCCAACCCGGGTATTATTAAATTAAATCTATGGCTATAAGACTTATGTTGTCGAATGAGGAAACTGTCTCATCTTCATATTTCAAAGGCCTAAGACAGTGCTCCTCAAAGCACTGTCTGCACGGATGCTGGAGCAAGCAGTTTTGTTACTGATCCACAACGAGCTAAGCCAGAAACTGCAAGCAAGGATTTGGAAGTGCCTGTAGCCATGTGAGAGTAATTTAATGTTCGCTGAATCTTATAATAAAGAAGTATTTGTGTTTTATATGCCTTTTTAACTTTATCTTTCCAGTCATTCAATTTTATCCTATTTTATGAAAGTATTAATCTGCATCAGATTGTAAATTAAGAGGGAAACACGACTCAGAATGGCAGTGGTGCCTGGTGTGCAGGGTCAGGCAGACCTGCAGGAGAGTCTAGTGCTTCCACCCAGAGCCACGGGGACAAGTTGTTTCAAACCCCTGTGTCTCGACAGTCTTATCTGCAAAATGCACATAATGCTGTTTATATCCCAGTATCTGTGGGAAAAAAACTGAAAACACTGGCTTTGGTGTCTGCCTTCAGTTTCCTCGAATGTAAAATGAATATAATAATACCATATCACAAAGCCTCTATAAGGATTAGATAACTGGGTAATGTCTGTAACTCAGCACCTACTTGGCATCTACTAAAACCCCAAAATTAGCAGTTATTATTATTGAAAGTTTTTTTTTTTTTTCTAAGCATAGTAGGTAATCATCTCTTCTCATTTGTATAGAGGATCTTGTTATGGTTCATGGGCTCAGTCCAAACTTTCGAGTGACCTAGCAGCATTTCAGACTGACCATGCTGCACACAGATGCTCAAAAGAATGATCTGGGGCCTTTGAGAAAACAGTTTGTGGATCTAGCCCATCCAGACAGGCCCCTTCTGTACTCCAGTAGGCGTGTCTCCTCTTGCAGTTTCATCTAAGAATTTCTGTCTGGGCTGTCTCTGCATTATATGGCATGATGCTGGCAGAAGGTAACGGACAGAGGTATCATAAGAATACACAGAAGAGCTATTTTAGATAATAAGGAAAAATGTCAATGGGAGAAAATCCTGTCTCCTCTTTCACAAATTACTAAACACAATGCATCTTTTCATGCCCTTCCAGAAAAATGTTGCTTGAGAAGGCAGTCACAATGGTTGAAAAGAAAGCCATAAAAGCTTCTACCTCACTTTTGAGTTTACAACACACTTGCAGCTGAGGCTTACAACACAAAGCGGTGCCCCCTCCATTGACCAGTTGAAGCTGAGAAACGATTTACCAGCCATAAGTTCCTTGTGTAGGCATACCTGAAACATGAACCCAGTCCTTCAAATCCTCAAACTTATGCACAGAAAATACAGGTAAAGTAGAGGTACATTAAAACCAATACAATACTGTAAAGCTAAAAATAAAATAAAATAATAAAAAAAGAATTTCCAGAAAAAAATAAAATAAAAAAAATTATCAACATATTCTTGCATATTTTTCAACGTTTTTAAGTCTTTTTTGTTTAAATTTTTGAGCCATATACTTTTATGTAAGGAATTAAGTAAGCACTACATTTTAATCTGACGATGGCCATTTGTATAGATGCATAATTATTTTCCTTCACGACTTCATATTCCAACTTTGTATCCCACAATATGACGTGTTTGAATAAAAAAAAATAGGGTGCTATTAAAAAAAAAGAATATTTCAAGAGCGTGTCTCAGAATAATAGTGTGATGTGTGAAAAACTTTAAATCATGAATACAGGCTTTAGTGAAAGAAATACAGCGAATAACCAAGAATGAATATGTGAGTGGATGTATATCTAAAAATAAAGAAGAGTATTAGGAAAAAATGTTCAAAGGATTAATGCTTGTGGTCTAAGGCATCACTAAATACAAAACCCGTACACACAAATGGGGAAAAAAAAAAAAACAACAACAACAGAAAAGCAGACAGACATTCCTAAATGGCCCCAGGGCTTAGAGAGAGGCAGCCTTTGAGGATGTCAGACAACCTCCAGGAGAACCCATGCCGGCACCTCGGGCAGCAGAAGGAACCTTACTCCTTGGCCCAGTTAACTGTTCCCACTCTGAGGAGACTTTCAAGAGGCAAAGGAGAGATCACACTGTCAAACAAACTTCTCCAGCTGCTTCCAGGTGCCTGGAATCTCATCAGCTCTGCATCTGATCTTTGATAAGAATTCAGGGACCCTGACAAACACAACGGCTCAAAAGTTCTCAGTCATCTAGACTTTTGTGAGGATAACTTTCAGGTCCTTACTTAAAAGGAGGTTTTACCAGTAAAGGCAAGAAGAGAGGCAAACACTGGGCATTCAAAGGGAGTCAGGAGAGAATGCAGCTACACAATAAAAGCTGGCAATGCTGAAGGGAGATACTGACTTTTCACAACTTGCCTAAGATTAGCCATTATTCTTTGAATAAGGCACTGCTTAGAAAACTGTGTATACAGCGTATGCATGTATCTGCACTAACATGCAATAAAAATTAGTAATACGCTGATCATTGCTTGTATTTACTGACCTCTTACTATCTACCAAGCACTGTGTTTTATACTTATTATTCTGTTTAATCTTTACAGCAACCAAATGGGGGTGGGTATGACTGCTTTCCTCATTTTATAGCTGAAGAAGTAAATTTAGAAACTGTTTTTACAGCTCCTGCTGCTGCTAAGTCATTTCAGTCGTGTCTGACTCTATGTGACCCCTTAGATGGCAGCCCACCAGGCTCCCCCGTTCCTGGGATTCTCAAGGCAAGACCACTGGAGTGGGTTGCCATTTCCTTCTCCAATACGTGAAAGTGAAGTTGCTCAGTCATGTCCCACTCTAAGCAACCCATGGACTGCAGCCTACCAGGCTCCTCCTAGTAAGTGGTAAAACGAGAATTCAAACCAGTCAATCTAATTTCAGTTTAACAACTACCTTTGTGCACCAAATCTAAGCTGCAGTGTTTTCGTCATCACACACACACACACACACACATCAATATTCTAGACCCAGTCCCAGGTGACACAAAGAACCCACCTGCAAATGCAAGAGATGCAAGAGATGTGGATTCAATCCCTGGGTCCAGAAGATCCCCTGGAGGAGGATGTGGCAACCCACCCCAGTATTCTTGCCTGGAGAATCCTATGGACAGAGGAGCCTGGTGAGCTACAGTCCATGGGGTCGCAGAGAGTTGGACATGACTGAAGCAACTTAGCACTCAGTAGCAAAGAAGCCAGAGCCTTCCACCTATTGCGCTCTTAATCTCCTGGTTTAATATACATCAAATATACAAAAATTGGATTAAGAAGGAAAAGAATGTAGCAGTTTAGCTTCAGAAAAGACAGGAAACAAGGAGAGAAAGAGTGAAAGTGGAAAGACATAAAAGTTTAAGTGTGGAACATCTATCAAAGTAGAAATGGGAAAAAAAGAACTTTCTGTAGCTCTGAAAAACAGACAATAAAAATGTAACCTTCTAAAGGAATTGCTTTAAGTTCAACAAAATCCTACAGATTTGATGGGGCTTTTTACTAAATTCTGACAATGCTCATCTAAAATCCCTAGGTAGAAAATGTACACAGTATGGGTAATTAGTGATTTACAAGTCACCTGCTAAGTCGCTTCAGTCGTGTCCGACTCTGTATGACCCCATAGACGGCAGCCCACCAGGCTCCCCCATCCCTGGGATTCTCCAGGCAAGAACACCGGAGTGGGTTGCCATTTCCTTCTCCAACAAGTCACCTATCTATTGCCAATTCATCTGGCTCACAAACTTGTATATATCTCTGCTCTCTGCTTTTCAGGCTTTAATAGGACTATCCAGAATATGTGACAGTGTTGGGGGAGGGGTAATAGTGTTTGGCACATAGGAGAAGCTCAATAAATGTGAAGCCCAAGAAAAGTAAATTAAAAGTTTTTCAAATAATAAAGCAATCACAATACATAAAGAATAAAATATTTTAAAATGTAACTGAATGTCTAACCTAAAACTTCAAGTTAAAAACAGACTTGCTCTGGCACCTGTTTGGGTCAGCACCCCACTCCCCAGGCTCTAGAGGCTCTCTTCTCTCCTTTCCACCATTTTTTTAACTTGGCTGAAAAATCTGGACAAGTATATACATATGAATATGCGTGTGCACATATGCAAGCTGGTCATGGATCACTGACCTTCATATTTAAACGTGAATTGACTTAAAGGATCTGTTGTCTTTATGCTCTGTTAGAAAGAAATGGTGCATCCTTCCTCTTAGCTCATTAACAGGGAGCACCATGGCCCCTAAGAACCACAGTAGCTGAAAAGAAACCGTTTCTTTCCCTCTCTCCTCATCACAACAATTATGTATTCATACTTCATGCAATTATTTGATCCAAAAACAAAAGAAAGACACTTAATACTCCAGCATGTTGCATTCAACAAATTAGAAAAAGAAACACACAGATAGAAATGCAAAAAAAAAAAAAAAATCATTCTTATCCCCCACCCTTCTGTCCCTTGCCTATAGAAGGGATGGCTATCAACCATGACTATACTGGGAAAGGGTTTTGAAAACCTGAAAGCACTAACTACCCAAATGTGAGATATCATGCTATTAGACCACTGGGAGGTCACTTCATCCACTAAAATACAGCCATCTCAAGTGTCCCAAAGACTCTGGCTATCCTCATGACAATGCTGATTTAGTTAAGCAAAGAAGTACATGGTAAGTCTGAAATATTTTGAACTTATTGATCCTAAACCTTTCTTTAGAAAATAAACGAGTGTCAGAGATTCTTCAAGGACCCCAAGGGATATTTATAAATAGAAAATCTTTGTCAGCTTAAGGTCAAATTGGCTAAAGAATCCATCTAATGGCTAAAATGGAGGGACTTCACACTCCTGAAAAAATTCCAGATATAGTTATGGCGTGGATATCCATAAGCCTCTAATCATTCATATATATGTATGCATGTGTTTGTAGATATATAAATGAAAAAATATATGTGAAAACATATATTTATCAATTGAATTTTTGCTAACATTTTAAAGGAGAGTTATTTTTCCATGGCAATCTCTGTTAACTTTTGATTGAGTCTGATAAGAAATAGCCATAGGATGGTCATAGAACATAAAACAAAATTTATACGTCACCGTAAGAAGGTATAAGTACAGCCTCTAATTCCAGTGAAAGAAGAGGTTTGGTAAAATTTGTTTAATATATGACATGTGGGCACCATGTGAGGAATATTTTGATTTATTCATAAAGCCTGCTACAGCTGTATCTCAATAATCAGATGTATCTCAGAGCACTAGTCTTCCCACCTTAAATGTATATTACATTTATCCCTCTGAGATGACTCTTACATCGTACCCTTAAGCCTCCTTAATAATATATTCAGTACAAATGCAAAATGATATTATTCATCCCAATTTCACCACTCACAAGGAAATCACCTCCAAGGGGACAATTCCACTGCCCACTGCTGCTCAGGGAGAAGACTAACACCTTTCCTCATGCCTTCTGCTCCCTAAATTCTCCTCTGCAAGGATATCAGAAAAAGGCAACCAACGTGGCAGAGTGACAGGTCAAAGGGTCAGGGATCAACACAGTGATATGTGTTAGGATATTTGCTTGATTAAGTGATCTTCATAAAATATTTAAAGAGGTTTATACCTACCACTTAGGAAAGAGGGGTCAAATTAACAGAACACAGAGAAATCAATTCTCAATTTCTTGTTTTAATAGAAGCAAACAATAACACAAGTTGTAAAATGTACAACTTGAGAACCCTCACAAAAACCTATATTTAATGGCAATTTTCTCCCTGCACATTTAGTTTCTGCTAACCCAAGAGTTATTAAAACTACTTGAGATTCTTCCATGACATCTGATTTCGTCAGTGGTAGGAAGTAGCCCAATAACATGCTGAGTAGAAGGAGATACCTATTTGGATTGACAAAATCCACCAGAGTTAATCCTCAAAAGTGAAATTTCTGTATCCTATAATCAAGAGTCGCTGGGCATTTGATTAAATACCCCAGGCATTTGGTCCCCAACCTACTTTTGTTTCTCCCCCCAACTGGCAAACAAGAGAAATGAGACCAAGAGCTTGAAGAAACAAAGCATGTACTTTAATACAGAAATGCTTTTACCTGCCATGCCTGCTGTGAACGAAATGGGCTGGGCTTTCAACACGTTAGTCAGCTTAACTCTCAGTTGGTGGCACTGGGAAAATGTAGCCACGCAGTCTTACTGCTCTGTTTCTGTTCTTTAAGGGCCAACTGGAATACAACAGTGGAGTCAAAGGGAAACAAAAGAGAGATGGATCCAGAAAGAACCCGAAGGATGAGAACAAAGCAAGCAAAGAAAATGGTAATGAGTCAAAGACTGCTTGCCAAAGCTGGCCTCCCAGACTATTTTCACACTGAAGATAATTATGCTTCCATTAATTGCCACTTTCCCCCTCAAAAACTCATGTTTTACAAACTACAAATTATCTAGTGGAAATTCTTTGCAACATGTTAGGAAAAGTCATAGGATGTACTTAATCCAAAGAGAGAATGGCTGCTATTACATTGCTCAGACATCAATAAGATATATTGTACATATTGTGGGAGAATTTTGTATAAACCTAAAGCATAGTGATGTTAAAAACACTAAGCTTTTTGGGCTACAAAAAAGAGCCAATGAGATCTTTTGGCCAATCTGTACCAAATAGAGATGACTAGATATTTGAGAATCTTCACACTGTATCTACGGGCACCTGGAATTTTCCGTATGTCTGACTCCTCCATCACCTCTCCATCATACTTTGTACTTTTTTTCTTCCCATGCAGAATTTATATTATTATAACAGTAAACACAAGGCTGCCACTTACCATGAAATCTTTAGTTCCTACGTTAATTTTAGAATACTTCAAAGCAAGCATTTCACTGTCTTTGGTTTGATCGCATTTAAGAACTCACACATCAAAAGTTAAACTTCATCAAAGGTTAGAGAATAGTTTGCCTTTTCCCCCCAAAAGAATTACCGTGTACATAATTTATTTTTGCTTAAATATGCATGATACATTGAGTTATAATTGTCTGAGCTGGAAAGGATGGGAAAACAATAAAAAGAACATAATTTATGCAGAAATAAAATACATTAAACAGCCTAGCTTTAAATCCCTGAAACTGGTCACCATTGAGACAATGCATGTAAAGCTTTATATTATGGTTTTCTGTGTCAAACTGAAATGCAAAATTTTCTTTAGGCTGGGACCATAATAAATAATATTAACTTTTATCTCAACTTAATGAGACATGATAAAACCTTACCTCTTATGATGGGACATCTAGAATGTTGCACTTTCCACGTTATTCACCAATAATGCAGCAGCAACCCTCTAATAGTCTTTCTTTTAGAACATTGTTTTCTTGGGTAATCAGAGTCAGGGTATTAACCAAATGATGGAAAGTTAGAATGCAAATCATAAACAATTTTTTGCGGTTACTATTGCTTCAGCCAATCTGAAAGTTCAAGATGAAAAAGAGTGCTAAGAATTTCCCACTGGATATCAAAAAGAAAGAAATATTAAGATAATCCTATGCATTACCACAAACTTGCTAGCATTTCATATTTTTAACTTCCTTTTAATCAATTTTTGATCCCACAAAGTATGAAAATCCAAATTTTACCTACCCCCAGACATAGCAAAGCGTGGTAATTTGGCAGTTTTCTACTTGGAGGCCTGAATTATCTTCCTTGATCATCTACTCTGTTCAAATTCATTATGAAAATGACCAATTTACCACCTCACTTCACATGAGGAAGACAATACTATAGAATGTAGGTCCCAGGGTAGAACAATCAAATGCTACCTGGGGACAGATGAGCAAGCTAGAGCATGTGTGAGTAACTTAAATTGCTCCAATTATTCTTTTACTTATAAAAGGATTTCTATACTCCCCATTATGAGTTCCAAAAACATACGCTTGGAAGCAAGAGCCATGAGCATACATCATGTTCGACTGCCGGAAGCCAACTCACAATATATTGCTTACCTTGCAGAGATGGAGCAGCATAGGGCTCATAATAGGATGAGTGATGCATAAGATGTTCTTCAGCTCACTTCCCCTGGGATTTATGTTTCCAAACCTAGGAACACCGTCTGCCTGCATGGACGGAACGCTAAGCAATGCAGTCAAACCACCAATGCATTAGGTATAGTTTTTCAACTTTGTGAAATCTAGAAGAAACCCTAAAATAAGTACACAAACAAGCAAGTATGTGTCTAAAAATTCTGGCATAGATTAGCAGGAAGAATACACAGTTTAAATCAGGAAGATCAGTAATGGGCACATATTTTTAAGTTTGATTGCATAAGTAACATGCTTTCTCTTAGAAACTGAAGGAATATTGCCTCCTTGGTTGTAAGTTTATAAGAGAGACTGTTTTGTATTGTACAACACAAGTATTCCACAAGGAAATCACTGGATCTGAATTATAGATAAGATGTTGGTCAGAAGATAATTTTTCCCCAAAGGAATAAAGAAAAGAAGTGAATTTAAGAAAAATATATGGTCCAAATTCTCATTGGATTGCCTCATTTAATTTTTTTGAAAAAAAAAAAAAAAGTCACCAATTTTCTAAAGGCATAGTTTCAAATCAGACTTGTTTCCAGTCTAAATTTAGCCTCCATTCCTTGTGTCATATTTCTTCTGTATGAAAAGGAAAATCAATGGCCTTACTCACCTTTGGAAGAATTTCACTGCCAAGCCTCCATGGTTCTACGGGATTCAATAATCCGTGGCTCAGTATCGATTTTTCTCTGACACCTGTAGAAACAGCCTCTCCTTCCTTTCTAACAAAATATAGCAACAAAAGTTGTGTAGTTTCTGAATAAATTTAAAAGGCTATTAAGCACAACTTCATCCTGCAAGGAAATGTGGTTTACACTTTCTAAAAAACTTATTAGCTTCGCTTGATTTTTCTGATCCACTTAACTTTTTAAGGATAACATGAACATATAGTTTTAAAATGCAACTTGATTGTTACTTTCTTAAGTATGTTGCAATTAACACATATGTTACAATTACTACTTATTATTTTAAGAAAATAGACAAATGGTAAAGCCTATCAAACTTCAATTCCCAATTTAAAAATACCTCCAAAATCAAAACCTTTTTTTAAATATGAAAATCACAATCATGCCTTGAAAATCAAAAGTTCTGATAAAACAGAAGACCCTTCCAGGCAGTGGAATAGAGCATACTGAATCCTAGGAGAGAGGGTGGGTTACACTTTAGGGTGTGTTCTTTAGCATTAAAAGAGCTAGGAGAACAGGCAAGAGTCATCAGTTTCCTTGAGAAACATAAATATTAAAAAAAAAATCTAAAACCTAAGAAGTCATGTTTCCAGCATTCTTCACACACCTGATTTAAACTTCAAAGGTACTTGTTTCACCCTGGGCAGACTTCTTTGGGCTTATCTGAATACACATTTCCCGAAGCCATTCTGCGCTGCTGAGTGGAGTCACTACAAGTTGGCAACCCACTCCGTCACTCGCTCCATGAGGCTGCAAATCTGCAAAATAAAAAATGCAGTGTTAAAAAAATTCCCTTTTCCTTCGCTTTTCCTTGTAAAATCCTAGAGAGGAAAACACAAAGCAGGTCGTTTCTCACAATATATGTGACATGTGACATCTTGGTTAAAAGTGACACAGCCATGTTGCTCTGTGACAGGTTTAGTGTTAAGATCTGACAGATATAAACCTGCAAGAACAGCCTCCCTGCCACAGATAGTTAAGCTCATGTTAAAACTTTGATTTGATCGTCCCTTGATTAGCTTGCACAACAGAGAGTGCTACTGCCTTCAAGTTCATTAGAAATTATGGTATTCTTCACATTACTGTCAATTTAAGCTCCCATTTTACTAAAACATAGGCATTTTAACTGCTCATCAAACCTGTGCACATTTTTGAGTTAAAGAATTAGATCAGTCCAGACTCCAGTTCTCAAAGGAGAAGTTCCATTGTTTATCAGGCCATGTCTACACTGGCTGAGCAAAGCGCTCGGTTCAGAAGGAGAAGCGCCTTTGGCAGCTAGAGTCCACATAGCTGATCCATGGAGGCTCGGGTGGAGGTTCTGCACCTAATTACACAACTGCAATGAAACTACTAAGCATTTGATGAGAATGACCCATGACGACAAAAAAGGCATGGCGTGATTGTTATTCTAATTTATTTACATGGTAGTCATTTAGGATGCAATTCAAAGACCCTACAAAAAATAAGAACGCTTACACTTCACAGGCGACAATGAATGTGGATATTAAAATAGTTGATAATTCAACATTTGGTTGAATCCAAGTCATATTCTTCCTAAACAAGACAGTGATGGCATGATTTTAAAATGCAGTACCTTTTCTTAACTGATCTAGATAAAACTTATAGCTCTGACTTTATATTTATTGAGAACAATCTTCAGAGTTCAACTAATTAAAAAGATTAGTTCAACCTCACAAAAAAATGGGTCAAAATGGTAATGGATATTTTGTAGGAAGTATTTACACTCTTCTAACTTGCACTATTAAGATTTAGTAGCAACTGGGATTGCGTTCTATTCTGGGGACAGTACTATACCATCAAATCATCTTGAACATGGAGATCCTTTAATTAATTTTTAGAATAAAAAGAGATTTAGCAGAAATGTTCTTCTAACAGCTATGAAATTATAGGCTTCCCCCTCCATCCACCCAAACACACTCCACCCTGTGAAATAATAGATACAACATTAATCACATTTGGAATTTTGCCAGGATCCCCCCATCGGTGAGAAGGCAGAGTTGGACCAAATTGCATTGAAGGAATAAAGCCTCTCTCACGCCCACAGATGCCTCAGAGTGTGTTAGGGAGCATCCATTCCAACCCTTTGAAGAAAGGAAGAATGTGTGGGAATGAATCAGAACTGCACTCTCAGAGCTTCACTTTACAGTGCCCCAAAATAAGTTAGCTATGCTTATGCTATGTAAACCCCAAACTCTAGTTACCCTAATGCAGGTAGACTTATCTCCCCCCACTTTTTGCTACTCTTATCTTCAGATTTTTAGGTTTGGGGTTAGTCTCTCCATTTAATAATCTTTCGAGTTAGATGCTAAGGTCCCCTTGGCAGGGCGCAAAATCCCACCTCCGGACCAAGTCATGAAAAGACATTTGTTGGCTAACTTATAAACTACCACTCATTCTAAAACCAAAATAAATCTAGGTGATTTAAGAATCACTTTACGTAGCCAACTCTATCTAAGATAAATTGAATCTAGTATCTTTTCCCATGCAAAAGCCCTAAGAATGTCTAAATATAAAACCACTGTTGGTGTTTTTGCCACACCATGTCTGAGCACCTCATGATGTTGATAGTGTCACCGTGATGATGATGTCATGATGACGGTGGTGACGATGATGTCATGATGACAATGGTGGTGATGATGATGAAATAACAAGCACGCTGTGGTACTTCCTGTGTGCCAGACACTGTTCTAAATGCTTTATAGACATGAACTCATTTAATCCCTGTAACAACTCTGTAAGGGAGGTGCTATTGTCTCTCTTTTACAGATAAGGAAACAGAGTCACAGAGGCAGCAAGGCACTCACTCCAGATCACCTGGTCAGCAAATGGTAGGATTTGAAAATGGAAGGATTTGAATCAGGGCAGTCTGGCTTCAGAGTCATGTGACACTGATTTTCCTGTACTTGCCTGGCCACAGCCACCAAACCAATGTCATTATGTGTAGAGATTCATATCAAAACGTGGTATGAATGAGCCCCAGGCTCATTTATCCCCTTCTTCCTGGGGCATTGTCATCTATATAGAGCCAGCATCTCCTTCTGTCAGAATAAGTTCAATGCACCTCAGAGCAAAACTGATTCTCACTGATCATCATTCGGGATACTATTTACTCCTTTAAAACTTAAATTCTGGAAGATGTTCACTGAACATAAAATATATATCAAATCATAGAAGGAACTGCAAGAATGGAAAATGATTGAATAGGAACTTTCAGTAGAGCAGGTACCTATTGTAGCCTAATGGAGTCAGGCCTCCTGAGGTCAATTCCTAACAGTACTACTTTTCACAAGTTGCATGAGTTATTTACTAATATCTCTCGACAACCTAATTTCCTCATCTATAAAATGGGAATAAAAATGGTATTAACACTGAGGGTTATGAGGATTAAATAAACTAATCCCCACAAAACACTTAACCTAGTGCATGGCATGAGCAAGCGCTCGAAAAAATATAGTCTTGTTATTACTACATTTAGTTTGTATAGATTAGACTTGAGCTGCAACTAAGCACTGACCATCAAAAGTTTTACCATTTCAGTGTAAAAGCATTAATATAGATTTTAGGAAAATTGGTTGTGGTCACAGGCAATTCTTTCAACCCACGGACAATTTGGTTTTTAAAATTCACCATGACATAACTCCACAAATAATTTCATTCTCCTCTATTTGGTGAGAGCACAGACAAATTACAGAATATGAAAAAATCATCAGAGCTTAAAATTTTGTCAGAAACTCACTTCAAGAGCCAGTAGGCTTTTCTATATGGTTAACTTTTAAGTAGCATAAAAGGATGACTTGCTTAATTGTTTGTCTTTTATATCACAATCCATATTTTTGCACAGCTTTACTGAAGAGACATTGACACAAACAACAAAGATGCAATTTTAAAACCGCACTGTTCAGCAGCAGGAAAAGTGTCCACCCTCCTCACTTGTCTTTTCCTTCTCTGCTCCCTTCTTTTCTTTAGATTCTAAAAACTTAGACTTATGTTTAAGTCCTAACTCTTTCAGGTCAAAAGGGAGACTTAGAAATGGCTACTTAGGAACCTAAAATAGACATTTCCATCGAAGAGAGAGTAATGTAAGCACTAGAAGAAGATGACTCGCAGAATGCCTACTAGCATCGGGCTCTTCTCTAAGAGTTATACAGAGAAAAAGGAACAGATTGGAACCTTTTTTTCTTTCAGTTCTAAAATGGACACGGCCACCAGAGAGAGAGCAAGAAGCCTGGAGGCCCCCAAAGAGAACTACGGAGAAGCTATTTGAGGTAAAGCTCACGCTTTCAGCTGGATAGTCCCAGGATGCACTGAATATTCTCAGGATACACTGAATATCCTTTTTTGGTCCAGGGACCATGGGACTTGGGAACCACTTGCCGGTCCCCAAGGGGCTGGCAGTGAGCAGGGGGGTGGAGTAGGGGGCACTTGCCTCATTTCCCAGTGCCTCAAACATGGGATAGATACTCTTTGACAATCCTGAGGAGAAGAAAGCATTGATGTAAAAAGCTAGTCAAGAATTAAAATTTCGAATAAAGGGGTCAGAGTGTAGTCTCATCTGGCATAAAAAGACAGAAATAGGAATGGTAAGAGAAATACACAAGGTGTTCATTTTGATCCTACATGTGCACGTCCAGAAGCTGACCACCATCAACCTTCAGAAGGCTCAGACTTACAAACACACAAACCTTTCATTCTGAAAGGAAGTTTCCTCAATAATCAGTCTCCAGTTCTCCAGATAACAATGGTGCATCCCAGAAAGCCATCAGCCTAAAAGATCATTGAGTCAGGGGCAATTCTAGGATTAGAATTCATGAAGGTAGAAGAAGGTGGCTGAAGTGTTACAGGAAACGTACATTTCCTGATAGCAACTCAATTCTTCTGAGGAAAGTGGAAAGTCCTGGAAACAACCGTCTTCTACTGGCAAGATAGGTCAGCAGCCTCATCTGGGAATTATCTACACGAATGATAGGGGTGTGAAGAGGAGATGCTCTGCTTGGTGTTCTGCAACCAAAAGCATGTGGAGAACGGGAGTGACGAGGAGCCAAAGAGCACAGTTTGGTTTCTCACTTGAAATGCTGAGCCATCCAGAGCAAAGAAATGGACTGCCTCAGCAATGCTGTGGGAAGGTTATCCCATGCTCAGGCTTTCTATCTGCAAGCATCATTAAATCAATGGAGTGATGTGCCAGGCACAAAACTATCCTTCACAAATAAAATTCTCATGTTCTTGTAGCAGTGTTATTTTTCCTTATCACCACATATTTAGGTCTCATTTAAGGCTATTTAGGGCCTCCCTGGTGGTTCAGATGGTAAAGAATCTTCCTGTAATGCCAGAGACCCCAGTTTAATCCCAGAGTCAGAAAGATCCCCTGGAGAAAGGGAATGGCTACCCACTCCAGTATTCTTGCCTGGAGAATTCCATGGACAGAGGAGCCTGATGGATTACAGTCCATGGGGTCACAAAATGTTGGACATGATTGAAACAACTAATACTTTCACTTTTCACTAAGGTAACTTAAATCCTTTAACCGGAGTGATTTTAGAAAGGATGTCACTTATTTCTTATCATGTGCAAACATCAACCAATGACATTGATTTCCCAACACCCAAAAGATAAAAAAAATGGAGGAGAAGAGAAAACTCAGATCTGCCGAGTGGTCCTCACTGACCACTCTGTGGACCTGCTGTCATTTCTCATTACCCTTTTTTTTTTATGATTGCTTACACAGATCAAACCCAGGTGATTTGGTTCTTAGAATGAATGTGAGTTAATTCTGATCATAAATTTTAATGAGACAACACATCTCAGATGTTCCAAATACAACACTTAACTTTTTCTGTGGTGAAACTAGAAATTATTTTCTTTGGAAACTTTGGTTGTTTCATCTCTGCTATTTTGACTCAGTGGAATAATTTGCCTATTAGTAAGGTCAGATGAGATAGAACTGGAATCTCAGGCTTCCTGTATCCATCTCCTTACCTCGACTCCACAGTTAAATATTTCTCCTTCCCTTTCATTCACAAGTTTTCACAAAAACTTTTCACAAAATGACAAGCTTTTCACAAAATGACCATGACATCAAGCTTGATCTTGCCATATGCCTGATTGTTTAAAATTACACTAGTCCTTGAATATTGACAAAATTCCTTTAAATATTTTCTCTGTTGGTTTATTAGGTGGCAGTGTCAGTCTTAAGGAAATGGGGCCTCATTTCTGGGCCACTTGTTCAATTCTTTGAAGACTGACATCATAAACCCCCCTCCCCAATCTTCTCTTCTTTATATCCTCAGTGTATTTGATTTGTCAGAAATAATTAGAAATGGTTTAATAAATACAAGACCATGCTCTTTACTGTTCCAGAATGAATGAGTGCAGAAAGCTTTGTTATGAGTTTTATTCTAGTTGGAAATTTGCATTCAGCACCAGTCATATCTCATGAATAAGCAGAGGTCCGCCCTAATGTTTCAGATTTCTATTTCTCTGAATTCAGCCCTACCTCCCAAACACTGCTTGTTCCTTATAGATTATTGTTAATGGTGAAGGCACTTCTCCTTCTGAGGTGACCCTCACCTTCTTGTACCACTTTTCATATGAGCAAGTTCAAGGCAGTGACTTTTCTATGTCACTTTTTAATATCAGGGCAGCTTGTTTCAAAGCAGCTTTCTGACTAGAATGGAAAAAATAAAACCAGGAGGTGATGATAAAACCTTGAGCTCAGAGCTCTCTCTTATTTCACACTCTGTCCTTAGAATGGGCACTGCCTGTTCTTTTCATCAAAGGCAGAAAATCTGTTTTGTATCCAAGGTAAATGGAGAATGCCCACATCTCCAGTTCCTTTCAAAGCTGACTATTCTCATATATGGTAAAAAGCTATTACAAAGGGTCCCGCTTTATCACAGTCTTGGTTGTATTGTTGGATAAATAAAGTCATCTCTCTGCGAAACGCTGCATTCTATGCACCTCTCCAGGTGGATGGAATGCAATCTAATACTGGGGACATTATCCCTTTTCACTGATAATCGGGATTACAACAAGTTTTCTGAATCTCGGATTTGTTGGTTGATATTAACGCCTCTGACAAGCTCTAGGAAAAGAACTCTGCCAGATGGGTTTACAAGTAGAGAGGCCAATGTTGGCTAAAACTCCTGCCACAATTCTGGGAGACCAGTTTCTGAGATGGCTGTGGTTTGATGGAAAAAATTCTTGACTTGAACAAATGGGATTGGGTTTCCTCTCTACCACTTATTAGCCATGTGGCTTTGAGCAAACCACACATACTCCCTGAGGCTTACTTTATAAAATGCTGGTAATAATACCTCTTGAAGCTTATATGATAAATTGGGCAGTGTATGTGGCAATGAAAGCATTGATTCATAATAAAGCCTCATACAAATGCTTGGCATTATCTCTTCTTAAATAACAACTTAGACCTAATGAGCAAATACGTCATGGACACCAAACAGAAATCTAGGGGACAAATCCACATAAAATATAATCATGTTTATTCAACACTAGGAATACGGCTTTCTTCTAAAAAATATTACCATTACTAAAATTTAATCTTATGTATATATCATATGTACAGGTGACCAGTTTTCAAAAAATGATAATGCAGTAAAATCCTCAAAATGACATACAGGGTAGACATAAATTAATACTATTTTAATAATTCAGGAGGCATTTCATTATTGTATTGCACCTAAGGGTCATAATTATGATTATCAGTGACTAATTTACTGGAGAAATGGTAGGAATTGAAATCACTCTGTGATATAACTGAGAATAAATTTGAAGAATTAAGTCATGCTATCCATTTTTATACTGTCATCTGTCTCTATTTCAAAAAAGTAGCATAACTTCAGTAATACTAAGTTACCTGACCTGAGCTCTTTACTGATTTTGTGCTCTAAGGCGATGCTAACCACAGCAGAAATGTTCTAACATATCCCCAAGCATGCTGCCCAAGCATAATGACTTCTAGGTGTTCAAGGCAGGAGTTCTACTTCTCTGAATCTGGTGCATCAGGTTTGGAAAGAGCAGCAGGAAGTAACTGCAGAGGTGGGAAGCAAAGACAAAATAATAAGCTCTGTCCTGACTAATGGATGAGACTGTCAAAAAGATGAAATGAGTTCAAGTTTGAGGAGGACTTTGAAGTTACTGGCATAGAGGAATGTAAGGAAAGTTGTTACTATAATTATTACTATTAATAGTCTCACTCAGTTTACAAAGGATAAGTTATATATAGCTTGAAAGAAAAGAATTTGTTTTTCAAATGATGGTACAGTTTAATCCTCCATCATACAATTCTTGCTTTCTCAGCTTATCTCTCAGCCAACATGAATGACATGTATAGTCTCTTCTTGTTTTCTCCTATTTTTGGCATAGTTTGGCACAGTTGGAAGAGATGGGAAGATCCCATAGAGAATAGAGGTGCAAGTGAATTTGGAAATTTTAAAAATAACTGTCTCTGAAGAGTAAGGTATAAAGGGCTTCCCTTGTGGCTCAGCTGGTAAAGAATCAGGCCTGCAATGTGGGAGACCTGGGTTTGATGCCTGGGTTGGGAAGATCCATCCCCTGGCGAAGGGAAAGGCTACCCACTCCAGTATTCTGGAGAATTCCATGGACTGTGTACTCCATGGGGTCGCAAAGAGTCAGACATGACTGAGCGACTTTCACTTTCACTTTCGTAAAGGACTAAAGATGCTCTTTTTCAATATGGCTAAAAGCATGGAGCAATTATTGTAGGATGGTAGAATATTCTGAGGCTCGAAATCTGTACTATTAGGACACCATTGTCACAAAGGGCAGATACATGTCATCATGATCCCTGCTCTGAGCTTGACCATCTGAACTGTCTCCTTGAAATTAATAAATCTGCTTATGTGCATGCGTGTGCAAATGCAGGCATAGGCTCTTATAGTTGTATAATTATAAATGCAAATAGTCACAGAAAAATATGTTACAGGACACATTTGGCACAAAGCTATCAACAATCATCCATGAACCAATTAAAACTAGATGAATAAAAGTAGATATTCATTTCCCCACCATGAGAAGGACTATTTTATCTCTTTTAAGTAATTAACACAAGCATCTTTGGAATACTGCTATAAGCACTTCACAGCACTTATTGTAGGGGCGGGGGAGAAAACTATGAAGTAGTTTTATAATGGGCAGTACTCTCATAAACAAGAATGAGGGATATTCCAGCTAGCATGGAATGATTAATCCAGAGGATCTTCCTGACCCAGGGATAGAACCGGGTCTTCTGCATTGCAGGCAGATTGTTTACCGTCTGAGCCACCAGGGGGCCCATATATATATCCATGTCTTTTATAATTAAGCCTACTACTCCATGGTGGTAACTGAGTTCTGTAGAAGAGCTATTTTTGACTGATGTAAGCATCTTTTCTGGCATTTAGCCATCACAGGAGCTTTCAAAGTTTCACCCAGGACACCATGCCCACAATAACCTGAAATCTAAGGAATCGAAAATAGTAGTAAACCCTTCATGCTTGTCAGCCCACGTTCACAGCTAAAAGGGTTTTCCTTCTTGTTTTTAATGGGACAGATTTAAGGCAGTAGAGTAAAAGTTGCACCCTACTTATTATAAACCTATGCATATATACTCAGCATAGAAAATCCCCACAAGCTTTAGAACACAGGCCCAGGTAGCACACACTGCTTCCCCACTGCCAAGGGCACCATTCTTTATCCCATTATCAATGCAGCTAAGCTAGGATCCTTTGACAGAACAGAGCACAAAGAACTAAGAGTCTTAAAAACTGGGTCTAATATTTTATCTACAATATGACCAATTTGACTTATGAGTTGGCCCTAATTGTTCATTTGTTTAAAAATATACCTTTACCATGAACCAGGCACTTTGGTAAAGTGAGATCAGAAGACGAATTATCCTCTATTCACTCTCCTCAAGAAACTTAAAACTGTACAAGCAATAACTTCAAATATAGTAAAGATCTTAAAAATCCATCTTTTCTAAACTTTGAAGAATTCATGTGTGTGTCTTTAATATAACCTAAAATCTTATTCATTGTAGGAGTGAGCATTAATATTTATGTCCACCCTTTGAAAATCAAAATAAAAGAGCTACTAACAGAGGCAGGGAGTTAAATGGGAAGTTTGTAAACTAGGACTGTTGGGCCAAATTCAGCTTGCCCTCTGTTTGTGTAAAGTTTCACTGGAAGGCACTCATGCTCGTCTATTTATGTATTATCTGTGGCTGCTTTTGCACTACAACAGAAGAGGTGAATAGCTAGAACAAAGAATAAGTTAAGTAAAATTGGACCATGTGCTTATAAAACAGAATGCACCTATCTGTCTATTTTCCACTTTGGGGTGTGTGTCTGTTTATTTTTTGGCTACATTGAGCATGCAGGCAGGATCTTAGTTCCCTGACTAGGGTTCAAACCTGTTTCCCCTGCACTGGGAGCAGAGAGTCTTAACCACTGGACTGACAGGGAAGTCTTTGGTGTGTTCTTTTTGGGAATCTATTTCTGTAGGAGATTCGTAAATTCTTAAGGAATGTGTGCTCCTCTCTGATACTAGGAAGAACAAAAAGGTACAGTGAGTAAGTAGCATTGTAAAACATAGGTAGAGAGAATACAAATTAACATTGGAGTGACTTTACAAGCAAAGCTTTTAAATCTCAACTTTGCCACTTCATTCACTCCCATATGGGCCAGGTGCTAAAGTTCGGGTGTCTGTAGTCGGGAGTAGGGAGAAAGGCTGGAGTTGAATAATTAGGACAATAATGGATCTTATTTAACCAGTCTTTAGACATGTTTATGATGCTTTGAGAACTGCCCCAATTCCTGAATGTCCCAACTTTATCCTGAAAAGAATCTGGCAAAAAAAAAAAAATTGCTTAAGATAAATTTTTGCAAAACATTTGCATGGATGGAGCTACATAGCTAACTGCCAAAGATGCTCCAATTTAATTATGCCCCGCAAGTTGGCTGGGCTTGTCTGGCATTTCATTAACAAAAAATAAACCTTACTTTTCTCCCTGAGAAAATAACATTTGTCATATTTTGGAGGACAGCAAAGCACAGTGTGCTACTTATTGGTACAAAAAATATATATATCTGAAATGTGGATAAATACACCTTTAAAATACTTTCTCTGACATTGTAACTGACTCTTGCGACTCTTCTAAATGAATTGTGGTATTCTGTGCAAGTCAATAATTTAGTCTTTTTTAAATTTCAGCTTTTCTGGGGGAGTAAAACATAAGTAAGGTGTGGATGCTGGGAGAGAGGTTAAAGATACTTGTATATTTGTGACTAAAGTACTGTTCAGAAGGAAAAGTAAAATTAAATTAAAGTCACAACACATATACAAAGATATATATACACACATGTATATTTAAATGTTCACCTTCCTGACTCAGTTGCCAGCAGTGGGACCAAGTGTTTCTGTACTGAATTCTTATCAAAGAACATCTGAATTTAGTTGAAGGAAGTAAGTAACTAACAAGTTGTTCACAGCTACTGGTGGACTGTACAGCTCACAAAAATACAAATCAGAAAATCAGAGTTAATTCAATGACTGGCATATGCACAGGGTACTGATAAGAACAGACAGGTGGAGGGTGACGAGACATGTAAAGAAAAGATTGTTGGAGGAGGTAACACACTTACTTGTGTTGATGGAAGGAAGATTAGGAGGGGCGAGGGAAGAGGAGTGAGAAGTGACTGAGAGACCAAGGAGTCTGTAAAAGCAAAGCAATGATGTGGTTTATATGTAGAATTTGCAGCTATTGTGTACTGCTTGAGAGCAAAGTTTAAAACAGGAAACCGTTAGAGATAAGACTTTCAAGAGGCAGGAAATAGTACATTTAGGAATAGAATTTAAGATGCGACCATTTGGGGCTTTATCCAGCATGGCAGGAAAACATGGGAGGGTTTTAAACTTGCAAGTGGCAGGTTGACTTTGGGTTGTATGGATATGATGGTGCCAAGGCTGGTGGAAGAAAAGTCATTGAATAGCACAGATGCCCAAGCAAGAGATAAACCACAGCAAGTGGCAGCAGGTCTGGCCTGCAACAGTGGTAGTAAGGATGGTCAGTACAGTCAGATTTAAGAAGTATTTAGGATGGAAGGTGAGCAGGTCCTGGTAATGGGTTTGATTTGAAAAGCAACAGAGATGGGAAATGAGAAGCCAAAAATGACTCTGGGGTCTGTAGTTTTGGGTAAATGAGTAGGCAGAAGTCTTGTGGAAACAAGACTATGCAGAGACCACAAATGGAAAAATCAGGTTACAGGAACAATGAGGAGGTTTGTTTACACATGTTTCTTTGGAGGGCTCCCAATGGACAGGGCAGATAGTTGGATATTCAAGTATGAATTGCAGTAAGGAAATTCAAATTACATTTAAAATTTCTGAGTAACTGTAAATCACGGGCAGTAAATAAGAGTATAAAAGGCAAGTGTGGTGGGTGAGAAAAGTAATGGGCTAAGGATGAACTTTGGGGAAGAAAAAGAAGAGAAGGCCATGAAAGAGACAGAGAAAGAACAATAAGATGATCTGGTGGGAATGGTGCCATGGAAGCCAGGGTAGTAGGGAACTTTGAGGAGGAAAGAATGATCAATGCACCAGAAATTCAGAGCTTCATGAAAGATCTCAAAGCCCACTGGATGTAGCAATCCAAGAATCGTTAGCTCCATTGTGAAGTTAAAGCAGGTATTAGATGCTGGGAACTGTAAAGTGGAGACAAGACAAAGAGCAAAGCACATACAGGTCACATTTTTAAGAGGTCTGAATAAGATGGGGAGTAGAGAGATGGGAATGAAGATGGACAGGGCAAGGGAAAGGACTTTTCAGACAGGAAAAATACAGGGATACGCTTGAACAGATGACCTGAGTCATCTTAGATGCCTGAGTGCCAACCCAGACCAAAGTAAACTCAGCTATGGCTCCACCAATGTCCCTTCCACCCCATTCCCTTTTCTCTTCCAACTGTCCTTTTTGTTCTACTACATTCACACGGAGAAACTTTCTGGACAATCAACCCTAGTCCTGGGATTGCAGGTTCTTTAGCAAGCAAGCATGAAATAAGATAGAGGCAGATCCACAATTCTTTGATGATATTTCCTGAAGAAATCAGAGAACAGATTTTTTTTTCTTAAATAATTACTGTTTTAAAAAATCTCTTTCTTAACCACTATTTAAGCCCTGTCAGTTATTACTAGAGTGATAATACTTTCTAATAATGCCTTTGTGATAGATGTGCGGCCACATTATGAGACAGAAAAAAATGATCTGATTTGTTGGTTGATGGCAAATATACGTGCCGTTAGTTTTCTACAGTTTAGAGTCTCCTACACTGGGAAAGGCCAGCACAGCATAAATAGAGGCTCATCGGGATATAAATAGAATTGAGAGTCTCCTGGCTTTGTCACCACCTAGCCCTGTGACCTTATGCAAGTCCCTCCTCTAAGTTCAGTCTTCATTTTAACTATGAAATGGTTTCCTCATCCAGAATTTCCAGCTAAAAGAAAATTATGACCAAAACTCCCATTACATTTTCTAAGATTTAGGAAATTACATCAAATATGTTCTGAAGTAAATCAACAGTTCCAAGGTCATTAAATTATGGCATATATCGTGGGAGAGACATACCTACTGATAAGAATTAGAAAAGAGAGTTTATACACGTAGTCCTTTTTTTTTTTTAATGAAAAGTCATCTGAATCACACAATATTTTTCTTTTTTCCAAGTCCAATACCAAGTGTTTGATGACAAATCAAAGCAGGATTGTTCCAGCCACAGCACGCATGCCAGTGTCTCCAAAGGCAGAGTCAGAATGACAATTTCTGGAGACAAATGATTCGTTTCTCTTTCAGCTCTATTCACTAGAACATAACCACAGTCGAGATTCAATCTGAGGTTCAGTAATACAGAGGCTGTGCCTTTGGTTACCGCACAGGCTGCAGTTTCTCTCTGTAGTGTCTCCCTAGACAATGCCGGATGAGAGGACCTCAGAGAACTCTAGTGTATGGGAGCTGGGAAAGGAAAAATGCTTTAGCTTTCAATATGTGAATATATGTTAATACTTGGTGATCCTGGATCTAAAATGGGATAAATCAAAGTGCAAAGAAATAGCCTTACGTCTCTTTCTTCTTCATTCCAGAGACAGAAGGAAAAAACACGCAGTAAGTATGTTGGGTCCTCTTTCTGGAATTTATTACATACCCTCACTCAATCTCACCCTATTGTAATTTTCCCATCAAATAAGCAAAACCTTTGAACAATTTTTAATTCCTTTCTGTCCTTCACTGTTTCTGAGTACACCTTCAGTGCTGTTGGATTTCATCAATGTTATTTTGTGTGATTATTTCCTTCAGTTCAGCTGCTCAGTCACGTCCTACTCTTTGCAACCCCATAGACTGCAGCACACCAGGCTTCCCTGTCCATCACCAACTCCCAGAGCTTGCTCAAACTCACGTCTACTAAATTTTCCCCCTTTTATTTCACGTCACATCTACAGACCCAGTGTAGAACCTGGCAGTCACTTGCCTGAATTATTATGGCCTCTTTGATCTGGTCCTCTGATTTCTGAAAATTAAAACTCTTCATCTGCCTTTACACGGCTTTCAAATTTCATGAGCAAGCCTATGGTCAATACACAGCAGAACTGCTAGGGCTGCTTCCCTATTTTTCCTGGACCTCATGACTCCTACTTCCTGAATAGTCAACGTTTCATGGACACTCTGTTCCACAGGCTCTCCTAGCTTCGCAGTCCATAGCGGCACCTCACCCTGCCCTGTCTCTTTGCCCTCTCGAGTCAGCCACATTCCTCTCCAGCAAGCCCTTGATGCCCACTCATGACCCTTCCATTCCTAGGCCTTCTCCCAAAATGCGTCCCAACTTTGTGATGATGCCTTCAACTCACTCAGTCTTCTCCCCTTTTTCCCTCGCAATTCCTGGCTTCAGCCTTATGTAAGAAGTCTGCCTTTGCTGGCAATGTCTGGAAAGCAAACATACCTTCATTGTAACTTCTCAACCACATGCCACTCACTACACCATCCCTTTTTTCAACACTTAAAACTACCCTATGATTTGCATGTCTTATATGTTCATAACTTCAGTGGTGTTTTCCCACTCCAAATGTATTATATCTGTATTTCCTTTATTAGACACTAAGCTCCCAAGTGCAAGAATTATATAGTTGTAAGTCAACCCTTTCTGGTACTGTTCAATCATCACTTAAAACATAACTTTAATAGTGAGAATAATCTAGAAACTAGTATGCAAATTTACCTGTTCTTCCAGGAGGACATAATGAACCACAAGCTATGTGGTCTTAATAACCACATAGCTCTATCAGCTCCTCAGTGGGCTTAGAAAGCACTAAGCCTGTTTTTTTTTTAAAAAAAAAACCTTGCTCCCAGTCCTGTGGAGCTAATCCAACCACAGACTTGTCTTTGAAGTCAACTGGAACATCATGCATGGGTGAGCTCCAGAAAGCACACAAAAGCAAGGAAAGAAAACTGACATGTTATTCTCAACCAAAGAGACTGTGCTATTTCCGTGTTTCTACACACACCGGGGCTTCCCACAGACTTCAAGAGCCTGCAGATGAAGTAGGAGAAGAAGCTGAAGTTAGACATGTCTTGTGAATGGGGAACGTGCAGCAGGTGAAGCCGCAATAGAATGAAAGCCTGAAATTTCTAGTAAATAATAGTAAATAATACTCACTTTTTTCTTTATCAAGGGTCATAAAAATCACACATATAAAATTCTTCAAGGCTACAAAACTCCTCCCTGAGAATGTCAAGCTCTTCTGGAAATGGCATCCACTCTTCCTCTGAGGCACAACAATTACCTTGTAGACTAGCATTCAATTCCACGTAACAGCCATTTATCCAGAATCTTTACTGAGAAGGAGTTGCGCTCATCAGAATGAGAAGCACCATCACCATCTTCAAGAATAAAAGCATAAAGCAGCTCTCATAGCATATAGTCCTCCACGGCCACTTACAGAGCCACTCTCAAATAGCCTCGGTCCGCAGCGTGGCTACATAGTGAAATATAAATTACAGCCTTAACACTGCTTCTCAGAGTCAAACACTTGAAACTAAATGACATTTTTGAAAATTAACTAAATTTATTTTGTGCCTACCTTTTGATCCTGAAAGTCTTTTCCTAAAAACAAATTCTACAGAAATAAAAGAACCAAAAAGAGGCCCCAATACTTAACAACCATGTATGCTTAAGTAGGTTTTCTTTACCTCTCCAAGCTCAGTGTGGTAATTTGGAAACTGCGGATAATAATAGTACTTGCCTCATAGGCATGTGGGTATGATATCTGGAATGTGGGAAATGGCCAAGAAACACTAGTGGGTGTTATAATCCTTATTTTGCAGAGGAAGAAATGGTGTTTCAAAGATGCTAAACAATTGGTCCAAGGTTACAGCAGGTCTGGGATTGGATCTAATTTGATTTGCTTCCAAAGTTTCTACCCTTCCTGCCCCAAAGGCTGTTGCTTAACTTAGAGCCCTGAAGTGAACAAGAAGAGGAGACATCAGCTGAGAAGATCCTCTACATGCCATCCTGATGATTATTCTAGGAAGCCTGCATTCTAATACACCTTTGTTCCAAAATGTTTATTCAAATACTGGAATATTAGATTCTCAGAAACTATTCAAGATCCTCAAATCATGGAGCACTAAACTCAAAAGTAAAAAGGATCAAAACCATGGCCAGTCAACATTGCCTAAAAAATGAACATAAACCTGAAAAATCTGACCCTCGTAGATTACTGGAAAGATGTGTATTCACTACAGGTGCAACGAAAACGGCTCCATGCTCCTGGACATGGATGGGACACTCTAATTTCAATTTCACCTTTACATATTTCCAAATGAAACATAAAATGCAGCCTTTGCCCTTGGAAGCATCATCCATCAAAACACTTTGGCTACTTTATTGGGGGAAAGAACTGTATGACGATGAGCAAGCTGTGCCGAAGTTAAATTAAGTGTGATCATGCAGGAGATGGACCAAAGAGGCGTGTCAACCCCTGAAAGAATGAACAAGGTGACAATGTCCACACACAAACCTATTTACTTTGAGAAGTGTGATGCTAAAATTACAGTTGGAGAAGACAGTAAGACTTCATGATGCAGCAAGTGCAAATGCAACTGAGAACAGTGAATCTCTAACTCAGCACAAACTTGATCTCTTTTTTTCCTAAACACTTTATTTCTTTTGGTTCACAAATTTAACCATTTTCCATATTCCCAGATGTAGGACTCTTTGACCTTCTCAAGTGTTTTTTTTTTTTTTTTTCCATTTGTTTCATTTTTCTTCAAGTGGTGTGAGCCCAAATGTATAGTTTTAGGTTAGACAGACTGTCTCTAAGTCTCTAATCTTCATGTTCCAAATTGTCCTGAGAGAAAAAAAGAGAAATTCTACTGAGGAATTTTCAACCATAACTTTACATTGCATGGAGTTCAAAAGTTTCTACTGCAAACAGCTATCAAGATGAAATACAGCTGAGAGCAGACAGCAGTGAGAGGAGTTCCTTCTTTGGGCAGTGAAGGAATTTATAAGTCACAGGGGGGTGTGTCATGTGTCTGCTCTCATTACCTGTTTAGACAGGTAGATGGTGAACCTTGCTTCCTGAAGACACTGAGAATCGAGAATTGCTACATTCTAGAGAGGATGCTTCTGTCTAGTCTCCAAGTGGGTCTCATTAAGTATCCTTCTGTCTGATCTTCCCCATGATGAATATCTATTATAAGTCCATTCACACACTAGGATCCCCAGGAGAAACAGTTCTTTGCTGCCCTCCCAGAAACCCTTAAAAACAGGACATCTGTCTTCCCCTGCTTGGTGGCTGCCATACCCTATCCATAGGAAATTCTGGTGGGATTGGAGTGTGTTTTTTCCCTCCCCAATTCTTTCCTTTCCTGAGAAAAGAGAAATGGGTCAAGGTTCTTCTCTCTATGTCTACAAAATATATACTCCTCAAGATAAAAGAATAATTATTATTGGGTTTTTCAACACAGTTCTCAATGTAACTAAAGATAAACATTTCAAGGCTTGTTAAGTTTAAATTTTTTTTGACTGACTAGTCTTTGGCTTTGGAAGATGAGAATCAATATGCAAGCAAAACTGCTGGTTTTTCTTAAAATCTTAAAAATTTGTATTCCAGATAGGAACTAAAATTAAACCTATCCCCAAGCTCTTTGCTTAATGTTAGGTTTTATTTGGAATAGTGTTTTTATTTTATTGTGGGTGAATGGGTGTAATACCTCTGTCAGAGAGCAAAACTATGGGCAGGGCTTTAAACAACCAGAGATTCTATTAAAGACAGCTTTGAAAAGTTTTCCATTTTAGAGATTATGTTAGCCTGTCTTCTCAAGATAGCAAGGAAGTTGAAGTATTAAAAAAAAAAAAAAAAAAACTTCAATTTACATGTCTGTTCAAATTTTGGAAGAATATCATGAAGTGCAAATAAGGCAATGATAAACTCCACCAATCCCCACACACATATTCTATTATAAATAATTGATTAAAGTAAGGCATTTAAAAGTTTTGGACAGTTGAATTAATTGACTAACCTTGCAACACACTTGATATTTTAAAATCGTCATGAAAGGAAAATTTTTTGCTGATGAAATCAATTAAAAGATGTAAAATCTATTTTCAAGAAGTTAGCCTTTATTCTAAATGCTGTCATTATTGTTCTCACAACAAATAATCTGAAACAATCTTCTGAACCCCAAAGCTATATTTGATTGTTAATACTGTTTTCCACCTGTGAGAAAATAGCTTCTCCCTTCACAGTACCGAAGCATGATAACTAGGAGTAATTTTATTATATTATCCAATTAGTTCTTTAGAGTTCTTTTTCTCTTTCCAATTATACTATAGTTGATGAGAGAAAGATCATATTTTCTCCTTTTATAAAATCCTCTAGAGTGCCTTTAGCAACACTGGTCAGACAAGATAATTAAGGGGGGAAAAGCCAATTGAATAATTAAGTAAATAAATGATTTGAATTCTTCCCAAATTTATGAAATAATTATGATTATTGAGTAAAAGAGAGACTGATTTAGTTAGGAACATCATATGTTATACCAACGTTCACTCAACCTGGAATAGGAAAAATAAAATGCCCTAAACCGGTAGAAATCCCAAACTTTAAAAATATTTTGTTTGCAGTAAAGAATCACAAATTCTTCACCACATGTACTGATATTCCCTAATGTACTTATTTAATACATGTATTAATGTATTTAATACATATATTAATAAATGTATTTATTAAATGTATTTATTTAATGTATTTAAATAAAAATTTAAAGAGATAACTGTCTAGAGGAGGTTAAAATTTTCATAAATATTAGAAATCCAATAAGCAGCAAGGTGAATTGAAATGTTTTTTTTTTTGCATTGCATTGCACTGCATTGCAGGAGTAAAGTTCAATGAAGACTAAACTCTGGACTCAAATCTTTCTTGCACTTTGAAAGCACCAGCCCTAAAAATTAAAAAAACATAGATCTCAATCTTTAATATGACACACTGCCTGTTTACACAGATAATTCCATTCTTATGCCATTTTTTCTATTTGTCAAAGCTATTTCCCTGGACTGCAAATAAGCACAACATCAGGTGGGTGACAAGGTATGTTTCATATTTCCATTATGTAGTTATACATGCCTCTTGGGTGACTTTCTTGTCACTTGCAAGTTATACCATTCTTGTTATTTTTAAAAAATTAAAATTAAAAGCTGCTAACATGAAACTATTTTTGTAAATGTCACCAAATGGAATTTCCTCTAAAGATCAACAGCATCATCACACAATATGCCTAAAAAGGGAATGGTATTATTCATGTGTCACTTAGAGCCTTTTACATATTAAGTCCACAGCCAACAATGAAACAGAGGACTCAAGGAACTTTTCTAAAAAATCTTCTGACCAAAATGAGTTATTAACATAGCATATTTAAAAATATCTTCTCTTTGTTTGTCCATTCAGACTGATACGTAATGTCCCCAAATTTACACAGTCCAAATTCAAGAGTGATCTAAAGGTTTTACCTGAGCAGTAACAAAACAACCAGTTAACTTAGAGAAAATAAAATCTTCAAAGGATTCAACTGATTGAAACTGCATGGAGAAAACTGGGTGATTAAATATTTCCCTTTCCAACTGCATGTGGTGTGTCCTTACGGCAAATCACAGGGACTAAATATTGTTCTCCATTGTGCACCCGCGAGATACCAACAATTACACACTGCAGCTGAGTGCCAAGGCTCATGCCTGAAATTAGTGTCAAAATGAAAGGACCAAAGAAAGTTAGGGTTAAAAGGGAGGCAAGCTCATCCTCTGCATTTTACCAACAGCAACACAGCATGAGATAAGCAGATACGCATTTGGAACAGTTTCATATTTGGAACTCTTACTGACAGTTCAGCTGCAACTATTACAATACTGACTGCAGTAATGTTTCTTGTTTCTTAAGAGCAGGATAAAGCCTCATGGCCCAAGCTGCATCCTCACTTATCTCAATTAGCTTGCAGGGATGCCCAAAGAATGGGGATGCTTCAGCAGAGGACCTCCATATAAATTAGAGGGTGCACATCGGCCATCATGTTCAGTGGTTCAGGGTGCAACCTTTCCAACTTGCTTCACCCAAGAAAATTAGTACATGTTATGTATGTATCAGGTATGAATAATACCTTCTTGAAGTAAGCCCTATATTCATATCTATGTACACAAGTCATGACTCTTATAGTCAGTAAAACAGCTCCATGGCAGAGGTCAGATATAGTAGTTGCTTTAAGAAATATCCACCTGTATTTTCCTATGAAGTACACTTCCTAACTTCAGCAGTTGAGTTTGAGAATCTGTAAAAATAAAGACATAAATATTTCCCTTGAGAGTTCAAGGCTACATTTTTTAATACAACTGAGTAAAAACATAAGTAAGATTAACCAGAAGAGCTGCTCGTTGATATAAGAGATTTGTGCGAGGAGTTTGAATGCTGAATTTGAATTTTACTAAAAAAAAAAAAAATCCTAACTAATATAGCTTTATGTTGGTTAAGAGACTGGCTGTTTTCTGATGGGGAGGGGTGGGGAAAAAAAGGCAGGGCCAGCAACTTCTGTATTGTGGGCCTTAATAGTGATGAAAACATGTACAAACAGGACACAATTGTATTTTCTCTTAGGAACATCAGAAAGTTCAGTATGTATCTCATGGATATATATTGATACAAGTGACAGTTTATTCTCAGAAGAAGCAAAAATACATGAAAGTAAAGCTTATTGTGTGTAGCTATATAACCCTTAACAGGCTCCCCAACCCTTATTAAATATTTAAAGTTCTTTGAATGCCCTGGGCTGTAAATTTGGAAATATTATTTTGTTTTTCTCTGTGAACTTTCTGTCTGTTGTCCATCTCCCCCTCTTTGGTCTCTCTTCCTTATATCCCCACCTCAAGTGTGTATTAGCTGTATGATCTATGCCAGGCACTGTAATGGGCAGTGGGGCCCCTGCTGCCAAACTTTCCACTCTTAGCTTTTCTACTTTCTGATTTTACTGAGGATTCTCTGAACTCTTTGCCAACATGTCAGTTGGGCACATCTATAAACAGCGAAGTGACTGGGACACAGGAAATATGTGAGATGTTACCCAGCCACAAGCCACTTTACTTATTACAAATGCCACATGTCAAATGATCAGCACAGATAAAAGAATCTTAGGAGTTCATTTCTAAGACAGGCTTCATAGCAACCGTTGGCTTTGACCCAGACACTGAAGGATGGGAGGCAATGAGAAAGCAGCAGAAAGTGTTTCAGGTGCAGGACTCATCAGAGAAAATGCAAGGCAAACTTTGTGGGGGCAATGAGCAGATCAACCTTCCAGTGTAGAAAATGCCTGGCTACAAATAGACAATAACACAATCGAAAAAGAAAAAAAAAGACTGAAGTCAAATGGTGAGATTTCTGAAGAAGTTTTGAAATTTTAAAATGTTATCCTATGGGTTCTGGGGAATCCATAGATGCAAAGGAAAATAACATAATGAAAGTGTCAAAGTGCTTGTGCGTATCTGCGTAAGGGCAGAGGTTTGCCTCTTAGAGACGCTTCTTTTTTCTAAACATATTGAGCAGCCAAGGCCATCATAAATGCTCAGTAATATTTGCTTAGTGACTAGAGGAATGAATAGAGCCTGAAAGACCTGGGGTTTAAGTCATCTTGGCTGCTTACTAGCTTGCTGACCCCCAGGCAGTTACTTCTTAAAGCCTCATTTTCCTCATCTGCAAGGAGGGTCAACGATGCCACCTTTCTCATAATGTAATTGAAAGAACAAAGATAAAGAGCTTAGGAAATTGACTGGCAAACGGAAAAGAAACGTTAGCCACTAATAATTAGAAGTAGAGGTCCCTTAAAATAGAATCAGAGGCATTGGAAGAAAGCATAAAAAGCGATAAATCCAACTTGTTTGCTGCATCGTGGGCCTGAATATCAATAAGACAGCTTATTAAAACTCACTGTGACTGTTTTGCCAATATATTCTTCTAAACTGGTATATATGCCTAGAATTTACTTTAAGCCATCTAAAGAAGAGGCAAGAGAAATACAAGTTCCAAAATGATATGGATTGTGACGTGATTGATCGATGATGTATGAATAATTGGTGAGCTTGCTATCATCTGCAAAATCAGGCAAATAATGAATATTGAATCATTGGAGAATATTAAATTAAGAGCTACAAAGATACAGGGTAGGCCCTGAATCAGTGTTGGTGGAATGAATGAATGAATATTTTCTAAATCCTTATGGAAAGATAGTGCTATAATTTACTAGATACCTATGTTTCAAACTTCTAGCAAACTGAATTTGTCTTCAAGCATTTCCTAAAAATCCAATATTTTTAAAGATGTCTGTAGTAAATTATGTTTAAACCCTTAAGATTGTGATAGTTAACTCTACACCATATGTTCCTGACCATGGTAAGCCACCTTGTCTTCCTTTCTCTAAGGACACTCCTAGCCTTATGGTATATTTGAGTCTTTACTTTTGGACTGTAAACTCAATTGTCAGAAAAATGCAAGAAATTCAAGGATTTATGAATCATTGTGATTAAATAATGCCAAACAACATTAAGAATACAAATAATGGCTTAGAGACATAACTAAAAATGGAAAAAGGTTCTGTTTACTATATGGTGTAGGATCATAAAGTCCAAAGCCTTTAGAAGGACTTGGGGCCATTATGAGTCTATATAGGCCATTTTTTTTAATTAAAAAATTATAAACACCATTAAGCAAATTACAATTTTCAAATTTTAAAATCTGAATAAGTTTTAAATGTTTCAGTTAATTATTAGTGAGTGCTAGAGTATACAATTCAGCTTTTTAGAAAAACTTTTATTTTCTCTAATCATGCTGGTATCATTTAAACAAAAGTATTTGACTGTTGGCTGTGCAAATTAAAATCTGCTGTTGGATCTTGGAGGTGATTAATCAGTAGATAAAACCTTCCCATGTGCCCTTGTCACCATGCTTGGAGAGTAAGTTGGGGCAAGCCCGTTAGCTGTCTAAAAGGCCCCTCCCTTCCCGTTCTTTCTCTATAAGGAATTTCCCTGCTGATGGTCAGAGTCATTTACAGCTTGTCACCTGGCAAACTATTTTGTGGAAAATAAACTCATGTAGCTGAAGGAAAGATTTTATTGAATTATACAAGTAACTTGCCACTACTGGGAAAATCCTATATCCTAAAATCAACCCCTTGAACAACATCCCAAGGCCATCTCAACTCTTTCAGCACTTTATACACAATTTCTAATAAAACAAGTTTGGGGTTTTCTTTTTTTTTCTTTTTTTTTTTTAACCCCAAACTCAGACAAATAGTTCAGACAAATACCTTCAAAGTCAATACAACTTTCTAGGTGACAGAATAATGTTATACCAAAAAGACAAAAACCAAAGCTATAGGAGGCAGAAAGCAACTAAGAGGAACCTATAACCCTGCAACACTGGTGTGTTGAAAGGAATATTAATTACAAGAAGAAACCAAACTTGGGAAAATTCAATAAACACATTAGAAGAGGATAATAATCTGATACTAGAGCATAATTTTACTTTAAAAAATGTACTTATGGCATGTTAATTCAGCAATAATATTATATTCTGACTTTAAATATTCACTACAGTCGAGTTAAATTACATAAATTTTTTCTAATTAGCATTTAGAACAATGCAATTTGAAAGCTAATGGCTTTGTGTAACATACACAGAAAAACTGATTTAAGGATTTCATTTTGACTTAACATGAAAATTGATCTAATGTGTCACAACTCCAGTTCTCAAAAGATTTCTTTAAAAGCCATATGCTTAACTTAACTTGTGTCTACATCTCCTGAAAGAATTGAGGTGCAAAGATTTTTCTGGTAACATTAGGTGCAATCATATAAGTTTATATATTTACACTTACCTATTCGGTAAAGAGATATAATAACTGCGTATTTTACACATATTTTTTATTTGTTAGCACGTTTAAAATTTTTTAAAAATACATGATATCTGGAAGAAAAATCAAATTAATTTTGTGATAATGGCCAGTAACAATATTTATTCCTTCTCTTTCCTCAGCCTTCCCTGACTTATATGAATGACTGTTTTTTCTTCTTTAAACCACAAACTATCATATGTAATATTTAATATGTTCCTTTAAGATACACCTAAATATTGTAAGGAAGTACCAAATTAAAATGGGAGGAATCAGGAAATACTATTTTGTCTCAAGAGTTCAGTACAATTGCTTCAGCTGAGATAAATTCATGAAGACATTTCTAAAATACTTCTACATAAGGATAAAATGATTTCTATGTAAGAAACAATCAGCAGCCAACATTATTATCACCAGAAAATTGTAAGCTAGAATGAGCAATAAAAACATTGTATTTGGAATGAGATATTAGACAATAGCTATTAAAATATTTTACTCAATTTCTATTACACCTTAAAATGAAAGTCATCAAAATGTCATTACAGGCCTGTTCCCCAGATTCTTCAGAGACTGAATTTAATCATTTCAGGAAATTGAGCGCTATTCGACATTCACTTAAATCTTTTGAAATAACAGTAAAGCAAAACACAATGTGAAATTTATAAGACATTTTATATTAAAATATGTCCATATACACACATACATACATACCACATCCTGGGAAATATGTGCCTTCCGATACCTGGAATTCAATATTCCTCGTGAAATTAACCACTCATACAATGCATTACCTTCAAGAAGACCTAAGTAAGAAACCCAAGTTAAGAAGCCACAATTAAGCTTTGCAAAACCTCACTCTTATTAAAGTGCTAAAGTAGCAGTTAAGTAAAAATATCTTCAAAAATCAATTTTTCTTAAATTACATCCACCAAAATTATTGCCTGTTCAACAGAACATAGAACTTTTAACTGCTGTTCAACTAAAGAGCTAAACATTAGTTGAATTAGTTCAATTACACTAATTAATGCATCCTTGTGTGTATTTTCAGAAAACTAACACATTTTGAAGAATTTTTAAGCTGGAAGAGACCATCTATATCACCAAATCCTGTTTTCTCTAACCAGCTCTAAAAACAAAGTTTACATAAAACAGATAAAGATTATTTTAATTGATCCTCAAAATGACCATTTTCTCTAAAATATAAAAATCTACTTATTCTCAAGGCTGAAAGTAAACATACAAATTGTCTGGTTGTTTTTTGTTAATAAAACCTAGGCAATCTTTAGCAAATGACTAACAATAAAATTCCCTAAGATAGTTTCTTCTTTAAACCTTTTATGTTTAGACCAAGGGTTTAAATTTTAAACACTCATTTAGAAAGCAGTTTTCTAATGTTACTGGTAAGAAGTACACGGAAACGGTTTGAAAATTGCACTTTAAAAAATGTTTAATTTTTACCTTTCAGTTCCAGGAGGATGCCACTTCTTATGGAACCCATTTTTCCTGGAGATACTCAGTGTTGGCCAATTTAGAATAAAAACCATTAGCATATCACTATTAAAAGAGAAAACTACACTACAAAGCCGCAATCTCTCTTGGAAGGAATCAGATGGCAGTTATAAGCCATAAATGCCTTTCCTGATACCTTTTTGTTATCATCATCTTATTAGCAGACTGTGTGCTCCCCGCAGCATCAATTAATCAGTTTTTAAGGAAACGGGGAAATGCACGCAGGCTCATCTGCTAAGCACGAGCTGTATACTCCACAGCCTCTTTAATCACCAAGGCTCCTTTTAACAAGGTTCTAGAATGCAAGGACGTCCGGGGACCATTAAGTAAGCATGGAGGCAGAACGTTCCTAGGAGCCACCAATAATGGATACAACTTTCCCTCAAAGAGTCGGCATGAAACTGAAGGCAACCCAGTCGCAGCACACCCGCCCGTCTATGCCTCAGCTCTTCGTGGCAGTTGCCAAGCGGAGGCCAACCCCATCGTAGAAACTACTCCTGACTTCTTAGTGCCCCAGCAGAATCCTGGCATCCGAAGAAGGCCTGTTTCATAAGGAGCCCCAACTAAAGAGAAAGGAAAGAATTGGAAGGTTTACCCTCTCATCCTCCGTCCACCTACAGCCGCATCATCCGAATCAGGAATGAAATGCTAACAGACAAGAAAATGAATGCCAATTTCCTCCACTTTGCTCCAAGTTTCCGAGGCCCCTCCACAATAAAAGATAGCTGAGTGTGGAGGCTGCCTTGTTCCATACCATTAACTCAGAACAAAACATATTTTTAGTGGGACAGCAGTGTTTACTTGTAAGAACTGATGAATGGTTCGCCACCATTTATCACTTGCAGACAAAGACGTTCAGCCACAATTTTGGACATAAATCAAGGTACATGCTCCTCAATTTAAAAAAAAAAAAAAAAGACTGCTTAAGTCCCCAAAACCACAGAGATTGAGGTCAGACTGGCCATAGCAACCAAGAACAGGACTTGGGTCTCTAGAAGGACCTAGCAACCGATAAATGAGTTCAGATCTCTTTTCATCTCCACTGGTGTGAAAGCCAAAATTAAAAAGATTAGATCACCCTGCACCCATTACAAAAGGCGCCACAATGAAAAAGTCATTTCCAGCCTTTGAATCACATCAAATAAATAACATTCATCCCTGCTATAATGAACAACTTTCAAAGTAAATTGAATCTCCATAGTACTGCTTTCCCTGGCTGCACAGTATTTACATAACAATATATCACAGGAAGCTCAGAATGGGTCTTGTAAATGGGGAACTCAGGATAAAAAGCATCTTTAGCCCCGATTACTGTATACTCAGACTGCTTTCCAATTCCCCTCTTTTAAACAATGTGTTGTATCAGGAACACAAACAATGTTTTTAAATTGTGGGAAATGAAAGTTTTCGGTACGTTTTTAAATGCCTGGACTCACCCATTTTGTGGGGCACCAAGAATGTAGAAATCACTTAACCTCCTAAATCCATGCCCTGGATTCATTTTTGTGACAAAGAATTCTCATCTCTGTATACACCCGCTTCTTTGTTCATGCCAGCAGTTTTTACCCCATCTCCTGAATTTTTCTCTATTACTTAAGGTGAAAGCAATTTGCAGATTTTCTTAGCATCTGTCTCATTCCTTATTTGTCATTTCCTCGAAAGTATAAGGTATTCTCCATTGTCATAGCAATGATATCTGTTAAGTTTTAGCAATAACTCCACAGAAAATATTCATCTTCCACAGTCTAATTTTGACAAAATTTCTCCAGGTTATTAACAACAACAAAAAAATTAAGGACAAAAATCTCTAAATACTTAAGCTTCCATAAACTACTGTACAATTCAAATATTTCAAATGGAGTACATTCAAAAAAGAGAGTTAAATCTATGATAAAAATATATCCGCATAATCCTATCTTTCTGTAACAGCTCACGTAGGCATTACTATTTGAACTCCACAGGGAATCTCATTAATTTTTAAAACTCTCTGACCTCAGTACAGTTGAGTGTAAAAATAATTACAAATTAAGAATGAGAGAGCATCCTTGAATTCTACGCGGCCATATGTTCTATGTTACCCAAAACATTGCTAACTATCATCAAACAGCATTTTTTCCAGATATGAATTTAAACAGCACGATAAATGTCACCAGACAGACATTAAAAAGCAACTCACCCTTCTGCCCAGCCCCGCTCACACCTCACCTCCGATGATTCTACTAACAAAGCTCTGAGAACACAGGTTTGCAGGCAAGTGACAGCAGATGATACTCTCAGACAAATATTTCCCTATCGAGACTCCTGCTTTCTAGCTCAATGTCTCTCTCAGCCACAAGGATGCAAAATACAAGAATCGGGGCATAAATATTTTCTTACCTGAAACTTGTCAGAAGGACGGTCCTTGGGTCCTTGTCATTGTTGTCAACTCTGATGCCCCCTCTCTCGCCATCGTAGAAATTGGCTCCACTGTGTTTATTGCCGTGTGCCTCAGTTACAGCTGTGGTACTCATCTGCCTGCATAGAACCTATGAGGGGAAATGAGAGAGAGAGTAAGAGAGAGGGAGGGAGTGGATGTGTGTGCTTGTGTGTGTGTGTGTGTGTGTGTGAGAGAGAGAGAGAGAGAGAGAGACTGCTGACTTGAGACTAAGAACCTGAAACCTCCGGCCAAGACAAGCCTGAATAAAAATGATCAAAGCTCTGCCCTTCATCAGGAGAGCAGACAGATATTTTTTTCTCCTCCACTGAAAAGTGGAACTGTCATTGGGGATTCTCACCAGGAAAGTGCAGAGGCAGACCTTCTCCAGAGTGTCAGCGCTGCCCAGCAGTCCGTGCAGAATACAGGTACCTATTGTTCCAGAGACAGATATGTAGCCAGCCAGTCAGACTCTGACAGATCTCAGCAAACCAGTGAGCCTGCCTTCATTTTAACTCCTTATTTACTAGTGCTTTTTGGTCAAATGCAAAGGTCTTCTCCTCATCCACAAGAGAGAAACGGAGATGATGCAGATGAGCTCTGTGGCAGGAACTGACCCTGTACCTTTTACAAAGAAGGACTTTTTACTACTATTATTGAAATGCTGAATTTGAAGCAACTATCTTATTTTTTCTGGGAAGAAATGAAGCATTAGATTATATGGGGAAGGCTTAGCGAGTAAAAGAAAAATCTTGGCACCCAAGATGAACAGAACAGCCAGTCTTAAAAGGAGGGGAGCAATTGTGGCTCTGGAAAGCAGCCTAGAATATGAAGGGGGTTACCTGAGCCAAAGGGGTCCCAACGTTTTGCAGAGGGGTGTGGCGCACGAAATTCCTTCCGCACAAAAACTGCTCAGGAGACCTCTGTTTTCCTAGGGGTTGGAGTCTTTCTGGTCTCCAGAAGGACTAGACATTTGAAGACCCCATTAGATATTTCAAGCACCCCCCAAACATCTTCCCTCCTCAAAGCCTCACCATTGTCCTAATCATGCCCAAGGCAGTAAAATAAAATTAAGGAAGCTCAGAGAAAAATAACTTGGGCTCTGTTTCCCCTGATGGATCCTGAGACCCAGGGAGTACCTCTGATTCTCTAAATTCCTGGACCTTCTAGATGACAGTGGGTTTCTAACCTTTATCTTCTGTATCAACTGAATAATTTTATTCTGCAAAGTGAAAGAAGGCAAAATTCCTTGCATTTGATTGTTTAGCACTATTAAAAGGCAGGTAATAGAAAAACAAAAGAAAAAGTAGCTTCTCACTGAGTTAAAATAAGAGATAGACTTATGCACCCCCAAAGCCTTAATCCACAAGCACTTTGGACTTTTTTCCATAAAGAACACTAATGTTATTAATTGTTCACATTTACGCAAGAAACAGTGTGCGTATTCTGATATAGTAAGTGTGCTGCTGAGTCTATAAAATGGCTATGAAATTCCTTTGTAAGACCCACACTCAAGCATCACTTTACAAAGCCAGGGGGGAAATACTCAAAGCTGTAGGGGAAGGTTAAAGCATGCATGGCTATTAATAGTAATGAGATATGCTATACATATTTACATGCTGCCCAGGAGCTTCTTCTAAATACCTAGTGTTGTTTTATTTTTTTTAAGAACCAAATAAGAGATTGCATCATGATGTTTCAAGACTATTTAAAAAAAAGGAAAAAAAACAAAAAACAAAAAACAAGACGTAACAAATGCAGTTCCCTCCTTTCATACTGTCTCACAGCCTAAATGGCAGCATTTTGAAACCAGTTCAAGTTAGGCCAGTTTACCTAGAACTCTGTGCAATTAACACAGAACTCTTTTCGAAGTTAAAATTGCCTGATGTGGTGACTTCTGGAAGTCTACCTCTTGTATGGTCTTCAGGGAGAGCTTCTATTATGCTCAGATAGGAAAGGATGTCAAGACGTTACCTGAACAGGGAGGAAAAGTATGCAAGGTCTCTTACTAAACTCATCTTCACCTATGAGACAGCAACAAAACAAGAGAATCCTGTAGCCTGCTTTTGCTAGGTGGAAGAAACAGACATTTTTCAAACCCATTTTAAAGAACACACATATCTTTGTAAGCTTAAGGGATAATCCAATTTATCATGACTGTCTTAATAGCAAAATAGCAGAAGGCCATTCAGTGAAAGAAAGATAGATTATAGGTACACATATAGAACAGAACTGGATCACAGAGGAGGTGACAGCTAGCAGGCAAGGCTCCCACGACTGCTTCTAATGCACCAGTTTAAAAGGGGCATCCAAGCTCTGCTCCTGAGCATGTGATAAGACTTAGGTGTAAGTACATTTAATTAGAGCATTACCCAGGCCCCATCCAGATGTCATTATCTTTTATGGTGGTTTTTTTTTTTCTCTTTTGATCTTTCTGTCCAACTTCTGTTGTCTTCAAAAAACCAAGCTTGGTGTGCCAAACAGATTTTAAATATTCAGCTCTTACTATGTTTGAATATTGACAGTTCTCACAGTCGGGGTCCATTATTTTCTGGAAGCATGTGCAGAGGGTTATCAACATTAATGAGAGTCATGTGCACATGGAAATAAAAACCCGAGGATGCACTCCTGCAAAGTGTGTGTGTGTATAAACGGAAATCAGTATTTCAGCCAGCTATACATTTTTGTTGTTGTTCTTTTATGAGTGAGGGAAAAGATCACTTTTTTTTCTCAATAAAGTTCTTTGTGAGAACTCTGCTAGGATGACTTTGTCCCTGGAACACCCCTGAAGCCTATTACACAGCCCTAAGTTTATAATTCACACTTCAGTCCCCAATTTGCCAAATAATTCATGTCAAGCAGAAGTCCAACATAAAGTGCCAACTGTTTCTTGAAAGGAAAGGGAAAAAAACTGTTTCATGTGCTGGGTTTTTGAGGAATAAACCCATGAGGTGAGGGGCACCACTCATTAACGGTAGCAAGGGGTAGGCTAATTCCCCTGGTACACGGCTGCGTCTCTCTCTCTCTTTTCATCCACATAACTTGAACACGGAGATGCGAAATTAGGCTTCCCAGAAGAAACGTGAAAGGAAAACAGAATATCTTCATTATATTACAGAATAGTCCAATTTTTATAATTTACCCCCAGGACTTGCTACAGACACATTCAGTTACTCATTCACACAATAAACCTCATGCTGATAGAACTTCTGAGTGACTCTCCGGGAACATCGCAGGTAACCAGACTCCAGCAAAGTTAAAAATAGTCTCCCCACCAAATTAAATATTATCTAACTTCTCCACACAGTTATTTAAATATATAGAAGATCACCTCTGTGCATAATCTATAAATGGCTTGGATTACATATTAAAATTCTAATTAAAAGTTTTTGTCTTATCTCAGTTGGCCGATTTGAGATTAGAAAGTAAATTCTGGTTCAGAGTGAAAGCTCATGTGGAATTGAGATTTCTAACAGCTGCAAGTTGGCCATGCTTGGCAGTATCACGAAGTATTTCTAATAGGACAAAAAAATACAAAACTACAAACAACTTCAGAAACCACCTTTAGATCCTGGGTATTTAGTGCCATAAACAGATTCCTCGTGGATGTATTCCACAGAACTTTACTTTCTTGAGAGTTGGAGAGAAACAAAATTTCTCTTGTGTGAGAGGAAAGTATTGCTATATTCAAAACCAATATCTTAAAAATTTGATCATGCAACTGGCTGACTAGAAAACACACAGTGGAATATATAAATTCTCTTCTCAACATTTAAGATCCAAGATGGGATAAATGCTACTTACATTTCCATTTAATTCACTAAGTGAAAACACTATTTCTAGGAGCACTGTTGTGAAAAGTTAGTGAAAATTTGTTGGAAAATATTAGAGACTACTTTACACCACCTAAATGCCGGCAGTATTTAACAGTTCAGCCATTTGGTAATTAATAGAAGGAAAAGTATGCATTTTTCCCTAACAATCCCCTCACTGCAGCAGAATAATACAGATTATATAGAGTCTCCATAATCAACTTTCTGATACAGAGTTTAAATTAGGGAAACATTTGGTTTCAGAAAAACTCCATATATTTTATTCATTAATTAGTAAGCAACCAGATATTTGGAGATAAGGGTATTCTGTTTTCCTTATTCTCCAAGAGCTGTTGGAAGTCACATCTGACAAGATAGGTAGAGACAACAGAATGCTAATATTTTGAATAGTAACAAAGGAAAAACATTTGCATTGTTCCATGTGTAAAGGAAACAATATGTTTTCCATGTTTCCATAAATGTTCTCCTTAAGGGGTCTCAGACTTACAGCACAATGAGAAAAAAAAAATTAACATAGAGCTGATTGATGAGAGTTCATATTCAACACAAAAACATAGGGAAGAAGTTGGGAAACTCCCAGAGGAAATTAGGCAGAAAAGTTAGTCAAGATTTCCTCACATTTATTTTGTACAGCATTTTAAAAATCACAGAATATTCCCTTCAAGAAACTACAATTGGAAGTTTTGTTAAAAGTATCCTGTATCCTGTTTTTCGGGTAAGTTAGGACCTACCTGACTTCTCCAACAGCTGTTTGCAGAGCTTCACAGGAAGTGGGAGAGTGGCTGATGCCCCACAGCTCCAACTGGAAGTGCTCCCCTCTCTTCACTCTGTCACGTGAAGTCTTCCCATCCAAGTCTTTTGATAAAAGTCAGGATAAAGCATGATTTATTAATATGGTAAAGTCATTACAATCTTCAGGGAAAATGTTATTGGAGCTTTCCCTAGCTACTGCTGTTTAAGGAAGTCTTTAAAAACCAATTTAATTTCCTTCCACCCAGTCAAGTTTTCTCCACAGATAATTGGTTTTCATTATATGCACAAAAAGCATCAGTGAAGTCAGTGTGTATGAGGCATTTAAATATTTTCAAATGAAAGCCTGCACATATTTATGTTTGGCTACCCAAATACACACTTTCATTCGACTCTGTATCACTGACCATTTAACGACACCCTTTTAATACGAGAGCACCATGGAAATTGAAAAGGCTGCACAAACAGCCAAGTTAGTCATTAGTAATTGTAGAAGTTAAATAAAGTTGAAATGGTAGATGTCATATTCTTTTATTTTAAACAAGTATATTATTATAAAGCAAAGTGTTCTCTCTGCTAATTGTGCTGAATTTTTACATGCTTACAACTAGAATGCTCCTGTTTTTATTTTCAAATCCTTAATCATTTCACTGGGAAAAAAAAAACTCTAATATTTTTTCTAATCATAATTTACACAACAGCCCTTTTAGGATTTATAGAACTCACCTCAGTATATTATCATCATCAAAAGTGTGTTTGAGATGCTGGTACAGAATCACTAATTGTTCGTAAGTACCTTGAAACATTAGATTAGCGATGTTTATAATTGTCTAAATAGAGCATGACGATATGAAATCAATTACCATGCACATCAATCTTTGACATTTCATTTCAATGCATTACAACTGTGATAAAGTTGCCATAAACTTTTTTTTAAGAAGTCACAGTCTCTATTGCCTGAGAATCTGACTAATGAAGTAGTATTCAATTGCAAACATTGAAAAGACAAGCATCGTAGCATATGCAATGCTGAAACTGGTTTACTTACTTGAATTTTCATCTTCCTCTGAATTAAGGCTACTATTGAATTTGCAGAATTTCACACTGGAGAATTTTTCAGTGTCCTCTTGACCTCATAGTCCCTCCACCACAGGTGAACTATTATTAAATAAAAAGTTCCTTATTTCAACATCCATATAACTCTTTTAAAAGTCACTTAACTTCTGAGCATTGATGAGATATTCTGAAACTTCCTCCTCGACACAGGTGTTTGTTGCTGTCTGTTGTCAAATCAAATTCATCACAGCTTGTGTAGTCAGGATCCTTCCTTTTTGACTCCTAAGGGTCCAGGGTGCTAAAGTGAGAAGACTTCTCCTTGGTATTTATTTGCTTTTTGATTGAAAGGAGAGGGTGAGTGATTTTTTTTCCCCCTCTTTTCTTTCAATTCAAAAGCAAAAACAGACATACTTTTCTAAGTTGAATTTGGGTCTGAGGTTTATTCCATTTCTGAATGAAACACAAACCAAAATAAAACATAGAGCAGAACAAATTCATTGTGCCCGATTCCATCAAGTCACTGTGATTTAAAAGAAAAAGACAATCAAATGAGAAAAGAAACATTCGAAGCAAATTAGTTTCTTCCCTCTGTCCCACACTACCCGCTTAAACCCCTGACCTCTCCGCAGGCCCCCGTCTTCCTCCTGTTGAATAGTAACTATTTCTGAACAGACACTTAATGAAGCTAAGGTCAGGCTGCTTCCAATTGGCATTTGCAGTGATAACAAATCAGAAATGATAGCATCACACAGATTTATGAATTTTTTACCCCTGCAGTCACAAACATCAGACGTTTACTTTATAAAGAGAGCTTTTAGATCCTTCCTGCAGTTTCCATAGTGATTTCATTTTTTCCCTTTTATCACAGATTGGCTGAAGAGCTGCTACCCTTTGTGCGTTAAAAGGCTTGTGCTACCAACTGTCGATATAAAAGGTAGCTGAGACAGAGACGCAATATATATACTGCCAAAAATAATTGAAACAGAGACATGTTGGTGAAAGGTTCCAGAAGAATTTTTTTTTCTGTATCAATGTGATAGTACAGGAGAAAATAATTTCGCCTGAATTCTCGTAATTACTTTGAGTTAAATGTAGTTGTATTTTACGCTGTGTACCATACTTATATTAAAACACTCATCATACAAAACATAATCCTTTCATAAAAGGGTTTAATATAGCTTACACTGTTCCAAGTGTCTGGGCTTGTTAAACATAAAAGTTCATTATGAAAACATTTTCACTTCAGTTACTTTAGTTTCGGCTGCAATGTTTACTTCAGTGTTTATTCTTCTTATCTATCAGCTGATTCAAATTTTTTTCTGTTAAGAAAAGTGCACTGCATTTTCAAATTAATCTAGACTGTCCTTAGCAAAACAGTAAAAACCTGGGGAAGAAATTTGCTCATTTCTTTCTAGCCTTGATAAAGTAATGGCTCAGTACTTAATCTGGTTGTACACTGTTTTATGTACTTCTTTTCCCTATTAAAACTGAGCATTTAAGGGAATTTTAAATGTTAAACTGATTTTTCTTTCAGCTTTCATGTTATTTAATAATGTTGGCACCTGAATAATCCTACTTATAGGTTGCTATACTCCTAAGAGAAATGTCTACTCTCTAACTACTTATTAAATATATCAGATTTGTCACAATGCTATAGATGCTTTACAAGTAAACTTTAAGCTTTAAATATGTTTTTTAAGATTATGATGAAAATAGCCCCATTGTTAATTGTTTTTTAAGATTATGATGAAAATAGCACCATTGTTAATTACCACAGAAGTACATATTCTATTTATATATATTAAACTATTGAAATGACAGTAAATATAATCGTCATTTTAGGAAAAAAAATAACATTTCTATCAATGTACTTAAGCTACATAATAGATATAGTTTTGTATATTTCATACTAAAACCTTTGAATTTCCATAAGATGTAGAAATCTATGTACTTTTCCCTTTGGCTATTACAACAAATACTCTATTCCATGTCAGGTTTTTTTCTTTTTTTAATATCCAAAGAGCATAGAGCCTAAATAGGCTAGCTATTCTGAATTTTTATTCAGTGTGAACAAAATTATATACCATAATAAGATTTCTTCTTCTTTTCATTCCACTTTCATCAGATAAAGTAGCTACAATATGGATTTTGAAAGAGAAAAGTATAAGTTGACTTGGTGGTGGTGATGGTTTAGTCACTAAGTTGTATCTGACTCTCTTGACCCCATGGACTATAGCCCACCAAGCTTCTCTGTCCATGAGATTTCCCAGGCAAGAATTCTGGAGTGGGTTGTCATTTCCTTCTCCAGGGAATCTTCTCATCAAAGGGATCAAACTCTTGCATTACAGGCAGACTCTTTACTGACTGAGCCAACAGGGAAGTCCCATGAGTTGATTTATATGGTGAGAATCTTAAAAGATGGTAAGGTAGGTAGACATTGTTAAAGGATGCTACTTTGGTCAAGTTCTTTGAGGATCAAGGAATAGGGATTCCCTTGAGTTATCCTGGCTAGTGGCGTAGTTGAGTGTGAGAAGACACTGAGTAGTAATAAACAAAGAAATCTCCTACTGATATACTGAACCATACTACTGAACCTCACAGAGAATAAAATGGGAGTCAAAGAAGCACTAAAGACCTTGCCAGTTAAAATTTTGGGTTCAGTGACTGAACAAATTATTATTGAACACATCAGATACCAGACACTTTGGTAGATGTCTGGTGTACATTTGTAAATAAGAGCCATTATCTTTGCCTTCATGGAGCTTAGTCAGGAGGAGATAGAGGGGAAAAGGAGTTAACAAGCAAATAAAATATATATTGTATTAAATAAAATCATAGTGCCTCCAAGAACAACATCTGTAATGCAAGAACAGAAGAATGAAGCTACCACAAACCACTTGTATGGGATGAGTGTTCCAGACAAAGGAAGATCATTCTTGTTTGAAGAAGATGAAGATAAGACCAATGTGAATGCAGCAAGATGAGTGAGGGTGATGGTGGTTTATAATTTCATTAGAGAGTGCACAGAATGTGGCTTCAAGTCAGTTAGTCCTAAACATATAAGGGTATCACTGAAGAGTTTAAACAGAGAAGTGATGTGATCAAAGTTCATTTTTAAAGATCATTCTGGATGCCATGTTTCAAACAGATTAGAATAACCCAAATGTAGAGACAAGCAAATAAATTGTAGAGACCCAGTAAAGAGATGCTGGTGCCCTAGAGTAGGGAGATGCTGTCAAGATGGGAAAATGAAGATGGATTTGAGTAGACGGAGGGGGAAGAATTGTTAACATGTGGAGATGGATAGGCTGGTGTGGGTAGTGAGTCAGAAGTGAGAGGTAACAATTTCTAGATTGTTGTGAATGACAACTATGGGAAGGGGAAAACAGTAAAAGGACATATTTGATGGGGTGGGAAGAGCAAAAGTTTACTTTTGGATACATTAGATTGAAACATCTTTGGATGTCTCAGAGATATGGTTTGGGTTGGAAACATAAAACTGTGAGTTTTCAGCATATAGGTAGTATTTACAGAGAAGGCAATGGCACCCCACTCCAGTACTCTTGCCTGGAAAATCCCATGGATGGAGGAACCTGGTGGGCTGCAGTCCATGGGGTCGCTAGGAGTCGGACACGACTGGGCGACTTCACTTTCAGTCTTCACTTTCATGCATTGGAGGAGGAAATGGCAACCCACTTCAGTGTTCTTGCCTTGAGAATCCCAGGGATGGGGGAGCCTGATGGGCTGCTGTCTATGGGGTCCCACAGAGTTGGACATGACTGAAGTGACTTAGCAGCAGCAGCAGCAGGTAGTAGTTAAAGATACTTCATTTCCAGGGGAAAAAAAATCATCTAGGAAAAATCTGTACAGAAAAAATAAAAGAAAATGAGTCCTAAGCTAGAGATCTGGAAATGTCAACATCAGAAGGTATGACAAAAGGAGATGAGAAACAACCGAAGAGATAAGGAAAAAACAAAGAGACATCAGGCCCCAGAAGATAAGAAGAAGCTATTTCAAGAGGGATGGAATGGTCAGCTGAGTAGAATATTATGAAAAGGTCAAGGAATATAGAAATAAAAAAGAGTACTTTGAAATTTAATGTTCATTGGTGACATTATGGAATACCAGAGGTAAAAACTACACTGAAATGGGTCAAGGGATGACTGAGAGGTAAGGAAGTGGAGATCTCACATTTAGACAAATCTTTGGGAAGTTTGGTCATGAAAGAAAGCAGATGGTATAACAACTGTTGGGGAGGAGGTGAAGTTGAGGGAGACTTCCTTCTACACATTCAATATGGAAGAGTCTGGAGCATGTTAACTATGATGGGATTCATCCATGTATAAAGAAGAGTTTATTGATTGAGGAGAAAGAGAGAACGAGGGAAGAGCTGAAGACTTTGACAAGGCAAGAAGGGGTAGAATTTACAGCACCCGTGGAAGAGTGAAACTTTCTAGAGAAGGCACGGTTCCACCAGTATCACAGGCGGCAATGAAATGAAGATCTAAGAAGAAGCATGTAGGTGTGTAGATTTGGGGCTAAAAAGAGGAGGATATTCCTCACAGATCAAGAGAACAAAGTGTGAGTCAAAGTGATCAGCTAAGAGCAAGGGGAGAAGAAAGGATCTGGAAGTTTGAAAAGAAAGCACGAAATATGTCATTTTGTGTTAAAGAATTATTCATAACACTTGTTAAAGACACTATCTGAGCCACCGGGGAAGCCCATGAAAGACAGTAGGAAGACTATTTGAGAGAGACCACTGCATTTGGGGGGTTTGCCGTAGGGAAGAGAGATCAGCTTACCTCACAATACAACAAGGACAAGTGGAAATTTATAGCCAAGGAGAACAGTGGGTGTTAATGGGTGGTAAATTTTTAAGAAGAAAGAAACATCAAGGGTAAGGCGGATTCTAGCTAAACCAACCTGACAGGATTCTTGCTGAAGGGAGGCCAGGGTGATAAGATACCAAGAGTTGAGGGGATAAAGGATTTGATCAGAAAATAGAGGGAAACAGTGACAGACTTTATTTTCTTGGGTCCCCAAATCACTGCAGATGGTGACTGTAGCCATGAAATTAAAAGATGCTTGCTCCTTGGAAGAAAAGCTATGACAAATGTAGATAGTGTATTAAAAAGTAGAGACATTACTTTGTCAACAAAGGTCCATCTTGTCAAAGCTATGGTTTTACCAGTAGTCATGTATGGATGTGAGAGTTGGACCATAAAGAAGGCTGAGCACTGAAGAATTGATGCTTTTAAACTGTGGTGTTGGAGAAGACTCTTGAGAGTCTCTTGGACTGCAAGGAGATCAAACCAGTCAATCCTAAAGGAAATCAGTCCTGAATATTCATTGGAAGGACTGATGCTGAAGCTGAAACTCCAATACTTTGGCCAGCTGATGCAAAGTGCCGACTCCCCTGATGCTGGGGAAGACTGAAGGTGGGAGGAGAAGGGGACGACTGAGGACAAGATGGGTGGATGGAATCACTGACTCAATGGACATGAGTTTGAACAAGCTCTGGGAGATGGTGAAGGACAGGGAAGCCCAGGGTGCTGCAGTCCATGGGGTCGCAAAGAGTCGGACATGACTGAGCAATTGAACAACAAAAAAGGGTAATCAGATTCCAAGGATGGTAGATTTTTCTAAACTGACTCAGCAGGATTTTTGCTAAAACTGGACTAAGCAAGCCAAGGACAGAGCCCAAGGTCAGGGCTTAATTATGAAAGGGCTCAGAGGAATCTGTCCAGAGTTTGTCATTCATTGAGAGAGTCTTTGTCATTGGTGGGGTAGAAATATGAGTTTACTAGATAAATATAGATGAGCTGTCAGGCAGATTTGAGGTTTACAGTCTTGAATCTAAATGAAATAAAACTCTGGATGCATGTGTGATTTTTTTTTCCCAATGAACTTTAACCATTTCATCTGAGAAGTTACCAGTCTGGGGCTTTGCCAAGAAAAACGAGAAAGATATTAGATAAAATGAATTGGAACATTTGCTAGGCTGTGTTGTTTTAATGGACTATGGAATCATGTCTTGAGAAGGAGGGAAAAGAAGACTTTCCTTTCTCCTCACAAATGAGAATGGGTAGGGCTAATGGGCTGTTGGTTTTGACAAGGTTGAAGACAATAAATGAGACGGAAGGATGTGAGACTACAGTCTGAAACTGAGATATCAGAGGGAGAATAGTTCCAATCAAGACCATGAGAGTACATAACTGCTACTGAATGAAGAAACAGGCCACTGGTAACAGGAAGTTAAAGCCCTGAAAGTTATATAGGGTCAAGGAACAGGGTTGCCTTTCTGGAACATGATAAACATTTCCTGCATAAAAAACTCCTGGTAAAGGACAATGTGTTCTAAGAAGAATGTTCTTAGCAGAGACTTTCCAACTAGATCATAAGAGTGATAAAACTGCATTTGAGAGAGAGGAAAATGGCCCAAAAATTGTAGAAAAGAGGTTCATATGACTAGTGAACAGTAGGTAAAAGGTGCATAAGTTCTCAAGTAACAGGAAATGTGTCATAAATAATAAATGTACATTCCAATACATATTTATGAATGAGCAATATTTGGACAATAAATTGAAATGAGACAGTCAACAAAAGAAACAGGTATGATCTTAAAGTATTTCTGATGTTTGAAATGATAGGAGTCATGATAAGACTATGACAATGAAAATGTGTATTTTGCTCAAAATCAATATGTTTAATGGAAGTGGTGGAAGTAAAACACAGTGTACCTAAAAAGAGGATGCCAGTAGAGAAATGCAGATAAAAAGAACTTGAATAAAAATGAAAGAGAAAAGGAACAAGAAGGCTAATGCCATTGGGGAGTTCTGCAGATATCCCCGCTAGAAAAGACAATTTATAAAATAAATAACTATAGGAATAAGACATGACAATGTTGAGTAACTCCAATGATCTGCGCTTGTTCAGAAAGTCTCCTTCTGTTCCAAAGGAACAACCTGATACCTCCAAGTCAACCCTTGCAATAGTTTTGACTCTCAGAAGATGGAATACACAATGAATGGGGCAGAGTCACTGAGCTTCATTCTGACCAATAAGGAAGCACTGAATTCTTTTAAAACAAAAATGTACTGAGATGCTGTTGTGTGTTTTGCTGGAAACCAAAATAGACCCTAAGGACAAAAGACAATATTTCTTGGGGTTAAAATGATGGTAGCCTAGGAAGAACATGTCTATTTCTTGTGGTTTGTAGTAGCCACAGAAGAGAAATATGTACTATGTTAAGTGGATTTCAGAAAGTTTTAGGGAAATATAGATGGGATTCTATGTGTGCCAGGAAGAACTCAAGAGGGAAGAGGTCTCAAGGATGATGAGAATTCTTAGAATAACTTTAGCATAAAAAAAATATGAATAAGGAAAATTTGAAGAAAGCAGTGTTGCTTGACAGTGTACATTTTTAAAGTGCTTGATTGAATAGAGTCATATAAAAAAGATAGAAAGAAAAACATATATCCAAGCATGGAAAGAATAGGAGGCCCAAGAGCTATTACTATACGATGCTATCAGAAAGGGAAAAATGAAACAAGCATTTTAACCTGTTTAACCTGTTTTTCAGGGGGAAAAAAAAAAAAAAAACTGGAAAGGGATCAATTCACTCCTGGGGGGAAATGAAGTCATTCATTCATGCAGCTATCCAGCAAGCTGTTACAGAGTTCTCACTGTGCAGTTGGTACTATACAAGCATGAAGTTGGAAAGCACACCTTGTCCTCAAATAAAAACAGCAACAACAAACGTAAAAGTAATAGTTACTAATAAATGAGTGCCTACCATGAAACAGGAACGTTTAAAGCAGTTTCCATATGTTAGCTATTGAGTTCTATTAGGAACTCTATGGAGAGATATTAATACTATCTCCATTTTAAGATGAGAGTTTCTGATATAGAGAAAGGTTAACCAAATTGTTCAACATCACACAATTTATACAGAAGAAAGAAGTGAAAGTGAAAATCACTCAGTTGTGTCTGACTCTTTGCAACCCCATGGACTATACAGTCCACGGAATTTTCCAGGCCAGATTACTGGAGAGGGTAGCCTTTCCCTTCTCCAGGGGATCTTCCCAACCCAGGGATCAAACCCAAGTCTCCCTCACTGCAGGTGGATTCTTTACCAGCTGGGCCACAAGGGAAGCCCAAGAATACTGCAGTGGGTAGCCTATCCCTTCTCCAGCAGATCTTCCTGACCCAGGAATCGAACCAGGCTCTCCTGCATTGCAGGCAGATTCTTTACCAATTGAACTATCAGGGAAGCCCTTTATACAGAAGGGCCAAGGTTTAAATTGAAGGGAAAGTCTGTAAAATCCACAAATCTCTTATCAGAAACTCTTGGAGACAGACATGTTTTAGAATTCAAAAATGTGGGGGAAATATAAAATAATATACACACTATTTCAAAAAATCCCCAGTATAGTCTGAGGCAGTGGTTGTAATACATTAACAATTTTGTAGTGAAACATATTGGTTTAATACTAAATGGAATAACAAATAAAGATTGTAAACTCCATCCCTCAGTTCATGTGTAGACTTGTGGTCACATGTATTTTAGTATAAGTTGAAGGAGAGAGAGATCTCTGAGAAAGGATGAAAAAAGAGGCGGGGGAAGGAAAAAGGAAGGAAGAAAGAAGATGGAGAGAAGGAGGAGGGAGAAACCTTGGTTTTCAGTTCTTTTCTAATTTAGGAATCATCAATAAAAAAATTTGGACCTCTATTCTGTATAAGGGCTCCTCTGATGGTTCAAACTGTAAAGAAGCTACCTATAATGCAGAAGACCTAAGCTCAAGCCCTGGATTGGGAAGATCCCCTGGAGAAGGGAATGGCTACCCACTCCTGGAGAATCCCATGGACAGAAGAGCCTGATGGCTATAGTCCATAGGGTTGCAAACAGTCAGACAAAACTGAGTGACTAACACTAATTATTTAACTAAATATTCTATATAAATTGCAGAGGAATAAAACAAAAGTGAAATTCAAAGTATTTAACAAGAGTATAGCTGGGGCACTGACCAATGAGAATGAAATAATGAAAACTAGCACTGGGGGTGAGATCCTAAAGACCCTTCCATGTCAGGAATTAACTTTAAGTTGATTACATTTAGTTGTTATATTTTAAGGAAGTCAAACAATATCAGAGATAGGTCATGGGGCTGCCAAGAGAGAGTGAATGAGAACAGTGGATGGAAAGGTAACCTTGAGATAACAACTTTTTAAAACAAACAAGATTTCTTTCACCAGTGTTTTATAGTTTTCTATATATAGGTATTTAGTTTCTTTAGGTAGATATATTCCTAAGTATTTTATTCTTTCCATTGCAATGGTGAATGGAATTGTTTCCTTAATTTCTCTTTCTGTTTTCTCATTATTAGTGTATAGGAATGCAAGGGATTTCTGTGTGTTGATTTTAAATCCTGCAACTTTACTATACTCATTGATTAGTTCTAGTAATTTTCTGGTGGAGTCTTTAGGGTTTTCTATGTAGAGGATCATGTCATCTGCAAATAGTGAGAGTTTTACTTCTTCTTTTCCAGTTTGGATTCCTTTTATTTCTTTTTCTGCTCTGATTGCTGTGGCCAAAACTTCAAAAAAACTATGTTGAATAGTAATGGTGAAAGTGGGCACCCTTGTCTTGTTCCTGACTTTAGAGGAAATGCTTTCAATTTTTCACCATTGAGGATAACGTTTGCTGTGGGTTTGTCATATATAGCTTTTATTATGTTGAGGTATGTTCCTTCTATTCCTGCTTTCTGGAGAGTTCTTATCGTAAATGGATGTTGAATTTTGTCAAAGGCTTTCTCTGCATCTATTGAGATAATCATATGGTTTTTATTTTTCAATTTGTTAATGTGGTGTATTACATTGATTGATTTGAGGATATTGAAGAATCCTTGCATCCCTGGGATAAAGCCCACTTGGTCATGGTGTATGATCTTTTTAATGTGTTGTTGGATTCTGACTGCTAGAATTTTGTTAAGGATTTTTGCATCTATGTTCATCAGTGATATTGGCCTGTAGTTTTCTTTTTTTGTGGGATCTTTATTAGGTTTTGGTATTAGGGTGATGGTGGCCTCATAGAATGAGTTTGGAAGTTTACCTTCCTCTGCAATTTTCTGGAAGAGTTCGAGCAGGATAGGTGTTAGCTCCTCTCTAAAATTTTGGTAGAATTCAGCTGTGAAGCCCTCTGGACCTGGGCTTTTGTTTGCTGGAAGATTTTTGATTACAGTTTCAATTTCCGTACTTGTGATGGGTCTGTTAAGATTTTCTATTTCTTCCTGGTCCAGTTTTGGAAAGTTGTACTTTTCTAAGAATTTGTCCATTTCTTCCACGTTGTCCATTTTATTGGCATATAATTGTTGATAGTAGTCTTTTATGATCCTTTGTATTTCTGTGTTGTCTGTTGTGATCTCTCCATTTTCGTTTCTAATTTTATTGATTTGATTTTTCTCCCTTTGTTTATTGATGAGTCTGGCTAATGGTTTGTCAATTTTATTTATCCTTTCAAAGAACCAGCTTTTGGCTTTGTTAATTTTTGCTATGGTCTCTTTTGTTTCTTTTGCATTTATTTCTGCCCTAATTTTTAAGATTTCTTTCCTTCTACTAACCCTGGGGTTCTTCATTTCTTCCTTTTCTAGTTGCTTTAGGTGTAGGGTTAGGTTATTTATTTGACTTTTTTCTTGTTTCTTGAGGTATGCCTGTATTGCTATGAACTTTCCCCTTAGGACTGCTTTTAAAGTGTCCCACAGGTTTTGGGTTGTTGTGTTTTCATTTTCATTAGTTTCTACGCAAATTTTGATTTCTTTTTTGATTTCTTCTGTGATTTGTTGGTTATTCAGCAGCATGTTGTTCAGCCTCCATATGTTGGAATTTTTAATAGTTTTTCTCCTGTAATTGAGATCTAATCTTACTGCATTGTGGTCAGAAAAGATGCTTGGAATGATTTCTATTTTTTTGAATTTTCCAAGGCTAGATTTATGGCCCAGGATGTGATCTATCCTGGAGAAGGTTCCATGTGCGCTTGAGAAAAAGGTGAAATTCATTGATTTGGGATGAAATGTCCTATAGATATCAATTAGGTCTAACTGGGCATGGATTGGAAGAATCAATATAGTGAAAATGAGTATACTACCCAAAGCAATTTATAGATTCAATGCAATCCCTATCAAGCTACCAATGGTATTCTTCACAGAGCTAGAATAAATAATTTCACAATTTGTATGGAAATACAAAAAACCTCGAATAGCCAAAGCTATCTTGAGAAAGAAGAATGGAACTGGAGGAATCAACCTACCTGACTTCAGGCTCTATTACAAAGCCACAGTTATCAAGACAGTATGGTACTGGCACAAAGACAGAAATATTGATCAATGGAACAAAATAGAAAGCCCAGAGATAAATCCACACACATATGGACACCTTATCTTTGACAAAGGAGGCAAGAATATACAATGGATTAAAGACAATCTCTTTAACAAGTGGTGCTGGGAAAACTGGTCAACCACTTGTAAAAGAATGAAACTATAACACTTTCTAACACAATACACAAAAATAAACTCAAAATGGATTAAAGATCTCAACGTAAGACCAGAAACTATAAAACTCCTAGAGGAGAACATAGGCAAAACACTCTCTGACATACATCACAGCAGGATCCCCTATGATCCACCTCCCAGAATATTGGAAATAAAAGCAAAAATAAACAAATGGGACCTAATTAAACTTAAAACCTGCACAACAAAGCAAACTATTAGCAAGGTGAAAAGGCAGCCTTCAGAATGGGAGAAAATAATAGCAAATGAAGCAACTGACAAACAACTAATCTCAAAAATATACAAGCAACTCCTACAGCTCAACTCCAGAAAAATAAATGACCCAATCAAAAAATGGGCCAAAGAACTAAATAGACATTTCTCCAAAGAAGACATACAGATGGCTAACAAACACATGAAAAGATGCTCAACATCACTCATTATCAGAGAAATGCAAATCAAAACCACTATGAGGTACCATTTCACGCCAGTCAGAATGGCTGCGATCCGAAAGTCTATAAGCAATAAATGCTGGAGAGGGTGTGGAGAAAAGGGAACCCTCTTACACTGTTGGTGGGAATGCAAACTAGTACAGCCACTATGGAGAACAGTGTGAGATTCCTTAAAAACTGGAAATAGAACTGCCTTATGATCCAGCAATCCCACTGCTGGGCATACACACTGAGGGAACCAGAAGGGAAAGAGACACGTGTACCCCAATGTTCATTGCAGCACTGTTTATAATAGCCAGGACATGGAAGCAACCTAGATGTCCATCAGCAGATGAATGGATAAGAAAGCTGTGGTACATATACACAATGGAGTATTACTCAGCCATTAAAAAGAATACATTTGAATCAGTTCTAATGAGGTGGATGAAACTGGAACCTATTATACAGAGTGAAGTAAGCCAGAAAGAAAAACACCAATACAGTATACTAACACATATATATGGAATTTAGAAAGATGGTAACAATAACCCTGTGTACGAGACAGCAAAAGAGACACTGATGTATAGAACAGTCTTATGGACTCTGTGGGAGAGGGAGAGGGTGGGGAGATTTGGGAGAATGGCATTGAAACATGTATAATATCATGTATGAAATGAGTCACCAGTCCAGGTTCGATGCACGATACTGGATGCTTGGGGCTGGTGCACTGGGACGACCCAGAGGGAGGGTATGGGGAGGGAGGAGGGAGGAGGGTTCAGGATGGGGAACACAGGTATACCTGTGGTGGATTCATTTCGATATTTGGCAAAACTAATACAATATTGTAAAGTTTAAAAATAAAATTAAATTAAAAAAAACAAACAAACAAGAGGAAAGATTTCAATATAATACCACCAGTACCTTGGAGAGAGACCATTACATTATATCATTTTAGCATTGGCTGTTATAAATATATACATATACACAGAGTAGTACAGCAAAGAGAAGAAACATCTAATACATGGAAGTAGTTATATGAGGGAAGGAAGGTGATCAGAGAATGGTTTCCTTATTATACTTATATTTTAAGAATGATGGAAATGATAGCAAACACTGAAATTTTACACATGCTGGGTACTATTCTAAATATCTTATATGCATTCAGTTCAGTACTCAGTCAGACTCAGTCAAGTCTGACTCTTTGCAACCCCATGAATCACAGCACGCCAGCCCTCCCTGTCCATCACCAACTCCCAGAGTTCACTCAAACTCATATCCATTGAGTCAGTGATGCCATTAGCTCCTTTAATTCTCGCAACAGCTCTACAAGGGGGTGCTAATTTTACCCCCAGTTCACAGATGAAGAAACTGAGGCACAGAGCAGTTGAAAACTTTTTGCAGGCTAAACGGTCACTAGGTTTTGGGCCTAGGTCTGAAGCTAGGTAGTCTGGCTCCTGAGTTCACATGCAAAAACACATCATTCACACCACACTGTAAGTCCAGCTTTACACATTACTCCATCACATAGGACCAAGAATCTGAGCCCAGGATCAGAACACATTCATTTTCATATCTCCTTTCATTTCTCAGCAACCAGGATATGGTAGGCGCACAATAAATAGTTGTTATTGTTGCTCTCAAGTGATATAAAGTTTGAAAGAGTCTATGTAGGAAAAGTGGAGAAGATTCTAGACAGGGAATCCAGTGTGAGCAAAGGTAGCAACTCCTTTTGTGATTCCATCTTCATTACCAAGGGAAATAACCCTCAAGATAAAAAGGACAGAAATAATATAGCCTATAGACTCAAAATCCTCCATGAACCAGTCCTGTCCCAGAAATGTATGAAAATGCTAGATTAAAACAGAAAGCTTAGTAAGGACTGAGTGGATTGGAGAGTGGATGACCAACCCAAAGACATTCAAATCCAGGCTTCTGGAAGCACTAGTTTGGCTTAGAGGGACTAAGAAGTGAGATGATTTAAAAAAGAGCATTTAGGGACTTTGAAAAAAATTCAAGTCACAAATACGATGAACAGGTAGGATCATTTTTTGTCCTCTAGATTTATGAGCCTATAAATCAGTGAGTCTGACATCAACTACTGGAGAAAATGCTACTAGAAATAATTGAATGGCTATGTTATGAGCAATTAACAAAGGAAACAGAATAAATTGGAAGGCCCCCTGGATTCTTTAAGAAATGAGTAATCCTGAACAAAATATATTTCCTTCTTTGATAGGGGTTTTCCAAACAAGCAGATCATTGTCCTAAGACTTATTGCAGATAAGATGGAGAAACCTGAAACAGGTCTGTAGCTAAGAAATCTTGGCCTCTGTCCTCAGCCCTGGAGACACTCTATAAAGAGTATTATGTTGAAGTCAAGGGATCCAGCATGTGACGGGACCATGAGCTGTGGGGGCCCATCCAGATGGCACAGCCAGGTTGATAAAATAACTTGAAACCACATCAATATGTAGAGTAATAAGGATATTTGGCCTAGAAAAGGCAACAGTGGGAAGGGAGTACAAAATGCCATCCTTAACAGCTTTAAGGAGGCTTCCCTGGTAGCTCAGGTGGTAAAGAATCTGCCTGCAATGCTGGAGACTCAGGTTCAATCTCTGGGTCAGGAAGATCTCCTGGAGAAGGAAATGGCAACTCACTCTAATATTCTTGCCTAAGAAATCCCATGGAGGGGGAGCCTGGTGGGCTACAGCCCATGGGATCGCAAAGAGTTGGACACAACTGAGCAGAGATTACTTTGCCAACAAAGGTCCGTCTAGTCAAGGCTATGGTTTTTCCAGTGGTCATGTATGGATGTGAGAGTTGGACTGTGAAGAAAGCTGAGCGCCAAAGAATTAATGCTTTTGAACTGTGGTGTTGGAGAAGATTCTTGAGAGTTCCTTGGACTGCAAGGAGATCCAACCAGTCCATTCTGAAGGAGATCAGCCCTGGGTGTTCTTTGGAAGGACTGATGCTAAAGCTGAAACTCCAGTACTTTGGCCACCTCATGCAAAGAGTTGACTCATTGGAAAAGACTCTGATGCTGGGAGGGATTAGGGGCAGGAGGAAAGGGGGATGACAGAGGATGAGATGGCTGGATGGTATCACCAACTCGATGGACGTGAGTTTGAGTGAACTCCGGGAGATGGTGATAGACAGGGAGGCCTGGCTTGCTGCGATTCATGGGGTTGCAAAGAGTCAGACACGACTGAGTGAATGAACTGAACTGAACTGAGTGACTAACACTGAATACACAGAATAGGAAAGAATGAGGTGTAAACATATTATAGGCTCCCTTCTAGGACAATGGAATCTCAGTTTCTGGATCCCCATGGCTCTTGGGAAAATATCTTTCTAGTAAATGAGACAGACTCAGAATTTTATTCCTTTACTGAGAGTTTACTTCAGGTCTACAACTTTATTAAAAAGGAAACTGAGAATTGAAACAGGTTAGGTGGTCTTGCCCAACACCATGGACATGAATTTAAACAAGTTCCAGGAGATGGTGAAGGACAGGGAAGCCTGGTGTGCTGCAGTCCCTGGGGTCAAAAAGTTGGACATAACTGAGTGACTGAACAACAAAAAGAGTGGTAGGAGAAAATGCAAGATTCTGAATTTCTAGTCCAATGTCTTTTCCACAACAATATGACACCTGGAAGGTAATTCAACTCTTTCTTCTTGGTTCTGGGACCTTGAAGAAGTGGAGTGAAGTGAAAGTCCCTCAGTCGTGTCTAACTCTTTGTGATGCCATAGACTATATAGTCCATGCAATCCTCCAGGCCAGAATACTGGAGTTGGTAGCCTTTTCCTTCTCCAGGGGATCCTGCCAACCCAGGGACTGAATCCAGGTCTCCCACACTGCAGGTAGATTCTTTACCAGCTGAGCCACAAGGGAAGCCCAAGAATACTGGAGTGGGTAGCCTATCCCTTCACCAGTGGATCTTCCTGACCCAGGAATCAAACCGGGGTCTCCTGCATTGCAGGCAGATTCTTTACCAACTGAGCTATGAGGGAAGCCCAAGACAGTGTTAATTATCCCACTAAATTCTATTGCCAATCCCCAAGGCCATAGGGTTCTAAGTAGAAAAAGCCAGGATCTGAAGCAATTTTTCACCCTGAAGTGATATATTCTTCAAGTGTCATGTAGCAATGGCCTTCTGAAGAATTTAATCTGCTTCATGAGGCATACTGAATTTGACTTGATGGTTTGTACAAAAAAATGTGTTGTTTTCTTGTTGATAGTCAAATATATTAAACTGACAGAACTTTAAAACTAGTATGCAAATATTCTCCATCAATATGTTAACAAAAGTTTCGTGTACCAGTAAGCAGCAATTTTCAATCACAAAAGCATGCATATTTTCCTGTCATTTACAGCAGCAACCACCATAGGGGTCATTTTAGAAACCACTTAAATACTCAGTACAAAAAAAAAAATTCTCAGTACATGTTCCATGTCATGTAACATTGACATGAAATATTTTCCAATGGTGTCTTCCCTAGGAGATCTCAAAAAGTCTGTCTCTGGAGGATGAAAAGCAAAACGTCACCCAAGCTGATTGAGATGAGCAGTTCCGCGAATTTCAGAAAAGGAAGGCAAATTAAGATTTAGCACACAGGTTTTATACTCCAGGCACTGTCATATCATGTACTCCTTATAGCTATCTGTAAAGTATTGTGTTATTAAATATGTATTTATCTGCTTATTAACATCCCAAAAAATATTTGTCTATTAAACAGGTGCTGTTGTTGTTCAGTCGCTCAGTCATGTCCGACTCTGCGACCCCATGAACTGTAGCACGCCAGGCCTCCCTATCCATCACCAACCCCTGGAGTTTACCCAAACTCATGTCCATCGAGTCGGTGATGCCATCCAGCCATCTCATCCTCTGTCGTCCCCTTCTCCTCCTGCCTTCAATCTCTTCCAGCATCAGGGTCTTTTCTAATGAGTCAGCTTTTTGCATCAGGTGGCCAAAATATTGGAGCTCCAGCTTAAATATCAGTCCTTACAGTGAATATTCAGAGTTGATTTCCTTTAGAATTGACTGGTTTGATCTTACATACAAGAGACTCTCAAGAGTCTTCTCCAGCACCATAGTTCAAAAGCATCAATTCTTCAGCACTCAGCCTTCTTTATGGTTCAACTCTCACATCCACAACTGACTACTGGAAACATCATAGCTTTGACTATACGGACCTTTGTTGACAAACTAATATTTCTGCTTTTTAATAAGCTGTCTAGGTTTGTTATAGCTTTTCTTCCAAGAAGCAAGCATCTTTTACTTCCATGGCTGTGGTCACCATCTGCAGGAACTGTGTTTCCATTGTTTCCCCATCTATCTGCCATGAAGTGATAGCACCGGATGCTATTATCTTGGATTTTTGAATGTTGAGCTTTAAGCCAGCTTTTTCATTCTCCTCTTTCACCTTCCTCAAGAGGCTCTTTAGTTCTTTGCTTTCTGCCATAAGAGTAGTGTCTTCTGCATATCTGAGCTTACCTGTATGTCTCCCAGCAACTTTGATTCTGGCTTGTGCTTCATCCAGGCCAGCATTTCACATGATGTACTCCACATATAATTTAAATAAGCAGGGTGACAACATATAGCCTTTTCATACTTGTTTTCCAATTTTGAACCAGTTCGTTGTTCCATGTCTGGTTATAACTGTTGTTTCTTGACCTGCATACAGGTTTCTCAGGAAGCAGGTAAGGTGGTCTGGTGTTCCTATTTTTAAGAATTTTCCACAGTTTGCTGTGATCCACACAGTAAAAGGCTATAGTGTAGTCAATGAAGCAGAAGCATATGCTTTTTTTTTTGCAATTCTCTTGCTTTTTCCATGACCCAATAGATGTTAACAATTCGATCTTTGGTTCCTCTGCCTTTTCTAAATCCAGCTAGGACATTTGGAAGTTCTTAGTTCATGTACTGTCGAAGTCTAGCTTGGAGGATTTTGAGCATTACTTTGCTAACTTGTGAAATGAGTGCAATTGTGCAGTAGTTTGAATATTCTTTGGCATTGCCCTTGACTGGAATGAAAGCTCACTTTTTCCAGTCCTGTGGCCACTGCTGAGTTTTCCAAATTTGTTGGCATAATGAGTGCAGCACTTTCACAGCATCATCTTTTAGGATTTGAAATAGTTCAGCTGGAATTCCACCACCTCCACTAGCTTTGTTCATAGTGATGCTTTCTAAGGCCCACTTGACTTCACACTCCAAAATGTCTGGCTCTAAACAGGTAGCAATATTTTAATTTTTCACATAATGACACCAAGGTTCTAAGTATAAGTATTCTGCCCAAAGTGTTGTTACTGGTGAATTTGAGGTTTTTGCTTCATTGCAAAGAATTCTGAGATGAAATGACAGTAAGAAGCGGATTTATTTAGAGACACATGCACACCATAGACAGAATGTGGACCATCTTAAAAGATCAGAGAGAGAGCAAGCTTCAAAATATGGCAGGGCTAATATTTATGGGCTGGGTAATTTAATAGGCTAATAAGTGGGGGGATTATTCCACTTATTAAGGGGGTGGAGATGTCCAGGAAATGGGCCACTGCCCACTTTTTGACCTCTTCTGGTTGGTCTCAGAACTGGCATGGCGCTGGTGGGTTTGTCATTTAGAATGCTAATGTATTACAGTGAGCACATAATGAGGTTTGAGGTCTACTGGAAGTCAACTCTTCCACCATCTTGGACCCATTTGGTTCTAACCAGTCTTTGTCATGTCCTATGTCCATGTCACTGGCCTTGCCTGTGTTTTAAAGTTGTGCCCTGCCCCCTTCCCTTCTATTTCAATGTCAGCTAGTAAGTGGAGGGGCTGGGAATTAAACACAGACATACTTATGGCAAAGATCTGTATGTGCTTTCTGCCGTACAGTTTTCATGTGGATCAAAAATGGTAACTTCTATATGATATAAAATCATACTTAAAGAATATAGACTTGAAAGTTGAAATGCTTTTATGTTTTCATTGTGATGTTTATATAAAATCCATGTATTCTCAAAACATATATTCTTAATAATTCTATGTTTCAGCCAAGTCTATGAGAAAATTAGTTTTGATATATAAGCAAGGTTCAACACTGGGTCTAACTCTTGTCTTTTTTCCATGATCAGGTATGGTTGAGAATGGACTGTGGAAGCTACAGTTCTCTTCACTGTTCTGGCATGCATGCTGTCCAGGTAGCAGTTTCTTCATCTGTAAAATGAGAAGTATCAAACAGATAATTTCTACACCCTCTTCTAGCTCTAACCTTCTGTAATTCTTAATTACTTCACTTATGTGTTAGTTGCTCAGTTGTGTCTGACTCTTTGAGATCCCATGAACTGTAGCCCACCAGGCTCCTTTGTCCATGGGATTCTCCAAACAAGAATACTGGAGTGGGTTGCCATTTCCTTCTCCTACTACTTCACTTTCTTCTCTCAAAATTCAAAGTAGCACTGAACAGGAGAATATCCAGAAGGTGCCACAAAGTGGAATAAATATGAGAAATTAAAAATCAAAAGCCAAAGCAAACTTCTCATTAGGTTCCAGAAGACAAAGCCCTAGGGGAAAAAAAAAATGTATTCCCCCCTTGCTACCTTAGGCTTTCTGGTTTAGTATAGGATCAAGGGTGGCAACAAAAAAATGTGTGGGAAAATTTGATTGGCTTGTAACCCTAATCCAATTACAAGCAGAAAATGCCAAATATATCTTCTAAAAATCTATCATTAGATTCCTTGCATATTTTTATAAGCTTAAGAGTTTAGATACCTTCAATGCAAATTCTAGACTCCTGGGTACCTTTCATATTCAACCAACATAAGAAGTAAATATGCAAAACTTTGCAAGACCAAAAATTCTTCCTCAAGGACATTTAATTAAATTCATTTATTTCCTTTTCTTCTTTTTTTTTTCCTTTGCTTTACTTCATAATTGCTAAAAGAAAAATCTCCATCTCCAATAAAATAACACAGATATCTGACCCAAAATTCAGTTCACTTCAGTCGCTCAGTCGTGTCCGACTCTTTGCGACCCCATGAATCGCAGCAAGCCAGGCCTCCCTGTCCATCACCATCTCCCAGAGTTCACTCAAACTCATGTCCATCGAGTCGGTGATTCCATCCAGCCATCTCATCCTCTGTCATTCCCTTCTCCTCCTTCCCCCAGTCCCTCCCAGCATCAGAGTCTTTTCCAATGAGTCAACTCTTCACTTGAGATGGCCAAAGTACTGGAGTTTCAGCCTTAGCATCAGTCCTTCTAATGAACACCCAGGACTGATCTCCTTTAGAATGGACTGGTTGGATCTCCTTGCAGTCCAAGGGATTCTCAAGAGTCTTCTCCAACACCACAGTTCAAAAGCATCAATTCTTAGGTGCTCAGCTTTCTTCACAGTCCAACTCTTGCATCCATACGTGACCACTGGTAAAACCATAGCCGTGACTAGACAGACCCAAGGTTAGCAATCAATAAATGCTAAGCATCATTATTAATTCTTTCAACCAATATTTATAAAGTGCCTATGATGTGAAAGTCACTGTGATGAGCACTGGGAATAAAATACTGAGCAAAAACAGCCATGTTTGCTGACCTTATAGCTAGTGGAGAAGACATTAAAATTGCAAAAGAAAAGGATAGATTCTGTGAGAAAATACAGCAGACAGCTAGTCTTGTAGGCCAGGGAAAGCTCCCTGGAAGAGGAGACCCTTGAGCTGAGATCTGAAGAGGAATATTAGTTAAATAAGTAAAGATAATGGGCAAGTTTCTATAGGCAGAGAGAAAACAAGTGCAAAGGCCCAAGAACAGAAAAGTACATGCCAAGCATGAGGGAAATAGACAAGATTTCCTGTTCTAGAAAAGGCAACTTACAGGCATGATGGAAGATGGAGCTGGAGATGTAGGTAAGAGCCAAACCAGAGAAAGTTTGGTTGATTATGCTTGAAAGTGAAAGTGTTAGTTGCCCAGTCATGTCCGACTTTTTGTGACCCCGTGGACTGTAGCCCTCCAGACTCCTCTGTCCATGGGATTCTCCAGACAAGAATACTGCAGTAGGTTGCCATTCCCTTCTCCAGGAGATATTTCCGACCCAGGGACTGAGCCCACATCTCCTGCATTGCAGGTAGATTCTTTACTGTCTGAGCCATCAGGGAAGCCCATGGAGTTCTGATTTTTATTCTAAAAGGAATAGGAATATATTTAAGAGTTTTAAGAAATAGGAAAGTGATAGACTGTCCTTTCTGAATTTATTATTATTATTTTGATATAATTTCTGAGAATTCCTTTAAGGAGTTTTCCTCTTATTTCCAATTCATATAATTTAGGGGTATTTTCTATTATAGTATCTCCAATTAAGAAAGACTCTCTTAATTAAATTAGTCATTATGGTGAGCTTAGACTTAATTTCATACATTGATGAGGCTGCTCTAACAATATGGTTGTATTTTGCAGCTATAAGCACTCTTTGACTAATTGATTCAGAAATCAGGTTGGTTATCAAACATTAACAGTTCTAAGGAACTATATTTCTAGTCATATTATTGTTTTTACTGAAAAGTAAAAACACAATTTAAAATTAGGTGTTTAGTCCTCTAGATCTTCAGTTCAGTTCAATCGCTGAGCTGTGTCCAACTCTTTGTGACCCCATGAATTGCAGCATGCCGGGCCTCCCTGTCCATCACCAACTCCCAGAGTCCACCCAAACCCATGTCCATCTAGTTGGTGATGCCATCCAGCGATCCCATCCTCTGTTATCCTTTCTCCCCACCTCAGTCTTTCCCAGCATCAGGGTCCCTTCAAATGAGTCAGCTCTTCACATCAGGTGGCCAAAGTACTGAAGTTTCAGCTTCAACATCAGTCCTTCTAATGAACACCCAGGACTGATCTCCTTTAGGATGGACTGGTTGGATCTCGTTGCAGTCCAAGGGACTCTCAAGAGTCTTCTCCAATACCACAGTTCAAATGCATCAATTCTTCAGCGCTCAGCTTTCTTTATAGTCCAACTCTCACATCCATACATGGCCACTGGAAAAACCATAGCCTTGACTAGATGGACCTTTGTTGGCAAAGTAGTGTCTCTGCTTTTTAATATGTTGTCTAGGTTGGTCATAACTTTCCTTCCGAGGAGTAAGCGTCTTTTAATTTCATGGCTACGATCACCATCTGCAGTGATTTGGGAGACCAGAAAAATAAAGTCAGCCACTGTTTCCCCTGTTTCCCCATCTATTTGCCATGAAGTGATGGGACCGGATGCCATGATCTTAGTTTTCTGAATGTTGAGCTTTAAGCCAACTTTTTCACTCTCCTCTTTCACTTTCATCAAGAGGCTCTTTAGTTCTTCTTCACTTTCTGCCCTAAGGGTGGTGTCATCTGCATATCTGAGGTTATTGATATTTCTCCTGGCAATCTTGATTCCAGCTTGTGCTTCCTCCAGCCCAGCATTTCTCATGATGTACTCTGCATATAAGATCTTGGGGACCATTGTTTCCTACTTTTAGCATAAAGGCTAAAATATCAATTTTATAAGGTAAATTGGTTTTATTTATTTAATCTTTATTAAAAATAATCAGAAATACATCATTAAAATTTGTTGAAGAAAAGGGGTCTGAATAAGTGTTTGGTAAATGAAACACTAGTGTCAATCTGGGTTACATGAGACATGATTTTTTCTGATCAAAATGGAAAAGCATGGCTGAAGTACTTTAATCAAATATTCAGGTTAAGCTGCTGAAACAGAAATATTTCTGGTTCTAATATTGTGGTATAAAGTTAGTATTTTCCTTTTATCCTGTTGGAAATTCTCCTCCCTCAAAGAAATTAGTTGAATGTGAGTAAGAAATTAAAGCTCTATATCTGATGAAATTAGGATACAGTTGAAGCCTTATATCAGAAAATGGATGGAGTGGCTACCAATAGCAGTATAGATCATGTGGAGGTATATGCAGAAGAATGAAGAGGGGAGTTCCCTCAGCTGCAGAGATCATAGAGACCTATTAAATTATTATTTCCCTAACATAAATTAAAAATCTAAATGTCTGCTCTACTACAGAATGAATAATAACAAACCAGCTAGAGAGGGGAGTTTCCTCAGATATGACTTGGTTCTGAAAAACAAAAGAATCCCAGCCAAATAAAAATAGTGTAGTAAAGCTAAACTTTGCAGGAGGCAACTTATGGCAGTGAGGAGAAAAGAGAGCTTGTATCATGAACCACCCCACAGCTGGCTCTTTCTGTTAACTGGGGAGAGGTAAGGCTAAACAAAATCTCAATTTACCTGGGTCAAACAGAAAATTCCTACTCAGCTAAAACATGATCTCGGGTCTTCCCTGCTCATACATAGAAACCTCCTGCAAATGGTGGGTTCAGAAGATGATACATTTTCCACTTCAGGGTGAATTTGTAAAGGACAGATAAGGATAATATATAGAGATACTATTAAAAAAAAAAACTAAAAAAGGAGTCACAAACGTAGTGATAGATGAAGAAGACTCACCAAAATATTTTTGCAAAAAGGTTTCAGTGAAGTAGATGAAAACTATGACAAATATCTAATTAAATGTTACTACTACTATTAAGAGGACAATTACTTCTAAGAAGCAAGAACATAACTTGTAATAAAGGACCCCAGAGGAAAAATAGGAAACTGGACAAGAGATAGGAGTTCCCAGAGATCTGCAAAAACAGTGAAAAAAAATTAAAATTAAGAAATGAGTATGAATTAGGCATATTAAGAGAGTACAGACACTGCTGAAATACAGTAAGAGATACAAAGGACAGAAATTTTAAAAATGAGTAAAATCAAATGGAAGGAAGAAAGAAAGAAAAGATGAGCGTGAGAGAGGAGAGGAGAGAGGGAAAAGAAAAAGATGAGGAGGAAGCAGAGAAACAAAGAACTCAAGCACTAATAGACAAGCAAAAAAAAAGAAAAAAGAATTCCAACATGTACATAATTGGAGTCTCAGAAAAAGAAAACTGAAGTAATGAAATAGGGCAAATGTTAAAATACATAAAGAAAAAAAAATTTTTAATAACAAAAGAATTTTATCATCCTACAGGGAAGGTACAGTATTCCCAGAATATAATGACTTTGAGTACTTAGTACTGAGAAACTATTAGAATATGACACAGGGAGCACTAACTGGGGCTCTGTGACAACCTAGAAGGCTGAGATGGGGTGGGAGGTGGGATGGGGATTCAGGAAGGAGGGGACATGTGTATACCTATGGCTGATTCACACTGATGTATGGCAGAAATCAACACAATATTGTAAAGCAATTATCCTCTAAGTAGAAATAAATAGATTAAAAGAATACCAAAACAAAGAATACAAAGTTTCTCCTGGCAAAATGGCTGAGTACCTTAAACAGTAATTAAAATTTTTAAATCTGGTTACCTTAAACTTCTTCAAGCCAATACACAACCTACAAGATCCTGAAGAACAGTGTCATCCTGTAATCTAAGTGAAAGTGAAAGTTGCTCAGTCATGGCCAACTCTTTGCGACCCCATGGACTGTACAATCCATGAATTTCTCCAGGCCAGAATACTGGAGTGGGTAGATTTTCCTTTCTCCAGGGGATCTTCCCAACCCAGGGATTGAACCCAGGTGGACTTTTTTACCAGGGAAGCCCCTATAATCAGAAACTAGCCAACATGCATTGGAGAAGGAAATGGCAACCCACTCCAGTATTCTTGGTTGGAGAATCCCAGGGATGGTGGAGCCTGCTGGGCTGCCATCTATGGGGTTGCACAGAGTTGGACATGACTAAAGCAACTTAGCAGCAACAGCAGCCAAAATGCCATTTAGACATTAAAAGATAATCAACAGTTTAAAACATTAAATAATTCAGAGACTATTTCACATAAGAACTTCATGTATAAAGAATCTTCTATAAAGTAAACTTAAGCAAATTCAGAAATAACTGGGGAAATACTATGGCAAAAGACCACTGGCAAAAATTGAATCCCTTTAAGGCAGGATTAAGATTAAAACAAGTATGAAGAGAATGCTGCTGCTGCTGCTGCTGCTAAGTTGTGTCAGGCGTGTCCGACTCTGTACCACCCCAGGGACTGCAGCCTATCATGCTCCTCCATCCATGGGATTCTCCAGGTAAGAGTACTGGAGTAGGTTGCCATTGCCTTCTCCGATATAAGAGAATATAGTGATATAAACATTAGAAATGTTATAACTAACAACAGCTTGGAGAAGATAGAAGATAAAAAAAAAAAAACTTAAGCACAGTGTTTTTCTCAAAATAGACGGAAGTCAATCAATTAAAGCTGACACATTATGGAAAAAAGTAAAAGTTTAATGCAAAAAGGTGGTTATAAAAAGGCAACTAACATAATATTGTTAATCAACTTTAGTTCAGTTCAGCCATTCAGTTGTGTCTGACTCTTCGCGACCGCATGAACCGTAGCACTCCACGTCTTCCTGTCCATCACCAACTCCCAGAGTCCACCCAAACTCATGTTCATCTAGTTGGTTATGCCATCCAACCATCTCATCCTCTGTCATTCCCTTCTCCTCCTGCCCCCAATCTTTCCCAGCATAAGGGTCCTTTCAAATGAGTCAGCACTTCGCATCAGATGACCAAAGTACTGGACTTTCAGCTTCAACATCGGTCCCTCCAGTGAACACCCAGGATTGATCTCCTTTAAGATGGACTGGTTGGATCTCCTTGCAGTCCAAGGGACTCTCGAGAGTCTTCTCCAACACCACAGTTCAAAAGCATCAATTCTTCGATGCTCAGCTTTCTTCACAGTCCAACTCTTACATCCATATATGACCACTGGAAAAGCCATAGCCTTGACTAGCCGGACCTTTGTTGGCAAAGTAATGTCTCTGCTTTTTAATACGCTGTCTAGGTTGGTCATAACTTTCCTTCCAAGGAGTAAGTGTCTTTTAATTTCATGGCTGCAGTCACCATCTGCAGTGATTTTGGAGCCCAGAAAAATAAAGCCAGCCACTGTTTTCCCATCTATTTGCCATGTTTGATGGGACCAGATGCCATGATCTTAGTTTTCTGAATGTTGAGCTTTAAGCCAACTTTTTCACTCTCCTCTTTCACTTTCATCAAGAGGCTCTTTAGCTCTTCTTCACTTTCTGCCATAAGGATGGTGTCATCTGCATATCTGAGGTTATTGATATGTCTCCTAGCAATCTTGATTCCAGCTTGTGATTCTTCCAGCCCAGCGTTTCTCATGATGTACTCTGCATATAAGTTAAATAAGCAGGGTGACAATATATAGCCTTGACATACTCTTTTTCCTATTTGGAACCAGTCTGTTGTTCCATGTCCAGTTCTAACTGGTGCTTCCTGACCTGCATACAGGTTTCTCAAGAGGCTTAGTCCAATATAAAATAGAAAGTTAAAAATAATAAAACTAGGAAGTTGAATGGAAAAAATAAATTGGTGGAGGTTTAATACTAAAAAATATATATATAATAAAGGCAAGATTATCTTCTAAAACTGAATAGCAAGAGAGAAGAAGGAAAGATGGATAAGATTGTTACTCAGGGTAGAGAATTAATGGATAATGCTAAAGAAGTGGAGGATAAAGGAAATTATGAAAACCTTTGGAACAATAAGCAAGTACAAAAAAATCCATAAATCTTCAAATTTATCAGAAAAAACATACACACATAAAGCAATAAAAATAAGTTACATGGTAAAAGTATTTGAAAGTAATAAAACAGAAACCAAACAAAGTAACAAACCTAAGATCAAACATATTTATCATATCATTTAATGTTAATGGTCTAATCTCAACTATTAGAAGAAAAAGATGTGTAGCTAGTATTACAGAGAAAACTCCATTGTGTGCTATATAAAAGATGGGTAATGCAAAGAGATTCAGAAGAGTTGAGAACAAAAAGATAGGCAAATGCATAGCAAGTATAATAAAAACAAAAAGAAACCGGAACTGTGATCCTAATCTCAGACTAACATTTGGTTCAGCACACAGTGTTAACTAAGACAAATAAACTCTTTATAATATGAAAAGGTACAAACCACAAAGAAGCTCTCAGTGTCTCCTTACCAAAATTTATCACTATTTCTAAAGCAAAAACTACAAGTGATGTAATAAGAAATACAGTTACTTCGCTTTAGTCCATAACATATCAAAAGTACAAACATTATACATAAATATATACAAACATTATACATAAAGAGGCCTAAAAATTAATATGGTGGCTCAAATGGATATATATTAAATCCTATAACTTGAAAACTGATTATTTTTATTATTAGATATCAAATGAATAGTCATTAGAGAAAGACATATTTAAGCTTCAAAGTAAACACCAAGAAACTCCAAGAAGAAGCAGTACTGAAAATATTATTAATACTTGATCTCAATGCAACAGAACAAATCAGAAAACAAAAACCACCCACCACTTGAAAATTTAAAAACTCAAACACCTATTAGGTCAAAAAGAATATTCATAAAGCAAAATTGAAAAATGTCTGAAAACTGACAATAAAACCCTACATATAAGAACCACATGATTCAGTTAAAGCAGGAATCATCAGTGAAGTCATATTTAAATACTCATATGAATAAACAAGAAGAATGAATTAAGAATCCAACTCATGATATTAGAGATTAATAAGGTAAACATAAGGAATCAGAAAAGTAAACATTAAAGCAAAAGTTATTTAATTAGCATATAGAACATATGGAGAGCTAACAAATCTAAAAAATGGCTTTTAAATATAATGCAACAACAACATGCCCACATACAGTAAAATGGATAAACTATTAAGTAATACAATCAGGAAAGGAGAGAATATAAACACAGAAAAGAAATAATTGTAAATACAGAAGAAATTTAAGAAATCATTTCAAATGGCTTTGACTGACAACTTTTCCAAATTAATTTCAAAATCTGGTTGAGATGAAGATGTGACATTGTAAAACTGACTTCAGAAGAGAGATGTAATCTGAATGATCAATTACTGTAGAAGAAATAAAGAAATGTGTGAAATAGCTTCATCTCTCTACCCCCTCCAAAAAAGTCCCAAGGCTTAACTGATTCACAGAAAAACTCCTAACAAACTTTTAAAGAACAGCTAATTCTCATTCTATTTCAAATTGTTGCAGACTACAGAAAAGAGAGGAAAGCTTCCAATTTTTTTTTCTGCAGTAATAAAAACATCAATGCAGAACCCTAAAAACATTGCTCAGAAAGAAAACTTTCAACCGATCAAAGTTATGAAAACTAACAAACAAATCTCATATAAAACATTATTATGCAACAGTAAGCATGTTAAAAGGAATATACTATGATCAAGCAGGATTTATTTCAGGAATGCAAGATTGATTCTTTACTTGGAAATTTATTGATATAATTCACTATACTATAGTGATAGTAGATAGATCAAAGGAAAAAAATCATAATTATTACCTAACATGCTAAAGTAAGTACATGATAAAATTCAATATATATTTTTGAGAAACATTCTTAATAAAACAGAAAATATTAGACAAGATATGAATATAGTTTCCTTGCTTCCATTCTTGCCCTTTCCCACCCTAGTCTATTCTTCACTTGTTGATCACAGGGATGGCATTTAAAAGGACATGAAATCACATTATTCCTCTGCTGCTGCTGCTGCTAAGTCGCTTCAGTCGTGTCCGACTCTGTGCGACCCCATAGACGGCAGCCCACCAGGCTCCCCCGTCCCTGGGATTCTCCAGGCAAGAACATTGGAATAGGTTGCCATTTCCTTCTCCAACGCATGAAAGTGAAAAGTGAAAGTGAAAGTGAAGTCGTGTCCGACTCCTAGCAACCCCATGGACTACAGCCTACCAGGCTCCTCCGTCCCTGGGATTTTCCAGGCAAGAGTACTGGAGTGGGGTGCCATTGCCTTCTTCAATTCCTCTGCTGATGACCATCTAAAGTTTCTTCACTGCATGCAAAGTAAAAAAACGAGTCATCGTAACTGCTGCAGACTATTCACAATTTCCTACACTGGCTCTCAGGCACCATCACCTGTCACACTCTCTTGCTCACTACTCAATCCATACTAGCCTCAGTTTTTTCTCGAACATACCACGGACACCTCTTCTTCAAGCCCTTTGTACCTGCCATCTCCTCTACCTGGGAAATTTTCAGCACACATACTGTATGGTTCACTCCCTCGCTGTCTTCTTCTTCTTCTTTTTTTCAAATGTCACTTTAGAGAGGCCTTTCAGGGCTTCCCTGGTAGCTCAGCTGGTAAAGAATCTGCCTGCAATGCAAGAGACTCTGCTTCTATTCCTGGGTTGGGAAAATGCTCTGGAGAAGGGAAAGGCTACCCACTCCAGTATTCTGGCCTGAAGAATTCCATGGACTGTGTAGTCCATGGGGTCACAAAGAGTTGGACACAACTGAGCGACTTTTACTTTCACTAGGGAGAGGGTGGGATGATTTGGGAGAATGGCATTGAAACATGTATAATATCATATAAGAAACGAATCACCAGTCCAGGTTCGATGCAGGATACAGGATGCTTGGGGCTGGTGCACTGGGATGACCCAGAGGGATGGTACGTGGAGGGAGGTGGGAAGGAAGTCAGGATGTGGAACACGTGTACACCTGTGGTGGATTCATGCTGATGTATGGCAAAACCAATACAATATTGTAAAGTAATTAGCCTCCAATTAAAATAAATGAATTTAAATTAAAAAATAAACATTTGAATTTTCATTTCATATCCCACTTGCTTGCTTTGTTCTTCTCCACAGCATTTATCATCTTCTACCATTGTACATACTTTGCTCTTTTTCTTATTTCTTAATTGTCTGCACTCAATAGAATGCAAGTTTTATAAGGTCAGATATTTGGGTGGAATTTGTTCTCTGTTTTGTTCACAGATGACCTGGCATCTGCTGCTGCTGCTGCTAAGTTGCTTCAGTTGTGTCCGACTCTGTGTGACCCCATGGACGGCAGCCCATCAGGCTCCTCTGTCCCTGGGATTCTCCAGGCAAGAACACTAGAGTGGGTTGCCATTTCCTTCTCCAATGCATGCATGCATGCTAAGTCTTTTCAGTTGTGTCCAACTCTGTGCAACCCTATGGACAGCAGCCCATCAGGCTCCTCTGTCCACGGGATTCTCTAGGCAAGAATACAGGAGTGGGTTGCCATTTCCTTCTCCACCTGGCATATAATAAATACCTATTGTTGAAAAAAAATTAATAATATAGTATGCAAAAGTATGAAAAAGCCATTAACATATAGATACATTTCTAAGATATATTTTAACGTGAAAAATGTAAGAGGCAGTAGAATATGCAAAATACGCTACTATTTTGTGTAGAAGAAGAAGGAAAAATTGGGGAGGAGAAAAGGGGGGAAGAGTGCTTCCAGGGGAAGGGGAGATAAAAAGTCTCTATTTGTGCATGTGTGTGTGCTCAGTTGCTTCAGTTGTGTCTGACTTTTTGTGATCCTTTGGACTATAGCCTGCTGGGCTCCTCTGTCCATGGGGATTCTCCAGGAAGGAATACTGGTGTGGGTTGCCATATTCTTCAGGGGATCTTCCCAAACCAGGAATCAAACCCACATCTCCTGCTTTGTAGGCAGATTTTTTACTCATTGAGCCACCTAGGAAGCCCCCTCTATGTGTACAGGCATGAAGTATTTCTCGAAGTCCATACAAGAAACTGTGCTTCTGTGGTAGCTCAGCTGGTAAAGAATCCACCTGCAATGCAGGAGACTTTGGTTAGATTCCTGGGTTGGGAAGATCTACTGGAGAAGGGAAAGGCTACCCATTCCAGTATTCTGGCCTGGAGAATTCCATGAACTGTATATTCCGTGGGGTCACAACCAGTCAGACGCCACTGAGTGACTTTTACTTTCACTTTCATACAAGAAACTGCTGTATGAGAAAGACAAGTAGGTGGGTGAGGAACAGGAAGGGGAGATATAGTGTTCATAATATAACCTTTTGTTCCTTCTAGGCGTGACATGAGACCATTTTGAAAATATCTTTTTCAAAAATAAATAATTTGAGAACGAGTTTAATGCCAATTAAACACACACACATCCACCTACACACAAGACATAAAAATATATTAAAATGAATGAAATAACATCTTGCCTTTTCCAAATTCTGGGGTAGGAGAAAATTATCCCCAAAGGCATTTGCATATGACATAATTTAACATATATTTCATGGTAGCATTAGTGAACTTAGGAGTTTAGGGTTATTTTGTGATTTTTGTATGTTTATGTCTTATTTCTCTGCTCAGCATCCAGTCCCTTTTCTACGGTTTGCCCTTGATTTTGACTTAGAAGAACCACCCTTTCCAGTTCTTTCACCATGTACTTCAGATTAAGCCAGTTAGTGCAGTCCTACCCCCTTACCACAGTTACTGGTTCATCTGGACTCTTCATCAACTGGGGCTAATCAATGACATCAAGACAACCCCAGAACTTTTGCCTAATATACTGAGGTGCAAATTCTCTTACACAGGTTAGGTGTTCAATGGAAGTGAGGTATACAGGTGAGTCACTCTATGGACCTGAGAATACATTCAGTCAGTGAAAGAACAATGAGAAATAAACCTTTGTGAGAATATTTGAGACTTTAGATCAAACCTTTCCTCAAAGCAGACAGCTCTACTCACAGACTTTCCTCTTCATATTGGCCAAACAAATTTCCTTTTTCCTTAGGTTAACTTGAGTAAGGCTATATGTCACTCATAACTAAGCATAACTAAGTCTTGACAGAGTAGCTCTTATACTCCTGACACATGAACTCTAGACTATTGAAATACTGAGAAGCTAGAAATTTTGCCCTATGTCACAATTTTAGAATGGTTGAAACCAAGATTTAAATTCAGGCTTATCTGGCTTCAAAGACCTCTCTCTTCCTATAACACCTTGATGCTGAGGCCTCGGATACCACTGAGAGAGAGAAAGACAAAGAGTGAGAGAGAGACAGATGGACATAAACAGAGACAGACAAGAGATAATATTGTTGGACAACAGCATCACATATAAGAAAAAATAATCAATAACTAAAGGTGCAAACCCCCCCTGCACAAAGCTGAGACAGCCACTGAATGGAACAGTCGCACCATGTTAAAGACCTAAAGGTTATTTCACGCACCTGCCAACACTCCACCTGCTGAATGTATTTAAGCCGTCTTTTAGGTTTTCTCGTAAAGAATGGATTAAAGACTTTTGAGTGTCGGATAAGGGTGAGATTTCATTGACTTTCCTTCACACTTTTCCCCAAGCCCCTGAAGAATAGGAACATAAGAGATAAACTAATGAAATATAGTTAATAATTTAAGTTATGACTTACTCTTTCAGCCAGCATTTCTTTTGACATTTTCTAAAGAGAAGGGGAAGTGAACAAAAAAACTTGCCCCAGGATTCCAAACTGCAGGTGGCATCAAAGGAACTAACACCAAGAAGAAAGTTCCATTCATCAGCCTCCCACTGGCCAACAATTTCTTCTGATAAGAGCTGGTGGAAGATCACTGTAAGACACGGTCAACCACTTTTTCATACTGCTTTCCCTGGTGGCAATAAAATTGATTTTCTGAAACATATTCTTAGGGCTTTGCACACTATGAAGTGCTAGACAAATGAAGGCATAATACTAATAACTGCTCTCATCATTAGAAAACTGTGGTTTAGAGCAATAATTGTCAACCAGGGGTGACTTTGCTCTCCAGGAGATACTTAGCAATGTCTGGAGATGTTTTCGGTTGTCACAGTAGGAGAGGGTGGTGCTACTGGTATCTAATGGTAGAGGCCAAAGATCCTGCTAAATACCCTATGAATGCAAATGAGAGTCTGCCACAACAAAGAATTTCCAGCCCCAAATGTCGACGGTGTTGAGGCTGAGAAATTGAGAGGGAGGGTAGTGTTTGTCTTGTGCAAGCCACAGTGATAGAAGGTCATTGTCCGTGTGTGTGCATATGTGTGTGTTGGTGTTGTGTGGGGCAGTTGAAGCTTTCTCTTCCATTCTTTTTTGTTGTTGTTGTTAAGTTTTTTTTTTCTTTAAGAACTTAGCTATTTTATTCATGTATTCATTTTTGGCAACATCAAGCTGCACATGGGATCTCAGTTCCCCAACCAAGGATTGAACCCATGCACCCTGCATTGGAAGCATGGAGTCTCAACCACCGGACCTGCAAGGAAGTCTCTATTCCATTCCTTTATAGTTGCCCTCTGGGTATCCAGGTTTCCAAAGCCAAACCTTGTGTGTCTGACGTAAATATTTTGCCAATCAAGTCATCATCACCCAATGGCAATTTCAGGCTGCCTTCATGGAAGGAACAGCAGATGTTTAGTAGAAGGATGGTTTACATAGAATGTATAAACTTAGCTTCAAATCTGAATCATGAAAGGATTTTGGTTGCTGAAATTTGGGGTAACATTTTGTCATCATTTTGGAAGTACTGTCACATCTCCAGTATATGTTTGTCCTATCTGTAATTTCAGCACCTGTTCATCAGACAAGGATGGAAGCAACTCTATCTTAAAGCCTATGTTGCTATGTACTAATTTACTAAGACTGTCTTCGCATGCATTATGTCTCCCCACTCATCACCATAGGTGAATAATCTTCCCAACCACCTGTGGTCACCCTTCAACACTCCTGAAGAGAGTCTTAGAACATGCATTTTAAATAAACTCACTAGTGAAACTGGAGAAGGAAATGGCAACCCACTCCAGTATTCTTGCCTGGAGAGTCCCATGGACAGAGGAGCCTGGTGGGCTATAGTCTGTGGGTTCACAAGAGTCTGACATGACTGAGCAACTGAAGATGAAGGTTAGCGAAATATATAATCAAGTAACATGCTTAAAGGAAACAGAGATCCTAGGTAAAGAATGGATCTGCTACCAAGACTTTCACTTTCTTTCACAATCCTGAAAGGCCCTTCCCACAGAGGGAGAAGGATGATGACCCAGAAACCTCTCTCTGTTGCTGTCCTCCACTGAAACTCCACTGAGGGAGATGGTCGTGACAAAGAGAGATGAGTGAACACTGATTCCTTTCTAGTCAAATCTGAGTATCCTGGCACAGTTCTATATTTTAGTGATAAATGTGATTTAGACTGTTTTAAAATCACTATTTAGAAAGTAGAGTAAAAAACAAAAATTCCATTCACCCAGCTCCTGTAGTGTCTCCATACTTTAGAGGAAACCACTGTGAAGAGCATAGTGACTCCTTCCATATTAATTTTATACCCCTTCATTCAGGAAATATTGAGTGCCTACTATGTGTTTTGGAGAAGGGAAAGACTACCCGCTCCAGTATGCTGGCCTATAGTCCACGGAGCTGCAAAGAGTCGGACACGACTGAGTGTCTTTCACTTTGACTATGTGTATGGCTGCTGGGGTTGTAAGGATGAACAGATGAGACACAGTGCGTGCCTTTTGGTACCATACACTGTGGTGAAGGGAAGAAAGAGAAAAACAACAACTTCAGGTTAACATGTAAATTAAAGAAATATAAATTGGGATCAGCCCAAGGAAAGAAAAAAACACAGAGCTCTTAAAAAAAAAAGAGAATACTGGATGGTCCTGCCCTGGGCAAATTGATCAGAAAATGCTCTGGGAGAAACTAAAACTGGAAGATAGGAAAAGGCAAGCAAAGAATGGGAAAGAAAGTTTTATAACTTGTTTTATTTTTTTCCAATTATTATATAACAGAATTTCGTTCATGTTAATTCACAAATATTTATTCCCTCTTTTAATCAATAATCACTGAGAGCCTAGGTGCCAGTCCTGTTCTATAAAGATAAAATACTGAACAATATCTTTGTTTCCACTGATCTTATAATCTAACAGCAGAGTTTATATATATATATGATTATACAGTAGACAGGCAGTCTGACTCCATGATCTGCCATAGTCCCTCCTAGGAAATAGAGTCCTAGGTTTTGTTTTCTGGTTATAAAAAAGTCGTAATATGTATTTACTTTGTAAAATTTAAGAAATTCAATTTTTTTAATTGAAATTATTTTTTAGCTTTTTAACAGCTGTTTGTAAGGAAACTATCATTTGTCATTGCAACCATTCAGAAAGTGAACACCAACTAAAAGCAACATCATTAGTGGATTCTACAAAAAGGAAGTCCTCTAAAACAGTCTTGTCTTGTGTCACCTTGACCATTCCCTGGGGAGAGACAGGTAGACCAATTGTACTCTGAACTCCACAAGCTCCCTGCAGTGAATGAGCAGCCAAGGTTATGGGATTTCAGCTCTCTCTACAACTGACTTTCCAGCGCTTCCAGTTTGCGCTTCAGCTGCAAGTTTGTTTAACACTCCTCAGGAAGCCAAACATGCTCACGAGATGGTCCAAAGAATGCTTTCAGGATTTAGATCAGTGTCCCGAATCAGATTCTAGGCCATCCCTGGTGCACTGCAGGGGGAGCCACACAGAACAGAAATTAGGAATGCAGACTCTAGAGCCAGCTGGCCTAAGTCCAATGTAGGACCTAGGGCAAATGATTTCATCTTCCTGGGTGTTAGTTTCTTCACATATAAAACAGAGATAACATATTAGAACTTGATCCATAAGTTGTTAGCAGTCATTGTGAGTGGTATATTTAATATCTTTAAAGCACTTAAGGTAATGTTGTCAGAGTTAGCACTTAATAATGTTATTAGTTATTGTCATATAAAGTTAGTTCTAACTTGAAGGGCCAGTCATCATTGGTTTTCTTTTATTTTCCTTTTTTTTTTTTTGTCTTCTCCTGTGGCTTGCATGACCTCAGTTCCCTGATTAGGGATCCTACCAGAGCCCTGGCGGTGTAAGTGCTGAGTCCAAACCACTGGACCTCCAAGGGATTCCTATCATTGGTTTTCTATTTTGCTCACAGAATTAGAGTGATAATTTTCTATTTAGTTTTTCTTCCCTGCATTTTCTAAGTTGTCTTTACTGAATATGTGCTACTTTAGAAAGTTAGAATAAAAATATTTTAAGCAATTTTCAACCAATTCAACTAGAACACAGAAAATTGAATGATTAAGTCCAGTTTTTAAAAATAGAGGCTACAAATGTTATTCATGGTAGTTTTGTTCTTAGTTGCTTAACCTCTCTTGACAGCTATCATCACCATGATTGCAAACCATCATGGGCATCCTCATCACTTATTGGAGATACTTTAAATAAGCAGAACAATTCTAATGTTAATGATATTATTTGGATGCTAAGCTCTCTCATCTGTCAAATGGGGTTAGTAATATCTGCTCTACCAATCCCAACACTTCACAAGAAGATAAAACAATACAAAATTTTACAATGAAATAATTAAGCTGACACTAAGACATATATTAGGAAATCAGCTATGACTCTCATAGTTAAACTTTTTATATTGTTTTATTCTGAGAAGGTAATTGAGAGTTCTTAACCCACTTGAGGAATAAGGAAATAAAGGCATAGAGCATTTACAATGTTTTCTCAACTCACACATCAGATAGTTGTAGAGATTGAACTAAAAACTCAGTGCCCTCATGCCTGATCAGTTCTCGTGATCTCTTTGTTCAATATTTATCTGCTTTATTCCAGAGAAGGCCTCTTTGAGCAACTGACAGCTTCTCTGTGTATTAATTACTCAGTTGTGTCCAACTCTTTGTGACCCCATGGACTGTAGCCCATCAAGCTCCTCTGTCCATGGGATTTTCCAGGCAAGAATACTGGAGTGGATAGCCATTTCCTTCTCTAGACAGCTTCTATACCTCTATTGATTGCAGTCCTCCTCCACTGCAAGTCTTAGAAACTTGAGGAATTTTTTAGAACCATGCAATGAACTTTTCAGCCCAACAATGCAAAAAGACACACTGCAAAGGTTTAGAAACATGGTGGGAAACAAGGCATTTCCTGTAACTGTTTATTGTCTCCTCCAATAGTTCTACTTAGCCAACCTTGAAAAATCAAAGTTCTAAATGTGATGGGGAAGGTTTCCAATAGTATTAGGTTGAAGTGTAAAATAGGATACAAAACTGAAGATAGATACATAAATAGATAGGCAGACAGACACAGATATGCTGCAATCTTAATACTGCATCTTTTAAAACAATTAAAAGAAGATAATTGTGGACTTCCCAGGTGACCCTAGAGATAAAGAACCTGCCTGCCAATGCAAGAGCCATAAGAGAAAGTGGGTTCAATCCTTGAGTCTGGAAGATTCCCTGGGGGATGGCATGGCAACCCACTCTAGTATTCTTGCCTGGGGAATCACACAGACAGAGGGGACTGGTGGGCTACAGTCCATAGGGTCACATAGATTCAGACACAACTGAGGTGACTTTGCATGCATGCATACAATCTTATTTCTGCATTTTTAAAACGATTAAAAGAAGATACACAAATGTTCTTGGTTAGTTAACATATGACTAGTTGTCATCTCTAAAAGTGAGAGTATCAGTGATTTTTTTATTACTATTCTTGAAGACATTTTTCAATTTTTCTACAATAATCAGAAATTATTCCTATGATTGCTAAAAGATTCATAGACAGTAACAGAAGTTATGGCTGTTTGCCCTGTCAATATGGAGCAGTGGTGGAGGTTGGAGAAGTAAGCACAGGTCTTTCTCCAACTCAAGGCATCATCCTTGATGGTTTAACCCAGTGAGTTTAACCCATAATTAAACTTATGGTTTTACCCACATCCTTAATAAGTGTTAATTGCTCAGTAGTATCCAACTCTCTGCAACCCCATAGACAGTAGCCCACCAGGCTCGTCTGTCCATGAAATCCTCCAGGCAAGAACACTGGAGTAGGTTGCCAATTCCTTCTCCAGGAGATCTTCCCAACCCAGGGACTGAACCAGACTGAACCGGTTCTCCTACACTGCTAGAAGATTCTTTATCATCTGACTACGAGGGAACCCACATCCTTGGCTACTTGTCAAGTAAATCCAGCCCTGTGCTGTTCAACTTGTGGCATGATTCTGGTCAGAGGTATTGGTCTGATTTAAATATGACCAGCAATTTTCTAGAGGTTTCTAAGGAAAAAAAGTGATCTGTTCATCTGAGAAAGCCATAATTTTCTCTTTTGATCTGGTTGGTAAGATATGTAGATGTGAAGACGAAAACTTCAAAGGCAGAATGGGAGAATCAGCCCAACAATGAAGCTGACAAGAAGTAAAGATGGGAAAGAACAAAGACCTCTATGACATCCATGAACAGCTGAATCACACCAGCCCTGAAACCTGGCATATCTTTGGATGATCCACTTACAGAAGCCAAAAGATCTCCCACCTTGTGAAAGCCAGTTTACAGTTTCTATCACTTATGCAACAGAGTCAGTTATGTAGGTTTATGCCATATCTATGAATTTATATAGAGACTCCTCTAATTAGCACCACAAATTTTTAATTAAATGCTTTACTGAGAGTAACTTTCCAATTGAATTTTTTCTTCAATATTTTCTTTTAAAAGTATAAATAAGGATTAAATTAGATAATCTCTAGATCTACCTACCAGATCTAAAAACCTATGCTCGTCAATTCAAACTACAAATGATGTGAAATTTTTGAATTTTAGGTGTTTCATACTTAAGCTTCAGGTGTTTTACAAAGCCATTTGCTTTATGACAAACTCCTCCAATTCAGAGAAAATTCTGCCAGTTGTAGTTTTATGCATATTTATAGTCTTCAAAAACAGAGAGAATAAAACTCTAGTAAGATGGATAGAAAATGTAGACAAAGCTCATTAGCCTTGTCAGACATTTGATAAATAATTATAAACCAACTGCAGTAAGCTGTATGCATAAAACCAACCTTTGATCTCTTTGAAAACAACTGTTCCAGCAACAATTTAAAACTGTAATCACATGTAATGTATCTTCAAGCATAGAACATATAAATGTTCTTTCAAATCTGCCTGAGACTGGATTATTTTCCAACTGATTGTTAGTTAAGAAGCTGATTCTATTCTATGCCGTATTTAAATAATGGGCTAAATAGTTAGCATATAATTTGGGGACTAATCAGCAAAATGTTTATCATACATGAAAATGTAATCTTTCCCACATTAACTTGTTGTTAGACTGTGGAAAGATTAACTACACCAAAGAAATATACTCATTAGCTTTTAATGATCGTAACCGACAGATACCATAGCTTTAAATTGCTTTTCAGAGTCTGGTTTCTATTTTTATAATCGATGTTCTAACTAAACATTCATCATTATGAAGACAAATCTTGTAAGTCATACACATATTTCTGTCTCCCTATGACAGGCATTGATTTAGAAAGGAGAGACTAGATCCAACCTCCAGGAAACAGCTGGTCTCCTTAGATAAGGGAATCACTGAACTGGCTTTTAATATTATAAGAAAAAAAAGGAGCGAGAAAGGAGACAAAGGGAGACAGTAGAAGCAGACGACAAAAATCTGAACCACCTACAGGAGACAACACAATTTACAATTCACAGAACATAACTTAATTGTATTTCTTGATAGTCGTCTTTATCGGTTATGTTCTCTCTGAAATCAAAATTGCCAGCTTTGCCATTGATAGTAGAACAAACGTTCTGAGAAAATCAGGTGGCATGAAAGGGTTAAAGGAGAAGCGCTGAAATCCTGGGGTAATGAAACTCCAATATCTGAGAGGCCACTCTCAAAGCATAAGTAGCACTGAGAGCTTGAAGAAAGCTACACACCCAGGAAAATGCTTTATTTTCCTCTTACATTAATAGATCCTTGTTGCACAATGATTTAATACATACAGATACATGATGCAATCAGAACATATGCAATTTTCCCAAAGCAATTGATGATGGAGCATGCTTTGTCCAAACTTCACAAGTTGAGAAATGAAGGTACATTTTATTTTACCATTGCTAGGAATGTTTCTATTTTAAGAAACAGACACAAATCAGATTCCCCCTTTCCTAGTTTTCTCAGCCCTCTCTATTGGAATCTTCATTATGTTAACATTAAAAGAAAAATTAAATGATCTCTTCTATATTTGGAACTACATGTTGCCTTATGAAATGAAAATGTGTTAAGAAAAAAAAAAAAAGAAAAGACCATTTCAAATCGCTTAGCTCTGTTTAACCAATAGGTTTCCTCAGTCAGCCTCTTTTTTGTTTGTTTTTAGAACTGGAAAACCTAGAAGGGACTTACTTTTCATTCCCAAATTTATAAAATACTTAAAGGCTCTGAGAATGAAAGTTCTACTGAATATATGAAAGAAGATACTTAGAAATTTTAAGGGCTGCTCCCTCTGCACAAATTCACAGATATAAGCAACAGAGAGCGCTGCCATGCCATGGTGTTCCTTCTTGCAGGCATTTGATTTTCTTACAACTGAAAGTGATTTTAGGTATTGTCCTTCTAGGATTACATGAGCCAATTGCTAATTTTCAACTAACACCCAGTTCCTGCATGGAGTAGTTAACCCTTATGGATAATACAAACCTGCAGACAATCCCCAAATCCTTGTTTTGGGGGGATTAAAATGTATTATATGACTTAAAAATATATTTAACTTTCTAATTCTATTTACACTGCCCTGATACTAAAACGGGTTTGCTTGTCCAGGCCACACAATAATGGTAACCTCTGAACATTTCAACGATAAGGGAAACTTCTGTGGTTAAGGAAAAAAAAACGATTTTGAATAAATATGAAATAGCGAACAATGACCTTTAGACATGATTATAAATGCATAACTTATCATTATGTTTTACTGAAAAACAAAATATGTCACTTTGGAATGTATTAGTGGTAGAGTAGTACTGAAATCACCCACAGTTCTACCATGCAAATACAATTACCATATTTTCATTCAGAGTTGCATATTATCTTCCATGTGCATTCCTAATTTTTCTTCTTACAGAGGGAGGTGGAGAAGGATTGGGAGGAAGAAAGTTGAAGAGATTGGATGGAAATAGACAACAAGAGATGAACTCATTACAGACAAAATTAGGGGGGAAGTTAAGGAAACTAAGGTTAAGTGAGATCCTCAAAAACAGAGGCTATTATAAAAGGCCTCTCTAAGACATTAAAAAAAATGTCTTAAAAATAAAAGGCTAGATATGCTGCTGCTGCTGCTGCTAAGTCACTTCAGTCGTGTCTGACTCTGTGCGACCCCATGGACTGCAGCCTACCAGGCTCCTTCATCTATGGGATTTTCCAGGCAACAGTACTGGAGTGGGATGCCATTGCCTTCTCCAGTCTAGATATAGACAGACCAAAACTGGATGGAGGCTACTTGCTATGCCACCATCACAGCACATGACTTCAACCTTAAAGTCCTGCTATTGTGTGATTGCACCAACTTTCTTATGTACCTTACCAGCCTGAAGGAGGACAAGCAGATGGACAGAGAGATGCCTCACAGTCAGATCAACTCCCTGTAAACAGTCTTCCAGGGATTCCCATGCATGGTCATAAGGCCACATGTGTATCTGTAAACCAAACAAGGGATTCCCTTCTCCATGCCATTCTCCGTTCCCTTCTCCAGGGGGTCTTCCCCATCCAGGGATTGAACCTGGGTCTCCTGCATTGCAGGTAGACAGCTTACTGTCTAAGTTACCAGGGAAGCCCAAATCAGGGGAATGCAGTCTATAATCAGGCAGGAATGTGAGCAGTTCACATTGAGGTAGTGCTACCACCACACAGGAAGGGAAGGAGGGAAGAGCATCTCTGACCCACTGCACATTCTTTAGTTAATGTAATATCACCTGCACCAAACAGCAATCTGGACCCAGATGGTCTCTGATAAGCTGTATGGCCCTCTGAGAAGAGTCTTTGTTCAATTCTTAGAAGGACTAAGTGGATTAATACATATAAAGCACTTGGAACTTTGCCTGGCACACAATAAATCCTCAAGATATGCTAATTAGCAATCATTTCTTTTCAAACATTTGTTTATTCTAAAAGAATGGTTTGTGGCTTCCTGGAATTCTATGCATGTGTGGAGCAAAAACTCACTTTTAGAAAGTTTCTTGAGGACCTTAATGATGGTGATCTATTTGGTAAGGATTCTCTAAAATCCCTTGATATATTCAACATGTGTCAGGTTTTAAATTCCTTCTGGCGGTAACATTTTGTTATGGTTTTATCTTTGTTATTTGAGAGATTAGGTAGGGCCACAGCCCTCCTTAATGCCTGCAAGTTGTATAACATTTGAAAATTGTTTATTTCATAATGCTGCTACTTTTTTTTTTTAATGTCAAACTTTTTTTGTAATTGAGTTTGGGTCTAGGGGAAATAACGCTTGTGAAAGCCAGGAAAAAAAAAAAGAGAGAAAGAGAGCATCAAGGAAAAATCCTTCAGAAATATAAACTAACTGCTGTTAATAATGCCCAAACTAGTCTTAGGAAATTGTGAGCCACTGTCTGAAGCAGCCAAGGGGTTGTCACCTTCTTGGCCCCAGGCTGGTCACTGCCCTCTTATCTAAGGATGCAGAGAAAATGCTAGAGATTTGCTTAGTGCATTTACTTAGGTTGCCTCCTCTTATTTACCCTCATTGGTGAGGTCCTACATTATTCTCCTTTCAACCATAAGAAAGCCAGAAGTTCAGGACCACGAGACAATCAGCCTGAAAACTCAAGCAGTGATTGGCTAATTGCATGCAGTTTCTTCAAACACATGCTGACCTGCTTAGAACTTTACCCCTGCAATTAAACTCCTAAAAATGGATTTGAAAGGGGTTTTGGGTTCCAAAGTCACTGCAGATGGTGATTGTAGCCATGAAATTAAAAGATGCTTACTTCTGGGAAGGAAAGTTATAACCAACCTAGATAGCATATTCAAAAGCAGAGACATTACTTTGTCAACAAAGGTCCATCTAGTCAAGGCTATGGTTTTTCCAGTGGTCATGTATGGATGTGACAGTTGGACTGTCAAGAAAGCTGAGCACCGAAGAATTGATGCTTTTGAACTGTGGTGTTGGAGAAGACTCTTGAGAGTCCCTTGGACTGCAAGGAGATCCAACCAGTCCATTCTAAAGTAGATCAGTCCTGGGTGTTCTTTGGAAGGATTGATGCTAAAGCTGAGGCTCCAATACTTTGGCCACCTCATGCGAAGAGTTGACTCATTGGAATAGACTCTGATGCTGGGAGAGATTGGGGGCAGGAGGAGAAGGGGACGACAGAGGATGAGATGGCTGGATGGCATCACTGACTTGATGGACATGAGTTTGGGTGAACTCCGGGAGTTGGTGATGGACAGGGAGGCCTGGCGTGCTGCTATTCATGAGGTCGCAAAGAGTTGGACATGACTGAGCGACTGAACTGAACTGAACTGAGCTGAGCCGCCTGAGAGAGGCACACAGCCATCAAGAGCAACCTCATCTCTGATTAGAGGATGTGAGCTCTGGCTTTTCTGAGGGCCTGGAGAAAACATGCCATTTCCGTCAGGTTATGTAGGAACAGCTTAATCCTTTTGTTTGCAGAACTGTTTTTTCAATCACTTCAGTGGGCACTGATGTCATGTGTTCATATGCCAGAAGGTTTGTTTTGGGGAGCACAGGGTTTGCTTTGTTTGGCTCGAGTAAAAAGATTGCATTGTTGCTTTATGCTTGTGCGTGTGTATATGTGTGTTGGCATCCAGGAGAGGGAGACATGAAGCAGACCGGGGACAGGTTGGCAGGGCATCTGATGCTCACTAGCTGAAAAGTGCACTCAAGTCTTTTTCATGGAAGGTGTAATCAGATTTAGAAGCTGAAGAGCAGATTGGCTGAAGGACTGCAAAACTAAAGGCACAAGCAGTGATGCTTTTAGGACACAAAATACTGAGTATACTTTTGTAATAGAATCTCCAGGAGAAAGGATTCCTTCCACTGGTTAGCAAGTGGGGTTGCATAATGGCTTCACAAAGTCAATAGGCTCTTATTGAGGACCTATAATGGGCTTCACCAAATTGGGAAACACTGCCACATGGGCTTGGCATTAGGTTTCAAAAGATGCTGGACTTGGGACTATCAGAGAATCTGGGTCTAGGATGAGCCCTAGTTCCTGCACATCAGTGGCTTATCATCTAGAAGACACCGACAGGACACATGATTTTTTTTTTTTAATATAAAAAAAGGCATATCCATAAGTCATATGCAGATATACTGGAGTTACATTGATCAGTATAATCCATTACAGTTGACCTAAAAAGTGGGCATATGGAGCAGGGAAGACAGAAATGGTGAGTAAGGATAACCTGAATATCAGCAGAGCACCCCTGCTTTTGAAGTAACAACAAAGGTGGTGTTGTTCAGTCGCTAAGTCGTGTCTGACTCTTTTGTGACCCCACTGAGCTATAGCCCACCAGGCTTGTCAGCACATGAGATTTCCCAGGCAAGAATACTGGAGTGGGTTGCCATTTCCTTCTCCACGGAATCTTGCTGATCCAGGAGTCGAACCCATGTCTCCTGCATTGGCAAGCAGATTCTTTATTGCTGAATCATGGGGAGGCCCAACAAAGTTACAAGGAGAATAATAAATAAATAAATAGATAGATAGATAGATACAGATATATAAAATCCTTTCAGTTCCTGTTCTAAGTTCTCTGTGTGCTTTAATTCATTTAATCCTCATAACATCCCTTTGAATGATGAAACAAGAAATGCCTACCATTATAAACCCTACCGAACAGATAAAGCCACTTCCACACAGAGTTAACAGGACTAACTTGTCCAAGGCTAAACAACTAGTAAGGGGGGCTCTAGAATTTCAATAGGCTGTAAACAGAATTGGGTTGAATCATATTCCATATGTGATGGGAAAGCCTCATTCCTTCTGAGCTCACCAGGAATTTTAGAAACAGGATGGCAGCTTATATTTTTTCTCATCACCTTCGCCTCCAGTTTCATGCTTTTGCTGAATTATTCAGCTCATAGATGGCTTTATCCTCTTCTGCATTTGTTCTTTGTTGTGTATCTCAACACTATAGATTGAAACACAACTCCTATACATAAACGTGTATATATATATATAATTCACATAAATCTTCCTTTGAGTCAAAGAACTGACTGGACAATTTTTAAGGACTTGTGAAACAAAAGCGAGTTTATGAAGAAAGCTGAGCACCGAAGAATTGATGCTTATAAACTGTGGTGTTGGAGAAGACTTGAGAGTCCCTTGGACTGTGAGGAGATTCAACCAGTCCATCCTAAAGGAGATCAGTCCTTAATATTCATTGGAAGGACTGATGCTGAAGCTGAAACTCCTATACTTTGGCTACGATGCAAAGAACTGACTCACTGGAAAAGACCCTGATGCTGGGAAAGATTGAAGTCAGGAAGAGAAGGGGATGACAGAGGATCACATGGTTCGATGGCATCACCTAGTCGATGGACATGAGTTTGAGCAAGCTCTGAGAATTGGTGATGTACAGGGAAGCCTGGCATGTTGCAGTCCGTGGGATTGCAAAGAATCAGACACGACTGAGTGATCGAAATGACTGAAAACAAAAGTGAGTTTATGAGCAAAATCAGCTTTTTAACCCCTTTATGTTTGAGATTAGGAATCATAACTACAAAATGGCATTCCACAAATAGTAATGTAAGTGCATTATATTTGACCAGCAAAACTTTTCAAATTGTGAATTTGAATACCTTCAGATGAGGCCAGAACTTTCCAACTCACCACAGGCCCCTGTCTGTATTGTCACAGGCAGGTCAGCTTCACTGATTTGCACTGCTGTTCTGGACCATGAAGCATTTCCATTTGCCATCCTCAAAACAACTTCCTTGAATTAAGCAAATTTAATGCATGGGTTGTCAGCTTTCAGAGTTGGAGCTGAAAACCAGAAGCAGAATGTAAGGTATGAGGTATTGAGATTCAACCATAAATTTCACCCGTATTTCTAGAGCTGGAAAAAAATATCATTGCTGAATACTATTTATTATTAATTTATCATCATCATTTTATTGATGAGAATAGAAAAAATCCTATCGTAAATAAATTAGCAGAATCTGAAAAACCAGAATTCTTTTATTCATTAAACAAAATAGATTATAGTTTGTTCCATGCACCTGGACTAGGGAGAGATGCCATGAGTTTATGCAGATGAATGCTTGGTTGTCGGGAAAAGCAAGAACTATTAGAACTTTAAAGTAACTGGAGCCTTTGTAAACAGCAAATTTAATGAGCAAATTTAAACCAGTAACCAGCAAATTTAAATGAGGTCACCTGAGGCAGGCCATCAAGCTTCCTCCAGACTTCCCCCTAAAGTTTCTGAAAACCTAAGAGTCTTGGTAGCTTTTATTCAATCATTATTCATTCATTCAAAGGTATGTATCCGGATCCATTCTGAAGCAGGCACTATTGTAGGTCCTTGAACTAGAGGGGGAAACAAAACAGACAAAATCCCCTCACGTAGAAAAGAAACTACAGACCGTACACAAACACACAGATTATAGAGATCTCATATAAGAGTTTCAGAAAGTAAGTGCTCTAAAACAAAGCAAAACAAATCACACACACACAAAATTTTAAAACAGTTAATTTTATTAACAAAACTAATGCAAATTAGTGTATGGCTTCCATATGAAACAATAAAATAATTTTTAAAAAAAAAAATAAAGTGTAGAGCTACATATAGAGAAAGGGCACTAGAACAAAAGTTGGCACACCGTACCTTGGTTTTCTCATTTTGGATACGTTCTTAATACCAAAAGATGCTCTACCTACATCTCTTAACTTCTACCTACATCTCTTACCTATTTAATTAGATAACATATTAAGTGCTTCATAAATAATAAATGGTATTTATAAAAAAAATTAAAATGCAAACAAACGTGAGCACACATGCAAAGCCACTTAGGAGTTTACCAATGGTTTTGAGAGACTGAGGGGGCTTACAGTACAAACAATCAAGATCCAATATTCAGCTCCTAGTTCTCAAAGTGAGCCTCACCTCTGCTCAGAGCCTAGCTCCTCACCAGCTGCCTCAGCCTTCCTTTGCTCCCATTTCTCCTTCTCCTTATCTGTTCCCTTTCACACACTTCATTCTGAATGATTTATTATGAATTTAGATTAGTTGTCTTTGGTCTTTACACTACTGCCAACCTAGACCTTGAGGTTCTCACCCTCTGCTCTGTGGTATTTGTCAAATTATGTTCCTTACCCAGCTGGAAAATGCGAGGCAATCACCAAACCATCCTGAATCTACCATTCGTCTCTATTCCTTTTGTGTTGCTCCTTTTTCCCATGAGGTTCTTAAATGTCTGTGCTGAGGCATTGTGTTCCATCGACAAGGCAAACTAGAGTAAGGTCATTACTTTGTATGATACTATTTACACAGTGGGTTTTTTTTTTTTTTTTCACTCAAGCAGCAAGAACTTTGTTTAATGATATTTTATTTGAAATGTGAGAAAGATTTCCACGTTCAGTTTTTGCTAAGGACATGATAGGTACCCTAGAACAAAATATATATGTGGTTATCTGAGGAAAAAATGACTTTTGTTTGACAAAATAAATAAATAAATAAATCTTAGGAAAAACTATGTGAGAAGGCGATGGCACCCAGCTCCAGTACTCTTGCCTGGAAAATCCCATGGACGGAGGAGTCTGGTAGGCTGCAGTCCATGGGGTCACGAAGAGTCGGACATGACTGAGTGACTTCACTTTCCCTTTTCACTTTCATGCTTTGGAGAAGGCAATGGCAACCTTCTCCAGTGTTCAAGCCTTCTCCAGTGTTCAGGCTCCCAAGGACAATGCAATTCCCAGGGAGAATCCCAGGGACAGGGGAGCCTGGTGGGCTGCCATGTATGGGGTCGCACAGACTATTAGCAAATAGAACCATTCAGTTAAGAGTTGCAATAAGCAATTTCAGTTTTGGGTGCTAAAGATAATGAAACCACTTCTTTTTTGCTTATTGCTAGAATTGGCCAAATCATTATGGATCTCGGAGGTAGCTAATGGTCTAAGACAACAGCGTTGGCAAATAAGTATTTTATAGCTCAGTAACTCTTTGAATGCAAGCTAGACCATTCAGGTATTGAAGTGTTATCCATGGCTTCTTGAACTGAACAAATCGGTCTGTAATAATTAAAATACTGTAAACAACGGTGACACAGTTCCTCAGTTTTCAAAGAGATTCTCTTTATTCCTAAGGGAAGGAAATGAGGTGTTGCCTTGTTAGAAATGCACTGTTTACATCTAGAAGCATCTTGACAAGCTGGTGGAAGAGGCTCATTTGTGAGCCCAAAGCCCCTTGGCTGCCCTGTCTCTGCAGTTCTCTGGAAGTTTCCATGAAGGGAGCAGTGAAAGGCGACAGCAGCTGAACTCACTCTAGTGCTTCTTTCTCCCGCTTTCCATCTCAGTGAGCAGCCCTTTTACTTCCTGAGTCAAGACTTCACCACCATGTCACACTCCACAGATCTCCATGCATCAAGGAAATAAAAAGTAGTTTCTATTTTTAAAATGATTGGAGACATTCTACATACAGGAACATCATCCTGTCCTCACCTTTGGGTAGATATCTCATTTCACAAGAGAAAATGTTATTACGGACTCTTCTGGAGAAAGGAAGTTCAAATGAAACTATCTTGATACATAACTATTTTAACTCTGGGAAGCAAATACAGATCAGGAGGGATTTCTATTGCTTTAAAAACATTTAAAGAACAAGAGATACTATTAATTATAGCTTTGAAATATTTCGTTGACCTTCAGCTAAGAGAATACCAAACCAAAGGAGAACAAAATGGCACCGAAAGGAGGTCAGGCAGTGAGGTCAGGGGCTACCTTGTTGAAGTTTAATTAGTTGTACCTCTGAGGTCTGAGAGAAACTACCTGAGTAACCACGATAAACTGGCTTGCAGGAAATAGGAAAAAAAAAATATATCCTTACAGGGACACTTTCAAGAAGACACGACCTAAAAAAGGATGCAGTTGATTTTTGATTGACTGTCTGGGGAATGTCATCTCCAAAAGGACGGAATTCGTGTCTTTTTTCATTAATTCCAGAGGGAACCTAGCCCAGGGCACTGGCCAGATAAACATTTAAGCCATTCATAGAATCATGGACAGAAGGAAGTTCAAGGGACCACAGCCAAGAGTTCCCTGACTATAGGAAATACCCAACTCAAAAAATTGAATTTTCTAAAAGATAAATTTTTATCTTTATATTTTCTCAGAAAAAAAGTCCAGAATAAGACATTCCAATATTTTCTTAAAGGCAAGGAGTTCTGCCCGATATTGCAGAATGAATCCCTTTTAACCTGTCAAATGTAACAGCAGAGAATAACTGCTTAAATTCATTCAAATAGTGTGGCTGCTTCCTCCCCATGAAGTTGGTGATTAAGATCCTTCTCTTCCCAGGGTTCTCAGTCTAGGGAGAAAAACCTAATTCTTTAACATTTCTTCGTCAGACTCTTTTGCCAAACCATTAATAACATTTAAAAAATGATCCCTCAGAGGTCTCCTCCAAGTTCTCAACACCCTTCCATTATAATATTTATGCTTCTGAAAGCAATGGCTTTCAACAGCCTTCCTGTCTTATTTTAAGGGAACCTCTTCTTCTTAAGAGCTATTCTTTTTGTCTAATATACTATAAGGTCATTATCTGACCTGGTTTGCTGGGTTCTCAGGGAATTCCTGGGATGTGGGGCTCACAGTGATAAAACCAAGAATATCCTAAGCAACCTGGCATGAATCGGTCATCCTACAAACAAACATTTAGCCTGTTCTGACTGGTGTGGGAGTGGGTCAGAGTCCCAGGGCACTTCACTGTCCCCCTGAACCACTCTGACAGAGCTCTATGGCTCCAAGGGAACTCAGAGTGAACATCACACTCTAAAGATTATTTAGAAGAATGCTAAGTACAGATCCAAGTTTCTCAGCAGCAGCACTATTGACATTTTGGGCAGGATAATTCTTTGTTGTGGGGAACTTTCCTGTGTATTATGGGATGTTCTGCAACACCCTTGGCCTCTATCCACTAGATGCCCATAGTACCCTCTCAACTAAGGCAGTCTAAAGCATCTCTGCTGCTGCTGCTGCTGCTGCTGCTAAGTCACTTCAGTCGTGTCCAACTCTGTGCGACCCCATAGACGGCAGCCCATCAGGCTCCGCTGTCCCTGGGATTCTCCAGGCAAGAACACTGGAGTGGGTTGCCATTTCCTTCTCCAATGCATGAAAGTGAAAAGTGAAAGTGAAGTCGCTCAGTCGTGTCCGACTCTTAGCGATCCCATGGACTGCAGCCCACCAGGCTCCTCTGTCCATGGGATTTTCCAGGCAAGAGTACTGGAGTGGGGTGCCATTGCCTTCTCTGGATATGGTCAAATATCACCCAACCCAAACCCTGATGAGAACCAGTGGTTTAGTGATACATTTTTTTAAACTTTCCAGGTTGCACCCCTTTAGATGGGTCATAAAATCAATGCAGTGAGTCACACCCACATTAAAATTTAAAAAAGAATGCAGAGGTATAGCATAGGGCAGGATAGGATAGAAGAGAATAACCTGGAATGGGATGGGATGGATAGAAGAGAAAACAGAGTTTTAAATATAATAAAGGTATTCTTTTAATAAGCATTTGTTTCAGATATATGTAATGTGCATATAGAAGGTCACAAGGTGAAGTTCTTTTTTTATTATGAGTCATAATTTAAAAAGTCTGAAAACTTTTATGTTAGGCTCTGTCCATCCTCTTTGTACATATTAATCACATTAGGATGCTGTTCCTCTCTAGCTTGACCTGCCCACTCCACCTAGCCTCTATTACCTAGTTGCCATTCTTCTCCAAAATCAATTCCATGACTGACTTATATTTACAAAGCTTGAACTATCCTACATGAATTATCTGTTAAACATCTCCCTGTTGCATGTATCCACTTCTACAATTTGTCAAGGTCAGCTCGAACTTGATTTAAGTTCATATAAGCAGATATCACCGACAGATTTAACATGAATACATTTTACTCCACGATTTGAGTCACTCCATAATTCTGTAGGCTCTAAAGGAAATACTTGCAGGGTGCAGGTTGCTCCTGGCTGGTACGATACGTCTGTGTCCCCTTGGATTTTGTGAATACAGAAGGTGTTCAAATTTCAGCCATTTCTCACTATAGAGATTCACATGTTGAGATTCTAACCCCCACTACCTCAAGTTCAAATTTCAGACATTTCTCACCCTATGTCCCCCTCCTCATTTGTAGCCTTCTGCTATTTTGGATGTTATGGGTTGAACTGTGTCTCCCCCAAGTTCACATGTTGAGATCCTAACCCCCAATACCTCAGATGCAACCTCTTTTGCAGACAGAGTCTATCATTAAAGTGATGACATAAGGCTGGGCCCTAATTCAGTAGGACTGGAGTCTTTATGAAAAGGGAAAATTTGGAGATAGACATTTAAAGAGAGAGAATGTCCTGAGAGATCGCAGCTATGCTGCCAGAGTGAGGAGACAAGGCAGTGAGAGAGGGCCCCTTCCTCAGAGCCCTCAGAACCAGCCAGCTCTGCTGACCTCATCCCTTTCTCTGAGCCCACTACTATTTGAGGAAGTTAGTCCATCCATGGAATTTTGCTTTAAATCAAGATCGTCCAACATGTAGCTGACTTTCTCAGGTTATGCCCAGACTGCACCTCACGAATACAGCAATAATAAAACCAGGACCCAGGGGACCCTGGAAGGGTGCCCAGTAAAGACAATCATGGACATTTTTGTCTTCCTGAAGCTAGGAGGGCTGAGGTCTGGGTAGATTTGTAGCCCCTTGATCAGGGATAAGTTGGGCCACTAGAAAGAAATGATGGTGGGTTTGATTTTTAGTGGAAATAAACCTTGCCAGTACTCCATCAGAGATCATTTGTCTTGATCCTCTATTCACTTATGGTCAAGAAGTAAAAAAGTCAGCCCAGTGGAAGGATGTGTGTTTTTTGCCTGATGCTTAGCATAATCAGCCTGGGCTGGTATGCCCGCAAGGCCAGGGAACAGGCCTTCCCAGGAGCTATTTCCCCACAATACTTCTGATCCAATCCCAGGCAGATGTGGGGAGGACAGAGAGGGTGATGTGGGGACCCATGTCCCCCTCCTCATTTGTAGTCTGCTACTATATTGGATGTTACTGGTTGAACTGTGTCTCCCCTAAAAGCACATGTTGAAATCCTAACCCTCAGTATCTCAGATGTGACCTCATTTGCAGACTGGGTCTTTATAGAAGTAATCATTAAAGTGATGACATAAGGCTGGGCCCTAATTCAGTAGGACTGGTGTCTTTATGAAAAGGGGAAATTTTGAGACAGACATTCAAAGAGACAGAATGTCCTGAGAGAATGCAGCTATGCTGCCAGAGCGAGGAGAAGAGGCAATGAGAGCAGTCCCCTTCCTCGGAGCCCTCAGAACCAGCCAGCTCCATTGGTCTCCATAATTGTGAGACCCTACACTTCTGACAGAATGTGGTCCACTGGAGAAGGGAATGGCAAACCACTCCAGTATTCTTGCCTTGAGAACCCCATGAACAGTATGAAAAGGCAAAATGGTAGGATCCTGAAAGAGGAACTCCCCAGGTCAGTAGGTGCCCGATATGCTACTGGAGATCAGTGGAGATCAGATCCAGAAAGAATGAAGGGATGGAGCCAAAGCAAAAACAATACCCAGTTGTGGATGTGACTGGTGATAGAAGCAAGGTCCAATGCTATAAAGAGCAATATTGCATAGGAACCTGGAATGTCAGGTCCATGAATCAAGGCAAACTGGAAGTGGTCAAACAAGAGATGGCAAGAGTGAAGGTCAACATTCTAGGAATCAGGGAACTAAAATGGACTGGAATGGGTGAATTTAACTCAGGTGACCATTATATCTATTACTGCGGGCAGGAATTCCCCAGAAGAAATGGAGTAGCCATCATGGTCAACAAAAGAGTCTGAAATGCAGTACTTGGATGCAATCTCAAAAATGACAGAATGATCTCTCTTCGTTTCTAAGGCAAACCATTCAATATCACAGTAAACCAAGTCTATGCCCCAACCAGTAATGCTGAAGAAGCTAAAGTTGAATGGTTCTATGAAGACCTCCAAGACCTTTTAGAACTAACACCCAAAAAGATGTCCTTTTCATTATAGGGGACTGGAATACAAAAGTAGGAAGTCAAAAACCACCTGGAGTAACAGGCAAATTTACCTTGGAATACAGAATGAAGCAGGGCAAAGACTAATAGAGTTTTGCCAAGAAAATGCACTGGTCATAGCAAACACCCTCTTCCAACAACACAAGAGAAGACTCTACACATGGACATCACCAGATGGTCAACACTGAAATCAGATTGATTATATTCATTGCAGGCAAAGATGGAGAAGCTCTATACAGTCAACAAAAACAAGACCAGGAGCTGACTGTGGCTCAGATCATGAACTCCTTATTGTCAAATTCAGACTGAAATTGAAGAAAGTAGGGAAAACCACTAGACCATGCAGGTATGACCTAAATCAAATCCCTTATGATTATACAGTGGAAGTGAGAAATAGATTTAAGGGACTAGATCTGATAGATAGAGTGCCTGACGAACTATGGAATGAGGTTCGTGACTTCGTACAGGAGACAGGGATCAAGACCATCCCCATGGAAAAGAAATGCAAAAAAGCAAAATGGCTGTCTGGAGAGGCCTTACAAATAGCTGTGAAAAGAATAGAAACAAAAAGTGAAGGAGAAAAGGAAAGATATAAGCATCTGAATGCAGAGTTCCAAAAAATAGCAAGAAGAGATAAGAAAGCCTTTCTCAGTGATCAATGCAAAGAAATAGAGGAAAATAACAGAATGGGAAAGACTAGAGATCTCTCCAAGAAAATTAGAGATACCAAGGGAATATTTCATGCAACGATGGGCTCAATAAAGGACAGAAATGGTATAGACCTAACAGAAGCAGAAGATATTAAGAAGAGGTGGCAAGAATACACAGAAGATCTGTACAAAAAAGATCTTCATTACCCAGATAATCACGATGGTGTGATCACTGACCTAGAGCCAGATATCCTGGAATGTGAAATCAAGTGCGCCTTAGAAAGCATCACTACAAACAAAGCTAGTGGAGGTGATGGAATTCCAGTTGAGCTATTTCAAATCCTGAAAGATGATGCTATGAAAGTGCTGGACTCAATACAATACCAGCAAATTTGGAAAACTCAGCAGTGGCCACAGGACTGGAAAACGGCAGTTTTCATTCCAATCCCAAAGAAAGGCAATGCCAAAGAATGCTCAAACTATCGTACAATTGCACTCATCTCACACGCTAGTAAAGTAATGCTCAAAATTCTCCAAGCTAGGCTTCAGCAATATGTGAACCGTGAACTTCCTGATGTTCAAGCGGGTTTTAGAAAAGGCAGAGGAACCAGAGATCAAATTGCCAACATCCGCTGGATCATCGAAAAAGCAAGAGAGTTCCAGAAAAAACATCTATTTCTGCTTTATTGACTATGCCAAAGCCTTTGACTGTGTGTATCACAATAAACTGTGGAAAATTCTGAAAGAGATGGGAATACCAGACCACCTGACCTGCCTCTTGAGAAATCTGTATGCAGGTCAGGAAGCAACAGTTAGAACTGGACATGGAACAACAGACTGGTTCCAAATAAGAAAAGGAGTACGTCAAGGCTGTATATTGTCACCCTGCTTATTTAACTTATATGCAGAGTACATCATGAGTAATGCTGGGCTGGAAGAAGCACAAGCTGGAATCAAGATTACCAGGAGAAATATCAATAACCTCAGATATGCAGATGACACCACCCTTATGGCAGAAAGTGAAGAGGAACTAAAAAGCCTCTTGATGAAGGTGAAAGAGGAGAGTGAAAAAGTTGGCTTAGAGCTCAACATTCAGAAAACGAAGATCATGGCATCTGGTCCCATCACTTCATGGGAAATAGATGGGGAAATAGTGGAAACAGTGTCAGACTTTATTTTTTTGGGCTCCAAAATCACTGCAGATGGTGACTGCAGCCATGAAATTAAAAGACGCTTAATCTTGGAAGAAAAGTTATGACCAACCTAGATAGCATATTCAAAAGCAGAGACATTACTTTGCCAACAAAGGTTCGCCTAGTCAAGGCTATGGTTTTTCCGGTGGTCATGTATGGATGTGAGAGTTGGACTGTGAAGAAGGCTAGTGACAAAGAATTGATGCTTTTGACCTGTGGTGTTGGAGAAGACTCTTGAGAGTCCCTTGGACTGCAAGGAGATCCAACCAGTCCATTCTAAAGGGGATCAGCCCTGGGATATCTTTGGAAGGAATGATGCTAAACTGAAACTCCAGTACTTTGGCCACTTCATGCAAAGAGTTGACTCATTGGAAAAGACTCTGATGCTAGGAGAGATTGGGGGCAGGAGAAGAAGAGGACGACAGAGGATGAGATGGCTGGATGGCATCACTGACTCGATGGACGTGAGTCTAAGTGAACTCCAGGAGTTGGTGATGGACAGGGAGGCATGGCGTGCTGGGATTCATGGGGTCGCAAAGAGTTGAACACGACTGAGCGACTGATCTGATCTGAACTGAACGCTTCTGTTGTCTAGGCACCCAGTGTGGGGAACTTGGCTACAGCAGCCCTAGCACACTGATACCGTAGGGCATGGAGTCATTGCTTCCCCAACAGCACGCACAAAAATAAATATATCACATCCATGCACACACATATATACCATACACACCACACATACACACACAAATACACATGTACCATATACATACCACACACATACGTGCACACAGGTATATGCATGTATACCATACATAATGCACACACATAAACACACACATCATACACACCACATGTACAGATGCATACATACACATGTGCATACCATACACACCACACACAGACATACCATACACATCAACACACATATACACACACATGCTATATATACCACACATACACACCCTGAATATATCACACACCCTGAGATTTTCATTTGTCTTGATTATCTTTCTAATGTAACTTTGTTGTAAAAAAAAGTCTCTTTCAAACTAATTAGATTCTTGTAAAATAAGGTATTTAAGCCATCTCTGTGTCTCTCCATTTCTCTCTTTAATATGAGGAAATGCGTAGGGCAAGTAAAGCACAATTTCCTAGATCACTAGCAATTTTGAGGGCACAATCCAGCTGTCTGCTTCAGAGTCATAGTTCTTCACAGAAGAACTTCTCAAGCTTTCACATGCTCATGCGTGGAGAGCTGGTTAAAATGCTGATTCTGACCGATGCTGGAGGTCTGGCGTGAGGCTCAAGATTCTGCATTTCCAACAAGGCCCCAGGTGAGGCTGAAGCTGCTGGTCTGCAGACCACACTCTGAGTAGCAGGCTCTAGAGGAAAGTATGTGTGAGTGTATGTGTGTGTGTGTGTGTTTGTCACTCCGTTGAATCCAATTCTTTGCAACCCCAAGGACTGTAGCCCTCCAGGGTTCTCTGTCCTTGGGATTCTCTGGGCAAGAATACTGGAGTAGGTTGCCAGTTTCTTCTCCAGGGAATGTTCCAGACCCAGGGATTGAATCTGGGTCTTCCACATTGCAGGCAGATTCTTTACCATCTGAGTCACCAGGGAGAGGAAAGTGGTGTTTCCCAAATCAGCTCCATCATCCCAGACCTACTGAAATCAGAATGTCCAGAGATGGGGCCCTGGGACTTCTTTTATTTAAAGAAAAAATCCCTAGAAAATTGAGATCATCATTAAGGTGTGGGAACCACTGCTCCATGCCACCATGCCGTTTGACTGGATTCTCACTCTGGGAAAGAGGAGGAGAGAATGAAGTTCCCACTGGACACCATGACGACAAGGCCCCAGGGGGATTCCTGACCTGACTGGGTGTGAGAGTTAATAACCATAACAACAAAGTTGGATATGCATTTAGAGCTCTGTTTTGGGCAGGTGGGTGGCCACATAAAATGAATGAAGGAAGGAAGGAAAAGAGGCAGAGATGATGGAGACACTAAATCCTATTAGAAATCTATTGTCACTGGCACACTTTGAGTTTCTAGGAGTGCAACCAAGATCACTAACAGAGTGAGATTTCCATTTGATGTCAAGAACTGAAGAACTCGAAAATGATAAACAAGGTAGTACCGATGTGGGCTTCCCAGGATATGGATGAATTTTTATTCCAACGTTGTGAATGTGACCACAGCTAGGATGGCTTGATATCAGATTTAAGGCCAGTTTCTGGATTACGGATAAATAACAATTTTTGCCACTATGAAGCTCTTTGCCACACTTAAATCTCCTACCCCATAGAGCTGAGTTGTGAGAGGTTACAGTGTATGCCTGGGGTGCAGTTCAAAGTTGTCCACCCCTGTGGATGTTCAATAAATATTTGTTGACTATCTGATTTAACTCCACTGTGAAAGCTGAGCTCATCTGTACTTTCTATAATCATGTCAGATACATTGGAACCACAGATGTGCCAGGGTGGGAGATTTCTCCCATCTCTATTTCTCTGCAAGAACTCCCTGTGCTGCTTATAAATATGCTGATCAAAACCTGCATCAAAGAGAAAATGCATTTCCATATTCCCAGTTTCCTTTATGATCACAGAATGGATCAAAGAGAAAACACATCTCCCCATTCCTGTTTTTCTTTTCATTCCTGATTTAGAGGTTAAAAATGATTCACATGTGGGAATACAACAAACAATGAAAAGTCCACTAAGGGGCAGAACCCCATATGAGCTCAAGGTACAAGACTTTTCAAATTCTTTCCCCAGATGCACTTACATGGAGAGAAAAATGTCAATTCTTTCACTTAATATATTCTATTTCACTAAAAGGTGATAATAATCATTCTTACATTTTGATACTTGAAATAAAAAGGAAAAGTACCATAAGTCTTAATATACTGTATCATGAACTATTACATTTTAGTCATAAGGCCTAAATTCAAAAATATTTTAGAATTTCAACTGCACCTTAGATATAACTAAAAGATGAAAATGAATTTGCTCCCTTTAATTGAAAATGTTCTAAGATCCATCTCAAAACTGACTCACTTCCTTGGTTGTTTAATTGATGATGACTAGGTTAAGTTTGAAAATTTTAATTGTTGACTTTTCTCCCAGTATTTCCATGTCATTTCTTTTTGTTTTAGTTTTACAGATCCTGAAGTTAGATCCCATGCTGTGAACATGAGTAATTTTCCTAACAATTTAGTGTGAATTAAAGAAATTAAAGTGTGCTGTTGTGTTTGTTTGAACAGCTTACCCAGGATTATAATATTAATGTTTGTGCTTTCCTTTTGTGAAGGTGCTATTGACCCTAAAATAATCTTATTGCTCGTTTTAAGGCAAGTGTGCACACAGAAAACAAATATGCTATTTTACTTCATATTTCCATTTAGACAAAGAATTCAGAATAAATTTCAATATATTAAATAATTCAATCTGAATAACAATTTATTGACCAGAGTGAACTAAAATAAATCCAATTTCTTAATATATAAAAAGTAATTATTCATCCTGTCGTTAAGGGAATTATTAAACATGCCTTCCTAATTTGAAAAAGAAAGGAAGGAGGGGGAAAAAAGGAAGGAAGGAAGAAAGGAAGGAAGGAAAGGGGGGAAAGGAAGGAACGAGGGAGGGAGGGAGGGAGTCAAGAAGCAGTTTACTTCGTAAATTTAAGTTCCATTTCGGTTAAATGAACCTACTATGTCACCATGGGTTAGCTTTAGAAAGGGAGACTCTTGAACCAAATCCTTTTCAGACCTGTCATTCTATGCTTGCGTGCGAGAGAATCAACTTCAACATGGTCATCAAAGTTTTCCTATAGATAGTTGGTCCTGTGTATTTTACTTTGGAAAGCTAGAATTTCTAGAGCTCTCCCACATTCCTTTGTGGTATTAAAAAATACCTCCAACTGTCACAAGGAGATCTTACAACTCGCCTTGTGGGCTCAGAGCAGACATTTCCAGGTCTGCAACACTATCAGTTCTTCTTTTAAGTTGAAAGAGAACTCTTCCTTGAAGCAGCTTCACAGTTTGCCATGTGATGACTCAACACCAAATGACCCCAAAACTCCTTTGAACCTCCCCTGCTTCCCTCCTCAGCCCAGGAACATCTTTTCCTTCCTTCTCTAGCTCAGACAGTGGCACCACAATCTTTCTGGCCTCTCAAGTTCAAGTTCTCTGTATTACTCATCACTGATAAAGTTCTGACCTGAATCTCTCCTCTCTTATTCATATTGCCATCCATATCATCATCACCTCATCACTGTGAAGCAAGTTTCCTTGGGATTATGCACTCACATGCACATACACACACATGCACATACACATAGACACGATTTCATTTTTTATTGAAGCATACGTTCCATATGGTCAAGTACATAACTTGATGAATTTTAACACACTGTAAAATGTACAGCTTCATGAATTAACATATGTATTCATCACTGTAACCATCAACCAGACTGAGCTAAAGAACATTTCCAGTACCCCCAGCAATGGCACCCCACTCCAGTACTCTTGCCTAGAGAATCCAATGGACGGAGGAGCCTGGTGGGCCACAGTCCATGGGGTTGCAACTTAGCGACTTCACTGTCACTTTTCACTTTCATGCATTGGAGAGGGAAATGGCAACCCATTCCAGTGTTCTTGCCTGGAGAATCCCAGGGATAGGGGAGCCTGGTGGGCTGCCGTCTATGGGGTCGCACAGAGTCGGACACGACTGAAGTGACTTAGCAGCAGCAGTACCCCCAGCAAGCTACCTATCACCACTTGCCAGTCCTTTTGAGTTGGTTTTCAAAACTCCAAACATCCACATGTATTTAAAGAAATAATCTTCCCCACCCAATATTTGGTCATGTCATGACCTCCTGAGATGGTCTCAGTTTCCCACATCTCCTTCTTCACCTTGCTGTCTCCACATGGCTCAGAGATTCTTAACCTGTTCCAGCACTCTCCTTTCTGTGCAGTGTAGGCCATGTCCTTCAGCACTGTGAGAACAGTGAACACTCTGCCACTGGGATCAAGCCCCTACTATAGGCAAGCTCTGTCCTTAGACTTAACGTTCATTATCTCATTCAGCCCCAACACGTCACTTACTTGTTTCTGCAGATTCTGCTAAGTCTCTTTCAAGTCTCTATCTAAACTGACTCCTCCAGAAAGCCTTTCTGATGTTAACAACAGCTGTTACCTACTGAGCACCTGTTGTATGCCATCAACAAGGCTACCAGTAGAAGAATAACAGAGATGACTAGTCTGACTTCTGTAATTAAAGACCAGGTGGCACATACAAGAAAAATTCTAGGAAGTAATGAGTTGGTGGGGGGGTGGTATTCTCCATTTTACTGGTGAGGTTCACAGAGGCTAACTGTTGTGCTTGGGAAAACCCAGCAAGTAAATGGTAGAGATGGAGCCTTTAACTCTATAGCCCGTATTAATATTTTCCCCTTCTATCCTTTGCAGTGCTCTCATTCATTCAACAAATACTGAGCTCCTGCTATGTATTAGGCTTTGTTCTATATATACTGGAGGCCCAGAAGTGAGAAAATAGATAAAAGTCTCTGCTCTGAAGTGAGCTTACATTCTAGAGGGAAGGCCACCAGAAAGCAAGATGATACAGTATTATTACATGGTACAAAATGCACTCGAGAGAAATAAAGGGAGGGGTATTGTGGACAGTGAGACTTGTTGATGTTGCTGTTCTTTGTTTTTGGCCATGGATCGTGGCTTAAGAGATCTTACTTCCCTGACCAAGGATCAAACTTGTGTCCCCTGAAGTGGAAGTGTGGACTCCTAACCACTGGATTGCCAAGGAATTCCCTGATGCTGCAGTTTTAAACAGAGTGGCCAAACTAGGCATCTCTGAGAAGGTGACTGAGTCAGGTCTTGAAGGATTTGAGGACATCCGCTCTGCACTTCTCGGGCGGAAGAGCATGTCACGGGGAGGGACCAGTAAGTACAAAGACCCTGAGGAAGAATCGAGGAGTTGACCAGAAAGAAGCAAAAGAGGAAAAGAACAGTAAAAAGTGTGTTCAGAGAAGTAAGAGAGGTTGGTATTCAGATTGTACAGGACCCTGTAGATCATGGGGGGGGATGTTGTCTCTTGCTTATAATAATGGCTACAGAAGAATGCTCTGTGTGTGTGTGTGTGCGCGCCTGTGTGTTTTACCGTATTGTCAGAAATTGAGATTTCTTTATATTTTAGCATGGACCATATCCCAACTAGATTTTGAGCTTCTTGAAGACAGAGACCATTTCTTCTATTTCTCTGAGATTCCAAAATAGTATACCAAAGAGGGAAAATATACCATCACTTCTCACCTCTTAAGCCTATAAGTCTGTGACATTACTCTTTCCTGCCAAATACTGACATGGCCTCAGAATCCTAAAGAACCAACTGCACTTCAAAGTGTTTCTGCATATCTATTACCATTTTTTTTCCAGCTGCATTCACAGTAGTAATCATTCAGTACCTCAAAAACCATTTTAAAGCTTAGCATTCTTCTCCTTAGAAAATTCCTGGCTACATTACATTAACAACTGTGTGTGCCATATTATGAACAATACACATCAGCAAGGACAGTGGTATTATAACTGAGCAATTCAATTTACAAAGTACACTACCCCAAATAAGAGCACAAGAGTTTCCATTTTCAGCAGTCATTAGTGGTATCACTGTAGATCGTGAGACCACAGCATGCTAATTGCCAACACACGGTGCCAGTGCAAACATGAAAGGGCTCCTTCTTGGATGCAAGCACAGCTAAGTCAGAAGGTCTTAAGTGTAATCCAGGGAACACAAGCTATTCGTTAATTTATCCAATAAACATGTGTCCAGATTGTACCATGTTCTTGTTGTTCAATTGCTCAGTCATGTACGATATTTGCGACCCCATAGACTGCAGCACACCAGGACTTCCCTGTCCTTCATCACCTCCCGGTGTTCGTTCAAACTCATTTCCATTGAGTTGGTGATGTCATCCAACCATTTCATCCTCTTTCGTCCACTTCTCCTCCTGCCCTCAATCTTTCCCCAGTGTCAGGGGCTTTTCCAATGAGTTGGCTCTTTTCATCAGGTGGCCAAAGTACTGGGAATTTTAGATCCAGCATCAGTCCTTCTAATGAATATTCAGGGTTTCTTTAGGATTGACTGGTTTGATCTCCTTACAGTCCAAGGCACTCTCAAGAGTCTTCTCCAGCATCACAGTTCAAAGACATCAGTTATTCGGGGCTCAGTGTTTTTTGTTGTACAGCTCTCACATCCATAGATGATTACTGGAAGAACCATGGCTTTGACTATACAGACTTTTGAAGGCAAACTAATGTCTCTGCTTTTTAATATTCTGCCTAGGTTTGTCATTGTCACTGTACCAGAGTTGGAAACATAGTGGTGAGCAAAAATACTTAGTAATTCCATGATGGTTCTTCCTTTAATCAAAGTGTCATACAGGTGACACCATAATTATTATGAACAAAAGGTATGCATGCTATGAGACCCTACAGAAAGGGAATGTGATCAATCGGATGAAGACCTATGTGAGAAAGTAAAGCTGAAGTTGCACTCTGAAGGACAAGATACAATCTGAAGGACAGTGTCTCAGAGAGAGGGAATGGTCTGTGCAAAGGCCCTGTGGTAGGAGGAGCATCCCAAGGACATATAGACCATTGGTAATATCACCACATTACTCTCATGGGGTATAAAGAAACTGAGAACATAAGTGCAGATATCATGCAAGAGATCCAGAAAGTGAATCCCAGAGAAAGAACTTACAGAAGTCACCTGTTCTAAGCTGTGCCTTCCACATCCTCTACCCAAGTTACTGGATTTTGTTTAACACTGCCTCATCTCTTCAGAGACAGATGCAATAAGCTGAAATAAACAGCAAGATACATCTTAGGGATTAAATGAGTTGTTAAGTTGGGAGAGAGAAAAGGTGGGGTATGAAAGGTGGATACTATAACAGTAGGAGAGAGTTCCAAGAAAAAGATCTCTTTCCTAATTCCACACTGAATACCAAGATACTACAGTGTCTATTGTACTCTTAAGAGTTGGCAAAATATTTCCTTTTGAAAAGCATATAATCAGGTCTATTATCATGACTATTTCTTACAGCTAAAATTAATATTTTGAGGGAAATGGCAGTGATTTAAATCAAAAGGTTATACTGAAGGAGTTTTTAGGTACCTTATGGAGCCCTGAATTATTTGAATATTACTATTTTTTTTGCTAATGGACAATCACTCTGATTTAGTGAACAAAACACTGAACAATCAGCATGAGAACTACTTAGTTATCCCAGTCTTGAAGTTTTTTCTGTGTGATGAATCTGAGACCCTGTTGATATTTATTCATTACATTTTTAATGATATATCAGGTTACCATAGCAATTCTTGTTCCCTGGAAACTTCTTTCCTGCAACACACATTTACTGTGTGGCACATTAGCAGTCTGATCCTATTGTTTGAGCTGTCTCATTAGCTCGAGCAATCTAAAGCTATTTCAAAATGTTAACCAGTAACAATATGTAGAAAATATGATTATTTAGAAATAATATTTATTTAAGGAAAGACTCCACCTTCAGATGACCCTTTGTCCACGAAGTTTTCCTTGATCCTGAAAACCATTATTTTTATTAAGTATAGAATACTTAGGGGTTTTTTCTGTTGTTTAGTTGCTCAGTCGTGTCTGACTTTTTGCAATCCCATGGACTGTAGCCTGCCAGGGATGTCCCAGGCAAAGAATGCATAAGTGGGTGGCCATTTCCTTCTCCAGGGGACCTTCCCAACCCAGGGATCAAACCTGCATCTCCTTCATTTCAGGCCGATTCTTTATCACTGAGCCACCTGGAAAGTCCACTTAGTGGTTTATGTCATTCAGTTTAATGATTGACTGTATTCTTTTTTATGTTGCTCATTAGTTACTCTTATCTTGTTCTTGTTTCCCTCTATATATTACAGTTCTATAAATCAGAAACTGTGATGGATGGGCTGAATTGTGTTCCCCTAAAAGGATGTTAAAGTTCAATCCCCCATTGTCGGTGAACGGGACCTTATTTGGAGATAGGGTCTTTGCAGACAATTCAGTTATGATGATGTCATTAGGGTAGGCCCTAGCCCAATATGACTACATCCTTATTAAAAAAGTAAGGAGTGGTATAGACACAAGAGACAGGTATGTACAGAGGAAAGACAATGTGGGGATATAGGAAGATTGTCATGTGATGATGAAGACAGAAATGAGGTGATGCTTCTATAGACCAACAAAGAAGAATTGCCAGTAAACCACCAGAAGCTAGGAGAGGGGCCTGAGCAGCTCATTTTCTCAGAGCCCTGAGAAGGAAACAAGCCCTTATCTCAGACTTCTGGCCTCCAAAACTATCAGACAATAAATATCTATTCTGTAAGCTACGCAGAGTGTGGCACTTTGTTACAGCAGGCCTAGGAAACCAAAAGATTGCCGGGAGAAATATCAATAGCTTTAGATATGCAGATGACACCATCCTTATAGCAGAAAGTGAAGAAGAACTAAAGAGCCTCTTGATGAAAGTGAAAGAGGAGAGTGAAAAAGTTGGCTTAAAGCTCAACATTCAGAAAACTAAAATCATGGCATCTGGTCCCATCACTTCATGGCAAATAGATGGGGAAACAGTGGAAACAGTGTCAGACTTTATTTTTCTGGGCTCCAAAATCACTGCAGATGGTGATTGCAGCCATGAAATTAAAAGACTCTTGCTCCTTGAAAGGAAAGTTATGATCAAGCTAGACAGCATATTAAAAAGCAGAGACATTACTTTGCCAACAAAGGTCCGTCTAGTCATGTAGTCATGTATGGATGTGAGAGTTGGACTATAAAGAAAGCTGAGCACCGAAGAATTGATGCTTTTGAACTGTGGTGTTGGAGAAGACTCTTGAGAGTCCCTTGGACTGCAAGGATATCCAAACAGTCCATCCTAAAGGAGATCAGTCCTAGGTGTTCATTGGAGGGACTGATGTTGAAGCTGAAACTCCAATACTTTGGCCACCTGATGCGGACAGCTGACTCATTTGAAAAGACCCTGATGCTGGGAAAGATTGAAGGCCAGAGGAGAAGAGGACGACAGAAGATGAGATGGATGGATGGCATCACTGACACAATGGACATGGGTTTGGGTGGACTCTGGGAGTTGGTGATGGACAGGGAGGCCTGGCGTGCTGTGGTTCATGGGGTCACAAAGAGTCGGACACGACTGAGTGACTGAACTGAACTGAGGAAACCAATATAGAAGGCAACACTAATAACTTAATCTGTATCCTCTATTTTTAATACATCCATTTTTATTTTTTATTAAGAAGTAAAATAGTTCTTTGCCAGGACGTGTCTTTCAACTCATTCACTTTTTCATTTAACTATTTAATAAATATTAACCATAGTATCTGCTGGCTAAGGCACTAAGCATGGGGGATAAGAATCAGTAAGAATCGGTAAAAATCAGAGTTCCTTGGACAGCAAGGAGATCAAACCAGTCAATCCTAAATGAAATCAACTCTGAGTATTCAGTGAAATGACTGATGCTGAAGCTGATGCTCCAATACTTTGGCCACCTGATGTGAAGAACTGACTCATTGGAAAAGACCCTGATGCTGGGAAAGATGGAGGGCAGGAGAAGAAGAGGGTGACCAAAGATGAGATGGTTGGTTGGTCTCACCAACTCAATGGACATGAGTTTGAACAAACTCTTGGAGATAGTGAAGGACAGGGAAGCCTGGCATGCTGCAGTCTATGGGGTTGCAGAGAGTCATGCACAACTTGGCCACTGAACAACAACAAGGATCAGTAACAGACTCTTTCTTCCAGTATCTAGTAATAATAACTTCCCTGCAATTTCTGATTGCTGCCTAACAAAACAGTTAGGTGCTTTACATGTATTTTTTCCATTTAATCCTCAGAATCAATCATAAAAGTGGATACTATTGCCCCCAACTTTCAGAAAAGACCAAAATCACTAAGGCTTCAACAGTTTGAATAAGTTGCCAAAGATCACAAAGTCATTAAGCAGAGTTGTTGGCATTTAAAGTCAAACCAGGGACTTCCTTCGTGTTCCAGTGGTTAAGTATCCACCCAGCAATCAGGGGACAGGGATTCGATCCCTGGTTGGGGAACTAAGATACCACGTGGGGAAAACTAAGACCATGTGCTACAACTACTGATCCCACATGCCACATCTAAAGAATCCATGTGCCGCAACTAAACAAATAAATGAAAAAATAAAAATTAAAAAAAATAAAGTCAAAGCAGTCTGATTCAGCCACACATCTGTCTTCCATTCCATTCTGCCCCTGATGAGATACTCTGGACAGAGGAACACGAATGATTCTGACATAAGGCAGGCACATAGTAAGAGACAGAAAAGAGACAGAAAAAAGTCAGAAGCTAAGCACTATAGGTGTTCAGTGAAGGGAGATGACAACTGTTTGGATGAATTGGGGGGAAAAAAAACATAGAGGCTGAAAAGTGGTCTGGAAGCTTAGAAAGAGAAAGGGAGTGATACTAGATAGAGCAAAGGCCCAAATTAAGACAGGTCACTGGAGCTGAAAACAAGCACATCCAAGATGTTAGAGACCATCAGCACAGATGTTGCTACCCAGAAGACCCTTAAATGGAGTAGGGTAAAGAAGAAACATAGGTACTGAAGTCTCTGAATAAGACTGGTACGTTCCAGGAGGATAGTACCTCTCCAAGATATTGTATCCATTTTCAATAAGATGAACTTTGCTGAGTGATGGCACTAAAAACAACAGTCTGGAAGTAACTGACTCAAGATGGACAAAAGGGCACCTTTCAAAGAAGGAAGCTTCTAAGGAAATGATACTGTCACAGGAAAACACATTTCAATTAGGGGAGGACCAAAGAGGCAAAGGTTAGGGTAGAATTTATCCCTGAATGAGTAAGGGTTCCATAGGTTATAACGAAAAGCGTTAGCTGAGGCTCAAGACTCAGAGTGGGTTTGGAAAGGACCTCTAACATATCGGGGTCAGAATGATAAATCCAACAGTAAATCTTTTCTTGTAATATGTGGTTAGTGGACAGTGATGAATGCCACATGCTAAGCCTTGGTAAATCCTGACAACATAGGAAAAATATTATTTTTAATCTATAGTTTGAAGCTTGCCATTTTCCTCATAAAGTCCCATACTTTTTTCTCTCCATTGCAGAAGCCCTAGTGATGATCTTCATGGTTTTTAGTGAATTCAACTGAATGAAACTTGGCTTTGATTAATATGATTAGGATTTCAGCTACAGTATGCACTAGCTTTCCCTCTCTCTCTCTCTCTCCCTCTCTGAGTATGAGCATGATGAAAATATTTGGAAGAAAACAAATGTTTCTGACACTAATCTGTGATGATGTTTGTTGACATTTGATGAGAAAAATATTGGTTAGTCTTACTGTCTCATCTAAGATCAGAAGAGATAAAGTTTGATGAGTCAAGTTGACCAACTTACTGGGAGGAAGAAACTATCAAGGGAGCTAACACTTTCAGGATAACACACCCAAGTATGATCCCTAAACAGAGAAGATCTTGGAAGGATATTTTAAATACAAACACTGATTTTAAGTCCTGAAAGCAAAACAAAACTGGCTGCAGGATCCTTCTTTCTGGGATGAGCTGAGCCCATTCTTGGGACACAAAAGAAAAGATAGGGCCAGAATCCTCACTGTGTCTCTAGGGATGCACAGAAAGAAAGATTTTTCCTGAACAAGTCAAGTTAAAGTGTATTTAATTTCAAAGAATCTAAATCTGATGTCTGAGATTAGAAATTATACCTCATTCTCTGCTAGAAATTTGAACCTGTTAAGAGACAGGCAGAACAAATGGAGACACCAGGCTGATGGAGACCACAGTGACAGCTTTATTGGCATGTGGAAAACATACCTTAGGTGGGTAGCCACAGGGACTTTCTAATTTGAAGCTTGGAATTATAAAAGCCTACTTACCGAGTCACAGACAGCACTGCTACTGGAGACATTGGAAAGTTCAAGATCACGGTGCCAGCAGACTCAGCTGGTGAGGCCTCTCTTCCTGGTTTGCAGAGCTACCTTCCTGCTGTGTCCTCACCTCATGGAGAGAGCTCTAGTCTCTCCTTATAAGGACACTAGTCCCATCACAGGTCCTCTGCCCTCCTGACATCAGTAAACCTAATTACCTCCCATTGGCCCTACCTCCTAATACCTAATCCATTGGGGGTTAGGGTTTCAATGTATGAACTTTGGGGAGACTCACAACACCCAGGGAAGACCTGAACACTTATAATCTTGGTGGCCCTCCTTATGGCAGGTGACCTGAACACAAGCAACAGTGAAAATATCTGGTGGCAGAGGTGGCACTAAGAATAGGAAGGGCAGCATCATTTCTGTGAAAGTGTGCAAAAAGTTATTGCAGTCCATCCTCTACCCATGACTATTTTTTTTTCTTTCACAAGATTTTAAAAATAACTAAATAAGATGCCAACATTTAAAAGTAAGGATATTCTACTTAAAATTCTAGGTTACCATCTTCTGTGAAAACCCTGGGTGGCCTAGCACCCTTAGCCCTGATTCTAGCAAGACAACATCCAGCTGAGCAAATTGTTATTGGCCCTTCACCCCAACCCCTGACCTGCCTATTTGACTCATTACTGCATTCATCCAGTCCTTGGAGGAATTTAGGTTAATAACCTTTCTCTAAGTAATAAACAGATTGTTTGTTTTTGCCTTTGGACTCCTGCAGAAAGGTATTAAGCAGGAAAGCTCAGGAGGAACAAACTGAGATGGGAAGAAGGGTGAAAGAAAAAATTTCAATATGCAAATTGAAACTGGCCCACTTAGAGGAAGCAGGGAAAAGCTAGTCACAGAGAGGAACAGGCAAACATCAGCTGAACAGTCAAAACCCTGATGCTAGGGCAAGAAAAGCAAGGATGTGGGAATGTTAGACAAACGACAAAAGGCAGTCAGGGAGAGTAATGCCGAGGAAACCAAAACACTGTTCAGCCAAGAAAAACACTTCCAAAACCACTAACCTTTTTGCCAGTGAGTCTCTGGAAAAGCAGTGTTCTTTATAACCAGTCACAGTTTAAAAGTGTCACCGTGATCGAAGACAATTCAAAGTGCAAGGCAGAGAGAGAAGCGGGGATGGACTGTGACAGAAATTTGGCTCAAATCTGAGAAGCACGTGTATAGCTATGTTGTTTTATTGGCTCTATTTTTTTTTTTTCCTGTTAGTGAGAAGCTGAACTAATATGAAGAAGTTAATTACACAGAACGTCTACAAATTTAGTTCTCTGATTTAACTACTTCCCCTATATTTGTTACCCAGCGAAACGTTATAGAATAGTGTCATTGTACGGCTTCTATATCTCTCAAATCTGGTCAAAGTGGTAAGTTATATTGTTCAAAAAGTTATTTACCCAAAATTTTGGACCTGCATTTCAGTTAAGTTCCTCCAGATGGTGGTGGCAAGCACAATAGTACTTGTAATCCTTTACAAATCACGGTTCCGGAAGGCAACAAGAGTTTAAAAAGTAAACATTGCCCTGCCAGCAAACTTACTGATTCCAGAGGTCTAAACAGGTTGGAGTTGCAACTTAATTTTTTTGTCTTTAAAAATTTCCCCCTAAGAGGTTCTGACCTAGGGTAATTGCTGATTGATTGGGGAATCGCTGGATTGACTGCAGCTTTACAAATATGATTTCTTCAGAAAATATTAATCCCACCAAAATTAGAGATAAACACAAGAAATAAATTTTAAAAAGCAAACTAAACAAAACTTTCATAATAATTTCAAATGCTAATCCAGACTAGATTGTTCTGTGAATTAGTAAACTACACAAAGCAAAACTAATAAAAGTATCTTCCTAGGCACTTTAAGTTGCTTTCAAACTAACACTTTAATGAATCTCTAACTTAAATACAGGGCTTCCCTGGTGGCTCAGTGGTAAAGAATCTGCCTGCAATGCAGGAAATGTGAACTTGATCCCTGGGTCAAGAAGATCCCCAGAGAGGAGGAAATGGCAACCCACTCTAGTATTCTTGCCTGGGAAATCCCATGGACAGAGGGCCCAGACGGTTCCAGTCCGTGGGATTGCAAGAGTCAGACACGACTTAGCAACTATGAAACCTTAACGTTTGTTAGATGTGTTGTTTTGGTTCACTTTCCCATAATGTATATTTTCCACGTGTAATGCATGTTCATTGGCTAGGTTGATATTTGGAAATTCTGTTTGGGGAGGTGGAAAAAGACATTAATTTACACCAGCAAACATGTTTAGATGACTATTATAATGCAGTTTAAAAGTGTCATCAACAGCCAAAGGCTTTATGAAACCAGATGAAAATGTACAGGTGTCAGTAAGAAAGATGTGGAGAACGTGGGACAGAAAATGTAGACTTGGCAGTCAGTGAGAATGCAGGAAAAAACTAGAGGTGGGAGAGATTACTCATGGAGAAAATGTAAAACGAGAAAGAAATATTTGTGGCTGGACTCTGAATCTCTTTTTCTCTTTCTCAGAATTCATAGTGTTATGGCTATTTTGGCTTTGTGGGAGCTGGAGTTTAAGCTGAATGATAAATGCACATATCAGAACCATCATGCAAAACAAAGAACTTCTACAGTGTTACTCTAAAGGCTCCAATAAAGTCTGCAGTAATACAAAAGGACTCAGAGTGAGTTGAGTAAGTAGAGACCTCATTACACAATTTGAAACATTCAGTTGATAAAGTCAATTTATGCAGGGGATCATAAACATGATACATATTTCACTCCAAAGTTTTTTTTTTTGTAGCTATTATTTACTGATAGTTGGACTTCCCTGGTGGCTTAGATAATAAAGAATCTGCCTGCCATGAGGGAAACCTGGGTTCTAAACCTGGGTTGGGAAGATCCCTTGGAGGAGTGCATGGCAACCCACTCCAGTATTCTTGCCTGGAGTATCCCCACAGACAGAGGACCCTGGGTGGCGACAAACCATGGGGTTGCAAGGAGCTGGACACAACTGACTGACTAAGCACAGCACAGCATTTATTGATAATTACTGTACAAATCACTGTGTATTTATTGAGTAATTACTGTATGTTAGGTTACTTTACATATAACAACTTTAATTTTTACAGCAAACCTGTAATATACATTTTTTTTTAAACTGGAGGATAATTGCTTTATAATGTTGTGTGAGTGTCTCCAAAGTTTTAACTAAATTTTTATGTAAAGTCATTTTTTTCTTTAAGTGTGGGTCTGCTAAATGTAGTTTGTTGAATTACTTTTCCACAAAAGTAAAAAATTACCTTTTTTCATCTGCTTCCAATTTAACAGCAATTTTTAATGACTCACCTTTATTTAGCCTTTCTAGAGCAGTTTAATTTTGTACAAATAACAACTCCTGTCCTCTTTCCTTCTCTCATATTTCATCACTTTTATATAAAATTTAATTAAATGACACCCAGCTTGGGAATAAATACAACTGTCCCTTGGTAAGCATACAAAGCAGCTTCTGAAAGTAGAAATATGCAGGCAAACTGAAGGGTCAGTTAAAAAGGCTTCCTCAGGCCAAAACTGCTAATTTACATCAGATATTTCACACGTTCATGTAGAAAAAGAAAGCGATCATTTCCAAAAGGAGAAATATGAAGTGATGTTACTCCAGGTTGCAAATTTCACTTTGAAGTTCAGTAGTTATAAGATATCCAATATTTGGCTGGAATTGCTCAGCCAGCCTGCGAGAAGACAGGAGTCTGCTTGAAATGTCAGCCTCTCCATCAAGCGGTCCCTGATGCTCCACTCACAGTGCTCTCTGCTTCTCAGGAATCCCTTTAGCAATGTTCTTAGACCTACTTATCTTATCTCCTTCTATGTAACAGTGCAGACAACTATGAACCAATCTTTTACCTCTGTATAGGGTATAAACCACTTGATAAAATGGAATGTGCTTCTCTCATTTATACACTTTGCTAAGTCAAAGTGCTTTGCACACAGTGAGCCTTCACGTTGGTTGTGTTGAACATGTGTGCATGTGTGTTTGGGTGTGGGGAGGTAGGGGGCAGGAGAAATGGAAGGCAAAAAAATCTACCTCTTTCCTTGTTTATAAATGCCCATCCTCTCCTGAGATAAGGATGTATTCCAGAAGTTCCCACTCCTCTCCATATATCACCATGTGCTATTATATTCCAGTGTTTACCTGGCACTCTTCCCATAGATGTCTCAGCAGTAGAGACTATATTTTATCTTAAAACCCAGTGTCTGTTATAAAGACTGCCACCTGGTGTGTATTGAGTAAATGTTTGTTGAATGAATAAACGAATAAAAGACTGAATTGAAAAGTCTCCTAAAAATTTAAGGAGAGTGAGGTTTTCCCAGGTGGTACTAGTGGTAAAGAATCTGCCTGCCAATACAGGAGAGTAAGAGACAAGAATTCAATCCCTGGGTTAGGAAGATCCCCTGGAGGAGGGAATGGCAACCCACATCAGTATTCTTTCTGGAGAATCCCATAGACAGAGGAGCCTGGTGGGTTACAGCCCATAGCATTGCAAAGAGTCAGACATGGCCAAAGTGACCTAGCACAGTAGAAGGAATAAAGAGGATCCTGAACTGCCTCTAAGGAGAGTGAGTTTGACCCTTCCTGGACTATAAGGTATATTCAAACCTCTAAGACATTTTTTTCCAAAAAGTGTATAGAGTGTTACTAAATTTTAGAGCCAGAGAGGTCTTTAGAGATTATCTAGCCCAAGCCCTCTCCATCTTAAAGATGAATTAACAGATTGGTCCAAAATCACTCAGCTAGTCATTAGAATAAAAACCAAAGCCATGGGAAGGGTTTCTTTGGCTATATGAACTCCAATTGTCTTTTTAAAATGTGGATCCTATATATGAAAATTTGGGGGCATTGAGAATCACTGCTTGGAGCTGGAGAGGATTACAGAGCAGAAAGATGGGGAAAAGGAGCGAGGGCAGAATGTGGTTCCCAATTTAGGTCTGTCTGACTCCCAGGTGGCCTGCATGGACCGCTGTGATATGCTATTTTGTTTTGCTAGAAAGTGGCAGAAAAAGGGCTCAGACTCAAGTCTCTTCATCTCTTTACCAGAGTTCTGATATTTTTAAAAAGAAAACCACTTGTTCATATGTCTGTAGAAAATTTTGGAAATAAATTAGAAACCAAACCAAAACAGAGCTTCCCCAAAACAACCACCATCACTTTCACTTGTCAGTAAATCTTTCTGCAACAATATTAAACAAAAATTAAAATTCATGTAAAAGATAAAATACAAGAAACTTAAGATGAATATGAAATGGGGTATATTAAAGAGTTGAGCAGTTTTACCTAAGCCCAGAAACTTAAATATTAAAAGCGAATAGGGTAGGTGTGGAATAGCCTGTTTTTTGAAAACTACAGCTTTACAGCAAGAATGGGAAAATTATGATGAAATCCATAGAGAACTAGTTTCTGCTTGGAACATTTAAGAGCATTCTTTGAGAAAAATGAATTTCCTTGGGGGAGGGGAGGTGCCTCATTGCTGAAGAAGTGACAGTACTTTGGTTTTCATTCTCAACACCAAAAAGCCATTTTAAGATGGTAAGATGTTAAGATCACCCAGGACAGGGATTTTATGCTTTTTTTGTACTATTTTCCTGCCACGGTGAAATCAATTCAACTGGCTGCCGATTTCTAAAGAACCCACTGGTTTGTAGCCCATCAGATCTGAAAGGCCCTGGCACACAGTAAGCACCATAAGTATCTATGAACTGAACAAAGAAATGAGCATGACACTCCAGAAAATGCCTGTGATTTGGAGGGTGAACGCTGCTCTTTGTGGGGAAAGTTCTCCTGCTGCCTCTATCAGGAGAAATCCTTATAAAAGGAAGCTTGTGAGCTCTAGGAATCTCTCCCTCCCTGGACAGTTTATAGTGAATGCTGGAGACTTAACACTTTCTTAAACAGACTGGTCACTTGACCTCATTTTCCATCCAAAGTCCTATACAGAAATCCATTCTCCATGGCAAACTTCAGGTATACAGCTGAACAGCAGTTCAGAGGTCCACTGTAGAAACTAAAGAAGAAAAGTGTGAAAGCCCTGGGGGAGGTAGAGAGGGAGAAGCAGAGTCAAAATCAAGAAGAGCAGTTCAACAACCATAGTAGGCACTGGGAAAATAAGAATTTATTATTTTCTCAGTAATAAATAAGAATTTATTACTGAGAAGCCTACACTTGAGGGAAAGAGACAAAGTCACACTCATATCTCCATGAATATCATGTCTCCAATATAATAGCCCACGTTTTATGATAGAAACATATCTAGGATTAGTGAGCTCTGAGAGCAGAGGAATTTAGCCAGGTTCAGGGGAAATTTCTGGAGGATAGCCAAAGCCACACAAAAATGTATGCAGCGCTGACATGAAAGGCAGTGTCTTTGGAGGATGATAACAATTAGAAATCTTCAAATTACTTAAAAATGTTTATTTGAAGACCAGTGTCTGCTATGGTTAAATATCTGTAGCCAATTACAGTCTGGAATTATGTAAAAATAGCACAGATCTGTCTTGTGAAAAGAGTAGATTGTGCATGAATGAAAAATTAAGTGTCCCAATCTCCTTTAGATTTTCTTGACTCTGCCTCATTCTCTAGAGGAATCCATTCTCCTGAGTCTGTTTAAAATGAGGCATTTCAAACCATTTATTCACTTATGAAGTATTTATTGGAGACATCTTATGTCTAAAATTTCAGCTACTTAAAAAATGCAAACAACCACAGGATTCATCAGTTAAAGAAGGTAGACTGAAGTTGTGCTTAAACTGACAGGACTGAAAGGGAGAGTCTGTAAAATGCAGAATCCCTATGAAATATTAAGCAAGGCTGAGAGCCCCGTGAATGTCTGGTTGCCACAGTAACTGAGGTGGTCTCTGAGCTGCCTGGGCACTCTATAGACCCCAGAGTTGGGCCAGATCTTGTAGATTAGCACGTAAGAGTTGGTTCCACTTGACTCTCCCTTTTTTCCCCCTGTTCTATCTTGGAAGGAGAAATAATTGAAGCGTGGCTGGGACAGAGGTGGTTTTGGCAGACCACAAGGGAGTCCCACAGAAAGGTGTTCACTAGGTGTTCCTATAAGCTTCTAATTGCAGGTTTGATGCCTGGAGAGAGGAGGTGGCACTGGGGTTTTTCAGCACAGAAGTCACAACCCAGGGGCGCCCAGGCTTGGAGAGAGTCAAAGCTCCAAAACTGCTTGAGGCCACTTAAAAGCAAAGCTGCTCCGTGGCTGCAGAACCCTTTGAATCCTGGAGTCCTGGAGTGAATATCATGCCAGGGGCTCCAGACTCTGAAGGGAAGGGAACAGAGATCCCTCGTAACAAGGCTGGAGTTCTTGAGGCTGAAGCAGCTGTGTGAACTCCAGGGCAAGTACGACCCCAGGTTTTCAACTCTGAAATGGAAGGAAAAGGGGGCGAGCCAGGGACAATGTGGGGGTTCCAGGGGTTCCCTCCAAAGTAGTGACTATGCAGGGATCATTTTTCTTAGACCTGTGCATTCAAATTCAACAAGCAATTAGTCACACCTAACGATTCTCTGGCACACTGAAGTGACTGAGCACAAGGATTCTCTGGGACCACGCTACATGCATCATGTGCAAATTGACGTCGACTCTTTCACTGGTATCCCAAACTGGATCTTCTTTTTTTGCTACATTGTCATGATAAGGTGTATATACAGTATCAAGGTATATGTTTTGCCAATGAAATGTTTAATTTGCTTAAGGATGTAGCCTTCACTCTGGAGTTCTCCAGAGAGCCATTCACTGGAAGAGAAGCAGGCTACTCTGGGGTTTAGCTTTCCCACATGTCAGCAAGCCATCCTGTGATAAGGCAAGCAAGCTACAAGCACTTAGCAATGCACAAAGCAAGGAAAAGGGACTGGGGGAGCTGGACATCTGCTATAAAGTTCTTGGTGGTATGGCATTTTGTTGCTCAGTCATGTCTGACTCTTTGCGACCCCCTGGACTGTACCAACCAGGCTCCTCTGTCCATGGGATTCTCCAGGCAAGAATACTGGAGTGGGTTGCCATTTCCTTCACGGAATCTTCTTGTCGCAGGGATCGAACCCCACATCTCCTGCGTTGGCAGGCAGACTCTTTACCACTGAGCCACTTGGGAAGCCCATAAAGTTCTTACAGAAGAAAATAAAAGTGGAAAGGAACTTAGAATAATCTAGTTTAATTTGCTCATCATAAAGAAGAGGATTTTGAGCATCTGAGAGGTCAGGCAATTGTCCCAAATCACACATCAAGCATCCCTTTCGTAATAAATTTTTGCATTGCATATTTGGTGTTATTTTTCCAGAATAGTGCCATTTACTTCTCTTCCCAACTAATTAACACATTTTTTTATGACAGCAAGGACAGAAAACCTCAATTGCATCCTGGCCTCCTTGCCTCAGCACCAATGTTCAGCATTAACCATAGAATGAATCCACAAAGTGGATTCTAGCTAACTTTGTGTTAGCAAGATTGTGTCAGCACAGGCTGCTGCAAAAGAGCAGCACATTCAGAGTTTAGACCACGAACATGTCTCACTGTTCTGGAGGCTGGCCATCCAAGGTCAAGGTGTTGGCACTTCTCCTGTCTGATAAGGGACCACTTCCTGGTTTGCAGACAGCTGCCTTATCACTGTATACCTTCACATGGCTGAGAGAGAGGGAAGAGAGAGAGAGAGAATGTACTTTTCCTGTCTGTCTTTTCATAAGGACACTAATCCCACTATGGGAGCACCAACCTCATGACTATTTACCTCCCAAAGGCCTCTCCAAATACCATCACACTGGGGGTTAGAAAGTCAACATATGAATTTGGGTGGGGGAGGGGAGGACACATACATTCAATCCATAGCAGATGCATTAGGGCAGGTCTTTTCTGGTGGAATATCAGATACAAATATTGACTAAAGTGCACTTTCCCTCTGTAGTTAGCTGAGTGGTAGTCCCCCAGAAGACATGCTCATGTCCTAATGGCCAGAACCTGTGATTATTACTTTATTCGGAGAAAGGGTCTTTGCATATACCATAGAAGTTGAGAATCTGGAGGACACCATCCTGGATGACCTGGGTAGCCCCTAAATCCAGGGACAAGGGTCATTATGAGAAAAAGAGAGGAGAAGACAGGCACGGAGTAGGAGGAGACATGAAGACACAGGCAGAAACTGCAGCAATGTGGCCACAAGTCAAACAATGTCCACAGCCAGCAGAAGCCAGAGAGGGTGAGAAGCAGATTCTCCCCAGGGCCTTTGGAAGGAACACAGCACTGTCAACACCTTGATCTCAGACTTTCAGCCTCCAGAGCTGCAACAGAATACATTTCTGCTGCTCTAAGATATCACTTTGTGGAAATTTCTTGCAGCAGCCCTAGGAAACTAATAGAGCCTCCAATAGCATACCCTGCTTCTACCATAGCCATTTCTCCTTCTTTGAAAGTTTATGAATCTAGTCACTTCCACACTGGAGTGGGACTCAGACACCATGGAAATCAGTAGCCATACTTTTAATACATATGTTTAAAGATTTCTTTTTCTAAAACAAATGACTTGTATTAGGAGGAGGACAGGTGTCCCAGCTCTGTAACAAAGGGAAGCACTAAACCACAGTTTCTTGACTTTAAACTCAGAGCTTGCTTCCAACTTGCCAATTTCCTCCATTATTCAGTGTCCTGCAAAGTTCAACACAGGAATATATACGATGAGTCAGAAAAGTAGCCCAGTGTAATTCCTTGCAATATAAAGCAGCTGCCTGGTCCAAGCCTTCATTATTTTTTTTGCCTCGATTGCAGATGTACCCTGTGATGCTCTCTCTGCTTCTTCAAACTCAAAGCAGTATTTCTTAAACTGTTTTTGTCCAAGGCACTGTAAGAAGTGCATTGCGTAGCAGTACAAAATACATAAAAATAGAGCAATGCATGCTGATTTTTCCTATTCTTTGTGTCACACAAACATTTTTCCTAAGTGCGGGCCATAACCCAACCTGCTATAATCCATACACTAATGACTGAGCACATATGCATTAACAAAGCTGTAAAGTGGTACCCCATACTAATGCCAGGATCACATTTTTAAAATATGGACCTCATCAGTTCACTCCCTTAATTAAAATTTTCCAGTGGCCTCCATCACCTTCATTCATTCCAATGATATTTTTACATTGTGAATCTGTAAGGGCCACTCTGTAGTAATTGAGTTAAGAAGATAAAAACTGCATAATTTGTGCCTGGTAGTATATTTATTTTTATGAATATGATAATATTTATATGAGAGAGTGAGTGTCTGACTCTGCAACCCTATGTACTGTAGCCTGCCAGGCACCTCTGTCCATGAGATTTCCCAGGCAACTTGGAGTGGGTTGCCATTTCCTCCTCAAGGGGATCTTCCTGACCCAGAGATCAATCCCACATCTATTTAAATATATAAATCCTAAAACCTTTAAAACTGTGTCTCCTGTTTCAGTTTCTCATACTAGGTATGAGAGTTCATACCTAGTATGAGAACTCTCATACCTAGTATAGAATTCTTAAGTACCCTACATGAGAATGCATCTTATTCTTCAAGATGCAAATCCTTTCACTTAATTTGTCCTTCCATCCCTTCATTCATCCCTCCATCATCCTCCAATTCTTAACCATCTTCAACATCTGACAGTAGCTACTCTGAGTCCTTGCAGAGTTGCCCGCGTAACTCAAAAACCCTTCCCAGACCCTCCTGGTCATCCTCCCCACATAGTACAAGGGATCTGTCTTTGTTGGTGCACTCATCACCCATCTGATAATGGATGCTACATGTCTTAATGTCCCACAAGATTGTGAGCACCTGAGGTTTTGTTTTTCTCTGTCGGCTACTAGATAGAGGTGTGTTGAAATCTCCAACTATAATAGCAGATTTACCTATTTCTCCCTGCAGTTCTATTGTCTTTTTGCCCTGTATCCCCATCACCAACTCTGTGCCTGGCCCATAGCAAGGCCTGAGGAAGAAATAAAGGATGAAGAAAAGAAGAAAAGAGAAGAAGATCAGAATAGGGTCACAAAACTGGCTTATATCATATGAAAAAAAAAATTGAAATATCAATGGGGAGAGATAAAAAAAAAAAGGCAAGGGAAATGAAACAAATATTCCAGTTCTTTCAAACCTAGATTTAGAGGAAAATCTAGAAAGAATTTCGATTTGTATGAGCCACAATCCAAAGCCTGGAGCAGGCACCATGAACTGTGCCTTCTCTTTTCTGGAAACCCAGCTCTTACATTCACTGCTTCTCAGTACTGCTCCATTGAAACAATTGCTGCCCCCACCTGATGGAATCAAGGACCCGAATCATGTTGAAACTCAGCTGAAAGTAATTTTTGGAGTTTTCAAGTGCATAATGATATCTCCAGTTCCCTGTGCCATTAGCACTTCAGGAAAGAAAAGATTCACGCTCTGCTTGAATCTTGCTGGTGTCATAAAGAATGCTTAATGCCCTGTAATGCAGCCTTCTGTTTCAAAGAAAAATTTCTCAATTTGTTTTGCACTGGGAAACTGCAAATGGGTACCCTTAATCACACAGTCAGAAGGAAATCACTTGAGAGCAGAAAGATGGCTTTCTTGAGACCTAATATGAGGGACCTAATTCAAGTGGTCATTTGATGATAAGGAATAGAGATCTCTGTGTCCTGCCAACAGGTCTATTAGTGAGTGAAGCCTGGAGACCTAATGAAACAGTACCTGCTAGTATGGTTTCTAGACAGATTCACTATGAATTACCTGAACATGTCTCAAAATAGTGCATTATCTCTCTTGTGCTTTTGCCTTTAAATTTAAAAGTCACCATCAATTTTGTGCCTTTTAGCTGTGACTCCAATTGAAGACCAGCTAATCTTTCATGTAAAAAGAAAAAGCATACCAGTAGACCGCCCAATTGAGGCTGAGGATGACCAGCATGGTCTTCTCAATGACTTTGTTAAATTCACTTTACTTTGTAGAAGGAAATTTTCAATGTCTTTGAAAAACACTTAGAGGAAACTCTGGTTGAATTCAAGGTCAGACACAGGGACTTGAGAACATTCATCTTGGTGAGGTACAAATCCCTCCATCATTACCAGCAGAACAAGCAGACATCATTTTTAGAAAAAAAAAAATGTAATTGATTTTTCCTGCCGACAGAAAAAAAAAAAAAAACGTCCATTTGTGTAAGTATGTGGATATTCCTTGTCAGGTGAAATAATGCTTGAGTTAAGTTTCCATTTTCAACTTGAAACATCTTTGTTCCATCATGGCCTTCATGACCTCCCTGCAGTCAGATATGTGCTTGAATCAACTCTCATCTGTTTAATATTTTTCTATCTTTCCATTCAGATGATTTATTTCTAAATTTAACTCTCATTCTAAATTTTAGTCTCTTTCTCCTAAAATACGACTTTCCTCACATACCTAATTTTCGTGTAATGGTAAAGCAGTCAAAAAACATTGTGAGCAGATGCTATGAAGTGGGGAAAAAGACAAATGAAATCACAGCTCTGTTCTTTACCCTTGAAAAATGGTGGAGATATGAAACCTACATATTCAATAACAATGAGAAAGAATTTGATCAAAACACAAAGAAAATTGCAAATTAGAAAAACACTACAAAATGTGCCACTTTATTATTCAAATACAATAATGAATGAGATGTTTTGTGAGGATTTTCAGGGACTGCTTCCTGGAAGAAGCAAGAATTGCCAATCATGGTTGACTTTAGTCTGTGTGTTTGGAGGGGGGAGCAACATTTCATCCCTCTTTGGTATTTCCAGCTTCCTTTATTTGCCAAAGCACATTAATTTTATTTATCTTGACATTTATTTCCCTCCATTTGCAATCAGAACTCTTAATCCTAAAAGAGAAAATAGAAAATGCCTTATTTTCCATCTGCTCTATGTTTTCTATTTCCTATTATATTCATATCATTTCTTAACTATTTAATCTGATGGTCTCATATTACTGTTGAATATTCATATTTTAGTCTCAATATGTTATTCATTACCACTCAAGCCCGTTTCATCCTTTTAGAATTCATTCTCTTTCTTTCCTTCATCCCGGCTTCTCAAGTTTATTCATTACCTCCCATCCTGATCTCTGTAATTCACCCATGTTGGTCTTTTGACATTCTGTCTCAAAACACTATTGAAACCCCATTAAAAACCTTGAATCTCAAATAATTTATTCCCCCACTCCATCAAGTCTACTGATTTCTAGTTCATCTCTGCCTCACATTTAAATGGCTCTCTCTCAATTCCCCCCAAGCACTTTATAAAGCTTTAACTAACATTATCTATTTCTTCCACAAAATTACATGTATTTTCATCTCTTTGTGAAGCCTGTTTTCTAATTGGTTTCGTTTATTTAGCTTATCTCTCCAATTTTCTTCTTTTATAGCCATTTTTTTCATAACTCTCCTCATTGTGCCACTTTTAATCACGGAAATGCACCTTGGTTTAAATGACCTGAAGATAAATATTGAAAATGCATATCTGAATAGTCTAAACTTGATTACCTAATGGTTTGGGTGAGGATAAAAGGAACATGAAGATAAATAGTCACCAGCCAGGTTTAAATACATAACAGGCTTTGGCAGTTGTACTCCACTACCTCCTATGGCCCCTCATCGCTGATCTTTCTCAAGGCTAGAAACAGGGAAGTAATCCAAGGTACATTTCTCTCCCCAGGTCAAATGCTACTTTTCATTTGTAGGAGCTAGTCTCTTCAAACACTACTTTTATTTGTAAAACAAAAACTGAAGTTTTGACCAAAGACAAAGTTTAAGAAACACTTAATGGTTACATCAACACCTTTTCACCTTGCATGGTTTTCAAATCACTCCCATGATGATTCCTTTATTCAATCCACTGACAATAAAAGATGTTGATACCAAAGGTCAAAAGCAAAAACTAAAGCCAGTTGCCTAATGAACTGGTAAACATGATGCTAACATCATTTCTTAAAGCCCTAAACAGTTTTTTCGACAGCTGAGTGGATCTCAGTTGGTAGATGGTGCAACGATACTGTTCAGAGCATGGAGCCATGAGTAAGGCCCAAGTCTTCTGAATTCACAGTCTGGCTTACAACAAGGCAGGCAAAAGTACCAGACACATTTCTCTTCATTTAAATGGCTGGCAGATTTTCACTTTATTTCTTTGGAGAAAGAGATTCTCATCAGCAGGATACATCATATTCACAGAAACGAATATTCCTACATCTGGTTCTGGTTTGTTTATAAATCAAAGATTAAGTGCTTCACTGCTTCCAAACCAAAGATGTTTCATTGCAGTCCCTGCGGTTTTCCCCTTCATGTTCATCCCTATTAACATTTACACCATTTGCCCTTTTAAAGGCTCGGAGAACCCTGACTTCATCCAGTTCTCAATTACACACAATCTCTACCTGTGGGCTTCACTAGGATTTTACCAATGGCCATTGCTATGAGTATAAAATAGGTAGATTATTGGGAATTTGCATAAACTGTATTAAAACCTGCATACATTTGTCTAAATTATGTCAAGGATTCCCATGCAGTTTTAGAATGGAAATTGAATTCTGGCTATCTCTTGGGGAGGTGCCTTCCTAAAAGTAGTTATCAACTCAAATGGCTGGGGAAAGGTGCAGACAGATATCATGCATGAGTGGGGCAGGCCAGTAGTTAAGAAAAAACAGGACACATGGACACTTTAGTGGACAAAGGGTAGAGCCTCAACAATAATCATTGAGCCGAAGAAAATACATCTCTGAGCCACAGGACACTGGAGGGTACATACCTACAGTCCTTACTACTTTAAGAGCAAAAATTTCCCGGAGCTTCTGCTACAAACACATGTATATAAGGATGGTTTTTTCTTATGGTACCCACTTCTCTCCCATGCTCAGTCATCTACATTTACAACAAGCAACTGAGGCACTAGAGATTTCAGCTGGTTTGGAGAAACAACTAGTCTTGGGTGGAAGGTTGAGATCCACTGGTAAATTATAAAGAGGAACTCTTCAGGCAGGTCCTTTCCTTTGGCAACCCAGACAAGCCAGGCTGTATGGAATGGATCCTCCCTTCCACTGCACCCATGTCTCCTGAGGAGAGGGCTGTAAGATAAAATATACAACACCCAGTTCAATTGGAATTTCAGACAAATAAGAAATGATTTTTTAGTATAAGTAAGTCCCAAATATTGCTTGAGACATACAGCAATATATTAATCATTATGTATCTGAAATTCAGATTGAAGTGCACACTTTGCATTTTTATTTGCCAAATCCAGCAACCCTCCCACTGCTTTCTGGATGGTACCTTCTGTCCCAGGTCTTCCTAGTCTTTGCAACAGTAGCAGGAAGATGGGGCCATCACTGGCAGAGCAGTGATTGGGGTAATGCCCACTCCAGAAATAACTGTACTGCTTAGGTTCAAATCCCCCCTCCACAACCTCATGATATGTATTTAACTCCTGTACATCCATTAGCTTTCCCGTCTGCAGAATGGGGATGATGGTAAACACCCTACCTTATGCTTCTATTGAAAAGAGGAAATGAGATAAGCCACCCAAAAGTGTGAGGCTCTGTGTTTGGCATGCAGTAGGCACTCAGGAAATGGTATCATCTCCACAGCTTGCCTTGTCTGGTACAGACAGAAGTGTACTTGCTAATTATGGCTGCATTCTAGCTAATATTTAAAATTATTTGACTGATGTGATAAACATTTATTTGGCATCTCCCATATGTCCCCTATCTGGAAGAAAATTTTATTTTAACCTCATATTTAGAAAAGCACAGTTTTACATTTCTATACAAGGCATCAGAAAATTCTTCAGGAAGGTTACATTAGGCTCACAGGACAAACTGTCAAGTCTTCATTTGTTCCTCAGTCATATTTATCTCTTTCGTCTCCCCCTCGCTTCAGCTTATCAAGAGCAGCAAATAGTCACTTGTTTTATCCACTAGATACAGCAGGACACTATTTCCATTGCAAATGATTTACTTGCTCTCCAGACACTCCCTGCCACAACACACACTCATACATACACACACACATATCCACCTGTCCCACCTCTACCCTCACCCTGGAACTCTGTGTCTTGGGGCATTATTGTTCTCTTTCTAACATAATAAGCAGGAAACCTGCTCAAGGGGGCACATACGGAACCAGTTGGGAAGCTGAAATGAGCCTGCCCCAGTTCTTGGCTCCCTGCCCAGTGCTCTGTCCAACAGACCATAGTGGACACCTGGGTCTGCTGAATAGGGGCCCCACGGTTGCTAGGGCACAGGAAGAAGCCAGAGTTGGAAAACTTTTATGATGCTCCCCATGGCGATTAATCTGTTTGAAGGTCTGGGCTCTGAACCTTGGATTCCAGGTCTGCATTCCTTCATAAAAGCTTGTGTTTTGAAAGCCACAGTCAATGACCCTGTGAATTTAACTAGACGCATTCTTACAAAGCAGCATCATAAAGGAAAGCTCCTAAGTGACTGGAATCTGCCAGCGTGCTGTCTTGCGCCCCTGGCTCCCAGTATGGGGGCCCGGGAGAGGAGAATCCCACGCCAAGTCAATTTCCCTGCTAGGGCTACTGGTGTGGAATGCTGGGCTTCCTCAGAGGCATGGCTGTCATTTTGGATGCTCTTCTTAATGAAGGCTTAGGCACTAATCTAAAAGGTCAGTGCTTGCTTACACCGCAGCACTGGTGGCCACGGTTAAACACGTATCCGCGGTTGGTAGGGTAGGGGCGATCTTAGGCCTGAGGAAACGTACATCTCTCTAACCCAATAAAATGAAATCTATTGGCTCTTTCTTTTGAAAGCTTCAAAGTCTTTATCCATTTCAGCGGATAAGCTAAAGGAAAGGTAAAGTCAAGTGCCACGGCCTCCTAGAAAGGACACTGTGACCTTTCTCCCTCCCTCCCTAGCTCTCTCTCATTAACTGCTTTCATGAGAACTAAGAAAAAACCAGAACAAATGATCAAAGGATTCTGGTTTAGAGAAGAAAATGGTGTCTCCATCTTGTTTAAGATTCTTCAGCAATGTATCCTCCAAAAATGTCTGTCATACTTACTCTAATTAAATAAGTTCCATTCACTCATTCACCCTTATTTACTGATCTGCCTTGTACCAGCTTTGTGCCTGCAGCTGAGGCAGCACTTTCTCTTAGAGGGACATTAGAAGCGGAACAATGTGCATCAGAGGCTGTCTGCCTAGTTCAGGGCATTAATTGAGCATGGGTAACCTAGACCTCTACGAAAGCAAGTCCAGCTATAGACTCATGGCCTTTATTTGCACAGCATTCAGATGACATTTTGATTTTCCTTTCAGAACTATGACCCAATTCCATTCCTTTTTAGGGCTGAGTAATATTTATATATATATATATATATATATATGAATGTATAAGTCACTCAGTCATGTCCAATTCTTTGTGACCCCATGGACTATACAATCCATAGAATTCTCCAGGCCAGAATGCTGGAGTGGGTAGCCTTTCCCTTCTCCAGGGGGTCTTCCCACCCCAGGGATCGAACTCAGGTCTCCCACATTGCAGGTGGGTTCTTTGCCAGCTGAGCCACAAGGGAAGCCCAAGAATACTGGAGTGGATAGCCTATTCCTTTTCCGGGGGATCTTTCTGACCCAAGAATCGAACCAGGGTCTCCTGCATTGCAGGCAGATTCTTTACCAACTATCGGAGCTATCAGGGAGGCCCTTGTATATATGTACCACTCTTTATCCATTCATCTGTTGATCGACATTTAGTTTTCTTCCATGTCCTGGTTATTGTCAACAGTCCTTCAATGAATACTGGGGGGTGCATGTGTCTTTCTAAATTATGATTTTCTCAAAACTGGCATGGATGAACCTATTTGCAGGATAGGAATAGAGACACAGACGAAGAGAACAGACATGTGGACGTGGGGTGGAGCAAGGGTGGCATGACTGGGAGACTGAGATTGATGTCTGTGCACTGCCATGTGTAAAACAGATAAGCTAGTGGAAACCTGCTGTATAGCACAGGGAACTCAGCTTTGTGCACTGTGGTGACTTAGAGGGGTGGGATAGGAGTGGGGCTGGAGGGAGGACATAGAGGGAGGGGATATATGTATACATATAGCTGATTCATTTGGCAGTACAGCAGAAACTAACACAACATTGTAAAGCAATGATACTACTACTACTACTACTAAGTCGTGTCAGTCATGTCCGACTCTGTGCGACCCCATAAACGGCAGCCCACCGGGCTCCCCCATCCCTGGGATTCTCCAGGCAAGAACACTGGAGTGGGTTGCCATTTCCTTCTCCCCTCCCAAAAGAGCTATGCTTCCTCCTCATTCTCAGTCTGTGCATTTGAGATGGGCCCGATCCCACCTGCAACAGGGCACATAACCTAGGCTTAGATAGTCAGTATTTTCCTTTCTTTTTGCCAGAATAATTTGGTTCTAGAATGCACCTGAGACTCCGGTCAGAGCAACTAGAGTCAGAGAGAACTTTACTGGAACTGTGGGGAAAGTGGCACCATCCTCCCACAGGGCTTGTGGGGCTAGCAGATCATGGATCACCAGCGCAGACGGAATGTCGATTCAAGTGAGACAAAGAAAAGCAGAGAGAAGTAGTACTTAGTGGTGGTGAGAGACTGACTTGTATCAACACTAGACACATACCTAGAGTCAACTTTGCAGCAAGTTAGTAAGAGCCCTGATGATTTTAGGTACAAGAGCCAGGACATTCATCTTTTGGCTTTAGCCAATATGGATTGGGTTTCATCACTTGCAATGGAAAGACTATTGATAATGGTGCACAAAAAAAGTGTGTTGTGGAGAATGCCTAGGTTCAGGTGAAAAATTAAATCCCCCAGGAACTGTACATACTCGTATGTACGCCTGCATGCTCAGTTGCTTAGTCATGTTGAACTCTTTGCAACTCCACAGACTGTAGCCTGCTAGGCTGCTCTATCCATGGGATTTTCCAGGCAAGAATACTGGAGCAGGTTGCCATTTCCTTCTCCAGGGGATCCTCCTGGCCCAGGGATAGAACCTGCACTTCCTTCATCTCCTGCATTGGCAGACGGATTCTTTATCACTGAGCAAGCAACCACAAAGGATACTGTTCTCAGTCACTGCTTCTCCTCACCACAGTTCAGGAACAGTGCCCATCTCTACCCCTGCCTCTTAATCAGAAGGGCTTCCCTGGTGGCTCAGACGGTAAAGAATCTGCCTGCAATGCAGTAGACACAGGTTTGATGCCTGGTCAAGCAAATAATGCTTGCCTTGTCTATATTCTCTTCATTGTCTCCTACATTGCCATCCTCCCAGATAGTTCTGTAAGGTGGCTGATAGGTTTGTTTTTTTTTTTTTTTTTTACTTATTAGTGGTCTACACCAGAGATCAAACAATTATGGTCTGCTGGACAAATCTGGCTTGCCACCCATTTTTGTGGTGTTCTATTAGAACACCGCTACATTCATTCTTCCTCACTTGTCTGTGACTGCCCTGGCACTACCAGGGTAGAGCTGAGTGACTGAGAGAGACCACAAAACCTGAAATATTTACTATCTGGTCATTTCTGGGGAAAATTTCTTGACCTCTCATCTGGATCATTAACCGGGGAATGACGGCAACTTTTAGCACAGTTGTGTTTTATTTGAGATATCTTTGGTAGCTTTATTCTCCATGCGGTCTGTGTTCTTTTCTAGGTGATGGTGATGAGAGGGGGAAGTTTAAATTCTGTTTGATTATAAAAGTCACTGTCTACCTAGAATGGAAATAGAAGCTTAAATAGGACTTTCCTCTCCCTTTTCCCACTGCAATGTGAAGAAACATGGATGCCATCAGTGCCAGGTTGTTTGGGAATTTGATACCATTCTCTCCTGTACATTATCCCCTGTATCTTACTTTCATCTTACAGGATGAAAGTCTGGAAACTATGTTTTCCAGAATCCTCTGGTTTCCAGGTTTCCAGGCTGGTTTGCATCCATAAAAAGAACCCCTATGATCTGTAGAAGACAGAGGAGAACTAGAATGATATTAGTGCTCTTCCAACAGAGCAGGGATGGGAATTCATGGGCTTTAGGTGGTGGGTGAAAGGTTTTGCAGTGGTTTCTGAAGATCACCTAAGTTAGTGTTCCAGACTGTGGTGAACATTCTGTGCATCTTGCAGGAACCTTTGGTAGGAACCTGAGAACCAGCAGAGCCTTTTTCCTGACCTCTCAACCTCCAGTTCTTCTAGCATCCATTCCCAATTTTAAAGCCCTTCCTGTTTGAAACACCTAGAGCAGTTTCTGTTTTCCTGTCCGAGCCTTGACTGATACACCATAATACTCCCTGGACAACAAATGAAATATTTCCTTCAGCCACAGAAGCAATGGATGACAGTGTCATGGTTTCCTAATATCCCTGCATGTTTACTTAGTCTGCCAATGTTCAAAGTCAGGAGGTGAAGGATCCTAGGAATCTGCCAACTGACTATTGCTGGTGAGGCACTGTATGCTTCCACTAAATGCCACTGTTGCTAGGATATTTCTGGCAGAAGTTGTGGTTTGCGCAAGGATGTGAAAGTGAGACTAGATGTGTACAAGGGATAAAAGGTAAATGTGGGGCCCTGAAACATGAGGCTGGGGAAGACTAGAGAGCCTGAGGATGGTGGAGAAACTTTTAGGCTAAGTCAAAGTATTTAAAATTAATACGACTGCATGTTTCCTCAGCCTCCTGAAAAAGTATAAGAAAAGTAAATTTATGCACAAACCAACTCGCATTTATCTGACTGTATTTTCAAGAAAGCTCAAGGTGACATCAAACTAGAGATGAGGAGAATGCTGACCTGACTGCAGGGACACTGCATATGGCAGTGACAAAAGCCCTGAACTGATTTCAGGAAAGGCAATTTCCAGTGCAATGCAGCCACAGCTGGCCAAGTGACCTTGGCTGAGTCACCCTTCACTGGGTCTTAGTCCTTAGTCCTTTTCTTTACAAAATGAACTACACAACCTCAAAGGCTTTTTTTTTTTTTCCTTTCTTTCTTTAGGCTGTGATTCTATTATCTATGGCTTAAAGGGGATTGAGTCAATGGAGAGTCTTGGGAGCTGTGAGCAGATTAAGGCAATAGAAACTCAAATCTCATCCAGAGCACAAAGTTCTCTGTAACTTTGATGAGTTATCACAGAATCAATCTCACTCGATGGACACCAGTGAAAGAGCCCAGGGGACCATCAAGATTTGTCTCCCTCCCTCCTGTCTTTGTTCCAGCTGTCTCATCTACTACTGGTCTCTTTTACTTTCTTTCTTTCTCTATCTCCCTTCCTCCCCTCTCTTTCTCTTTCTTGCACACATGTACATAGGAAGATCAGACTTTAAGGAGAGGAAGAGAAAGCCAATGGTAGGGAGAACTACTAAAAAGAAAACTGATTGTTCCTAGCTTTTTTACTCTGTCTGCCAGGCTTCTCTGGTGGCTCAGTGGTAAAGAATCCGCCTGCCAATGCAGGAGACACATGAGACATGGGTTCGATCCCTGGATCGGGAAGATCCCCTGGAGAAGGAAATGACAACCCACTCCAGTGTTCTTGCCTGGAAATCCCCAAGGACAGAGGAGCCTGATGGGCTACAGTCCATGGGGTTGCAAAGAGTTGGACACAGCTTAATGCCTGAAAAACAGCACAACTGCCAGGTTTGCACAAACACAACTCTCACTGTGCAGTTTGCTTTTCTGTAGAGAAGAGGAAGAGAAGGGACAGAAAGAAAGATAGTAAAGATGATAACATGCTTTGTTAGGAAATTTTTGTAATTAACCTGTAACAGAGTCCTAAGGAGTAGGAATGTCCTCTACAGAGGATTTATATTCTCAGATGTTTTCACACTGACTTCTATAAAAATAAAAGCCATTAAATGTTTTTGAAAAATATTTTTTCTATTCATTTACAGTTGATTTATTCAAGGCACTGTCCCTTTTTTGGAGAAGGGTGTCAAGCTAAAAACATTATATATTTGAGATTTGAAGTTGAATTATCAGAAGAGATTTAACACATGATTCCAAGTGTTTCTCTCTCTACAAAGCCAAAAGGTGCTATGGTATTTTAAGTGAGTCAAGTCCTTTTAATTAAGAGAAAAATGTCTTGTTATTTATCCATTCTCAATTCTGCATTTCTCTGTATGACTTATTAATTTATTTACAAACATTATTTGCGACCATGTGTTCTGCTCCATTTGGGAAGGCTGCATGGCTGTCATCTGTTTAGTGTCTCACTAGAAGTCATTGTTTTGATAAAATAGGACATTCTGCATTTATTGGGTGTCAAAAGGGACTTCAGCAAGACTTAAAATTAGACTTGCCAGCTGTGTGCTCCAGGCAATGGGAACTTATGGGCCTGTCTCACTGTCCCTTGACTCTGACAGTCTTTGCTTCAGCCAGGCAAGGAATTTCAATGCCTGAGTCTCCTTTTTTTTTTTTCAAATGTTTGGAAAGCAGCCCTTGTGGTCATCCAGATCAGCCAATGGCTCTAAATAGAACCCACAGTTAGGCCAACTAAAGAAGGAATATTTGAGAGGAATCACATGCCGAGAGGTTATGTAGAGGGATCACCTGGAGAAAATACCAGGTGGTAGACTGGGAGATGTACAGCATCACCATCCAGGCTATCATCACTTATGCACCTCCTACTGTGTGCCAAGTGGTCCAGGCATTTCATACATGGCAATTCATTTAAGTCTTACGACCAGGTACACATGCCCATTTTACAGATGAATAAAACCATTTCATAGAAAAAAATTTGACTTAGCCCATGGCATATAGCCACTAAGAAGCTAAGTCAGAATTAGAAGCCGAGTGTAAGACCATAGCTTGCCTACTAATAGGTTTTGTGCAAATTAGAAAAAGGTGCCTAAGGGCACAAGGCTTGGTGAACAGACTGTGCCTGTGAACGTATTAGTACAAGGTCCTCTTCCTGCTAGTAGATGCAGTCCTGGTTCAGGGCTCATGACTTGGTAAGTAGTACACTGGCTACAGTTCAGTGCCCATTCACTTGCTCAACCCAGTGCCTCTGTGAAAGGCATGGACTGACCAGTTCTTCCTGGCAGCCCTCATGGCAGGCCAGATACATCTAAGCCTCCTCAGTGGGTGATGTTTAATTGTATGTGTCAACTTGGTTAGGCCGCAGTGCCCGATATTTGGTCAAACAATATTCTAGAGTTCTTTGAACGTGTTTTTGGATGAGATTTACATCTAAATCAGTGGACTCTGAGTAAAGCAGATGTCCTCTATAATGTGTGAAAATGTTAGTCACTCAGTTGTGTCCAACTCATTGTGACTTCATGGACTGTAGTCTGCCAGGCTTCTCTGCCCATGGGATTCTCCAGGCAAGAATACTGGAGTAGCCATTCCCTTCTCCAGGGGATCTTCCTGACCCAGGGATCGAACCCAGGTCTCCCACATTGCAGGCAGATTCTTTACTGTCTGAGCCACCAGGGAAGTTTCATAATGTGGGAAGATTTCATTCAATCATTTGAAGAACATATCTATGTAGATACAGATATATAAATATACATATGTGTTTTTGTTGTTATTTAGTCTCCCAGTTGTGTCCAATTCTTTGCGACCCAATGGACTCCAGCACTCCAGTCTTCCCTGCCTTTCACTAGTTCCCCTAGTTTCCTCAAACTCATGTCCATTGAGTCAATGATGCCATCCAAATATCTTATCCTCTGTCATCCCCTTCTCTTCCTGCCCTCAGTCTTTCCCAATATCAGGGTCTTTTTCAACGAGTTAGCTCTTTGCATCAGGTGGCCAAATAGAGCTTCAGCTTCAGCATCAGTCCTTCCAGTGAAAATTCAGGGCTGATTTCTTTTATGATGGACTGGCTCTCAAGAGTCTTCTCCAGCATATTTACATATATAAAAATATACATATATATTATACATATATGTATGAAATGAAATGAAATGAAGTCGCTCAGTCGTGTCCGACTCTTTGCGATCCCATGGACTGTAGCCCACCAGGCTCCTTGGTCCATGGGATTTTCCAGGCATGAATATTGGAGTGGGTTCATATACATACATATACATATATGTATATTTACATATAAACATATACATTACACACACACACACACACACACACACACACACTGGTTATGTTTCTCTGAAGAGCTCTAATACAACCACAATCTAGAGTTTATATTCTTATCACAACTCCAAGAATTTTTTCTTGATATCCATGAGAGAAGATGACCAGAGTGCAAATAAGAATATTCCAAGCTGGTTGAAACACTCTACTGAAAGAGTACCAATTAGAAAATCTATGTCAATGTAGAAGGAAGTCTTTAGGACATGCTTCAGGGCTCCTCACTTGGTGCTGTCCTATACAACACTTCTGTCAGTGGCTTATGATGTAGGATCATGCAAATCCAATTTGGGGATGAAATGAAGCCAGGAAGGATAACTAACATGACAGATGACAGGATCAAGATTTTGACAGGTTGAGTTACTATGCTGAAACTAACAAGAAGGATAATGGTAAAACCCTACATTTTAGATAAAAAATCAATAGTTATAGCACAGCTCTAGATTTAGATTTATAAAGGTATATTTTAAATGGAACAGTTGAATTTTGTTCTTCTCAAGTTTAAAATGAATCCACAAAGTGACATAGTTCCTCTAAAAATGTTAATAATATTAAACTCAAAAGATAAAAATATTAGTGCATCCTATATAACAGTATTTCTGTAGTTTTCATAAGTCTGAAAATACCAGAAATATCACAACTAATTCTAAGAGATTGCACACTTCATAAGGGACATAGTTCAGTTAAGTCTAGTCACTCAGTCATGTCCAACTCTGCGACCCTATGGACTGCAGCGTGCCTGGCCTCCCTGTCAATCACCAACTCCCAGAGTCTGCTCAGACTCATGTTCATCAAGTTGGTGATGCCATCCAACCATCTTATCCTTTGTTGTCCTCTTCTTCTCCTGCCTTCAATCTTTCCCAGCATCGGGGGTGGGGGACAACATAACAAAACACCAAAGAGAAGGACAGCTGGAAATGCTTGGAATTTATTATAAATGAAGAGCAATGTGAGAAACTGAGGATTAATGTAACAGAAGGGAAAATATCTGAAAAAATAAATAAAAGGAATCTTCAAGTACTAGAATAAAGGAAAACAGTCTTCTTTCTGTGCACTTCCAAACAGCAGAACTAAGATACAAATATAGAAATTCCAGGTCAATTTAAAAAAGGCTTTTTAAATACTGGAAATAGCTAATGAGAAACTTTGGGTGCTCTAAGAAAAGAGAGGTCCCCTGACTGAAAGTATCCAAATCAGGCTATCTGATCACTTTATCCAGTGCTTTTCAAAAAGGATAGACCCCTACTCCCCCATCTCCCAAAACTAACAAAATTTACAGAGTTAATTTGGCATGACCTGCTATTGGTGAGCCATTGCTAACTCTTATGAACCAGCCAATTCTTTTCTAACTGATTGAAATTTGGTTAATTTTTCTTTTTTTCTTTTTTTTAGATTTTCCTAAAGAATGGTGTCAATATTACCGTGTATTAATTTGGAATTAAATAATTGTGTTTTAAAGAATTATTTTCCTATAATCACGAGCATGAATAACTAACTACTGCTGCTATTTTTTAAATCATTTCTATTACTATGCCATTCACTGTGATATTTAAAATATTTAATCCCATTTAAATCTTTCAACAGTTATCTGAAGCTCAGAAACCTTGGGTATCTACCCCAGGACACTGCTTGTGAGCAACAAAGCTAATATTTAAGTCTAAAGCCATCTGATTTCAAAGATCCTGCTCTGAGCTGCTATACTTTGTGAAGCTTATCTCCACAGATGCAACATTATATCCTTATTTTCCACCATGCTTTCTTTACATTATCACTTATGGTGTTTTCTACCTCTTTTCTGTATACCTTACAAGATCCAGCTCACTCTCATCTTTGAGATAAAGTCTGCCCACAGTGATTAATTCAGGCTACAATGACCTTTTCTTTCTCTGTATTAGATATTTTGGTTATGAGTAGAAGAAGATCAAACTGAACTACTTTATGCAAAATGGAGAATTTATTAGCTCTTAAGAGCAGACAGCAGAAGAGAAAGGGGGCAGATTCACTTTTGATAACTTCAGGAACAAGAGACCAGAACCTGCAAACTTTGTCTCTCCCTGTCTTTTATCTTTTCCTCCATGTATATCAGCTTCTTTCTCTCACTGGCCTCCCTCACAGGGCTGGAACTGAGGCTTCAGGCAGCTCTGATTGTATGTTCTCAGCCTCAGTCCCAGGGAACAAGTTTTTGGTTTTCTTAATTATCTATTTTGAGATATATTTAAATACAATAAATGTGCCCATTTAAGTATACATTGTAATCAATCTGGGCAAATGTATACATCTATATGTACCCACAGCCTTTCTTGGGTGGCTCAGTGGTAAAGAATCCACCTGCCAATGCAGGAGACATGGGTTCGATCCCTGATCTGAAAAGATCCCCTGGAGGAGAAAATGGCAACCCATTCCAGTATTCTTGCTGGGAAAATCACATAGACAGAGGATTCTGGTGGGCTACAGTTCCCTTGGTTACAAAAGAGTTGTATATGACTTAGCAACTAAACAATATGTAACCATTATTACAGTCTCAATACAGGCTATTCCCATCATGCCAGCTCAAGTTTTAAAGAACCAAAAGAAGGACTCTGGTGAGCTTTGAGTCAATATGTGTTCCATAAACCAATCACAAGGAAGATGAGAACCATGACAGACAGCCCCTGCTAATACCAAATGCTGGAGTAGAGAAAGTGCAAAAAGGTAATATCTGTAGCCTAGAAACAGCCCCAGGAAACATCATTATGAGTTTGAGATGGGGAAAACACACCCTATGTCATTCTTGGTTTAATTAGGAGACTGAAATTACACAGTCGTTTTAATAGGAAAGCTTTAATATAAAATGCATTAACAATAGCAAGGGATTGGCTAGTAAAAAGTAGACAGAACTTTTTATCTTTTTTTTTAATTTATTTTTTAACTTTACAATATTGTATTGGTTTTGTTGTTGTTCAGTCGCTGAGTCATGTCCAACTCTTTTGTGACCCCAGGGACTGTAGCCCACCAGGCTTTTCTGTCCATGAGATTTCCCAGGCAAGAATACTGGAGTGGGTTGTCATTTCCTCCTCCAGAGGATCTTCCTGACCCAGGGATTGAATTCACTTCTCCTGAATTGGCAGGCAGATTCTTTATCCTTGAACCACCTGGGAAGCCCGAAAGAGAACACTAAAGAGTATCAAAACAGCTATTATAAGAAAGAGCCACTATTTCTAAGGCTGAGACATGGCACCCAAGAGAGAGGCTTCCCCTAGGGTTGAGGTCTACACCTCAGGGAGGCCATCCCCATGGTCCACCGAATGATGAGGCAGTATGACACCGGTGGAACTTACAGGAAATCCTCCTCGTGAAGCTTTCCAGAAGCCCACTGTCTAGGGTAAAAGCTGTTCCCTTGAAAATGTCTCACTGGAAGCGACCCACTAAAAATGCCTGAGGTGGATGCATGGCAGCTGCTGGTCAATGGATATATTGACTCCAGTGCACAGAGGAGCTGAGAATTGGAGAGCCCAGGTGCTGGGAGTGGTAGAGGGAGGCTTCCAAGTTGGCACCTCAGAACCAGAAAGCAAAACTCTTTACTTCTGCAATGACAGAGCTTAACCTCATGCCCGCTGCTGCTGCTGCTGCTAAGTTGCTTCAGTCTTGTCCAACTCTGTGTGACCCCATAGATGACAGCCCATCAGGCTCCGCCATCCCTGGGATTCTCCAGGCAAGAACACCGGAGTGGGTTGCCCTTTCCTTCTCCAATGCATGAAAGTGAAAAGTGAAAGTGAAGTCGCTCAGTCGTGTCCGACTCTTAGCGACCCCATGGACTGCAGCCCACCAGGCTCCTCCATCCATGGGATTTTCCAGGCAGGAGTACTGGAGTGGGGTGCCATTGCATGCCCACTAGCAAAGGAGAAATTAAAGGGTCCAGTTCAATTTTCACAGATCAGGCAAAAAGGATATATTTGGAACTGATAGGTAATACATGACTAATCAGCTCTTACTTTAAATTGTTTTTACTAATCACTCTCTGAATTCCAACAGTCACTGTTGGAATCTAATACTAATTACATGCCTTCCCAGTTATTTCTGACATAATTATCTGTACATAGCTACACATACATTGGTCTTTCCAACTAAGGAATTACCAGAAGACAAAAAACATGTCCTAGATTACTGTAAGCTTCCCTTCTCCTCATCCCTATAGTATTTAGTACAATGCTAGGCTCACATGAGTACCTTTAATGCATATCATACTTGAGCAGAGATTGCAAAATAACCCCAAACCTCTACGCCAGAGCTGCCAAGAGGATACCTCCAGCTAAATCCATCCCACAGACACGCTTGTTCATTTTAAGATCTTGCTTGTACCGTGTTTTGTCTACTCAGTTTTTTGAAATTTTAAATTAGCGGTCAATACACAAAACTGGATTTTTACATAGAAATGGAGCATTCTGGAAAAATGAGGGGTGATGCACCAACGGGCCTGCACAAGTTGGCTGGAGTTCACCACCAGCCTCTCTTCTCTTTTCTCATAGTTTTCATATGGCCAGTTCATTTTTTGTCAAAGATTTGGATCCTGTATTGGAGTTCTCTACCCGCCTCCCCCCACCACCCCGCCGACAGGACAGATCCCCTTAACTACTTTTGTGGGTCAAGAAGTGTGTGGGGGGGGGGAAAGCAGTAATTAGATATAAATAATTTGTAAATACTGATAATTTTTCAGGCTCTTCATACACACATCAGAATTGTTGAATATCTTTAAAACGAATGGTCTGAGTTCACAAAGAACTTGACACGGGTTATCACTTTTGGATCACTGACAGGATATTGGATGAAACAATTGACAGAGTATCTAGTTTAAGAGGCTTCACTCCTATTATCTAACCAGTAACCAGCACATTTCACAATCTTCCTGCTCCTTAGCTTGCTGATCTGACAGTAACAGGGCTCGTTCTGACACTGTGATTCTAAGAGGCTGCTATAAACAGAAGCTTTATTCATTTTGAATAATATGATGACCTTGCTTAATAGGGAGTTTGGAATGGAGATACACACTGCTACATTTAAAAAGGATAACCAGGAAGGACCTACTGTACAGCACATGGAACTCTGCTCAATGTTATGTGGCAGCCTGGATGGGAGGGGAGTTAGCGGAGTATGGATACATGTATATGTATGGCTAAGTCCCTTTGTGGTCCATCTGAAACTGTCACAACATTGTTAACAGGCTATACTCAAAATGTAAAATAAAAAGTTTAAAAAAATAATGCTTAATTAAGCAAGAGTTTTAATTAATCGCTCTTTATTTTTTTTTTGCCATGAAGTGATGGGACCGGATGCCATGATCTTAGTTTTCTGAATGTTGAGCTTTAAGCCAACTTTTTCACTCTCCTCTTTCACTTTCATCAAGAGGCTTTTTAGTTCCTCTTCACTTTCTGCTATAAGAGTGGTGTCATCTGCATATCTGAGGTTATTGATGTTTCTCCCATCAATCTTGATTCCAGCTTGTGCTTCCTCCAGCCTAGCGTTTCTCATGATGTACTCTGCGTATGAATTAAATAAGCAGGGTGACAATATACAGCCTTGACGTACTCCTTTTCCTATTTGGAACCAGTCTGTTGCTCTATGTCCAGTTCTAACTGTTGCTTCCTGACCTGCATTCAGGTTTATCAAGAGGCAGGTCAGGTGGTCCCATCTCTTTCAGAATTTTCCACAGTTTATTGTGATCCACACAATCAAAGGCTTTGGCATAGTCAATAAAGCAGAAATAGATGTTTTTCTGGAACTCTCTTGCTTTTTCAATGATCCAGCGGATGTTGGCAATTTGATCTCTGGTTCCTCTGCCTTTTCTAAAAACCGCTTGAACATCTGGAAGTTCACAGCTCACATATCGCTGAAGCCTGGCTTGAAGAATTTTGAGCATTACTTTACTAGCATGTGAGATGAGTGCAATTGTGCGGTAGTTTGAGCATTCTTTGGCATTGCCTTTCTTTGGGATTGGAGTGAAAACTGATCTTTTCCAGTCCTGTGGCCACTGCTGAGTTTTCCAAATCTGCTGGCATATTGAGCGCAGCACTTTCACAGCATCATTTTTGAGGATTTGAAATAGCTCAACTGGAATTTCATCACTTCCACTAGCTTTGTTCATAGTGATGCTTCCTAAGGCCCACTTGATTTCACATTCCAGGATGTATGGCTCTAGGTGACTGTGAGTGATCACACCATCATGATTATCTGGGTCATGAAGATCTTTTTTGTACAGTTCTTCTGTGTATTCTTGCCACCTCTTCTTAATATCTTCTGCTTCTGTTAGGTCCATACCATTCCTGTCCTTTATTGAGCCCTTCTTTGCATGAAATGTTCCTTTGGTATCTCTGATTTTCTTGGAGAGATCTCTAGTCTTTCCCATTCTATTGTTTTCCTCTATTTCTTAGCACTGATCACTGAGGAAGGCTTTCTTATCTCTCCTTGCTATTTTTTGGAACTCTGCATTCAGATGCTTATATCTTTCCTTTTCTCCTTTGTTTTTCAGTTCTCTTCTTTTCACAGCTATTTTTAAGGCCTTCTCAGACAGCCATTTTTCTTTTTTGCATTTCTTTTTCTTGGGGATGGTCTTGATTCCTGTCTCCTGTACAATTTCACAAACCTCCGTCCATAATTCATCAGATATCTGTCTATAAGTTCTAGTCCCTTAAATCTATTTCTTACTTCCACTGTATAGTCATAAGGGATTTAATTTAGGTCATACCTGAATGGTCTAGTGGTTTTCCCCACTTTCTTCAATTTAAGTCTGAATTTGGCAATAAGGAGTTCATGATCAGAACCACAGTCAGCTCCCAGTCTTGTTTTTGTTCACTGTATAGAGCATCTCCATTTTTGGCTACAAAGAATACAATCAATCTGATTTTGGTGTTGACCATCTGGTGATGTCCATGTGTAGAGTCTTCTCTTGTGTTGTTGGAAGAAGGTGTTTGCTATGACCAGTGCGTTCTCTTGGCAGAACTCTATTAGTCTTTTCCCTGCTTCATTCTGTACTCCAAGGCCATATTTGCCTGTTACTCCAGGTGTTTCTTGACTTCCTACTTTTGCATTCCAGTCCCCTATAATGAAAAGGACATCTTTTTGCGTGTTAGTTCTAGAAGGTCTTGTAGGTCTTCATAGAATCGTTCAACTTCAGCTTCTTCAGCGTTACTGGTAAGGGCATAGACTTGGATTACCGTGGTGATATTGAATGGTTTGCCTTGGACACAAACAGAGATCATCCTGTAATTTGGGTTCCTGCCCACAGAAGTAGATATAATGGTATATAAATAATGGTATATAAATTCACCCATCCCAGTCCATCTTAGTTCGTTGATTCCTAGAATGTTGATGTTCACTCTTGCCATCTCCTGTTTGACCACTTCCAATTTGCCTTGATTCATGAACCTAACGTTCCAGGTTCCTATGCAATATTGCTCTTTATAGCATTGAACTTTGCTTCTATCACCAGTCCCATCCACAACTGGGTGTTGTTTTTGCTTTGTCTCCATCCCTTCATTCTTTCTAGAGTTATTTCTCCACTGATCTCCAGTAGCATATTGGGCACCTACCAACCTAGGGAGTTCCTCTTTCAGTATCCTATCTTTTTGCCTTTTCATACTGTTCATGGGGCTCTCAAGGCAAGAATACTGAAGATGGTTTGCCATTCCCTTCTCCAGTGGACCACATTCTGTCAGACCTCTCCACCATGACCCATCTGTCTTGGGTGGCCCCACATGGCATGGCTTAGTTTCACTGAGTTAGACAAGGCTGTGGTCCCATGTGATCAGATTAGCTAGTTGTCTGTAATTGTGGTTTCAGTCTGTCTGCCCTCTGATATCCTCTTTCAGTGCTTACCATCTTACTGGGGTTTCTCTTACCTTGGATGTGGGGTATCTCTTCATGGCTGCTCCAGCCTAGATAGCACATTAAAAAGCAGAGACATTACTTTGCCAACAAAGGTCCGTCTAGTCAAGGCTATGGTTTTTCCAGTGGCCATGTATGGATGTGAGAGTTGAACTATAAAGAAAGCTGAGAGCCAAAGAATTGATACTTTTGAACTGTGGTGTTGGAGAGGACTCATGAGAGTCCCTTGGACTGCAAGGAGATCCAACCAGTCCGTCATAAAGGAGATCAGCCCTGGGTGTTCATTGGAAGGACTGATGTTGAAGCTGAAACTCCAATACTTTGACCACCTGATGTGAAGAGCTGACTCATTTGAAAAGACCCTGATGCTGGGAAAGATTGAGGGCAGGAGAAGGGGACAACAGAGGATGAGATGGTTGGATGGCATCACCGACTTAATGAACATGGGTTTGGGTGGACTCCAGGAGTTGGTAATGGACAGGGAGGCCTGGCATGCTGTGGTTCATGGGATTGCAAAGAGTCAGACATGACTGAGTGACTGAACTGAACTGAATTTTTTTTTAACTTTTCTCTTTATTGCTTTAAGAACTCTATTTCTTGTCACCTGCCTCTCTTGCAGTTTGACAACTTTGCCATGATTCTCATATTACCAGGAAAATCACCAGAACAGTCTTCAAGACAGGCATCTATATTGTAGTCTCATCCATGAGAGAAGAAAATTCAAGGGAAAAAAAAAACCCTCTTAAAATGCATCTGGATTAGTTTAATTGTTGTTGTCATACAGTCACTAAGTCCTGTCAGCCTTCTTTATGGTTCAATTCTCACATCTATACATGACTACAGGAAAAACCATAGCTTTGACTATGCATGCATGCTAAAGGCGCCTCAGTCGTGTCCAACTCTTTGTGACCCTATGTACTGTAACCCACCATGATCCTCTGTCCATGGGATTCTGCAGGCAAGAACACTAGGATGAGTTGCCAGGCCTTCCTCTAGGGGATCTTCACAATCCAGGATTGAACCTGCATCTCCTGAGGCTCCTGACTTGCAGGTGGATTCTTTAATGCTGCGCCATCATGAGTCAAAGCCATAGCAGATGCCCAGCTTTGACTATATTGACCAGCAAAGTGATATAGACCTTAGTCGGCACAGTGATGTCTTTGCTTCTTAATATGCTGTCTAGGTTTGTCATAGATCGTACTTAAATATTATCTTACATTTAAGTCCTTTTCAGACTACCCTTTATAAAATACTATTAATAATGCCCCTATTCTGATATTTCCCATATAATTCCCTTACTTTATTTTGTCCATAACATCTATCACCATCTGACATATACCCTATACTTGCTTATTTATTTGTTGTCTATGTTTCCCCCACTGGGATATAAGCTTTTTTAACCATAAAGACTCAACTGATTTTGTTGATTGCTGTACCTCCAATACTAGAACACTGTACAGTACATGGTAGATGATCCCAAAATGAATGAATGAATGGACAGGTGACCTATGAGGTTTGGCTGATCCTTAGCTATTGCACATCATGGTAGCATCCATTGTGTGGGCCTTTTGACCAACGCTTGGCCTTTTACTCCTAATTTTATTGCCAACTACAATGGCCTCCTCACCCTGACCCAAAAATGCCATTCACAGGTGCCTTTAGCACCTCCAAGTCTCCATTCTGGGACACGAGAAAATTTCTGTGTAAGAGTATCATAGTCAAAGCATGAGGAGCTCTGCCTTGGGACACATGTATCTACACACTTTCTGCTGTTATCCCAGTGCCCTCAAACCATGCCATGTGGACATAGCTGTGTATGTAGCTTCACCTAATGAACTACAGTCTTCTCCTGGTAGTCAGGGGATATATCCTCTTAGACTGAAAGCTCTGTAGCTCCCCAAACTTACTGGGTACTTTTAAAGATTTTCTCTTGGGCTTCCCTGGCACATCAGTGATAAAGAATCCACCTGCCAATGCAGGAGATGCAGGTTTGGCCCCTGATTCAGGAACACCCAACATGCCATATAGCAACTAAGCTCTTGTGCTGCAACTGCTGAGCACACATTCTAGAGCCTATGCTCTGCAACAAGAGAAGCCAGTGCAATGAGAAACCCACACACCACTACTAGAGAGTCGCCCCCCATTCACCACAACTGGAGAAAGCTCACCCACAGCAACAAAGACCCAGCACAGCCAAAAATAAATAAATACAATTAAAAAAAAAAAGATTTCCTCTTACGAAAAACAAAGACCAGCACAGTCAAAATATATATATAAAAATTAAAAAAAAAGATTTGCTCTAATGAAAACCTCAAATATAGTCACAGTGGGGAGAATTTTACAGTAAATACATAGGTATTTACTGTAAACTAGAAACCATCTAGTTTCTATTGGCATTTGAATATACTTTCTCTTTATCATGTACCTATCCATCAGCCTATTTATCATTAACTAGTTATATTTGTTTACATTTTTTCTTTTGATGTAAAATGTGCATATAATGAATTAAACAAAACTGAAGGGTACATTTGTAGATGTTGACAAGTGCAAACATATACTTATCTCTGTGCTACTCAAACTTTTATCAAGATATCAGAAAAGTATCAAAACCACAGGCAATTCCCTCAGGTCCCCTCCCACTCAACTGTCTTCCCCTCACCTCCCTACCTCCCCAGAGGCAACCAATGTTCTGATTTTTATCTGCCATAGATTAGATTTTCCTTTTTGAGAACTTCATTTGGATGAATACTTTGTGCTCTTTTTCATAAGATTTATTTCACATAACTGAGCAACCAGAACTCGTTAACACTAAGAATGCTGAAGTATCTAGCAGGAAATACACAGATGTCTCAGTGGTAAAGAAACCACCCGCAATGCAGGAGACGTGGGATTGATCCCTGGGTCGGGAAAATCCCTGGGAGAAGAGCATAGCAACTCACTCCAGTATTCTTGACAGGAGATGGAGGAGCTGGGTGGGCTATGGTCCATGGGGTTGCAAAGAGTCAGACACAGCTGAAGTGACTGAGTAAGATGAATAGGTAGATGGATGGACAGATGTCTGGGAGATTCATCATGTTATTGCATGCAATAACAGTCCATATTTTTAATTACTAAATAGTATTTCAAGGTGTGACTAGGCCACACTTTATCAATTGTTCTGTTGATGGAAACTCAAGCTTTTTTCAGTTTAGGCCTGTTATAAAAAAGCTGTTCTGAACATCCTTGTACAAATCTTTTTGTAGACATATGTTTCCATTTTTCTTGGGTAAATTCCTAGAATTGAAATCTCTGGGTCATAGAATATTCATATTTTGAGTTTCACTGAACAACAGACTGTCAGACATTCATCAGAATTTATGCCTCAATATACTCTCACCAATAATGTAAGAGATTTCTACTTACTATCCATTGACTGGGTAGCTCTAATGCCCAAAACATGCTTTCTTAGCTTCCACTCTCAGGGGAAAGAAGAAAAATGACTAGATCCCTTTGCCTGCATTCCCTTCTTCCCCAAATCTCTCCTCCTTTATTTCCCTTCCTATCTCCCTGCTTGTCTACTTGCTCATAGGATCAGGGAAGGCATTCTTCAGCTTTTCCATGTCCTCTATACCATGTCTGGGTTCAACCAAGAGAGAGAAGCCACACAGTAGGTAAACAAGAGAAGTTTAATATAAAATTATTATTTTTAATTAAAAAGAAACTATAAGAAAAAGGAAACTCCATCTGGTACCCTCGGACTGAAGGAGAACATCTAAAGAAGGACATGGAAGGGGAACAGACTTCATGGGAGAAGGGGTGGTTTGGTCCCTGGATAGCAGAGAAACGAACTGCCTTAGCCAGGCCAGAGCTGGCCTGGAGTTTCTGGGCAAACACTTGGTGAACCTGTGGCGAGCAGGCAGGGGAACAGATGATCAGCCACCAGTAACACAGGTGTGCAGTGAGAGGCTGGGTGCCAGCAGGTCTGGGGCAGAGGCCATCAGAGCATCCAGGCTGCCCAGGGTGGTGAAGAAGAAGCCAGTGGGATCACAGATCAGGGTGTAGCTCTAGCTGATAGGCAGTTGTTTGCAGGTTGCTCAGGGTTTGGTTTCCATGTGGAAAGGATTGTGGAAATGTTAACACCAGGCCAAGACTGTAAAGTCACAGAGGGGCTGAGGGCCTCTGGCTGGGGCAGGCTCTACAGGGTGCTTCACACCCACACTGCTGACCTCAGTCCATCAGAAACTGCAGGAAGTCTCCTTCTTTTGTAATGTTCCTCCAGTGCCCTCTACTGAGAAAGCTGACCACCGTGCTCACTGTAAGGAGGAACGTTGAAAGGAATTCCATTGGCTATTACAGAGCATATATATTGAAGGGTGCATTTAGAGCCGAGAGGCAACAAATTGATAGCTGATACAATGTCCTTCTTCTCCACTCTGGGCTTGGGCTAAACCTTAATGATTAATGGGGAGTGGTACACAGAAAGATGGGCTTTCCCACTGTGGTAGGCGGTATGCAAAAGAGCTATAACAGTTCCTCCCTTCTCTGCATTCTTGTCCCTTTGCAGCTTTCACCCTTAAGTGGGGTGGTCTCTTTCCTCATTTCCTGAACCTGGGTCAGCCACATGACCTGTTTTGGCCAATAAGATATCAACAAAGACTTGAAGAGGGCTTGCACATTGGAGTGTGCTCTCTCTTACTAATGGGAACAGAAATGCCACCACAGGTACGAGCCTGATTGCCTTGCAGATAAGGAATCATGTAGAGATGGGAGCCAGCCAGCCATGAAGTCCCAGCTCGGACCATCCTTGACCATCCTACTGCAGTGAAACCAGCCCAGACCAAAAGTACCACTCAGACAATGCATAGAACAGAGAGAAACAACAAATGTTTATTGTTTTGAACATTTAAAACATGCTTGAGTATGGAACAAAAATGACACAAAAGTAACAAAACTTATATTGAGAGTTATTCCAAAAATGTATGAAAGTGAGTCACTTTGACTCTTCATGACCCCATGGACTGTAGCTCGCTAGGCTCCTCTGTTCATGGGGTTCTCTAGGCCAGAATACTGGAATGGGTAGCCATTCCAATGTCCAGGAGATCTTCCCAACCCAGGAATCAACCCCAGATCTCCTGCATTGCAGGCAGATTCTTTAATGTCTTAGCCACCAAGTAAGCCCAAGACTGTATGCTAAGATATTAATATTATATATAATAAGACACTGATATTAATTTGATTATAAGGAAAAAAAGCTTTGTTTTCCCTGAGGAACAGGTTTGTTTGTTCCTAGAGGATCATTTGTCTTATGAGATTAATTTCTCTTTTCATTGGGATATCAAGAGACACAAAGCCAACTTGTGGTTATCTTTAGCAACTGTGTTCCTTCTATTTATGTTCAAACTCTTCCCCAAGTTTTGACTCCCTAGTCTGTTCCTGTTACTGATTTATAAATCATTTTATATTTTTCTATTTTAGTTTATATATTAATATTTGTATAAACTGTTTCAAATGATTGTTTGCAATGAGATTAGATATAAGCATGTAAGACTAATATAACCGTTTATGGATATAATGCTCAAACCATAAAATGTATGATACTCTCCTTTGTAATAAAGGTACCATGCTTTATTGTATGATGACTACTTTTGGCAAAAGATCAAAAAAAAATTGGTAAGGTCTACATTAGAGGCAATAATTAGCTTAAACTGAAAAGCAAACAAACAAAAAATTTCCATTTTTATTAAATTTCAAATTTTTAGGAAATTGAGAAGGATGGCTCTGGGTCATTAGCATAAATTAGAATACAAGTCCAAAACAAAACAAAATTGAGTTTTATTAAGTCTTAGACAAAGTAAAATAATCCTCTGATTTTCAAACATTCTAGTGCTTCTATTACTGCTAACCTAAGCTTGAAAGAACTTAGTTATTTATGCTTTTTAAAAAATATATAATTTTTAACCAGACATTTGGATAATGTCAAACCATTTTGCTGTGTTGATCCATTCCTTTCCCAATCAAACTGTTCTTGAAAGAAATATGAGAAAGTTAATAGAGCAAAACAAGTTACAGATCTTGAATTAACCAGAAGTGATCTTTTTAAAATGACAAGATTGCCCTTTTATGATAACAAATGTGGATCTACTATTTGAAAGTGGACGAGAATCCCAGATTTGGAGGGGGAGGCCAACCAACTGTGAAATAGGTTGTCAAAAATATAAGTCTAAAATATGATTCAACCAGAAAAAAAAAATTCCAATTGTGTTGGAAAGTCTAGGATGTTCATTTACTTAGCAGAACAAAATCAGCTGAGCCTCAGTGGAGAAAAATTTGGAATTCCACAAATAAAAGTTTGCCGCAGTGGCAAATCTCCCTATAATTGGAATTCTTCAAAATATTAAACATGTAATCCAAGAGTAATCGGAAGGCAGCACATGTTTCCATAATTAGTCCATCACTTTTATTTACCTCATGTATAATACATGGCAGCCCACATCGTAAAATAAATTAACAGCTAAATGTCAAATCTCCCCTCTTATTTAGGCCATCTGCTTAGGTGTTCAGACTGATACTCACTGGCATGAGAAACTATTGAGACCAGGGAAATGTGACTACTAGAGAAGAACTACTGGCAAATGAATCAAACATCAGGACTTGTTCTTTCTGTCTTCCTCCTCCACCAGCAGGCACATCGTCAACTTCCAAAGCCTAAAGATTTTACCTATGTTACAATTGTTGCAAGTCTTGACCACATTTCAGGACACAGGGAATTGAGTTAGATGTTCTGTTACAATAAAGTGATCTGCACACTATCTTCAGTTATAACACTGGAGAGAGAAAGACTATCACTGCGTAAGTTCCATCCATGAACTTTTCAGGAAGGAGAATTCTGGAGGCTCCTGACCAAGCTCCCTTTCTTCACAACAACCAGGTTTATGAGTATTCCTTCTTCTCTGAAGTCAATGTTGGGAACTCAGATTGGCACCCCGAGATCAGAGGGCAATCCGGAAATCTTGGTCCCAGAGAAGCCCAGGGGCTGAAGAGCAAAAGCCAGATCCTCTGCTCCTGGGTCCTCCTTTTCCTGCCTTCTTTCTCTACTCTAGGATCCCTGCTGGTACAGCTCAGGAGAGCCAAGCCAAGAGGTTTTCACCCTTACTAATTCCGCACCTGCCCAAGCAAGAGCGGTATCATCATTTTACCAATGAGATAAACTTAAGATTTCAAAAGCAAACAACGGTCCAACCACAATTGCTCTACATGGGGTATTGCCTCCCACTGCCCCCATCCTCTCTCATAAACTTGGAGGCTTCTCTGAAATATTTTCAAACTTTCAATCAGGTTCATTTCAGTAAGTGCCATCATTCAGAAGGGAAAGAAGGAAAGAAAGTGACTCAAATGCCAATAATGCTGCTCCACCTGCAGAGCAGAAAGGGAAACCAGCTGGTGGGTTTCATTCCCGTGACACTGCTTTTGGGAGCAAGCCGGATCAGCATTAGTAAGAAGGCCCATGATACAACTACCTATCAGATCCGGCTTGAATTTCAATCATAATGTACATACTTTCTGAAGTTTGGGACGAATTACACAACCAGCTCATCTTCTTCCAAAGAATAATACAATAATAATTTGTTGTACTTGAACACACCTTTCATCTCCATAGCTCAAATGCTTAGATTAGTTCCCCACCTATCGCACTGTGATGTGAAAATTAATTAGCTAATGTCTGTAAAGTGCTTTCAAGATGAAAAGTGCCATATGAGTGCTAAATGCCACCTATGAATACCAATAAAGACAACCTCATAGAGAACATAATAGATCAGCAGGGGAATGAGTGAATAGCCAGCTTGAAAAAGCAAGGTAACAAAAACATAAATAAATACAGTAACCACAGAGAGCAGAGTTCCTACTTCACAGACTTCAGTGGGCAAGAAAAGCAACAGACACACAAATATGGAAGCATACCTTCAGATCAGGACTACAGCAAGTGGTATACTCAAAGAACTGTCATTAGATCCACAGGACACTCTTGGGAAATTTTAGCACAATGAAAAGTTCTCAGAAGAGATGCAATTCAGTGGATATGATGGACTATTTCCTGAAGGCCACTGCCCTTGTGCATATAAATCCTTCTATCTGAGGTAGATACAGTGAGTTAGACTATTTTTATTTTACAGGTGAAGACACTGAATGTTAGAAATACCAATTTGATCAAAATTATACAGTGAGCAATCAGTGAAATAAAGCACCAGCCCAACTTAGTACCACAAACACAGTGCTCTTTACAGGATGCCATATTAGTTAATGCGCATTTTACAATTAGAAGGCATTACCAACACATTTCAAAAGATTTCAATATGTGTGTGTGATTTATCCAAAACAACCTCACTTCTAGCAACATATCCTAGGTAATTAATATGACACTCAAAGATCTAGCCGTATATATACAACCACTGAAGCATTATTTATAAAAGTGAGAAATGGAGCAACACAGATGTTTATCAGAAATGATTGAATAAACACTATCCTACCCACAAGATGGAAGACAATGTTAGGAGAACTTCCCGTGTGGGCGGTGGTAAAGAATTCTCCTGCCAATGCAGGAGATGCAAGAGATGTGAGTTTGATCCCTAGATTGGGAAGATCCACTAGAGGAGGAAATGGCAACCCACTCCAGTATTCTTGCCTGGGAAATCCTGTGGACAGAGGAGCCTGGAGGGCTACAGTCCATGGGGTCACAGAGTGGGACACAACTGAGCACGCACACACACACAGAACACAGAACTTAAAATACCACAGAAATACCTTTAATGACATAACAATTTTCACTATATATTGGTAAATGTTGTATCAGATCAGATCAGTCGCTCAGTCGTGTCTGACTCTTTGCAACCCCATGAATCGCAGCATGCCAGGCCTCCCTGTCCATCACCAACTCCCGGAGTTCACTCAGACTCACGTCCATTGAGTCAGTGATGCCATCCAGCCATCTCATCCTCTGTCGTCCCCTTCTCCTCCTGCCCCCAATCCCTCCCAGCATCAGAGTCTTTTCCAGTGAGTCAACTCTTTGTATGAGGTGGCCAAAGTACTGGAGTTTCAGCTCTAGCATCATTCCTTCCAAAGAAATCCCAGGGCTGATCTCCTTCAGAATGGACTGGTTGGATCTCCTTGCAGTCCAAGGCAATCTCAAGAGTCTTCTCCAACACCACAGTTCAAAAGCATCAATTCTTCGGTGCTCAGCCTTCTTCACAGTCCAACTCTCACATCCATACCTGACCACAGGAAAAACCATAGCCTTGACTAGACGAACCTTTGTTGGCAAAGTAATGTCTCTGCTTTTGAATATGCTATCTAGGTTGGTCACAACTTTCCTTCCAAGGAGTAAGTGTCTTTTAATTTCATGGCTGCAGTCACCATCTGTAGTGATTTTGGAGCCCAGAAAAATAAAGTCTGACACTGTTTCCACTGTTTCCCCATCTATTTCCCATGAAGTGGTGGGACCGGATGCCATGATCTTCCAGAAATGTTGTATAATATCCTTTAAAAAAGACTTGATGCACATATCACAGAAAAATATCTAGAAAATTATATGACCCAACATTCACAGTGGATATCCAGATGGTGGGGTTGTGATGGTTTTCATTTTTGTCTGTTGGATTATCTGACTTTCAGATTTTATTTCATTTATTTGTACCCCCAAGAATCACAAGAAAAAGCACTACTATAACCATTTAAGTCATTTGTAATCGGCACAAAGAGACTAGACTGCAGAAAGGTCAGCTCATTCAAAACGCCTCCCTATAAATGGTCTGAACAAAGGCTGCTACTAGGGAGTGAAGGCAGGCTGGCTCCATCCCTCTGCCATTGTGTGTATGGAGGGATGGGGAAGTGCTGCTACCTCTTCAAGACGCTGATTTCAATTCTTTCAGATATATACCCAGGAGTGGGACTGCTGGATCACATTACAGTTCAGTTTTTAGTTTTTTGAGGAATCTCCATGCTGTTTTCCAGTATGAAATTGCCATACTGTTTTGCAGCAATTTATATTCCTACCAACAGTGCACCAGAGTTCCCTTTCTCTGCATCTTTGCCAGCATCTCTCTTGTCTTTAGATAAAAGTCATCCTAACAGGTGTGAGGTGATACCTCATTGTAATTTTGATTTGCATATTTCCCTGATGATTGGTGATGTTGAGCATCTTTTCATATGCCTGCTGTTCATACGGATGTCTTCTTTGGAAAAAATATCTCTTCAGGTCCTTTGTCCTAACTGGGCATTATTTTAGGTCACTAACTTTGTGGTAATTTATGTAACAATAGAAACTAGTAGAAAATGCTATAGAAATTATTTTGTTCATTTCCCTTACTTTATCATTAAAAAAGCTGAGACCTGGGAAGTTGCAGAATTTGGAGAAAAATTGTGGCAAAGCTGGAGCTAGATTATAAGTCACAGGGGTCCACAGTCCAACGTCCTCTCCATCGCCCCCTTCCCTGTGCCCAGCAAGTGTGCAAGGATCACTTTTATCCAGCCTGGCTTAGAGTCTAAGAAGAAAGACAGATTGTCAGTTGAGGTCCCTGCCAGCACTACAATTCTAATGTATTTCTTGATTTCTAAAAAATGAACTGAAATTGATATTGAACACACAGACACTTCTCTAATTTAAAAACAATCAATAGTATTTCTAACTTTCACCCAAGATTTAATATGCTGACAATACCACACAAGTCACTGCACTCTCCAATAAGTGACAATTTCAGTTTTCAATTCAGTGAAATGCAGCAAAATTTACCACATTCATATTCCCTAGGAGGTCACACATGGTAGAATCTTTTAAGGCAGGGTTCTACAATTTTCCCTAACTGAAGTGACTTAAATTATTTGAAAGTATATGGAGAAAGTTAAGAAACTTCTATAGAGAAAAACCTATAAACCTTTAAATGTCACATGTTTTTACATTGTTTCTGTGACAGAATGTCAAAGTAATATTACACATATTTAATTCGAGTCACTTATTCTGAAGGCAATGCCATCGGTTTCATTTCTAGTAATTGCCGGGACTAAGACAGACGTTAGCTCCTGCCTCTCTTGGGATTAATTAAGTGAGAATCATTAATAAATGTAGCACAATTCATGATGATGTGATGGATCACTGGAAACTCACATAAGAATGAGTAACCAAGATTGAGTTTGTTCACCTTCTAACCATAATTAAACCCAGGTACATTAAAGAAACAACCAAACCACACTGTGCTAGCAAAGGGCCACTTTTAAGATGACTCATATGGTTTCACATACATTTTATAATGAAATACCTTTCTCTTGGGTAATCTCATTTGGGGGTTTGGGTTTGGTTTCCCTTCCATTTGTCTCGTTGGGACCCATAAACTCCCAAGGGGATGCTGAGAGGTGATGCTGAATGACGACTGATGTTTTTCCCGTTTACCTGCATGTTTCATTCACGAGAAGCCAAGGCCTTTACAATGCATCTACATGGTACAATTTGTTCTTCTTCAATTCCTTGCTAATTGGTTTCAACAAACAGGTCTGGTATTCACTTGACTGCACAGTTTTGTTCTGTACTGTGGAGACCTCACAGATCTTGGATTCTTTGCACTCAAGGCAAAGGGCAGCACTGTCTAATACAGCTCTTGGCAGTGATACAGACGTTCTCTGCACTGTCCAATATGGTAATCACCAGCCACACATGGCCGTTGGGAACATGGAGTGTGGCCAGTGTGACTGAAGAATCGAATTTTTTTGTTTTACTGAACTTTAAATAAGCACGTGTGGCTAGTGGCTACTGCATTGGATAGCACAGCCCCAGAGATTAAGGTCAGGATTAATATGGTCTCTTTAAAAGTATTTACAACCAGAAATAGAGACACAGATGTCAAGAATAAACATACAGATACCAAGGTGGAAAGCAGGGTTGGGGTGAATTTGGAGACTGGGATTGCCATACATAGACTACTGACACTATAGGTAACTAATGATAACCTACTGCATAGCAGAGAGAACTCTACTCAGTGCTCTGTGGTGACCTAAAGGGGAAAGAAATCTAAAAAAGAAGGGATATATGTACACATATAGCTGATTCCCTGATGGCTCAGACAGTTAAGAAACTGCCTGCAATGCAGGAGACCTGGGTTGGGAAGGTTTCATTCCTGGGTTGGAAAAATCACATGAAGAAAGGAATGGCTACTGACTCCAGTATTCTTCCCTGGAGAATCCTACAGACAGAATCCTACAGAGAATCCTGTAGCCTGGCAGGCTACAGTCCATTTGGTTGCAGAGTTGGACATGACTGAATGACTAACACTTTCACTTTTCCCTTTCATAGCTGATTTACTTTGCTGTACAGTAGATGCTAAACAATATTGCAAAGCAACTACACTCCAATAAAAATAAAATAAGTATATAGCCAGGCAAGAGGTTCCCAGGTGACGCAGGGGTAAAAAATCTGCCTGCCAACGCAAGAGATACAGGAGACATGGGTTCCATCCATGGGTCAGGAAGATCCCCTGGAGGTGGAAATGGCAACATGCTCCAGCATTCTTGCCTGGAGAATTCCACGGACAGAGGAGCCTTGTGGGCTACAGTCCATGGGGTTGCAAAGAGTCAGATATGACTTGAGTGCCTGAGCACACACACAGCCAGGCAAGCTCTAGGAAGTGGAAGTGATACAGATTCTTTAGGTGTGTATTTCTTCAAGAACTTTCATTTATTCTAGCAGTCTTACTTTGGTCTTCAACACATAAGCATACATGTGATTATAACCTTTTTTTCTTATAACATTAGTTCAGTTCAGTTCAGTCACTCAGTCGTGTCTGGCTCTTTGCCACCCCATGAATTGCAGCACGCCAGGCCTCCCTGTCCATCACCAACTCCCAGAGTTCACCCAAACTCATGTCCATAGAGTCGGTGATGCCATCTAGCCATCTCATCCTCTGTCGTCCCCTTCTCCTCCTGCCCCCAATCCCTCCCAGCATCAGAGTCTTTTCCAATGAGTCAACTCTTTGCATCAGGTGGCCAAAGTATTGGAGTTTCAGCTTTAGCATCAGTCTTTCCAATGAACACCCAGGACTGATCTCCTTTAGAATGGACTGGTTGGATCTCCTTGCAGTCCAAGGGACTCTCAAGAGTCTTCTCCAACACCACAGTTCAAAAGCATCTGTTCTTCGGCACTCAGCTTTCTTCACAGTCCAACTCTCACATCCATACCTGACCACTGGAAAAACCATAGCCTTGACTAGACGGACCTTTGTTGGCATAGTAATGTCTCTGCTTTTGAATATGGTATCTAGGTTGGTCATAACTTTCCTTCCAAGGAGTAAGTGTCTTTTAATTTCATGGCTGCAGTCACCATCTGCAGTGATTTTGGAGCCCCAGAAAATAAAGTCTGACATTGTTTCCACTGTTTCCCCATCTATTTGCCATGAAATGATGGGACCAGATGCCATGATCTTCGTTTTCTGAATGTTGAGCTTTAAGCCAACTTTTTCATTCTCCTCTTTCACTTTCATCAAGAGGATTTTTCTAACATTAATAATAATAATAATAATGACTCCTATCACAGATCACCTGTTGAGGGACAGGTATTGTACCAGACATGATTATATAAAATCTTCTAAGAAAGGCTTCTGCATACATTGACTCACACAGATTTTTAAGGATGACAACATTTCCTCTGCAGTGACAAACAGCAACAGCCTCTACCAGCAACCCACCAATACTTACGGCACAGTTTCAAAAGCATAACAACTGAAGCCAAATAAACAAATCCACTCTGGTTTAGAAGGGGCTTCCCTGATAACTCAGTTGGTAAGGAATTCACCTGCAATGCAGGAGATCCCAGTTCAATTCCTGGGTCGGGAAGATCTACTGGAGAAGGGATAGGCTACCCATTCCTGTATTCTTGGGTTTCCCTTGAGGCTCAGCTGGTAAAGAATCTTCCTGCAATGTGGGAGACCTGGGTTTCATGCATGGGTTGGAAAGATCCCCTAGAGAAGAGAAAGGCTACGCACTTCAGTATTCTGGCCTGGAAAATTCTATGGACTGTATAGTCCATGGTGTCGCAAAGAGTCAGACACAACTGAACAACTTTTACTCACTGGTTTAGATGTGTTATTTGCAGCATTTGATGCTTCCCTGCTATCCGTATATTTTTACCTTGCAATATGCCCTAATAATCAAAACCAGATAATGTATTAGCATTATGTTTCCCTCCATAAAAGTAGAACATGCTATGTATAATATTTCATCATATAAAAGACATCTTCACTGCTTTCCTTCCAAGATTTGGCTCTATTGCTCTGTCAGTTTCTCCTGGTTTCTTTATAGCAAAGCACCAAAACCAATTGTGAGTACGTGAAAAAAATTTAATCTGAAAGAGAGTTGGTGCCAGATAAATCCCCAGAGACATTTTAGACCAACATGCATCCAGAAACAAATAGCTTGGTAGACAGAAAACAAGTTTCTTAGCAGAAGGGCACAGGGCTGGAGTGTTTGACAATTGGATGACATAGTGAGTAAGTCTAAGAAATCAGGGGTTACAGGATAGAGAAGACATCTGACTTTTACATGAGAAGTCTCTGGCTAACCCCAGTGCTTCATTTCAAGAGGACCCAGAACTGAGATTTTTAAGGATGACAACATTTCCTCTGCAGTGACAAACAGCAACAGCCTCTACCAGCAACCCACCAATACTTACGGCACAGTACTTTTGTATTTTGCTCCGAACTTTTTACACCCAGTAAAACAGTAAGGCGTTTATGATCAAGTGTAATTCAGCCAAGTTGGTAAAGTACTATCTTAAAGCTGAAGACTTAATAACAACCCCGGTTCAGAGACTGGCTGTCACCAGCAGGCAGAGAGCTACAGTACACAAAAACACCAGTTTGTGTGATAAAAGCTTGACAGCCTTGCCTACACACAAACCAAAGAAAATAACATGCTCTTGACAGCAACAACAGCAGCAATTTTAAACTTCTCACTGATGAAATGCACTTTGCAGTCATAATTCTTGCATAAATCTGGATGTCAATTTTTTCATGCTATAATTTTGTGATCCAGTGGATCATTGTGTAGACCTTCTACCTGCAAATGAGCTCCATAATGCAGAATGTGCAGAAATCATTGAGCTATCAATGACATCAGGGGCTGGGCTGCTAGGATTATTAACAGATATTTTTTTCACCTGGAAGCACAGACTAAAATCAATCATTCTGATAACCAGGCATGGCATGAGCTGTCTGCACTTTCATTTCAATTGGATTAATCACATATACACAGACTTTTACCTTAAAGAAGCAATTGTTCACATTTAATCACTAAGAAACATTCAAGCATACCCTCAGACATTACTAAATTTAACCACAATTTATGCTTCCTGTTTTTAGCAAATATGTTTATGATAATACGGGTTTCTGCATTTAAATGCATTGTTTCATTCATTTTACCAATATAAAAATCGAAGCTAGGTGAAATACATTTTATATCATATATCAACTATTTGACGTTTTTGAAGTTTCCATTATACTCATATGTTTTATTGAACAATTTATGCTGATGATCACAGTAAGGTAAAGTATTAGCATTATATTTTCTTCACTAAAGTAGAACATACTAGATACCAGATTTCACCATGTTACATGTCCTACTTCTTACAAAGAGTTGGTTCTATTACTCTGTTAACTTCTCCTGCTTTCAATAATGCATGATAAAAAGTACCATTGTGGATATAGGATATTTTTTTAAGTCTGAAATAGAATTGGGACCAAGTAAATCTCTCTTATGATCCTCACAACAGTGTTCCAGAAGGCACATCTGCTGTTACTATAACAACAGAAAGGCAGAGTCTAAAGAGATTCATCTGTACTTGGGGCAGTCCACACACCAGGAGGATTCCTGGGCTCCTCTCTAATAAGCGGAAGGTGAATTTAAAAGAAGGAGAACTTGAAGAGGGTTTTGATGTATAAATGGGACACATGCCTGTCAGAATTGAGGAAAGGGAGAAGGACAGCTCAGGATTTACAAACTGCTTTGAGACCAAAGAGCATACCTTCTATCATAGACGTCAGCTCCCTTAGGTGTTAGAAAATATCCCATTGCTGAGTTATTGTTGTTTAGTTGCTAAGTCATGTCCAACTCTTTGCAACCCCATGAACTGCAGTGCTCCGGGATTCTCTGTCTTTCACTATCTCCCTGAGTCTGATCAAATTTAAGTTCATTGAGTCAGTGATGCCATCCAACTATCTCATCTGCCGCCTGCTTCTCCTCTTGCCCTCAATCCTTCCCAGCACCAGGGTCCTTTCCAATGAGTCAGCTCTTCACATCAGGTGGCCAAAGTATTAGTGCTTCAGCTTCAGCATCAGATATGTGTACAAAGTTAAGAACTGGTGAGAGGTGACACCAGACAGAAGAAAGAATCACCCTCCAGCTGTCTGACCAAAGGAAAAACAGCATCGCCTTCAGATGGAAGTGAAGTCACTGGCCCAGGAATCAGTCCATCTAAAACTCTGCCCTTTCCCTGCCTTAGCTTCTGCTTCATTGGCTTCTTCTGGGGTCACTGACTTCCCTGGTCGTCTTGTTCCTCTTCCCATACTATTAACAGATAGATTTCCGTTTGGGCATCCCCCAGCCTGTCTGCCATTCCAAGGAAACTCTATCAGGTTTCCCAGTTTCCATCCTGAGTCCTTTGGTTTCAGTTTCTTCCTATTTGAGCTCTAACTTGGTCTCAACCTGGAGTTTTCTGACCTCCCTGGATTGAACTTTGTCCCTTTTATGGAACAGATCATTCTCTGATTTAGCCATTGTCCAGTAGGGGAGATTAATGTCCAGTCATAAATCAACAGACACAAAAATAAAATAAATAGAAATTTCTATTAATGAAGGAAATAAACTAAACTGAAGGAAAAATGGAGTGGCAAGAACCTGCCTTTGTAGGGTGGTCACAAAGGTGTCTCAAAGGAGGTGATGTTTGCCTTGAGATGCAAGAACAGGAGAAGCATCCAGCCATAGTAACTGTATGCATAGAACCTTGCAGCACCAGAAAGGGGCTATGGTCATAGGACAGGAAAAAAAAAAGGTGGGGGGGGGGAGCTTCTCAGTAGTGAACTCCAGGAGGAGGGTTCGGAGATAAAAGTGAGAGATGGGTATGGGTCAGATCATTTACAAGTCATAGTCCAAGAGTTTGGATTTCATTCTAAGTCTCTTGCATGGCATGTTGTTATAAGACCCAAAGAGACTTTGGGGACTCATTCCATCTGTCAGGTAGAAGGTAATTCTTTTGCTTTTTATCCATGCACCAACTTTTGTAAGTCAACTTGACTAATGTTTGTTTATAATTAGTGAGTAAGCTGCTACTTTAATATTGCCAGCCTGGAAGAGGCCCCTTCAAGGCATGTTGAATTAACTGATGTGAATAAAAACAATGAATAAAAATACCTCTCTCTTTTAATGAGAACAGCAACTTCTATTTCCCTGGGCTTTTTTAGTCCCATAAGACCTTTTAAAGCAGAGTGAACGTGTTTTGGTTCAAATGCTGGAAACATAAACTTGTCTCTTTTTCTCATTGGGTTATGTTTTGAGAGGCCATTTTAGATCAATCTTTTTGAGTACAAAAGCTTCCAGCAGCTGCGTCTAAAACATACCCAGCACCACTGCTAGAGTGGTCATTTTTCCTCTGATGCGATTCTCACATGGGACCAAAAAAGGCTGCAACCCTTTGTCTGCCACATGGACTCGTCATACTCTGGAACTGTTAACAACAAGGCCCCTGAGCTTGTGCTCTGTGACAACCTGGTTTTGCATCCTGACCTCAAAGTGAAAGGTTGGGTGAAATGTCACTTCTCTACCCTTCCATTTGTAGAGGGCTTATAAAAAGTTTATATGGGTACTTTCTGTGTCTATTCATACATTCTGTCTCTACCACCTTTCAGGTATTAGATTGCATATTTTTAATATTGCCAGTGCTCAGTCACTCAGTCATGTCTGACTCTCTGCAATCCCATGAATGGACTGCAGTCCACCAGGTCCCTCTGTCCATGAGGTTCTCCAGGCCAGAACACTGGAATGAGTTGCCATTTTCTCCTCCAGAGGATCTTCCCAATCCAGGGATCAAACCCAATGCTCCTGTGACTTCTGCATTGGAGGCAGATTCTTTACCATGGAGCCATTTGGGAAGCCTTACATATTCTAATTATTATTCACTTTACAAAGAAGCAAAGTTATGAACACTGGATTTTATTCCAGTTCTGTAACTAATCTGTCCTGTGACTAAATAAAAATTGTTCCCTAAGTGTGCTTTGTTTTTTTTTTTTCCATGTGACTTCTGTAGATTGTTCCAGCTCTATTACTCTGTGGATCTCTATCTACAAGGACTAAAAAATAAGGCCAGTATTTATTCTGTGTGTTTGTGCCTGCTTAGTCCCAATAGGCTAAACTGCTCTTACATACAGATCCCAAAGTTCAAGTGCCCAAACAAAATAGAATTTACTTCTCTTTCATGGTCCAGCACCATGGACAGGTCCAGGACCTGGTCCAGGACAGGTATTCTAGAGCAGCTGACAGCGCTGTCCCTTCCACTGATTCAGGGACCTGGTGTAACAAATACTTGTGCTCCAAGGTCACTCTGCTAGTAACCCTTCCAGCCCATCAGAAAGAGGACAAAGTTGAAATCCAGGGCCACCTATATCCTGCTAGGTAAATACAGCCAAAGTGATACATACCTCTCCTTCTTTCATTCCTCTGGCAAGAGCTTAAATACATGGCCACACCTAGCTGTAAGTGAGGCTAGACTTACAGCCCCAGGCTGGATTCAGATAGAAGTCCATTGCTAAGAGGAGGATAATGGATTGGGTGAACAAACTGTAGTATCTACCACTTGCCCAATACCTGTAAGGTGCTTCAAACTCTGTAAAGCTTTCCATCTACTGAATTCTTACCACAGCTTTGTAAGATAGTTAAGATCTCCATGCTACACAGGTGAAACTATGTCCCAGAGAGATTAAGCAGAATATAGGAGGTCTCATAATTAAGAGCTGATCTAAGCTTCAGTTTCAGGCCTACTGGTCAGTACTTTCTCTGTTATAAATACTAAATTGAAATATTTGCATAGGAAGTAATCATTAGCATAAATCTGCATGAATATGATGAAGTTTGAAGAACAAAGGGGCTTTATTATGAACAGCAATGGGAGACGCTAAAGCCTGCCATAGACTCCTGTTTAATCCTCCAGTGTTAAGAGGTCTCTGGGTAAACTGGGGAGAATCTCAAAAGTGATCTTTTTTAAAAAACACTGATAAGCAGTTTGTAACTGAGGCACGTACTCATTTTACTCTCACCCTCAGTCTACAAAATGTGTAAGGACAGAGGACTTGGCAAGAAACACCCTGGTTGGAAGTAAATCATTGAAGAAGGCCAAAATCTAAGAAATATTAAAAATAAAAGATATATATGGTCATCTCACACAGAGAAGTCTTTCTGTAGTGCCAGTAGATTTGCAGATCACTAGAGAAAACAGTATATACCTCCCTATACCTAACCGTCACAGGCACTCACAAATCATTTGCTGCTTCAACTATTTTATGCTTGCTATGAAAATCCAACCATAAACTGTCAATAAAACAACCTCATGCCTTTTGAAGGAACAGTCAAACAATCCCTCAGCACAACATTGAAACACTATACCTGGGTTTTTCCTTAGTTCAAGCCAAATTTCTATGAAAATAAAGAATCCCTAAGGAGTGCATTAGGTTTAATTATTACTAGTTTCAGTCTTCAAAAAGAATTGAAATAGTAATATTTCAGGATGATTTCTCTCCCAACTCTAACCCTATTTACATTAATATGACTTCACAGTTTAGAAGCAGAGGCACCCTTTCTCACAAATCTGTTCAAAATTGGTCATTTTTTAAAGGGATGGTAGTTTTATGGATGACCAACTCTATATAAGAAAGGTTGTGATGGGTCTCAGAGCTTGGCTGTCATTCATAAAGCATTCAAGTTGAACTCTCAGAGAAGGGATATCAGTCAAGCTCACCAAGTCAGTTATAATGTTCCAGATGTAACAAGGTAAAGTGTTATTTCACACAGCAAGTTAATACAGCTCTGTGGCACCCTTTCTGAGCAGAGCTGGAAAACTTATCAATGGATATGATTCCTTAAGGAGAATTTTCAGAATTATGCCACCCTCCATCCTATTAGGACAAAGCTCTTGGCTAAGTCTTCTGGACACTTCCTCCTAATTCGTCTTTATTCTAGATACCCCTGGGCCTCACAGAGACAGCGCTGGCCACCTTTTGTCATTATTTAAGGGAAGCTGGGAATTCCACCAAATTGTACTATCATGGCCTTTAAAAACTCTAACAATAACCAACTTCCTTTAGCAATTTTGAGTGCTGTTTTGTTTTCATATCCAGGCCTGTCATCATTGAGTTATATTTATTGGACACTTTTGTGTTTATAACATTGAACTCAGTAGATAACAGACTAGAACAAGGACAGAAGTAGAGGATTTTTACAAACTAGAGAAAAGAATCTAAATCTTTCTTAAAAGCTAATAGCGTTTTATAAATGCAGTTCATCCAAATGCTAATTTCTCTGGTCTTTTGTTTACACAAGAAAGCTCCAGGCAGGTTTATGGTGTCGCATTTATCAGACAGTAGAATATAAGCAAATCCCATTACACCCGAATTCAGCCACCCCAATGAACCAAAATATGGATTATGGTATCTTTTACACTGCAATTTCTACTTAAAAACAAAAATGTAATTTTAATGCTCAGCAAAATACAAAAGAAGAGCAAACTGTTTTTCTCACGATTACTGCTTTGATTTTCATTGTCTGAGCCCTCAGGCTCATCAGTAACTATGTAAGAAGGAAAAAAAAAATTAAAACATGATCACAAAATGACTCAAAGCCCAGGAAGTGTAGTTACTGGTGTTAAGCACCCGTCTTTAGAAACTCAGACCATTCAGCATTCTCTCAAAATTCTGCAGGTTCTCAAATGGTTCCATCCTTATGTAGCTTAGAAAATGCCCTTTCTTTGTCATAACATCCACTACTGTTTTTGTTTTTTTTTTATAACACCCAGCTCCTTTATTCTTCCCAAGGGAAAAGCAAAACCTTATCTTCAGTTTCAGGACAGACCAAGTTCTTGGAGACGGTGTCAGAAAGGAACAGTACCCATAATTATTGTAGTTGTTTAGGGACTTTACGACAGAGAAGGCGATAGCACCCCACTCCAGTACTCTTGCCTGGAAAATCCCATGGACGGAGGAGCCTGGTGGGCTGCAGTCCATGGGGTCGCTAAGAGTCGGACACGACTGAGCGACTTCACTTTCACTTTTCACTTTCATGCATTGGAGAAGGAAATGGCAACCCACTCCAGTGTTCTTGCCTGGAGAATCCCAGGGATAGGGGAGCCTGGTGGGCTGCCGTCTATGGGGTTGCACAGAGTCAGACACGACTGAAGGGACTTAGCAGCAGCAGCAGCAGGGACTTTATGAACAGTCAAAGACCAAGGATACAATTTTTCCACTGCGGTAATCTGGGCAGGTATGTTAAAAACTTACCCACAGCAACTTCAACTGAAGGAGTGACCCTTTCAAACTTAAACGCCACAAGGAGAGGGTATTGCTGAATAGAAAGTTTCACCCTTTAAAATAGAAAAACCTAGTTCTGAACAATCATCTCTTTCTGGTCTCTTTTTCTTAATGTTATCTATTCATTAGCGCTTTTCCCACTCTTATATAAATTACATTACCCTTTTTGCTAGAGGTTGCAGTTCCAAAAGATCTCAGGGTGAATTATAAGAGCACACACTCAACCATCAGCTTATCATTCACTAGTTATTGCATGGGTAACAGATTCTACACATTCACAATCTTAGGGTTTGAGCATGACCAATACATAGCAGCCTTCTTCCTCACCCAGTTCTGATCCAGTTGAGAAATAAGATCAAAGAGTAATACATTAAGATCAAATTGTGTTTTTTTTTTTTCCTGATGAAGTTGCTAAAAGAGTCTGTGTCTAACATGCAGACAAGAGGGTTTCTTAATGCCAAATACCAGGTTTAAGGAGGTATATTAACCAGACACAGGGGGCTCCAAATGACCACAGCCCTCTCCTGTGAATTGCAAAGCTCCCCACCTGGCCATGAGCAATCCAGAGTACAAACTCACAAACCAGAGTTAGATAAGAGAAAGTGGAGAGGAACGGATACAGTTCTGTACATCCAATTGGTGTTCAGTCGCTTAGTTGTGTCTGAATCTGGGACCCCACAGACAACAGCACACTAGGCCTCCCTGTCCTTCACCAACTCCCGAAGCTTGCTCAAACTCATATCCATTGAGTTGTTGATGCCATTCAGCCATCTTGTCCTCTGTCATCCCCTTCTCCTCCTGCCCTCAATCTTTCCCAGTATCATGGTCTTTTCTAAAGAGTCAGTTCTTCACATCAGGTGGCCAAAGTATTGGAGCTTATTCAGCTTCAGCATCAGTCTTGCCAATGAATTTTCAGGACTGATTTCCTTTAGGATTGACTGGTTTGACTTCCTTGCTGTCCAAGGGACTCTCAAGTGTCTTCTCCAACACCACAGTTCAAAAGCATCAATTCTTCAGTGCTCAGCTTTCTTTATGGTCCAATTCTCACATCCATACATGACTACTGGAAAAACCATAGCTTCGACTATATGGACCTTTGTTGGCAAACTAGTATCTCTGTTTTTTAATATGCTTCTACATTTGTCATAGCTTTTAATTTCATGGCTGTAGTCACCATCTACAGTGATTTTGGATGTGCACCATCTGCACATCCAGTCCAACTCCTTATTCCCAAATCCTATCAAATCAGGCAAGTGACCCCTTTCCCCCAGGTGAGTGAGGGGCTGAAACAGGGCCGGGGATGTTACTCTAGCAACACCCCTTCAAGTGGACAGAAGTATGGAGGAGGACATAGTGCCTCCAACTCTCCACAACATGCCCAAGGGGTTTACCCTCTTAGACACTACGCTTCATTGCTAACCAGGGCTGTGTGTCTCTCCCTGGAAGAAAGAGATGTCACTGTCAGGACGTGGGACTCCTTCACCCCCAGCACTCTCTGCCAGATACTCCTTGCACCACTGACCCCAGAAGTCTCCAAACTGGGAAGAGCCATACACCAATGACCCACACCTGCTATTGCCCCAGGTTCCACATCGCTCACCCTCTCACTTCAGGACTACTTTGCTGGCCACGCTATTTAAACCTGTAGGTGCTCAGTCATCTCAGAGCCACTTACCTACCCAACCTTCTTCCCTGCTTTTATTTTACTCCAAAGCACTGATTGGTGTTTGACATGTCACTTTGTAATTATAAAAAAACATATTTGCTGATGGCTATCTCCCCAGCTGCAGTGAAAGCTCTTTGAGTGCCAGGCTTTGGAACTGCTTCGGTTAATGCCAAATTTCCAGTGCCGAGAACAGTGTATTTGGAAGCTAGTAGACACTAGTTAATATTTGCAGGAAGAAAGAATGAATAGATCAGTCCCTCGGCCAGGCACAAAGCACCGCAAGCTGCTGGAACCTACTAGCCAAGACTGCTAGGAGTCCATCCTCCTCCCCAAAGCTGAAATCCATCTGTCCTAGCCACTCCATCTTCGCAAACCTAATCCTCTTTATTTCTCCCTCAATATTCCCTGCCTGTGCACCAGATGTCAATACTCCTAATGGAATTATCTCCCCAAACTTTAAAACTTTTGTTTAGAGGAGCAGGACAGAATGTATGGCCTTTCGAGACAGGACTTCACAGAGAGAGAGGGGAAGGGGTATAGCTATATGTGACCATTTCTTTACCCAAATTTTCTTGGTTAAGTTGTTTATCCCCCATGCTTAACTATATTCTAAGATGCAAAGTCTAAAAGTATTACATGAATGGATTTCCACCCACATGGAAGGAAGCATCAGATGGGGGGAATACATTTCCCCAAACCAAAGATGTTATTTATAGTCCAGAGAGTTTCTGAAAATAAACTTTATAACTGTTATAACTGTATAAAGTTTATCAATGTTATTTATGGCCTAGAGAGTTTAGAGAAAGAAACTCTTATTAAGAAAAATAACTTATGTAATATAAGTTAAAGTGTCATGGGAACATAAATGAAGAAGTAACCAGTTCTGTTTAGTTTGTTTATATCTGCCAGTGTGTTGTAAACTCAGGCTCTTTTTTTGTAACAGTGGATAAGGAACTACTAACGTATGTATTTGTCCTAAACTAATTCCTTAATTTTGTACAGCCCTTTATCCATTTGCAAAGTAATCTCTTACGTATCATCTCATTTAATCTTCATCTCCCCACTTGCCATTTAGGAATGTGCATAGCTTCACACATATGCATGGGCACAAGTATAAAGGCGCACACACACACAGAGTCAGAGATCTGCAGTGTCCCCCGTGATCATTCTTTCCTGCTTTAGTCAAACCCATCACCATGGTTATCTGGGCCCAGAATAAAGACCATATTTCTTGATCATACTTCCATCTCCATGTGGTCCCAGAGTATCACTGATATATGTAACTAGCAAGGGGTTGGGAACGTGACCTCCTTCCTTCACTCCTTCCTGTCCTTGGGAATGTTGGTTTCATGGCTGGAGCTGGAATAGCCCTCGTAACTGTAAGGTATAATTTTGAGAATGAGGCCACACCTACTGGAACAAAATGGAAGAAACTTGTGTCCCTGACATGATGAAGTGCCATAGCATCCCTGGGTCCTGCTTTTAACTTTTATATGAGAAATTAATGAACCTTCATCTTGTTTAGGTCTCTACTTTAGGATTTTAGGCATTCACATACAAAACTAATTCTAGTCCACCCACTCAACCCAAACACACACAATCTTGCGCTGCCCTATTCTAGAATTTTTTGTGCTTCCCTTTGTTTCTGGCTCGGTTTTCTCTCCTTTATTTCTAAACTCTCTTATCCCTCCTTTGAACAATCACCTCAAATGTCACTTCATACCCAAGGCTTTCTTCTTCTTGCCCCTAGATCCTCTCCCACCCAGAGTAATACCTTGATGAACTAAACTTGTGAAAAAGGTCATCAGCTTCTTAAAAATAGGAATCAAAATTATTTTACTTGATATTCCCCTAATCTAGCCACATGCCTAGTGCAAAGACACAACCTTCAGCACATATTGGAATATGTAGACATCAGATCAGATCAGATCAGATCAGTTCCTCTTCACTTTCTGCCATAAGGGTGGTGTCATCTGCATATCTCAGTTCGTGTCCGACTCTTTTGCAGCCCCATGAATCCCAGCACGCATATAAGTTAAATAAACAGGGTGACAATATACAGGCCTCCCTGTCCATCACCAACTCCTGGAGTTCACTCAGACTCACGTCCATTGAGTCAGTGATGCCATCCAGCCATCTCATCCTCTGTCGTCCCCTTCTCCTCCTGCCCCCAATCCCTCCCAGCATCAGAGTCTTTTCCAATGAGTCAATTCTTTGCATCAGGTGGCCAAAGTACTGGAGTTTCAGCTTTAGCATCATTGCTTCCAAAGAACACCCAGGGCTGATCTCCTTCAGAATGGACTGGTTGGATCTCCATCCAGCAGTCCAAGGGACTCTCAAGAGTCTTCTCCCAAAACCACAGTTCAAAGCATCAATTCTTTTGGTGCTCAGCCTTCTTCATAGTCCAACTCTCACATCCATACATGACCACTGGAAAAACCATAGCCTTGACTCTTATCCATTCATCTGCGGACCTTTGTTGGCTATTATAAAAGTAATGTCTCTGCTTTTTTGAATATGCTATCTAGGTTGGTCATAACAGTTCTATTTCCTTCCAAGGAATAAGCATCTTTTAATTTCATGGCTGCAGTCACCATCTGCAGTGATTTTGGAGCCATTCAGAAAAATAAAGTCTGACACTGTTTCCACTGTTTCTCCATCTATTTCCCATTTTTGAAGTGATGGGACCAGATGCCATGATCTTCATTTTTATTATTTTCTCCCATTCTGAAGGCTGTCTTTTTTCTGAATGTTGAGCTTTAAGCCAACTTTTTTTCACTCTCCACTTTCACTTTCATCAAGAGGCTTTTGAGTTCCTCTTCACTTTCTGCCATAAGGTGGTGGTGTCATCTGCATATCTGAGGTTATTGTCTTGTATTTCTCCCAGCAATCTTGATTCCAGCTTGTGTTTCTTCCAGTCCAAGCAGTAAGATTTCTCATCATGTACTCTGCATATAAGTTAAATAAACAGGGTGACAATATACAGCCTTGATGAACTCCTTTTCCTATTTGGAACCAGTCTGTTGTTCCATGTCCAGTTCTAACTGTTGCTTGCAAAAGAAACTGACCTGCAAAAATACAGATTTCTCAAGATTGGCAGATCAGGTGGTCTGTTATTCCCATCTCTTTCAGAATTTTCCACAATTTCTTGTGATCCACACAGTCAAAGGCTTTGGCATAGTCAATAAAGCAGAAATAGATGTTTTTCTGGAACTCTCTTGCAGAGGAAGGTACTTCCAAACTCATTTTTCCATGATCCAGCGGATGTTGGCAATTTGATCTCTGGTTCCTCTGCCTTTTCTAAAACCAGCTTGCCAACATCAGGAAGTTCCACGGTTCACACCATGATTGCAGGGATGCAAGTCTGGTAATACACCACATTAACAAATTGAAAAACAAAAACCATATGATTATTGGAGAATTTTGAGCATTACTTTACTAGCATGTGAGATCAACATAGTTTTGCAAGTTTTGTGTCAGAGCAGGTAGTTTGAGCATTCTTTGACATGCACATGCCTTTCTTTGGGATTGGATATAAAATGAAAACTTGATCTTTTGGATTGGAATGAAAACTGACCTTTTCCAGTCCTGAGGCCACTGCTGGAGAAATATACCATGTTTTTCCAAATTTGCTGGCATATTGAGTGCAGCATTTTCACAGCATCATCTTTCAGGATTTGGAATAGCTCAACTGGAATTCCATCACCTCCACTAGCTTTGTTCGTAGTGATGCTTTCTAAGGCCCACTTAACTTCACACATGGTAAGTATTAATATTCCCATTTTACAGATGGAGAAACTGAGGTTAGCCACCTAAGTTAATATTCAAACTATGTCTTCCTACTGAGGTGCATTCAAATTTTAAAATAACTATGATTTAGGGATCTGGATATGTCTTTTTATTCCAGGCTATCAGTTTAGTTCAGTTCAGTCGTTCAGTCGTGTCCAACTCTTTGTGACCCCATGGACTACAGCATGCCAGGATTCCCTGTCCATCACCAACTCTTGGAGCTTGCTCAAATTCATGTCTATTGAGTCGGTGATGCCATCCAGCCATCTCATCCTCTGTCATCCCCTTTTCCTCCTGCCTTCAATCTTTCCCTGCATCAGTGTCTTTTCAAATGAGTCAGTTATTCCTATCAGGTGGTCAAAATATTGGAAATTTAGCTCAGCATCAGTCCTTCCAATGAATATTCAGGACTGATCTCCTTTAGGATTGACTGGTTGGATCTCCTTGCAGTCCAAGGGATTCTCAAGAGTCTTCTCCAACACCAGAGTTCAAATGCATCAATTCTTAGTGCTCAGCTTTCTTTAGGTCCAACTCTCACATCCACACGTGCCTACTGGAATAACCATCGCTTTGACTAAATGGACCTTTGTCAGTAAAGTAATGTCTGTTCTTTTTAATATGCTGTCTAGGTTGGTTATAGCTTTTCTTCCAAGGAGCAAGCATGTTTTAATTTCAAGGCTGTAGTCACCATCTGCAGTGATTTTGGAGCCCAAGTAAATAAAATGTCTCACTGTTTCCATTGTTTCTCCATTTGCCATGAAGTGATGGGACCAGATGCCTTGATCTTAGTTTTCTGAATGTTGAGTTTTAAGCCAGCTTTTTCACTCTCCTCTTTCATTTTCATCAAGAGGCTCTGCAGTTCCTCTTCACTTTCTGCCATAAGGGTGACGTCATCTGAATATGTGAAGTTATTGATATTTCTCCCTGCAATCTGGATTCCAGTTTGTGCTTTATCCAGTCTGGCATTTCACATGATGTACCCTTCAGATAAGTTAAATAAACAAGATGACAATATACAACCTTGACGTACTCCTTTCCCAATTTTGAGCCAGTCCATTGTTCCATGTCCAGTTCTAATTCTTGCTTCTTGATCTGCATACAGATTTCTCAGGAGGCAGGTGAGGTGGTCTGGTATTCCCATCTCTTGAAGAATTATCCACAGTTTTTTGTGATCCATAGTCAAAGGTTTTATTTAGTTCCAGGCTATAGCTTGTTCACAAATAGACCCAGATCTGCAGGAATAATCCAGGAAAGCCTGCTATGTTAGTTTCATTCACTACTTAATTTAGGGCCCAAGACATATGTCACAGTCCTATCAAATAGCTAAAGGACTCACTGAGTTAGGGGAAGAGAAATCTGTTTCTTTAAGGTTAAACCACAGTCAAGTCTCTTCTTTCCTGTTTATTCTTCTGCTTCTGAGTAAAGAAATTTAAGGCAGATTTTTAGGAGGTGATTGGTAAGTACTAGATAATAATTTTTATGCAGCTGTAGCATTTAACATAAACAGATTTTAACTTTTCCCGCATAGTTAGAGCCCAGTGATCCAACCTGTAAATTTATTCAAATGATATACAAATGGGTTTATTAACAGACAAGCCAAAAATATAATATTTTATGATACAATATCCTAAAAAAATCAAGAAAGACTCCTAAATCTGTGTATGAAAACTGGAATATGATGATAAATGCCAAGGTCCACAGCATTTAGGAAGGGAATAGGCAGGTTTCTCAGGAAAGGTGTCTTCTCTGACTCACAGAAGAGCCTGGCCACACGGGCAGTAGTGCAGTCAAGTGTTCAACAGTGTTCTTAAGGTTCTGCTCTGTGACCAATTCGCCCATTAATCCCCTGGGAAACAGGTGCTTCACACATAACCGCAGCATGAACCTTTGATCATACGTCAGATGCTTTCCTCCGCTGCTTGAAGCCTCCAGGGACTCTCCAGAGAACAAGGAGTCAACTGTGAAGCCTCCGCATGGCCCACACAGCCCTGCTATGTGGCTTAGCCCTGGACAATCCCATCCTTTCTCCTCCCTCTGCTCCTCTCGGTTCAGGACACCCTAGCCTCACTACTCTTGAGGGCCATTCCCTCTATCAGGAATGCTCTTTCCCAATCATAGCCCCCTTGTTCAGCTAGGTCTTTTATGAACAGAGAGGTTGTCCCTGATCACTAATCTTAGTCACTAGCCTCCATCACTTTCTGCTCTATCTTTGTTCACAGCAATCATTATCAACTGACATTACATTAAACATCAATAGACAATCGATTTTTCTGTCTCTCTGTCATTTCCTTTTTTGTTTATCATCTCTCTTTGCCACTGCAAAATAAGCTTTATGAGGGAATGGGCTTTGGTTGTCTTCTGCGATGTTGAGTGCTGTGCCTGGCATATAATAGACTTTCAATAAATATTGGCTGAGCAAAACAAAACTGATTAGACAACCATCTATTCCGTCTTAGGCCTTGTGCAGGATAAGTATGATTGATACTGTCCCTGATCTGGTGATGTTGACAGTTTACATGGAAAACAAGCTGCCACTATTTTTCAAGCATTCTTAGAAAAAATTATTTTGTCTCTGGTCTTAAAGGCTCCTCACCAATGTTAGCAGAACTATATATTTAGTGTATTATGTAGAAGGTTAAAAGACCAAGATACCTTTTAGGAAGTTTATTTCAGCTTTCTATTGGTTCTGCTTCCCCTTTATAGTTTCAGCTATCAGGCATTAAGGTAGGCAGAGACAGCTAATATGACAGGTGGCTTCCCTCCCAGTTAATAAAAGGGAATTTGATTAATTTTATTGTCTAGTTTAATTCTATTGTCTAGGGACTTCCCTATAGCTCAGACAGTAAAGAATCTGCCTGCAAGGCAGAAGACCTGGGTTCAATTCCTGGGTCGGAAAGATCCTCTGGAGAAGGAAATGGCAACCCACTCTAGTATTCTTGCCTGGAGAATCTAGTGGACCACAGTCCATGCGGTTGCAAAGAGTCAGACACAACTGAGTGACTAATACTACTATTGTGTAGTTTAAGAGTTATCTTGGCCAATAGAGCAATGTTATCCATAAATAATTGTCTCTACAAAACATGTACAGAATGCACAAACAATATAAACAGCAAAGAGGACGCTAGAAATCCATAATAACACATTTAACAAAAATTAACGCTTCTAGAGTACTCTGTTCTAAGCACTACAGAAATGAATGCATTGAATATATCACAGTAATCTTGAAGTGAAAGTCACTCAGTCACATCGGACTCTTTGCAACCCCATGGACTATTCAGTCCATGGAATTCTCCAGGCCAGAATACTGGAGCGGGTAGCCTTTCCCTTCTCCAGGGTATTTTCCCAACCCAGGTATCTAATCCAGGTCTCCTGCATTGCAGGTTGATTCTTTACCAGCTGAGTCACCAGGCAAGCCCAAGAATACTGGAGTGGGTAGACTATCCGTTCTCTAGCCAATCTTCCCAACCCAGGGGTGGAACCAGGGTCTTCTGCATTGCAGGCAGATTCTTTACCCACTGAGCTATCAGGGGAGCCTGATAACAATAATCGTAGGTGTTAATTTTTCATAGAGGAGAACACGGAGACACTGAGGGATTAACTTGTCTGAGAACACACAGTGATGTGAGTAGAGAGGCAGGAGTGACACCGCGTGTGGCTCCTCACTTCTGTTTGTTCAGGCTGATGGGCTTTGCAGTTCTTCTAACTCAGCTTCTTCACCTGTGGGCATCCTCCCATCTGAAGGCACAGCCTTTGTTTCCCTTTCCCTTTCATGAGTCTGGGCACTTTTGTGCTGTTCTGAGCTCTGCAGGGCATCATGCGTTGTATGGCAGCTCCCCTTAGGTGACTGCTTCTGGCTCTTAGATTCTATGTGACATTGCTTTTCCCTCTGATAACATGGATGGAGTGAAGAATCTCCCTGTGAGTCTGTTCCAACCTGATTCCAACCACACTTGAATTAGACTTCAAAGTACAATTTCTTTATAGATGTTAGGTCTCTCAGTTACAGCTACCAAATCTTGCCATATTGGTGAGAGCGGGCAAGTGACATTGGGGTGGGGGACCCTTCCACAGCATGCCTCCCTGCTGCCATCCATGCCCTAGTTCTACTCCTGCTGCCTTAGGATATGGACCACCGATAGCTCTCTTCTGGCTGTTCAACACATCACAGGCAGAGACCTCTTTACTTCCACTATTTTTAGTGGTGGATGCAGACAATCTTGATCACTTCGGTCAAAAATTGTTTCCTGGGGTAACTAGGCCATTTTAAAGGTCAACATAATGAGTAATTGAACTATTATTCTTGGCAGTGCTGCTTGAGAAAAAGAAATTCGGAAAAGAGAGAATCAGAATTTTACCTCCTCCTCAAATTCTAAGAGGACATCATCTTGCTATCAAGTGGGGAAATGAATCCTACTCATGGCTAAAGTGCACAAATTAGTCACCAAAGCAAAAATGCAGATTTCTCTTCCTCTCTTTCTTTTATACACAAGGTGGATAAAAAACACTTTTGAGCAACAATTCAATACACCAAAAATGGAAAATTACAGATTAAGTTCAGAAACGTTTATAGATTGAAAAATACCAGAAAGAAAATCAATATAGTGATAAACATTGATTATAGTTGGAAGAAACTCATATTTATAACCCTTTTCAAAAAGTAAAACATGTTCCTCAAAGATGAAATTCTTCAAATATATATCAAAAACATGATTCACGCAGTTATTTACTTGCGATCAAATGATGCTATCAAGAAATGATGCTATCAAGAAATCAATAGCTTACATGTTTCCGGACTGTGTCTGGCTCTATGCATCTGAATCTATTATAGAATCTTCTAGTTTAAAGGAATCACTAAAGGTTGTCTAATCCTGGTTCTCTAATTCTGGGATGAGGACTATTTAAACTACCCATCCAATAGGTAACATATTACATATCCTATCTTAAAATCCTCCAGGGATGTAGAGTCTCCAACATTTTTTAAATTGTCCATTTAAATACTTACTATCAGTTTGGTTGCTGGGTTATACTTGGAGCTATCTTGAGAAAAGCAAGGAGATTCGGGAATTACTGATGTCCATAATAATGACACAAGAGAGGTGAGAGTCTAGTGGGGTAGAAGAAAGTGAAGGGAATAATAAAGCTAGAAATGTCTGGAAATTTTAAAGAAAAAGTCAGATTGGACTTCCCTGTTAGTCCCGTGGTTAAGGCTCTGCACGTCCAATGCAGGGAGTGAGGGTTTCATCCCTGGTCAAGAAACTAAGATTATTCATGCCACAAGATTCAGCAATAATAAACAAACAAACAAACCAGTCAATCAAAAGTTTAAAAGAATGAATGAGTCAGATGGAGAGTTCATTATTTGAGAAAAGAATAGAAAATGGGGAGGGAGGAGGGAGGAGGGTTCAGGATGGGGAACACATGTATACCTGTGGCAGATTCATTTCAATATTTGGCAAAACTAATACAATATTGTAAAGTTTAAAAATAAAATAAAATTTTAAAAATAATAATAATAAAAAAATAGGCTTCAACTTAGGTAAAAGGGATCTATAGAAGTAAATTTATCCTATAATTTAAGAATGCAGAGCAAGAATCCTTCTATATGTGACTCAGCCAATAAGGGTGGTGAGCAATTAAGCATAAGTGGGGAGAAAGTGGCTGTGTTCAAGTTATCTACTGTTGTATAACAAACCATGCCAAAACTAAGTGACTTAAAATAGCAATTATGTAATTGTTGTTGCATAAACTTGTAGGCCAAGAAATTAGTCAGTGCTCATTTGGTGTTTCTTCTGTTCTATGTTGTGTCCACAGAGGTCACTCCATAGTATTCACTGAGTTGGAAGATAAAATGGTCTAGAAGATCCTGGATTAATTCACATGTCAGCCCCTTGGAAGAGTAGGGCACCACTGGGTCTGTCACTCAGAACACCTGTATGTGGGCCCTTCAGATTCCTTACATGACAGCTCAAGATTCTTGGAGTGTTCTAAAGAGGTGAAGAAGAAGCTTCAAAGCATGATCCAGTTTCAGCGACTCCAGAATATAACTTCTTTTATATTCTATTGGTCAAAATTCCAATATGGCCAGCCCACACTCAAGGGGAGAAAAATTACTCTTCCTCTCAATGCGAAGAGTGGTAAAGAATTTGTGGCCTTATTTATCCCACCACAGTTTATAATCATCTTTCTAGGTATGCTTTTTGGGAAATAATATGATAAAAGCAATGACAGAGATACCCAGTTGAAATTTAAGAGTTAAATATGGGTTGTTATGCTTATATTTGTATCCAAGTGGAATTATGAATAAGCTAATGAACTTGTATAAAGAGGTGTGTGATCCTGGGGGCTCACCCAGCATGAGAGAACAGAACAAGTGAGGGGGAATGGAAATAATACACTTTAGCCCCTTCTGTGTAACAGAACAATTATTGAGTGCCTTTGTATTGGTCCATAGTACGTACTCGAGAAGCAAAATGGTACCCACCCTAAGGTACTTATCCTCTAGGTAGAAAAACAGCATTGTACACATACAGAGGAATTTAGAAAATTTTAGAAGAGGACTTACTGATATAATTATTACTGAAATTATTATCATTAATTTGAGTTCAGAGCAAACCTCATAGAGAGACAACTCCTAAGCAAGGCTTTCATGGGGAAGGAGGAGTTTGTCAAGTGAACAAGAAAAAGCAAACAGAATGTGTGGAAACAGAGAAGCCTGAAGAACCACGATGCTGTGTATGTGTGTCTCTGTGTGTCTACAAGTATTTGAATGTGTTGAGAAAGAAAGAGGGGAAAATTAAATTGAAGGCGAAGGCAGAGGGCTTATATTTTTAAAAATAATCTCGCATTCTGTGTGCTTCATTTGGAAAGTTAGGGAAAGACATTGTAGGGTTTTAAGTAGAGGTTAGGCAGAGGTGATTCGGTTTCATGTTTTAGGAAGATTTCTCCGGGTCACTTGGAGAGGTCTCACCAGGTCATCTCCCATTCTAAGTAAAGAGGAAGTTAAAGGTAGCTTATTATTCCCAAATCCTTTCTTGCAACTGACTTAATTACTCCCACTTTCTCTTATCGGAATGCTTGCTGTTGATGCATCCAGTTGTACTTCTGGCTTTTCTTTCTTCCCTCGGATGGAGAAGCCTTTCCCTCTTCATCAGCTAAGAACGTACCTGGCAGCCCTATTTCCTGCTGTAAGAAATATGGATCTGATGGGAGATGCTTTCATTACAACTTTAAGACCTCCTTGCCCTATGAGTTCTGAAAGATCAAACAGGAAGAAATGTTTTGGTTCTGGCATAGAGCAGGTTCAAACACTTACTTTTTTTTTACTATAGAATTTATTTCTGTTTGACATTCTTTATGTCGTTGTTTCCTTCTAGCATGTTATAAATCCTTCTGAGGCTGGAAACCACTTTCAAACCCTTCAGCTCTAAGCCTATGAAATCAGGCCATCATGGGCCAGTATCACCTTTGGGGTAAGTTCTTTATATTAGGGAAAGATTACTTTCCAAGCTTAAAGAGGACTGTGTACATATAGTGCATAGTTTTAAATACATATAAAAAGGCTTTTACTGATTAACATTGAAGGTTGGAGTGAAATAACTAGGAAAGTTGGGCATGTAGAACTTTCTCAATTTGTTAAAAAAACAACTTTAAGAAAAGATGGAGATTAAGCTTGTATTCATGCACAGTTAAATAACTTGAAAGCATTAAATATCTCACTTATAAAAATGTTTTTAATTCTAATTTTCTTTCATCATAAATGTTATTCTATTTATTATTCAAATTAGCCATCTTAGGAGAAATAAGAGCAATATATTCAAGGTGGACAGAGGGAACAAGCAGATATTAATCATTTGTAATGCACAATCCACTCTGATAGGAGATGAGAGAGCTGCAGCCAGCTGGTTGCTCGGCCTGGCTCCATAGGTGACCTGAGCCAGGGTGAGAAAGCGTGGGTGTCTGATGAGCTGGAATGGATTTATTATGCCGGACACTTTTCTGTTTGAAATATCCTTGCAGCTGACCCCTTCAAGGCACCTTTTATTATAGCAAAAAAATTGCATTTGCCTTCAAGTACAACAGAGGATGCTCAGTAGAAAATTAATTTTATTTTTAATTAGGAGCTGTTCACATCATCTGGTTCATATCTCATCCTGTCAGCACACCACTGTGGTACAGCATTCTACATAAACAGGAATTTTTACCAGAAGAGTTCCTTTCTAGCAAAGATATATTTTACATAATGCCTATACTACTAAGCATGGGTTAACTCATTTCCCGAATATCATACCCTTATATTTCATTCAAAAGAATCTTGGGAGAACTAGAATAATATTTTGACATTTAAGCAAAAAATAAAAGAAAAAATGTAAAAAAGGAATTTCAACCATTAGAATCAGCTAGACAGCAATTTCTAGGTGAACATTAGAATCACCTGGAGAGCTTTTTTTAAAAAGTACCATTGTCCATGTTACTCCCATTGATATTTTTCTAAAAATATCTCAAGAGAATCTAGTGTGAAGCCAAGCTTGAAAACTACAGCACCAAAGGATTCTTGGAGATATACGTTATATACAGAGAAGTTGGAATAATCATATTTGAAAAATATTTTCTTCATGACCTAATTTATTGAAGTTTTTAAATGACACATCCAATACTACATAAACCATTCTCTCTAAAATCAGCTTTAACAACTATTAGGAGCCCATTGTAAGCAGAAAACTTTACTTGATGGTATAAGTTTATGTGAAATGGAGAAAAACTTGTCTTAAGCATAGTAAGACGTATCAGAAAGCTAATGAGTTAAATTTCAGGGCCTTCACATTCATGTGCGCGAATGCATGCTCAGTTGCTAAGTCACAACCAACTTTACCACTGACTCACCGTGTTCACAGATCCTTTCTAATAGCAATGTGTTGACAACTTCATATATTTTTTATAAAATCTGCAAAAATCATATAGTTTTATCACTGTTATCTCTTTCCTTTCCCATCACACTTCTCCCTGTGCTTGGTGGTATCAGAGTGGTTAGTGACTTTTGCAGGAAGGGGAAGTGGAGTTGAGGATACATGTAGTTCTGGTTTAGTAGCATATATTTATGTGTCATGCCTGTGTATATTTGAGTTATTGCTAGCTGTGCTAGTATAGGAATGGCTTGCAGAAATATTCCTACTGCTTATACACTGACTCACCTAGGTGACATGAAATTTCAGTGCTGACAAAAAACTCATCGTAACATTGATGAAAAACTGGTTAATGAATGCTGTCAATTCGAAGAGAATTTGTGATTAGTCACTGCACATGAAAAACGTGAAATGGCCTGAAGTCTTACAGTCCATCTCTGCAAGAAACTTCATAGAGGCTTTTCTACACTCAACAATAATTCAATAACATATCTGACATTACCAATAACAAACTTTTAAGATGAAAGAAACTTTTCATACCTTTCAATAATGAGTGCTAGAGGAAGAATAGGATTGTCTTTTTATTTTTTCCATAGAAAATGATTTTGTAAAGTTGTGGTCATATTAAAAACAAAAAATGTTGGGGGAAAAGTACTATAGGTATGTGTAAGGAAGTTAGGGTTTTTTAAGTTATTAATTTTATGGAGCTTATGATGTCTATGAACTTAGATTAAAAAAAAAACTTTAGTTTGTTGCAGTTTCCTTTTTTTTATTCTAAATAGATATTCACTTTCATATACATTTTTGTATTTGTAATTTTGAATTATTTTTCTCAAAGACAACCTCTCAAAATTTCAGCTCCCCTAACCCCTATCCCCCAATCCAACCCTCCTCAGGAAACTCACAACTATTAACCTGTAACAACCTGATCTAGAAATCAAACACATGGTTAAGATTTCACCTTCCTTCATGGTTTCTAAGGAAAGAAGAGCTAGAATGTGAAGTAGATGCTGATGGCAGAGGGTAGGTCAGTGGAAACAGAATACAAAGACAGGGGCTCTTTGATCTGGAATGACGAAGGGTTACAATATTAAAATAGTGTTTGCCACGTTATGTATACACAGTGCTGAGCAGTTTCCAAAAATAAATCACACTGTAGTTGCATTGTGTAAGTATTGAATTCATAGTAGGGTCAACTATACCAGCTGGGCAAAACAAATTATTATACAAAGAGAGAAATTAGCAGTTTGCCTCATACAAGTACTTCGGCCCGCCACCGTGGTGGGTGGACGTCCGCCTACACGGGTCATGTGGGATGCCCAGGGCTGCTGGGCCTTAAGGTTCAGGTCCCCAAGGACCTTGTCGAGTGTCAGCCCCTTCCTAGCCAAGGATGAATCCAGTATTTTCAGATACATGTGTTTTCATACAATACGAAGCCTAAACAGAAACCAACTTACTCATCTGGCAATGCTGTTCATACTCAATTTTTGCCTTTTGTGCTTATCTTTCAACCTGAAGTTTCCAAGGATGTAAAGAAGTTGGAGGAATTCCCTGGCAGTCTAGTAGTTAAGACTCTGCGCTTCCACTTCCATGGGCCCAGGTTGGATACCTGGTCAGAGAACTAAGATGCCACAAGCCATGCATGCTGTACAACCAAAAATAAAGAATTTAACTTCAAATAAAAAGTTGAAATAATAGGACAATAAAAATACATCTGTCCAGTTTCTACAGCAAGTGTTCTTATTTTGCCATATTTGAAGCTTCATCTCTCAATCTCTTGTCCATTTTTACATCCTTATTTTTATATAACCATTAAAAGTTACAGACATCATACCACTTCACCCCTTTGAAATACAGCTCCTGAAACAAGACGTGAACCATGATCCAACTCTCACACCTGATGGAAGTGAAAGTTGCTCAGTCATGTCTGACTCTTTGTGACCCCATGGACTATATAGTCCGTGGAATTCTCCAGGCCAGAATACTGGAGTGCATAGCCTTTCCCTTCTCCAGGGGATTTTCCCTACCCAGGGATCAAAGCCAGGTCTCCCACATTGCAAGTAGATTCTTTACCAGCTGAACCACCAGGAAAGCCCAAGAATACTGGAATGGGTAGCCTATCCCTTCTCCAGTGGATCTTCCCGACCCAGGAATTGAATCAGGGTCTTCTGCATTGAAGGTAGATTCTTTACCAGCTGAGCTACCAGGGAAGCCCCACATCTGATGAAAGTAACAATAACTCCTTAAATACAATCCATGTGATCTGTATTCATATTTCCTCAATTGTCCTTACTACAATTTTTAGAGCTAGTTTTTTTTTTTTTTTTTTCAGATCATGGTCTAATCAAGTTTGATACACCACATTTAACTGATACATCTCTTCACTTTTTTTTTCAATGATACCAACTGTTTAAGAGACGAGGCTCAATGTCTGATAGGAGATCCCATGTGCTGAATTTATATAATTGTAACTGAACACTAATTAATTTGTTCTACTGTCCCTTGACTTTCTTTTAACCAGAAGATTGGCTCTATATGCTTCATAGGTGACCCTAAGTACTGACTTTAGGATTTAACTTCCTCAAACACAACTTTACCATGTCCTCTTAATTCACCCTCAATAGAACTCCAAAATTTCCATCCAGGAATTTCTGTCTTTGCAGATAAGATATTAAGGCTTGGGTGACTAAATGACTAGCCACAGAACAATGAAATAACTGGAGATCACAAAGAATCAGAATAACGTGACTTGGGACTTGGCTTGTCTAAATCAATCTTAGTTAAAATCTTCAGGCACTTTCCTGAAGATTGATAGAGAATGCTGTGGAAAAACAGAGAACCGGGGACTTAAGTCACCTGAATGCAGTGGACAAGAACCATGGGAAAGCACTCTGTCTCTTACATGTCTAAGTCAGCTAATCCCACCTCCAGAAAGAGATCTGAATCAGTCCTCTCTTCTCCACAGCCCTTGTCACCACCCTCATCTGAACTTCCATCCTCTCTCCCTGGGACAATTACAGTGTCACCTGCTTCTCCTTCCACTCTTGGTTCCCTTCCATGATTCACAAAGCTATAAGAAGTAGCTTGTTTAAATAGAAAATCTGATCACGTTTCCCGTCTTCTATCCCCCCACACAGCTTAAACCTCTTTGATGATGTCTCACTGTGCTCTTTGTAAGGTCCAGAAATATTAATATAGCTAACTGGGCTCCGTGCAGCCTGGCCATGTTTCTCTCTCTCTATCAGTTGTCTGCCTGTTTCTCTTCACGTCTTTTACTCAAATGACCGTTCTCCTTTGAAAAAGAGCATCATGCTCTCTGTTCCCTTTGCACAACTGCTCACATTGCTCTCTCTGCCTGGAAAGCTTTCCCCTTATCTCCACCAAGCAGTTCTCCCGCCATCGAGTGACTTGCTAGACACCCCCCTTCAGTTCTCCAGTTAGATGTCTCTTCCTTGTGGAGGAACTCTTTCCTAACTGTGCAGCCCTGTATGGGACTCCTATGATCCCCTGTCATCATGCCCTCTGTTTTACTTTCATAAGTCTAACCATCACTTGTAATTTATATTCAGCTTGTTTTCACCCTCACCAGACTGAAAGCTCCATGAGGAATGGGACTACGTGATTTCCATCACTGACTCAGTCTCTAGAAGGATCTCACAAAGTCGCTGTTCTTGACATTCCTAAATGCTTAAGGTTGGCCACCAAAAAAAAAAAAATGTAAAGAATGTAGAGGCCGTAGCTCAGAAGCCTGAGCCATAGCATGGATGGGACCTAGACATGTGGATGCCTTTCACATACTTGGAGAACAAATGCTATGTGAACAAATGGTCTGAAAGTGAAAGTGAAGTCGCTCAGTCACGTCCGACTCTTTTCGACCCCATGGACTGTAGCCCACCAGGTTCCTCCCTCCATGGGATCTTCTAGGCAAGAGCACTGGAGTGGGTTGCCATTCCCTTCTCCAGGTGATCTTCCTGACCCAGGGGTCGAACCCGGGTCTCCCGCATTGCAGGCAGACGCTTTACTGTCTGAACCACCAGGGAAGCCACCAGGGAGCAAATAGTCTAGAGCTAAGCAAGTTCCTTATTAATTTCAAAATCCCTAAAAATCTTAAAATGTTTCAATAATCATTCCAAAATGTCACCACATCTCGTGTGCATGCTCAGTTGCTAAGTTCTGTCGGACTCTTTGGGACCCCACGGACTGTAGCCCACCAGTCTCCTCTGTCCATGGGATTTCCCAGGCAAGAATACTGGAGTGGGTGCCATTGCCTTCTCCAGGGGATCTTCCCAACCCAGAGATGGAAGTGTGTCTCCTGCTTGGCAGATGGATTCTTTACTACTGAGCCACCTGGGAACCCCCAACCACTTCCAGATGGATAAATAAAAAATAAATCCATCAGTACTCTTAGCAGTGAGCTTCATCAACCAACCATCCTTTCCCATGTCAAATCCCCCTGCCTGCACACCCATCCTTATCCCCTGTCCTCCAATCCCAGAGCACAAGGTATGCTTAGGCTGTGTGTAAGACCAACTCCATCTCCTATGCTCCTAATCCAACACCCTCCCAACTCCCTCAGTTTCTTTGAAAATTCCTCTCCTTTTCTTAGGTCTTAAGCGTCTTCAAATCTCCTTCCTCTCTGATTATGAACACATTCAGGCCTCTGCCTTCCACCATATGACATTCACCATGACGCTGCATCCTCCTCCAGGTGCAACCCTCTTTGTTGGGAAAGTAGTTGACATGCCCTGTCTCCACTTCCTCACTTTCCATTTCGCCCACAGCGCTCTGGCTTCTGTCCTCACTGCTTCATTGGAAACGCTGCCATCACATTCACCCATGAGCTCCATATTTTAACATCTTTAAGGGACACTTTCTACCATCTTACTGAACTACTCTGCTGCATCTGGCATGGTGATGACACTGCTATTTTAAATTTCTTCTTCCTTTGGTATTTGTGGTTCCTGCACCACTTATCTTAGCCTCCTAGAGCACCTCATTCTCAGATTGGCTGGCCTAATGGTACCCTTTGGGTTCAAGGAGTTTCTTTCACTCCCACGAACTATATACACTATATATATATATATATATAAGCATATATGTATGTATGTATATTATATAGACTGCCACTGGCATGTTAATAACTTTCAGACTGACATCTCTCCAGAAGTTTTGATTCATAGCTCCTTTCTTGAAAGTCAAAAAGGCATTTTAAGATTAATACGCTCCAAACTGAATCCATCTTCTGCCCCCACCTCCAAATTCTGCTTTGATTTTCCTCACCTCAGTTCCTCATTACAGTCATATCTTGGTATCCATGGGGGAACGGTTCCAGGATCCCCCACAGATACCAAAATTCACAGGTACTCAAGTCCCTTATACAAAACGGCATAGTATTGCATACAATCTATGCACATCAACCCATAAAATTTTTTAAAAATTTATTTTTTAATTGAAGGATAATTGCTTTATAGAATTTTGTTGTTTTCTGTCAAACCTCAACATGAATCAACCATAAAAGGGGGGGATATATGTATATCTCCTGTATGCTTTAAATCATCTCTTATGATACTTAGTTGGAGAAGGCAATGGCACCCCACTTCAGTACTCTTGCCTGGAAAATCCCATGGACGGAGGAGCCTGGTAGGCTGAAGTCCATGGGGTCGCTAAGAGTCGGATACGACTGAGTGACTTCACTTTCACTTTTCACTTTCATGCATTGGCGAAGGAAATGGCAACCCACTCCAGTGTTCTTGCCTGGAGAATCCCAGGGATGAGTGAGCCTGGTGGGCTGCCGTCTCTGGGGTCTCACAGAGTTGGACACAACTGAAGCAGCAGCAGCAGCAGCATGATACTTAGTACAGGGAAGATCCCCTGGAGGAAGAAATGGCAACCCAGCCTAGCATTCTTGCCTGGGAAATCCAATGGACAGAGGAGCCTGGTGGGCTACAGTCCATGGGGTCACAAAAGAACTGGACATGACTAAACAACCAAAACAGCAAGGTAAATGCAACAGATCAGGTAAATGCTATACAAATATTGAAAAAAACAATAAAAGGGCTATGTAAATAGTTGTCAATCTGTAGCAGATTTAAGTTTTGTTTTTTGAAATATTCTGGAATTTTTTCTGAATATTTTTGATCTGCGATTGGTTGAATGAATGGGTGAAGAAACTGTGGTTATGGAGGGATAACTGTACTTGAAAAAAGACCTATTTAATAGTGTTGTTCACTCAAAACAGAACTAGGGGAGCAGAGTAATCTAGAGTACAAAATACAATGAGCCTATGGAGAGTCCTCACCTTTGTTGAAGCTCATCTAGGAAATGTGCATGGATGACCCCATTTAATCCTCACAGCGCTATGAAAGCCTAAAAACCTCTACTTTCCATAAGAGGAAGCCAATGCTTGGGTTCAGGCCAAGGTCACCAGCCTACATGTAGCAGAACAGAATTTAAATCAAGCCTTGACTCCCTTCAAGGCTGTGAATATGCCACTGATAGTGTTCCCTGATTATAAACTGGAAACTGGTGCTCTGCTACATGTAAGCTGCCCTCTCCCTCACTACACTCCTCACACGGTCCCAAGGCACCCATCTCTTTGTGAGGCTGGGGAAAAAAAAAACAACCCAGCCTTTCGTCTTATTTGGTTTCAAGGATCAGTTGGTGATCAGTAAAACAAAAAGTTTCTCTCAAGGGGTGGGAAGATTTGGGAGAATGACATTGAAACATGTAAAATATCATATAAGAAACGAGTTGCCAGTCCAGGTTCGATGCACGATACTGGATGCTTGGGGCTAGTGCACTGGGACAACCCAGAGGGATGGTATGGGGAGGGAGGAGGGAGGAGGGTTCAGGATGGGGAACACATGTATACCTGTGGCGGATTCATTTTGATATTTGGCAAAACTAATACAATTATGTAAAGTTTAAAAATAAAATAAAATTAAAAAAAAATGTTAATGGAAAGATCCGGCTTCCTGGACATGCTCCGGTAGCTGAGAGGCAGATGTCAGCCCTCTGAATCACACCAACAAACACGTTAAGAGCAGGTGCGTGCTCCAGGCTTCTACCAGGCAGTGCCAAGTTCAGTCTCTGAGTGGGGGTAAGCTAGTGAGAGATGAGAAAACAGAGAAAGGAGAGAGAGAAGAACATGCAAAGTTTCCACTTCAAAAATCCCATCCAGGACCTTCTACCTATTTCAAATTAGTATGAACAGTTTCCAATTTGAAAATTTTCAAGCTGAGAGGCAGGGGTCAAGAGCTTGATTCAAGAGCTCCACATGCTCAAGAGAGAATTCTTTTTTGTTGTTTATATACCCTTAGGTTTATTACTTGTTCAATGCAATTCAAGTCCACACACAGATACTTTTTTAAAATAGATTGCCTATTTTTTCTTAGTTATCAACATGAATTTAAAACTTCTTAATGTTAGGTATGTCTTAATATCACCCTAGTTTTCAAATAGGATTGTTTCAAGGGGAAAGTTTCCTAAATATTCAGGCCATTATTCTGACATGGGGCCCTGCCCCTGGATCCTGCATTTCCACTAAAGAACAGAAACAAAAATAATCAAACAAAGGTAAGCAAATAAAAGTTATAAATGCTACAAAGGAAAAAAAAAAAGATGGAGAGGTTATCTCTCTACAGGAGAGATTTATCTGTATGTGAATTATTTGACTTTCTGGGAAACAGATGGGTGATTTTTAATATCAGGCTTGCATTTTTATTTCCTAGGTTCTAAATCTCTCCCTATTCCTATTAACTTGGAGGAATGCAAACTCATTCCCTCTTGAACTCAGGGGTCTGAGCCCTTGATGATCTTCTCTTTCTCATACCCTCACCTTCTCGTCTGCTGGAAGCTTCCTAACTTAAAGTCAAACTTAAAGTCGTTAGACTCAATACATTAGACTCAATAACCCAATGATAAAAGTAGAATGAAAAAATCAAGACTTGTGACAATGCCCTCCTCAGTAATGTGAAGGATCACCTGCCATTGTCTATTCAAAAAGAGGCACCAGCTATGTCAATTCAAACTTAAAGTCATTCTCTCATATCTTAAAAACAAACAAACACAGCCTATGTTGATCTCAAGCCTATGTTGATCTCCCCCTTTTCCTCTTCAGCCAAACACTAAACTGCATTCACTCTGTTTCATTTCACACCTCACATTCTCATGTCAACTCACTGAAATCTGGCTACTCAACTAATTACCTACAAGGTCATCACACATATCCTTACTCTCATATTGTCAAACCCTTAGGACACTGTCCACCAGGATGTCTTTGATCCTATTTCTCACAGTATTAGGCCTTCTGGATCATTCTTATCCTTTTGAAACTATCTTCCCTGGGCTTCTGACACCATGCTCTTTTCCCTCCCCAGGCTGTCTCTTGCTTATTCTTAGCTACCTTTTCTCAGCTCACCTTCCTCTGCCTGGACAGAGGAATGTTAAATGCTAACATGTACTAGATTCCTTCCCAGGTCCCCTTCTCTCCCCCATGCTACATAATTTACCTGATCAAGTCTTCCACTCCCATGACTTCCAGCACTACATGAATGTTGATGTCTTTACAACCTGTGTCTCTGGGTCTTGCTTTTTGAGTCAGAAGAAGACCTGAGGTTGAATTCTCATTATGCCATGTATAAGCTCACTGGCTTGAACCATCGCCAACTCTGAGCATCCCCCTACTCTCATTTTAAGAGTACTGCTGCTGCTAAGTCGCTTCAGTCATGTCTGACTCTGTGCGACCCCATAGACGGCAGCCCACCAGGTTCCCCCGTCCCTGGGATTCTCCAGGCAAGAACACAAACGGGTTGCCATTTAAGAGTACATATAACAATAAAATCTTACTTGTATGGTGCTGGTGAAACCTATGACAGTACTGTGCCTGGCCCTTTCTCAAGTCACTTTCTCTGTAAAATGAGGAAGTCTATTCATATCATCTGCACCTATACCTACATTAGACTCAATAACCCAATGATAAAAGTAGAATGAAAAAATAAAGACTTGTGACAATGCCCTCCTCAGTAACGTGAAGGATCACCTACCAATGTCTATTCAAAAAGAGGCACCAGCCATGTCAAATGTCTAAATCCACCCAGAGGAGGAAAGGATTTCCCATCTCACTAATTGGAAAGGGGTAGGATGAATCCATGAATTATGTTCACATCACTACTATGTAGGGTGAAAAACAGTGCAAATGCCAACCCCCCAGAATGCTTCTAGAATAGGAAGGGCTTAGCAATTCCTTTAAAAGAGCAGTGCTGGAACAACACATGTACTTTAGAGAGAGATGATGTTGGGGAAAAGAAAAAGGTAAGAGATGTTACCATACCCCTTGGATTCGCTCTAGTCATATTATATTCAAGCAGAAATAGTCTGATCCAAAAAATCTCCCAAAGAGAGAATTCCCTTGCAGTCTAGATCAAACCAGTCAATCCTAAAGGAAATCAACCCTGAATATTTATTGGAGGGACTGAAGCTGAAGCTCTAATACTTTAGCCACTTGGTGCAAAGAGCCAACTCACTGGAAAAGACCCTGATGCTGGGAAAGATTGAAGGCAGGAGGAGAAGGGTATGACAGAGGATGAGATGGTTGGATGGCATCACTGACTCATTGGACATGACTTTGAGCAAACTCCAGGAGACAGTGAAGGACAGGGAGGTCTGGCGTACTGTGGTCCACAGGGTCTCAAAGAGTTGTACACAACTGAGTGACTGAACAACAACCACTGGTCAGGACTCTGCACTTTCACTGCTAAGGACCTGGATTTGATCCCTGGTCAGGGACTAAGAACCCATAAGCCCTGCAGTGCAGGCAAAAAAAGTTGCTTTAAAAAAAGTCTCCCAAATACTGCATGGCAGTTTCATTTCTACACTGTCTGAAAAGTTATTCAATCATCCATCACTCATTCAAAAGCTCCAGAAATTTGTTGAGGGACTGTTATATGCTCCAGGCACGGTACTGAACACACACACACTGTGGGATAAAATGGAAAACAAGATAGACAAAATCCTTATCCTCCAGAAGCTTCACTCTAGTTTGGAGAGATATAATATGTATAAGTAAAATCTAAATGCTGAGACACAGCCAGCAATGCCCAGAGCCAGGAGACGCATGTTCCAGACAGAGAGCCAAAGCCAGAAGCAGGAAGGAACCAAAGACAGTGTGCCTGAAGCAGACTGAGGGAGCAGGAGGGAGAATTGGAAGAGACAGAAAAGGCAGGCAGGGCCCAGATCGCATAGGTCCTGAGGACTTTACTGAGCACCTACTATCACGGTGCGCCTGTATGCTCAGTTGCTTCGGTCATGTCCAACTCTTGGAAACCCCATTGACTAGCCCACCAGACTCCTCTGTCCTCGGGATTCTCCGGGCTAGAATACTGGAGTGGGCTGCCATGGCTTCTTGCAGGGGATCTTCCCAACCCAGGGACCAAACCTGGGTCTCCTGTATTGCAAGCAATTCTTTACTGACTGAGCCACCAAGGAAGCCTGGGAACCACTGTACTAGTTGTAAAATGTTCCTGACCATGGCTCGTGGTCTCTATATTCTCAAAGCAGATGACAGAATAAATCTTTATATTCTCTCTTGCCCCTTGGCACCCTTCCTCCTCTCCATATACGCCCACAACGTACTTCCACCTCCAGAAGGAAGAAGGCTTCCTCTCCTCCTGCCCTTCCTGTCCTTCCCTCTTGGCCCTGGCTCCACATCCCACTTGATGCTCTACCACTTATCCCTTAAAACTCACCTTCTCTTGTCCCCCCCTAAAGCAAGACCCGAACAGTTATCTAAATAACATTTGGAACTCTGTGCATCCTTATCTTTGTAGACGGCCCCCATGGGAGAGGCGGCAGCCTAATGAGCACCAAACAGGTGTGTGCTTCTGCATTCAGGGCCTCGCTCTCTTTCATCTTCCTTCCCATCCTTCTTTATGTATTCTCTATGTATATTCAGAAACTCGGTGTTATGGAAAAAAATCTTATCCTCTGGCAAAGCGTTGGAGGGGAAGGAGTAGGTGTAGTAATCCGGAAGACATTTGAAAATAGCTGCGAGACAAAGGAACTCAAGAAGCACCAGCAGCAGTAGCGAGCAGGAGTGACCTAACAGGTCTTTTCCATCCCTAATTTCTCTGCTTGCCCGGCTCTGTGATGCCTCTCTGCTCCCCGCTGTGTGCATCTGCTGTATGTCTCACACTCACCCCTTCCCCCTGCAGAGGACATTCTCTGTTACTGACACCCGCTAGTCTCCCCCAGGAGGCTGCGACGTACCCCCGCTGTGTGCAGTCACCATGCCTTTTGCTCTCCTCTCCTGCTGTTCCTGGGTCTACCATCACTCTCTCCTTCTCTGAGTCCTATTCTTGGCTCCTTTTATAGAAAGTGAAAGTGTTGGTCGCTCTGTTGTGTCCGACCCTTTGCAACCCAGTGAACTGTAGCCTGCCAGGCTCCTCTGTCCATGGAATTCTCCAGGCAAGAATGCTGGAGTGGGTTGCCATGCCCTCCTCCAGGGGATCTTCCAAATCCAGGGACTGAACCCCGGTCTCCTGCGTTGCAGGCAGATTCTTTACCATCTGAGCTACCAGGAAAGAACCTCCTTTTATAGAAGCAGGGCCATTTTCATTTTTCAGTCTCCAGGCACCTCAGGCTCTCAGCTAGCTTTCCCATCCCTCTTCTTTCCTGTCCTACCATCTCCAGCCTCTGATTGGAATTTTCTCCTTCTTTCTCCCTGGAATGAAGTTTTCTCCTTCCTTCTCTCTTTATTCTCCACAAACCCACACAGACACACACAAATACTTCCTCACCCTCAACAGTCTATAACATGCTGGTGGAAAAGAGACCAAAAGGCATACTCTTTTTCCAAGAGCTTTTGAAAATGAAACTCTGTTCAAACTTGCTTGTTCTGCATGTGTGTGCAGGCTTGTCTCCAGCAGGGCATGATATCTAGAGAGGATAAAAGCCACATCTCCCCAGTCCTGGATGCTCAGGGTGGCTGGTCGATCATTTGAAAAGACAATATCGCTAGCAACACAGGTGGCACACGCAGCTAAGGCTCTCCGGTGAAATTCCCGAACATCGTGCATGCCTGCTGAGTTTTCCCTGTCTTTCTCCCAGGACTCTGACACAAGCACCATTAGGCAGACTTCACGAAGCTTTCCAGGCTCATTTGCCTGGTGGGATAATGGGAAGTCTTTCAAATGGGCCTTACGTGTAGCCAGTGCGCTTCTACACTTGTCCACCAGGACCCACCCACCAGACAACAATAAAACTGGGGTGTATGTGTGTAGATGCTTTGGAACACTTGCACCCATTATCCCCTGAGCAGCTTATAGCCAGGAGGAAGGAAGAGAGGGATTAAAGGGAAAAAACAAACAACACTTTAAATAACTAACTATTACAATTAGGAGGTTTATATTCATAATCTCATTTAACTATTCAGGGGAGTCATACAGAGTTACTATGATGATCCAGGCCCATAACACAAAAGAAACTGAGGCTTATCCAGCAGTACATGGCATAGTCAAGCTCATACACTTAGCTATTCAACAGTGAGTTATTTTGAGCCTTGACTGTGAGCCAGGCACTGTATTAGGCCCTGCATTCCATGGAATCTGTTTGCTACTGCTACTACCACTTAGTCGTGTCCAACTCTCTGTGGCCATGGACTGTATAACCCTCCAGGCTCCTCTGTCCATGGTATTCTTCAGGCAAGAACACTGGAATGTGTTACCATGGCCTCCTCCAGGGGATCTTCTCAACCCAGGGATTGAAGCCACATTTCCTTCATTGTAGGTGGATTCTTTACCACTAGTGCCACCATACAAATACATACAACCTGCATTATTAGCAATGAGTATAGGAAACAAAACTAAATTCACTCTCATTCATGCCCAAAGAACCCAAACCTATAACATCATAAAGAGTAGAAGGGATCATGTACCACAATTATCCAAGGTACCACAGCGATCTGTCAGAAACACCTATTTTGAATATTGTGCCTTATGTACCAGGTATGGCTTCCTCGTGTACACCCGTGGCAGATGCACGTTGATGTATGGCAAAACCAATACAATATTGTAAAGTAAAAAAAATAAAATAAAATTCAATTTAAAGATGGAAAAAAAAAAAAGCAACTTTCTAAGCCCAGGTTAGGTAAGTCTCAGAGAAGAGACTCCTCTGAAGCTGGGCTCAGAGTATGAACGTTCAGAGTATAAAATAGATGGCCTGCCTGACTTGGCGGGGTCAGCTGGAGCTGCAATGCACAGGCACCTGGCGGGGAGCCATCCTGGGCGGCATTTGTTCCCTGAAGGGCTGTACATGATCTGTGAAAACCTCCCCTGTCGGGACATACGGCCCTCACCTGCCTTCCACACTCCAGTGTTAATGCCTTTCCCTTCTGGCCTGGGGAATAAAAAAGGACTGAGATAGCTGTTTTTCTCTTATGGGAAAGAAATGTCCCTGGAGCACGGAAGGGAGAGGTGAAGAGAGCATCCGCGTGACTTTGGAAACACAGGGGCTGTGTTCCTGCTCGTCCTCCCACTGGCTCCCCACGTGCAGAAGCACTGCCAAAGGGCCTCAACAACGTTCAGCTCCTATAAAGCAGCTACTTCTAACTGCTAATGGGGAGCAAAATAATGAAGGGAGGCCAAGAAGTGCTCAACAAAGTGATAATAGGGAGATTATGACATCTGTGGCCCCATTTGGTCTCCAGTCAATAAAGCACACAGCCCAAGTAACTCTCCCACTTCCCCATAACTGCTGAAACAGGGCTGGTCCCGCTAAGAGGAGAGGTTTGGAACGTAATATATGAGAACCTGCATTCCATCTCATACTCGGGTCAGCCTGCCTCTCTCCTCACCCGAAAGAGCATAAGCTCCAACACAATTCCAGATCCCGTTTCACAGCCCCAGGCTTCCTATATTCACCTGCCTCCAGGGCCCTTTGCCAGCCATATCTGGATGTAGTGCAGTGTATTCTATTTTCCTCTAAGACCTAACTTAAAAGAAGAGGGTTGCTGTCTTTAAAACCACATTGCAAACGCTCATCTGAGCTTTCCTAGAATCTAATGTTTAGATCTCCCCTTTCTGACCTGGTCCAGGATCATGGTGCTTTTCCTCCATTGTGAGAGAAGAAGAGCTTCTGAGCTCAGGAAGAGCGAGTTAGACACCAACGACAGAGATAGCGTCTTTGGAGAGCACTGGGGGGAGAGCCTCCATTGCATGCTGCCAGCAATTCTATGTCATCAGTCTCATGGAATTAAAATGGAAAGTTTTTTTTTTTTTTTGAAAGAACAAAACTCAAAAATGCAAAGGCTCGAGGTTTGGGTGTGGGGTGGTGAATAAGCCAATCATTTTAGCATGAAAATGTGGAACCAACTTTTTGTTAATAAAGATCAAAACATGAATAATAAAGAGTGAGTAACACAGAATGAGTTGTCACCTGCCATCATGACATCCCTTCAAATGTATCCTGGGAACAGGTCTGCCCAATTAATGAGAATCAGGATTGTTGTCACATAATTTCTAATTTCAGTTGTCTAAATATATAACTAATCAGCTAACACAATCATAATATTTCTTCAACTACAATCTGAATTTTACTTTAACCAGCCATGAAAGAAAAGATAATAATCCCACGCGAAGGCAATGTGCCTTTGAAACAAAACTAGAATTTTGAATGGTTTGTCCTACAAATCTACAGTGACACGAGCTTCGGAACACAAGTGCACTCACTCTCAGATTCAACATAAAATGTAATTCTCTGCAGAAACACTGTCCAGAAAGCTAATGAGGGGACACCTAGATCTAGGACTTTATTTTATTGTGCACACATACGTGCCTGCATTTACAACCTCTTCCATCACAGGTATTGGAATCTTCTTTACAAAACAAAAAATGTATGGAGGGAGGATTTACTGAGAGGAACACATAAATATAGATATAATACTAAACTAGAAAGGGGACAAAAATAGAGGAAATTCACACCTAATAAGGACGTGATAGCCAGGACAACCAGGGAGAAACATAAGGAAGAGAGGAGGCTAGAGGATCAAGGGTGAAATGTCTGAGTCTGCATGGCAACAGCCACTTTACCTAAGGTGGTTATTAGGAACAATTTCATAGCTGATATATATTTCACTGGTGCCCTCTCACCCATCAAAAGGAGATTCTCAGATTTATTGAGAGAAGAAATCCAATGATGATAACCTTATCCATTCATGTACCTTTCCATTTTAGCTGTTATTTATAAAATGGTGATATCTAGGGTCTCTGAAATCTCAGCCTCAGAGGTGGATGGGAAGATGGACAGCAGAGGATCAGATATGGAAGATGAGTTCTGCGTTAGAGTAAGCATTGGGGTGCAGGAACTAGAGACAGTCTCAGATTAGATAATGAAGAGGAAAAACAGATGCAATGGGAGAGGGGAAACAAGAAGGGTACCTATAGACTATGAAGTTACAATTTCCTAAGAGAAAGAGAAAATGACAAACTGTTCATCTAACAAGATTCTAGCCAGGTTTTTAGACAGCTTAGGGAAAATATGCAAAAGCAGAACATAGGTACAAATTGGTAGCATGACAGCTGGATTCAGTCTGCAGACATATTTTGTTTTGCTTGCACTACTTATTTAGCTTGAAATGCTGCAGATTGGCAGTTTAGGCTGGGCTCAGCTGGGTGATTCTCTAATCTTGGCTGGGTGTCGTTCTGTATCAGCAGTCACTTATAGGCTTTGCTGATTGTGGCTGGACACTGTCACATCTCTAGATAAGGATAACTTGACTAACTCAACTCTAGTCCACATGGTCTTTCATTCTCCACGTAAGTTAGCCTGGGCTTGTCCATATGGTGGTTGGGCAGTGTTTCAAGAAGGTGAGAGGAAGCGCACAAGAAATGGTACCTTGTTAGGGACTTCCTTGGTGGTCCAGTGGTTAAGAATCCACCATGCAGTGCAGGAAACATGGGTTCAATCCCTGGTCAGGGAACTAAGATCCCAAATCCCTGAAGCAACTAAGCCCAAGCACCACAACTGGAGAGTTCATGTACCACAAGGAAGATCCCGTGTGCTGCAACTAAGACCCAATGCAGTCAAATAAATTTATTTTAAAAAATCCTTTTTTTTTAAAAAAAAAAGAAATGGCATCTTGTCACTTTTGCAGCGTTCTATTTGCAAAGTAATTTATAAAGGTAATCTGGGTTTCAAGGGTGGAAGAATAGATTTCATCCCTTGATGGGAGAAGGTACAAAGGTCCTTTGCAAAGGGGAGTGGATGTTGGATGCATGAAAAATTGCAGCCATTTTTGCACACACTTTCCTCTATCTGGTAACTACATTTCTTATATCTGGTAAATTTAGGTAAATGCTTGCATTTCTGAGTGAAAATAATCATCTGAATCCAAGTTATGGTTGCGCCTTCTCCGTGACTATGCCCATCAAGATTCCTGGCACTCCTTAGTATCCTCCTCTGGTTACAATCCACCAACCTGATATATTTACATTTCCTTTTTCTCCTCTATTATCTTCTCGCTTTATTAAGTAAATAGAAAGGAAGGAAACAAGCTAATATTTCCTTCCTGATATATTAAGGGATCTATTCTTTTGCTGTATCTCTTGTTTTGCTCCCTCATAACAAAATCTTTCCTTCTATGATCACCTCTCTTGACCTCATTTATTTTATTATTGCTTAAACATTCTGATATTAAATGAAAATGAATGTAATTTCTAGGAGATAACATTGGCCACAAGGATTCCTTTAAGGCATCACAGCCTTGGTATGGTACAGAGAGGTTCCAAAGTGAAAAAGGTATGCTGATTAGTCCTACAAAAGCTCGTATCTGTCCACTGATAAGGAGCAGAAAGCCTAAGTATATTTCAAACACATTTTTCAAATTCTCTGGACTAGAAAAAGACATTATTCAGATCATAAAGTTCTTAACCATCCTCTCCTTCTTCCGTTGCTAGTTGTTTCATCAGTGATTCCAGGCAAGAAAAATCACTTCGGCTGTGTCTGTGGTCTGGCCATGGAATTCCATCCCCAGTTCAACTTCCTTTTCCTCTGTTCCTCTCACCTCCAAGTGTAGAAATCACACTCATCTTTCAGATTCAATTCCAGTGCCACCTGAACCTCCCTGATTTCTCCCTCTCTCCTCTACCTCATGCCTTACATCTTCACGAGACATTCTGCCATTATATTTACCTAAATGTGTAGTTTATATGTACCTCTCTCCCCTTCTCTTCACTTAGCACCCAGTAAACTCTAATTGTCATTGTACCCTTTGAATATCTAGGATTGAGTTTTCCATATTGCAGACTCTGAAGATTTGTCAGAGGAATAAGTGAAAACATGATTTTAATCTTGGTTTATCTCCAACCTTACATTAATTTGCATGGTACTTCTATCTGTTTCAAAATGCTGACATGTGTATTATCTCATGTTTTCCCCCACAGCAACCAAGAAGCTTCAATAAAAGGATTATGATCTCATGTTTGGAATAGGAAATTGAGGACTGCAGTAGTTAAGTGATTTGTCCAAGGTCACTGAGATAACAACTGATTCAGTTCAGTTCAGTCTTTCATTTGTGTCCGACTCTTTGCGACCCCATGGACTGCGGCACACTAGGCCTCCCTGTCCATCACCAACTCCCAGAGTTTACTCAAATTCATGTCCATTGAGTCGGTGAGGCCATCCAAACATCTCACCCTCGGTCGTCCCCTTCTCCTCCTGTCCTCAATCTTTCCCAGCATCAGGGTCTTTTCAAATGAGTCAGCTCTTTGCAGTAGGTGGCCAAAGTATTGGAGTTTAAGCTTCAGCATCAGTCCTTCCAATGAATATTCAGGACTAATTTCCTTTAGGATGGACTGGCTGGATTTCCGTGCAGTCCAAGGGACTCTCAAGAGTCTTCTCCAACACCACAGTTCAAAAGCATCAATTCTTTGGCTCTCAGCTTTCTCTATAGTCCAACAGTCACAACCATACATGACTACTGGAAAAACCATAGCCTTGACTAGATGGACTAACGGGGCTAGGATAAAAAGCCAGGTCTCCTGGCTTTAGTCTAGTGTTCTTTGTTATCATGGGCTCAGCGACAGCATTCTAATTTAAAAATTAAATAGAAACTGTGGGGTGGAGGAGGATCCTCCCAACAAGTCAAAGGTTATTAAGAGGCCACAGTGCCTCAACAATTCCCTGGGCTGGTTGCTACAGGTATCTACATCAGCTGGCAATGAACACAGTCAAAGGTCCTCCCCATACAGATTTCCATCAATACTGAGAGCCAGTCTTTAATGGACTGGATATGGCAAGTTGCCAGTTCCCAAGCTAGTTTCCTTCTGGCCTCCATAAATGAAATGATTTTTTCCAGCTAAGACAGGTAATAAAACATAAGCTTGCCTACTATTCTTCACCATAATTTCATTTGAATGGAGCCTCAGAATACCCCTGATGGTAGGTCATGGTCTCTTACATTTTATAGAGGAAAAAATCTAGACTCAAAGGTTAAATGACTTAACCCAGGGTCACCTAGTTAGAGGAGAGCAGAGACTGAACCCAAGTGTCTCTGTGAATCCTGTGCCATCTATGTGCTGGCTGTGAAATACTTTCTAATATTCATCTCCACAAAGATCTCGAGGCAATTCTACAACAGTCAGAAGAGAATGAGATCACTTTTCTCTGCTCTTTCTCTCCTTACTGCCTTCCCTGCAGTTGCTGGGGGCTCAATGCAACTTTATCCCTTGGCCAAGCAATGTATCTACCTTCAGATAGTTGAGTGAGACAGTTAGGAACATTGTCTTGTCTTGTCAGGTGGGATTAATGAGAAAAAAGTGTTTCCTAGAAAGTTAAAGGAATTAGATCATTTTCACAAATGACTTGGTAGATAGAGTACTTGGCATATAGTAAGTTCTATGCAATGTTAATGATGATAATATTACTGATGCATTCACAAGAAGCTACTAACTTAGGAGCTCTAACATTTAAACAATTTGGAAGAAAAGAATTTTGGGGGAAAATAGTATAAATCAGTCACCCCATTTGAGAATCAGTGATCATAGAATCAATGTGAAAACCATAAAATGATTGTTTTAGGTAGACTGAGGGATGAATGGTGTGTGAATGTTTTTCACTGACTCATTTATTCACTTATTATATATGTTAGGAACTGGTGGTGCAAACATGAATAAGATATAGACCTGCTTTACAACTTCAAATAGGAAATATTTGGCACAGGGTAATAGATAACATTTATTAAACACATAACACTGCTCAAAGAACTTCACACATATTACACCATTCAACACATAACAATCTTCTGGATTAATTCTATTGTTGTGTTTGTTCAGTCGCTAAGTTGTGCCTTTTCCATCACATGGACTGCAGCACACCAGGCTTCCCTGTCCTTCACTATCTCCTGGAGTTTGCTCAAACTCATGTTCATTGAGTCGATGATGCCATGAACCATCTCATCCTCTGTCTCCCCACTTCTTCTCCTGCCTTCAATCTTTCACAGCACCAGGGTCTTTTCCAGTGAGTTGGCTCTTTGCATCAAGTGGCCAAAATGTTGGAGTTTCAGCTTCAGCACCAGTCCTTTCAATGAATATTCAGGGTTGATCCTTTTTAGGACTGACTAGTTTGATCTCCTTGCTGTCCAGGAGACTCTCAAAAGTCTTCTGGGTGACTGACATTGCAGGCAGATTCTTTATTATCTAAGCCACCAGGGAAGTCCTTAATCTATTTTTATCTTTTATTTTACAGAGAAGGAAACTGAGACAGATTAAGTAACTTACTTGAGGTCACACTGCTAATTGACAAAAGTGAGACAAAACCCAGGGGATCTGACTGCAAAGCCAGTATGCTCTTAACCACTGCTCTACACTATCACTTGGTGAAGATTTAATAAACAGATTTTGAAGTCAACTAATATTTGCAGTAAGAGAGTCAAGTATGACTGAGCAGGACCCTGTGGGGCACCTCTCCCCAGGTCCTCTGCTGTAGCTCCTCTCTGAAGTATTTAGACAACTGTATTTGATGCACATTCCCTAAGTTGTTTTACTGATGCTAAAACCCCCACCAAGTGGAAGAAGTTAACTACTCAATGACCTTGAGCAAGTACCCCCTACACCTACTAAAGGCTGAAGATTGATAATGTTAACCCCTGTGACACCACCCTTTTACCTCACCATCAACCAATCAGAGAATCATGCACAAGCTCATCACAAACCCTGCAACTCATCTCCCTCACCTGGCCTTTAAATGCTTCCCCAGAGCCTGCTGGGCAGTTTGGGCTTTTTGAGCATGAGCTGCCCTGGATTCCTCATTTGGCATCTTACAAGAAATTCTGCACTTTCCTGGACTATAACAGGTATCAGTAGATTGGCTTTACTGCACACAGGCGAGCAAAACCATGTTTAGTTTTGTAACATAAGTGCTTGAGCAGAAGTGTCCCCAGTATGTGAAGAGTCTGTAGACTCAATGGGGATGGTCTCTGTCTGGGGTGGGTGGGGCTCAGGAATGTCCCTAAGGAGACAATAATAGAGAAAGGAGAGGGCATTTCAGAGGGAAGTTATAGTATCTGCAAAGATTCAAAGTGCTCATGGAAAATTACATTCAAGATTCCAACACAGAAGGCCTGTAACATTTCTCTCTACTCAAAATGGGGTCAGGAGTCCCCCTTTCAACATGTGGCTTCCTAAGTGGCTCAGTGGTAAGAATCCACCTGCCAATGCAGGAGATGTGAGTTCAATCCCTGGGTCAGTAAGATCCCTTGGAGAAGGAAATGGCAACATACCCCAGTATTCTTGCCAGGGAAATCTCATGGATAGAGGAGCCCAGGGGGCTACAGTACCACAGGGTCGTAAGAGTCCAACACGATTTAGCAACTAAACAACCACAGACAACAATCTCAATATGGAGTCAGGGATTGCCCATCAAAAGTGGTAGAGGGAGCAAGGATTCTTCTATCCATCTCCCTCACTCTAGCTATAAGGGACTCTTAGAGCCTGTGTCCCACACAGGGCTACATGCTCAGTGCATATTAATACATGCTCAATGAATGCATAAGCCCCCTTTCCTGGACAAGGGCCAGAGACAAAGTGGGAGCAGGACCTCTGAAGTTAGAATGTGTGCCAAAGGTAGATACTTGTGGAGACAGAGGATGGGGAAGGAATGATACAGGAAAATGGAAACTGTTTAACCAAGGATTCATTTTAACCAGGATCCCTTCTAACCACAGTATTATAGAACCTGTTCTTCTCCTAAGCATCTTTCCTGGTCCCAGGGAAAGTCAGCCCTACTGTACTTTCCCTATTTTATTCCACTACTTCTATGATTTTTAAAAATCTTTTACACTGAAGGGCAAGGAAAGTGGGGGGAAAAAAAGTACTGCATTCTCCGAAACACACTCCACCCCCACCTAGACCAGTTGCACCAGCCACAGGTAAAGCCTTCACTTATAAATGCAGAAGACAAAAACAAAGGCACAGAGATGCTGATCCTAAATCTTTGAGCTCTCAAAGGACTGTTAGAAGATGCATCTACATTTCAAAGGGAAACCAGACTCAGACTCCCTGGGTGTTTGTAGGAAGATCTGAGTTAAGAAGTTTAGGATAGAGTCTGGATGATCAGGAGAAAGAGTTTAGTCTGTAGAAAGAATGGGAGATGGACACTAGGTCAAGGGAATTTTGGAAATAATAGATAATAAAAATAACCCACCAGCCTCTGTGACTATGTTTGTGGACTCCAAGTAGTTACTGTTGTGGACCCCAGGGTAGGCCTTCCTTGGAGGCTTAGTGATAAAGAATCCACCTGCCAATGCAGAAGATGGGGGTTTGAGCCCTGGATCAGCAAGATCCCCTGGAGAAGGAAATGGCAACCCACTCCAGTATTCTTGCCTGGAAAATCCCATGGACAGAGGAGCCTGGTGGGCTACAATCCACGAGGTCACAAAAGAGTCTGGATACGACTCAGTGACTAAACAACAAGTGGTTAAGGAAACAGAAATGGAAATGGAAATCGCTTGTGTAGTCGGAATGCCTTAGCCCTGACAGACAATGAGGCAGTTGCCCAAGCTCCAGCCCCCTTTGCCAGTCAATGCTGACCATAGCTCTCAAGACCTCAGTGAGGACACTCAGAACAGACAACCAGGATCACAATATACAGTAGTATAAGTTGTCAGTTTATGGGTAGACCAAAACTACCCTAGGGTTTCTCTCATTAAAGATTATGCTTCTGCCTCCTGGCAGACAAACAGCTCCACATAGAAGTTCAGTACGGAGAAATAAGGCTTCCCAGGTGGCGCTAGTGGTAAAGAATCTGCCTGCCAATGCAGGAGACAACAGAGATGGAGGTTTGATCCCTGTGTCGGGAAGATCCCCTGGCGGAGGGTATGGCAACCCCACTCCAGTATTTTTGCCTGGAGAATCCCATGAACAGAGGAGCCTGGTGGGCTACACTCCATAGGGTCACAAAGAGTCGGACACGACTAGAACAACTTAGTGCGACTTAGCATGGCACAGCATGGCTCGCAGGAATAAACAGAAGTTTCTTGCACACTTGAACCAAGATTCACACCTGTTGCTCATCCTCCCTACTGTAACAGCCCAGGTCTATTAAACTACAGGATTTACCTCTTTCAACCCTAAGATCCTGTTTGTTACCAAGCACTGTCCCTTTAGAAATGTTTGTTTGGAGATATCTTACCCTCTCCATTCTCTCTGCTAAGTTATCTTTGATCCTATACTGTTACAATCCATGTCACCAGTGATATTTATGTAAAATGCAAGTTCCTGGATCTTAAGAATCAGCCTCATCAGCTCCAAGACCATGAAGCATTCCTCTTTGGCAACTTCCTGCAGCCCGCCTCTCTGTCATTTGAGATCTGCGCTTGGAGAGGTACCTCACAGCCCAGACCCTAGCATTCCCCAGTTTCCTCTTAGGTGACAACTGTGTTTTCCTAGCTAGTTTTCTTCCTCCAGGACAAAAATAATGTGTAAACATTTTAACCCAGGAAAGAGAAAAATAAATAAGCATATTATGTGCCAACCACTGAGCTAGAGGGGTTCCCATGTGAGTTCTCATTCAATTCTGACAAAACCCTTCAAGGTAGGGTTGCAGAGTTTGTTATGTCAAAGCTTAATTTTCCAAATGTTAAAAACATTATTTTTACATAAACATATAGTGAGTATGTGTCAAATTTTATTTAGCTTATTATTAAGGAAACTAGCAGGATGGTTAAACCAATTCAAAAGAGTTATGAAAAACAAAAATTATAGCCAGTTCAGGTGAGGGGAAGGGAATTGAGGGGGAAAAAAAAGAAATACTGAGAAAGTATTGCTAAGTTAGTTGCAAAACTAGTTAATGTCCTCAGTTCAATTCAGTTCAGTTGCTTAGTCATGTCCGACTCTTTGTGACCCCATGGACTGCAACAGGCCAGGCTTCCCTGTCCATCACCAACTCCCAGAGCTTCCTCAAACTCATGTCCATCAAGTCCGTGATGCCATCCAACCATCTCATCCCCTGTCATCCCTTTCTTCTCCCACTTTCATTCTTTCCTAGCTCAGGGTCTTTTCAAATGAGTCAGTTCTTTGCTGGTGGCCAAAGTATTAGAGTTTCAGCTTCAGCATCAGTCCTTCCAATGAATATTCAGGACTCATTTCCTTTAGGATTGACTGGTTAGATATCCTTGTAGTCTAAGGAATTCTCAAGAGTCTTCACCAACACCACAGTCCAAAAGTATCAATTCTTAAGCCCTCAGCTTTATTTATAGTCCAACTCTCACAACCATACACGACTATTGGAAAAACCATAGCTTTGACTAGACGGACCTTTGCTGGACCAAAGTAATATCTCTTCTTTTTAATATGCTATCTAGATTGGTAAAAGCTTTTCTTCCAAGGAGCAAGTGTCTTTTAATTTCATGGCTGCAGTCACCATCTGCAATGATTTTGGAGCCCAAGAAAATAAAGTCTGACACTGTTTCCATTGTTTCCCCCATGTATTTGCCATAAAGTGATGGGGATGCCATGGTCTTAGTTTTCTGAATGTTGAGCTTTAAGCCAACTTTTTCATTCTCCTCTTTCACTTTCATCAAGAGGTCCTACAAGGCAATAAAACCACAACTTTTATGGCAATCTTCTACCCTGGACAGATACATATGGCATCACATCTTATTTGTTTTCTAGAATCACAGGAAAAGACCCTGATGCTGTGAAAGATTGAGGGCATGAGAAGGGGGTGATGAGTTGATGGCATCCTCAACTCAATGCACATGAGTTTGAGCAAACTCACAGAGATAGTGAAAAACATGGAAGCTTGGTGTGCTGCAATCCAGGAGAAAAGAGTCAGACGTGACTGAGTAACTGAATAACAGCAAAAGAACTGGAAAACATCTAGACCCTAATCAATTATGCAAATCTACATTTCCTTAAGGAGTCAAATGTCCTTTAGGTGGACTTTTTAGATAATCTTCTTAATGTGTCATTAAAAGATCACTTTATGTTTTTTGTGCCTGATATCCTGTTACAAAAGTTTTTGGGGTTCAGAGTACATAGTCCCTTGCTATGACCACAAATAAATAAAAGAACCATATATCCATGCTAAAGTTTATCTGATTCCAAAGCCCAGCTTTCTTCTACTATGCTATATGGTTAGACACATAAACACAGTGTTGCTGCTAAGTCGCTTCAGTCGTGTCAGACTCTGTGCGACCCCAGAGACGGCAGCCCACCAGGCTCCCCCGTCCCTGGGGTTCTCCAGGCAAGAACACTGGAGTGGGTTGCCATTTCCTTCTTAACCAAAACACAGTGTTAGGTATTCAGTAAATGTTTCTAAACTGATTGATACAAGAGTAGCATCCAAAAGCTTAGTTTATAAAATACTAGTTGGATAGTTAATTCCTGTCACAGGGTGCTTAAATTACTCAGTGGCAATTCTTTTACACACAGTAAAAGGGCATTTGGATGACGGTCCTTAAATTCTGAGTTGGATCCTACACTTCAGAAAGGCAAGCGCCATCTTGATTGCCTCTACTGTAAGCAAGATTGTCTTAGATGTTGCAGATGTAGCACTTTAACTTCATACCACTTGTCCTTAGATAATCATTCAACAAATATTTCTGATCACCTACTGGATATTGTGGGAACCCTGGTCCCACCAGTTCCACAATTCAAGTTATTTTAAGGCATATAAAAATAAACGTTTTGAGAAATGTAAGATTTCGTTTCAGATGATCAGAGGTAAGGTAATCTAGTATTAAGTAACGATGGCACTTACTTGCTAAAACTGAAAACTGTCTTGGTGGTTAGGAGAGCATGTTGACTTCCTTGTCTTTATTTCTAGTAATTTCCTACCCTACTGAGGAATGCCATCAAAGGTGACATTTGGTAACTGGCAATGAAAGAGAAACAATATTATTTTTATTTTCAAGACAAATGCAAAGTGTTTTTATTCAGGAGGAGCTGAACAATTCTGCAGTAAGCTATAGCCCTTTTCCTTTCTATACAACTTCAGTAAATCTATTACCTTATCAAACACTGATTCCCATGCTGATTTGTATGGGTGTAGTACTGATTCTGGACAGCAGAGGTCACTATTAACAGGTACACTAGATGACCAAATTTTAATAAATGCAAAAGAGTTAGAGGAGGAAGCAGTTTTGCCTAAATTCTGTACTCTGTGGTCAGTGTACAAAATGACTACAGATATTATGCATCCTCTGAGACCCTCACCACCTCCTTTCCACCACACACATACTGCAAAAAAAAAAAAAGTTTTCAGAAAGACAGTGTTTACTGGCACTCCACTGATTTAAAAAAATAGAAAATTGGTAAAATAAGGAAGAGGTTGGCAGTCAGCTGGCTAAGAATACATAAGTAATCAACATATTATTCTCTTAAAAAACATACGTAAAAAATCCCCATCTTTGCCCAGTGATAACATAATCATCAAAATGACACAGACTACAAAACTACCACCTGGTCATTGATTAAGAAGTCATCCATACCTTGACTCCACACATAATCAGGAGAACTCTAGGATTTGAGATTACCCACCTTTAGTGTGATCAAGTGCTGGTAATAAAACATCCAAATCATAAACAAGAGTTCAAGCCAAGAGTACTATCAAGTCTAGATAGCTCTTAACATTGGAAGATTGGACCATTAGTGTCCAGGCCCTCACTGGCCAGCGGTTCTCAAGCTTTCATCTGAAGCAGAATCACCTGGAAGTTCTTGCTAAAACACAGACTGTAGGTCCCATCCTCAGAGTTTCTGATTCAGTAAGTCTGAAGCCAGGCCCAATAATCTGCAGTTCTAACTGGTTCTTAGGTGCTGCTGCTGTTGGTCCAGGGACCACACTTTGAGAACCACTGCTCTGTACAAAAGCCTGTATGACTTGACCAACACAACACCATGGCCAGATATGGGGAGAGGAGGGAAGCCTCATTCTACTCATTCTAGAGCTCAAGAAGCCACCTTCTGGTAGGTTGGGACTAAATCTAATAACATTGCTATTTTGTTGATGTTTTAATCATGTCCTATGTCATCCCATTATTTTTCTTCTGCCCTTATCTCCATGTTATTAAGTGTTTTACTGGTTATGTCACTGCTTCCTATCAACCTGTCCAGCACCAGCACCTCAGTGTTTGTGTTGAATTCTTTATCTCAAGTTAAACAACTCTATAAAGGAGTTATAATTTCTGGAACATTAAATTTAGAGCAATAGACAAAAAGCATAAAGAGACAAAGAAAGCAAGTAAAGCCATGATCAAATGAAAAGGGTTTCAAGGAGAATAGCTTGAAAAGGCTTCCCTAACCTGGATTTTCTAAAGATAGACCTGAGTTCCCCCTCCTTTGGCCTGTTGTTTTGCTCAGTCATTAGCAGGCAGGCTGGATTTTGACAGGGCATTAAACAGGATGCTAAAACACGACATCAACTACCATGCTAATAGATGGAACTATCATCAGTAAAAACATGGGGAGTGAATATAATGCAAAAGCCATAGCAAAATATCACTGACTCATGAATTCATCTCTCAATCTCCGGGAAATACATATTAGTGCTTTTATCGTTACATTCATTGGGTCAGACAGAGGCAGGTGAATAACCACAGTACGACTAAAGGGTCTTTAGTGCTCTCATGAAAGAATCCACCTCATTTCTCAGGGCTGTGAGTGAATGAAAATAAGAAATTACAACAGAAATCACACTTCAATCTTCACTCTAGGCTAGGTTACAATGAAGACTATAATAATACATAATAAATATGCAGCAAACCATGCCTGTTAAAGGAGAAGCTCATCTGCTGGTACTCAGTACACATCCATCATAGCTTGTACAATAGGCCAACTGCTCCACGTTGCAGGAGTCATGCAACTCACCAGTAATTACAGGCACGAGAATTTCCTGTGCACGGAGCAAAAGGAAGTAAAGGTGACTTTAATGATACAGGCCCATATATACCTGCTTTGCATGCAAAACTGCCCTGTTATAACCCTTTTATAACCCTTGCCTCTTGAGATGAATATTTATAAAGAAGTTTCGGGAACAACTAGTTCATTTTAGACCCATGCTACAATCAAATAGGTTAGGTTTAAAGGGTCAAGACTTCAGAATGTGAGAATGTCCAGGGTTAGGATGACTGAGAGGCAAGATGAATTCTAACCATAACTTCAACACAGTACTTTAAAAATAATATTTTATTAATTCAGCCCACATACTGACTTCTCCAGGCAGACAGAATTTGCATTTTACCCAGTTCTCTTTGTGATAAATATCAGAAACAGAGGAAGAGGCCCCCACTAGCATTTAAAAAGCCTAGAGGAATGCCCACCCCCTGGGCTTTGGGGGTGGTGCAGCGTCTCGGGTCCATAATTGTCATGTGCTGTCAGCCGTTTGCTGTAGAGCCAGAGCATATGGCATCCTCTAAGGGTTTGCTACCTTTTTAAAAAAATTTTTTTAACACATGAGTCAGTCGGTCACTCTAGCCCCTCTGTGGGATAATTCAAACAGCTGATGCCATCCAACTTAAAGGTGGGGAGAACTCTTTGTCTCACTTTCTATCTCACTGGTTGGTGTAGGGTCACAGCATTTTACTTGTGGCTAATTTAGTAGCTCCTGGTTAACTGTTACCTCTGAAATCTATGGTGGATTCATGTTGATATTTGGCAGAAAACAACAAAATTCTGTAAAGCAATTATCCTTCAATTAAAAATTAAAAAAAAGAAATAGAATGGAACAGTTCATTCTGTCCACAGAGCACTTTAGATCCAAACAGGTAGTTATATTTTATGCAGCCAGAAATTAACTTTTAGATGAAATTTTAGATGAATGGCATTTTAGATGAAAATAAATTGCAAATTTCTTTTTATTTCCCTAGCCCTGAGAGATATTGGGAATATCATTGATCTAAGATCAGCTCTGCTTAGAGAAAGACAGAAAAATAATTTCAGTCTTAGTCAAAATCTTGTAATACAATTTATAGAATAGGATTTTCCTTCTATTTTTTTGTTTTGATCAGAACAGGAGGATGTCTACTATGATTTTACTAACTACGATATTCTGACACTTAAAATAGAGCAAGGTCATGAATATCAGACTTCTTTGAGTTCTTATCTTTCACGGTTCACAGATCTCATCTCTTCTTTGATCATCAGGGTTGCTCCCAAATTGAACCTGTTTTTCTCTCCCTCCTCTGTCTCCAGCCAACTATTTCATTCTGGACCAAGAGATTAATAAAATCATGGCTATTGTGAAAAAGAACCTAATGAACCAAAGGACAATAAATGAAAAAACAAATTTCAAAGAATTTTAGGACAGAAAATAATATGCCTAAGAAGGAAGGTAAATAGAAATATAGATATGGCCATCAAACTTGAGCATCATATACATTTATGGATAATGAAAAAACAAACTCCAAAAAAAAAACTCCAAAGAGAGTTTTAACCCCAAAGGGAATTTCCAAACAGAAAAAAAAAATGTTTTCACAGCATTTTATTGACACAGTTTTCAAGTTTACATTTAATTGCAATTAAAATGGGAAACAAATTCTAGGTTAGTCTCAAAGAAAGCATGAGTTGATTTAGGCATGGTAAAGACAATTGAGTTCAGATGCAAGTAATTCCCCTCTCTTTGTAAACAATGGTTGTGGTTTCATTAAAATGTCTTCATCAAATAACCAATAAATGATGTGATACAGAATGACACTAAGGAGACAACCATGACATTCTTTGTAACTATCCAGCTGTCTCAGAAACGGCACACATTGGCCAAGGGCTTCCTACGTGCCAGAGACTCTCCCAGATCTCCTGGTTGCAACTGTCAGGAGACCCAGTGTAACAACAAGATGTCTTGTGGTTTCATGTGACAACCCCAAGTAGCAAGCAGCCACAATTCAATGAAAAGAAAACAAAAACAAAAAGACTGGGTTCTACATCCTGCTTCTCTGTCCTGGCTTCTCCAGGGCAAGGTTTCCCTGTGCTTCTAGCAGCGGTGCCCCCCTCACCTCTGACGCCCCATCAACCATCTCACAGGTCTTCACAGAAAAGCCAGGGAGGCATCCACTCCAGCTGATAAGATATGAGATATTTTTAGGAGAGAGGATAGCAAGGCAATAGAGAGAAATTGCAATGATCAAGTAAAATAAAGGTAAAATGCAAAAAAAAAAGAAAGAAAGGCAAGAGTGGTAAGACCATGCGTAGCTAGAGAACAAAAAGTGGCTCACTCCAGCCTGTCCACAGCTTCCCTGAGCCTAAGAACAAAATGCAGCAGCCAGCTGCCATCACCAAGACTGTCACAGGCACAGGAACCATTCCTTCTTTAAGCAACTGGGCTGAACTAGGAGCATTCATTTGAACAGATTCAGAAACGTCAGCCCTGAAGTGAAACCCAGTGCCCAAAGGCCTCCATGAATGTACCACTGTTTACAGTTCCTGGGAGGGTGGCACCATGCACTGTGCTCAAATATCCTACTTTGTGGTTCCCTGTGTGCAATACTTATTAAAAGAGACAGCATTAAATGTGAAAACAGATGGCTGGTTTTTTTAAAGTTGAACAAGTACAAGGTATTACTATCACAATATTTAATAGGAACATGACTGTCATTTTCCTGAGTTTGATTCTTTTAAGAAATATGCAATCAGAATTTGAAAGCAGCTGTCATTAAAAGAAGAGAATGATTTTTGCAAAATGCAAATAGTATTAAAATCCATCCCTTCCCACTTTATTTCTAAAAGCATTTCCCTGCTTCCCCTTCACTGTTCCCAGGAGAGAGAAGACCCCTGGGAGGCTCTCTACTGGACCCCTGTCTCCTCCTGCAGTCCCATCTCTGGACTGTGTCCTTTCTCTGGGCTGAGCCACCCTGATCAGTTCCTCATACCAACCAAGCTCCTGCTGCACAGGGTCTTCTATGTGCTTTCCTTCAGTGTGGGGCTCTCTTCCCTTAACTGCTGGTCAGTTAACCCCCACTCTTCCCTCTGATCTTAGTGCCAGAGCTACCACCTCAGAGCAGCATTCCTTGACCTCCCTAATGGATCCAACCTCATGGGAACAGACTCTCCTTGTTCCCTGTGCCACTCTGTCCTTCCGGTAATTAATACCACACATTTGACGTTTGAATAACGTCTATCTCCCTCAGAAAACTCTAAAGTTCAAGAGAGTAGGGAGCATGTCGTCTTTACTTACCATTTGTCTCAGCACCAAGAATAGCGTTTGACACTATTATGTATTACTATTACATGCTCAATAGGGCTTCCTTGGTGGCTTAGTGCTAAAGAATCCACCTGCAATGCAGGAGACACATGAGACATGGGTTCTGTCCCTGGGTCAGGAAGATCCCCTGGAGTTGGGCATGGCAACCCACTCCAGTGTTCTTGCCTGGAGAATCCCATGGACAGAGGAGACTGGTGGGCTACAGGCTACAGGATCACATGACTTAAGTGACTGAGTAGGCATGTAGATTCTCAATAATCATTGAATGAATGAATCAATGAATAAATAAATAGAAAAAAATAGATACATTATCCAGAAATTATTTTTGCATTGCAGTTCATTATCAAAGATTGATTAATTGATTAATTTATTCAATTAGTATTTATTGTGCTTCCTGCTATCTAAACTACATATAAAAATAAACAAAACATAAGGCTTGCTCTCAGAGCATTTCTAGGTTCTATAAAGTGCCAGATGGTAAACATTTTCAGTACTGCAGACCAGATGATCTTGGCTGCAACTAGTCAACTCTACCATGTAATACACAAGAAGTGATGGGGGATGAATGAATATAGCTATGTTCCAATAAAAACTTGGTTTATAGAAGCAAGTGGCTGACTTTGGTTTAGTTGGTGGTCAGTTGGTTGGAATTTGTCATCCCCTGTTCTATAAGAAGTATAGGACATATGTGTAGATGTATGTAACTTTAAGTAACATTAAATGTTCCAGTTCCGCCATCATATGATGGGTCCCCACTACGGGCCATGCACTGGGTTAGCTTCTTTTGGAACACATAAGATCAAGAAGGCTGGATTTGCTCAGAGGAAGGTCATCATGTAAGGAAAGACAGCCTCATGCCCATTCATTTTTATAAGACAGCTTGAAAAGGATGCAGGATTAAAGTAAAAACAAAGTTTTCTGAAATCTCAGAAGAGGCAGGGATGCGGGCATTTGGTCTCCTGAAAGACTCATCACTGGTAAGTGGCATATGGGAAGCCGTGCTTTGGAAAGGGAGTCTGAATGCCTTGGGTTGGGTGGGTGCTGGAGAACCAGAGAGGGGACTGAGGGCCACAGAAGAGCCTTGAGTGTAGCTGGGGAGAAGGCTCTGAGTCAGTGTGGCAGCTGCTGAAAGAGGAGGAGAGAAGAGATTCCAGGGACACTGCAGAGGTCCCATCTGTGAGACCAATCTGCCAATTGGTTCATACTGTAGTGATGCGACAGGGCTGTCCTTTAACTTACAGAGATAACGCCACAAACCTGCAGTCAGAACATGAGGTCAGGGCTGTTTATCTACCAGTGGTGACGACAAAGGCCCTGAGTCATCAAAACTCTGTCTCCCAGGCCGCCCTATGATCCACATGAATATATAAATAAAAGACCAAGGTTAGGAACACAGTGAACAGTGAGAAACATAGTCTTCCTGGTGGCTCAGGTGGTAAAGCATCTGTCTACAATGCAGGAGAACTGGGTTCGATCCCTGGGTTGGGAAGATCCCCTGGAGAAGGAAGTGGCAACCCACTCCAGTACTATTGCCTGGAAAATCCCATGGATGGAGGAGCCTGGGAGGCTACAGTCCATGGGGTTTCAAAGAGTCGGACACGACTGAGCCACTTCACTTCACTTCACACTTTTAGGTGGGCTTCCCTTGTGGCTCTGCTGGTAAAGAATCTCCCTGCAATGTGGGAGACCTGGGTTCAATCCCTGGGTTGGGAAGATCCCCTGGAGAAGGGATTGACACCGAAGAATTGATACTTTTGAACTGTGGTGCTGGAGAAGACTCTTGAGAGTCCTTGGGCTGCAAGGAGATCCAACCAGTCCATCCTAAAGGAAATTAGTCCTGAATATTCATTGGAAGGACTGATGCTGAAGCTGAAACTCCAATCTTTTGGCCACCTGATGCAAAGAACTGACTCATTGGAGAAGACCCTGATGCTGGGCAAGATTGAAGGCAGGAGGAGAAGGGGATGACCTAGGATGAGATGGTTGAATGGCATCACTGACTCAACAGTCATGAGTTTGAGCAAGCTCCAGGAGTTAGTTGGTGATGGACAGGGAAGCCTGGCGTGCTGCAGTCCACAGGGTCACAAAGAGTTGGACACAACTGAGCAATTGACCTGAACTGACTGATGCTTTTAGGTTAACTGGCCTACTATCAAAGCGTCAAGGATAAATAATGCCTCTTCTATGTAAGACTCCATCCTGTGTTTGATTCTGAGTCCAAGATAGACCATCTCTTGGTCACTGCCTTTAAAAGCTAGGCCTTCTCTGGAAGACTCAGTTCTAAGCTTACTGATCAGAGCCTGGTTTGCAACCTGTTCTTTCCTTGTATTGGAGTTCTTTGCCAAAGATTGATTCATTGATTAATTTATTCAGACCCTGTTCCTCCCTGGGTCTGGAGAGCTATGTTGTGTATGTGCGGTTATTGGTCTCAGAGGCTTGAGGAAGAACTCCTTGACACCCCCAAAATGTACACTACTTCAAGCAATGAGCCAACTGCTCCGGCATTCACTTCCTCTAACATCCTCTGCCGGAAATGCTATGAGAGTGAAAACATGAAAGGGAAGGAAGGGAGGCTGGCCCCAGGAGAGGAAGAGAACCAAGGGGCGCTCGTAGAGAAACCACTGACTAATCACCTTCTGACTCATCCAGGTCTCCTGGGCCATCCTTCACATCTCAGCTGTTCTACAAAGCTCTGTGGGAATCTTCATCAAGTCTCCTCCACCTCAGAGCCCACTTCCTGCTCCCCTGCAGTCTGTTCTTCACACACTACGAATCACCAAGAAATGTGCTGGGCCTGGGGGCTCTGAGTTCAATTCCCGCTCCACTGAGGAACTAACAACAGGTTATCTTCTCTGTTGAAGCTTGTGTTTCATGCTCAGAGTCTCACAGGAAGGGGAATGCCATTCACCATCCTTAACTTGACTTTGTCGGCACCATCTATGACTAAAGTTAGAGAAACTACACATTAACCTGGAGGAGTATTCTTTTCTGCAGTTTTGAACACAGTGAGAGATGTGGAAACAGAACCCCATGTTTTAACCCTGCCTTCCCAGCCCAGGTGATGGCTTGATGTTGGGCAAGTGACTCAACCTCTACAAGCATCTGCATCTCAGCTCTAAGATGGGAATGGTGTCTAGGAGTTTGGGGAAGGAGATGGGAAACAATAATAGTCATTTTATCTTTCCAGTAGTCATGCATGTATGTGAGAGTTGGACCATAAAGAAGGCTGAGCACTGAAGAATGGATGCTTTCGAATTTTGTTGCTGGAGAAAACTCTTGAGAGTCCCTTGGACAGCAAGGAGATCCAACCAGTCAATCCTAAAGGAAATCAACTCTGAATATTCATTGGAAGGACTAATGCTAAAGCTGAAGCTCCAATACTTTGGTCACCTGATGTGAAGAGCCAACTACTTGGAAAAGACCCTGATGCTAGGAAAGATTGAACGCGGGAGGAGAAGGGGATAACAGAGGATGAGATGGTTGGATGGCATCACTGACTCAAAGGACATGAGTTTAAGCAAACTCCAGGAGATAGTGAGGGACAGGGAGGCCTGGTGTGCTGCAGTCCATGGGCTCACAAAGAGTCAGATGTAACGTAGTGACTGAACAACAACAATAGTCATTTTGGCTCTTAGGAGAGGAGTCATGGAATTTGGAGCAAGATTCAAATCATGACCTCTTAGAACCCTTGTCTCTTCTTCTGCATAAAAGGGAGATTGCCACCTCAAGGGACTTTTCGAGGAGGCAATGATGTGACATATGGGGAGACTTCTGTACATCGTAATGCACTAGACAGATGCTGCTGTTGTTCCCATAACAGTATTTGATAAATCACTAGCCAAGTTCAACTCTATCTGTGTTCTGAGAAAAGTACAGAAAGGACATAAAAAGGAGACAGAGACAACAGCACTAGATGCCTGGGAGATTATGAAGATTATATTTCTCTGTGCCAGTAAATTAATTCTTAATGGAGAGCTCCTGAGGAGCGACACCAGCTAAAGCTGAGAGGCCAACCATAGCACTTTCCAAAAAGAAAGTCATTTTCCTCAGATCAAGTCTGAACTTTTCTAGGCGTGGTTCATTAGATAGTTGAGCCTCGAAGAAACTCCAGCACCACTGTAAGGTTGTCATTTGTCTCAAAAAAAAAAAAAAATTCAACTTCTTTTTCTGTCAGCAACATAAGCACTCTGCAACTCCACAAAACGCAGTGGCTTTTATACAATATTCTTGTCCTAAACCAGATGATAAGAAAAGAATGTGACTGCTAGAGTTAGACTGCCCTTAATTCCAATCCACTGAGGACTTGTATGACTGTGGACATGCTGTTCACCCTCTTAGATAAATGTTAATCAATGAGTGAATGAGTCACTGAATTAAAACTTCACATACATGATTCTCTACAATGGTAAATTATGCATGAACTCCTTTCTGTCTTTGGAACAACCTTTCTCTCTCCTGGTATATCCAGAAAAGTTCTACTCATCCTGAGTAACATCCACTATGAAGTTCTCTCTTCTCCCCAACAAGGTCAGTGTCAAAATGTGCTTCCTTCACTGCATGTATGTCCCTCCTCCACAGCATTAACTATGGTGAGCTGTATTTATTTATACACCTGAATATCCCATATGGCTCTGCATACCTTAGAGAATGGGGTGATGAATTATTTATCCAGGTATCCTCTAGAGTCTGGCACATAATAAATTGTTGAACATTTGTTGAATGAATAAGTGAATGAAGGATGAAGGAGGGACCATTTCAAGTCCATGCACAATGCTTTCAAAACCCAGGGGAAGAATCTGTGGAAACCAGCCAGGGAAGAGTTTTTCCCTGTGAGAACGCCTGGGACAAGGGCTGGGTTTCTGGGGAACAGCCAGAGGAGCAGTCAGGGAGGCATTTTTGATGCTGAAAAGAATCATTCAGTTACCAAATCCATTTTGGGAGAAGAGAAGCCCCCAATGTTGAGCAGATGCTGACACCTGAAAGCAGAAAGGGAAGTAAGTCAGCTCCCCAGGCCAGGGGGCCTAGGAATAAAGAAAACAAGGAACTTTCCAGGATGGAGAAGGAGCTTCAAGGTCTTAACCTGCAGACAAAGTCCCCTGAAAATGTTCAAAACTGACCTTCTCATCTCTGCCTCCAAGAGTCCCATTTCTGGCAGGTAACCACTCTTTAAGTGTGTCACAATAATGAACTTGAAGTTGTTTTTTAATTTATTTTCTTCCTCTTTATTATTCATATGAAATCTGTCATGAAATATTTCTATTTTTTCTATTTCTAAAAATCTTCAATTTTATTACTGAAATATAAAACATGTAAAAGTATATGTACAACTTAAAGAACAATCACAAGTACCTGTGTACCCTTCCAACCAGGTTAAGAAAAAGAATAGAGGCAGAGCCTTGGTGTCCCCAAAGGGCTCCACCCTGATGATCCTGTCACTTCTTACTCCACCAGTCCCCACGGATTCAGCTTCACTGCTCCAATTCCATTGTTGTCATCAGATTACTATTACCTCATGCAAAAATCAAAGCTGAACTACTTCATTCATTCAAAACTACGAGATTAGCAGCAAGCTGGACCTTACTGATATTAAAGTAGAAGCCCTGCCTTCCAGGAGCTTAAAGTTGAGGGGGCTGACAGACCGGAAATGCACAAGTGAAATCAGATGTCGTGAACACACGACAGAGGTAGCACAGGCTGAGATCTTTGGTTCATCTCCCCATCTCCTATCTTTCCAACTCTCCTGCACTCCATTTTTATTACATTATCCTCCTGGTCTAGGATTAGAAATAATTTCCTTCTTCGTGGCTTATTGTTCAGTTGTTCATTCTCTAAGTCATGTCTGACTCTTTGCAACCCCATGAACTGAAGCATGTCAGTGTCCTTCACTATCTCCTGGAGTTTGCTCAAACTCATGTCCATTGACCTAGTGGTGCTATGTAACTGTCTCATCCTCTGCCACCCCTTTCTCCTCTCACCCTCAGTCTTTCCTGGCATGAGGGTCTTTTCCAATGAGTTGGCTCTTTGCATCAGGTGGCCAAAGCATAGAAGCTTCAGCACCAGTGTTTCCCATGAATATTCAGAGTTGATTTCCCTTAGGATTGACTGGTTTGACGTAGCTTATAACCTTCCAAAATCTGGCATAAAGGCATGCCCATCAGTCATAGATCTAACCCTGATAAGCTATGTCATCTTAGAAAGTCTACTTAACCTCCCTGAGCTTTTGGGATCCTCACTAGTAAAATGAAAATCATGACACTATCTCCCACTGAGTTACTGTAGGGATTGATTCCCAGATAAATGTGAAAGTACTCTGTCGACAAAAAGCACTATGCAACGTTGTATGGGGTGTTCTCTTTCTGTCCTTTTGTCCTTGTTGAAATTTATCCACATTTCAGGTTCAACAATATGTCTTCCATGAACTCTGAAGCTTCCAATCTCTCTGTTCCTTGTCCCTCTTGTTATTTTGGTCAGTACCACCTATTTGGGGCTGTGATGGCTTTATAGGAGAGAGTTTCATTTCTCAAATCAGACTGTGAGCTTTCTGAAGGTAGAATCATGTCTCCTATCTTCCTAGTGTCCTCCCAGGGCATAACACTCTTCTTAACATTCAGAACTTTCTCACATATTCACTGCTTATTGAACAGAGTATGACCAACACAGTGGTGACAGTGAAGTCGCTCAGTCATGTCCGACTCTTTGCGACCCCATGGAGAGTGTAACCTACCAGGCTTCTCTGTCCATGGGATTTTCCAGGCAAGAATACTGGAGTGGTTTGCCATTTCCTTCTCCAGGAGATCTTCCCGACCCAGGGATTGAACACGGGTCCCCTGCATTGTAGGCAGACACTTTACCATCTGAGCCACTAGGATCCAGCTATAGAAACAGTTTTTATGGTATTTCTATACATCTCAGCCAAAAATCTGTTATGAAATTTAAACGGTTGCAATGAAAAAAATACCAGCAATACTTGAACACCTAATGTGTTATTAAACTGACATTAAGGTAGGAATTAGAAGTTCCAAATTTGGTCTTATATTCCCCATCACTGACTGCATCCCTTCAAACAAATCTTTTAAGGTAGCCGTATGCCTTAGCCTTTGGCTTGTGCAAAATCAAGTCATTAACTGTTGTTTATAAACTCGGAAAGAATTACGGTTCAGTGTATTCTGTGAATGAGGCTTTCGAATGCCATGATCTCCTAGAAATAAAGAAAGAAGTCCAGTATTGGTCTGGGCAAAGATTTTTTTGGCTATGACACCAAAAGCAAAGGCAACAAAAGCAAAAATAAATAAGTGCCACTGCGTCAAACTGAAAATCTTCTGCAGAGTAAAAGAAAGACTCAACAGACTGAAAAGCCAATCCACAGAATGGGAAAAAGTATTTGCAAACCATCTATCTGACAGAGGTTAATATCCAAAATATATAAGGAATGCAAAGAACTTAATAGCAAAAAGACCAAACCAAAACAAGACCAAATAATCCAATTAAATATAAGCAAAGCACACAAATAGAGATTTCTCAAAAGAAGACATGCAAAAGGCCAAAACATATGAAAAGGTGCTCAACATTACAAGTCATCGGGAAAATGCAAATTACAACCACAGTGAAATATCACCTTGCATTTGTTAGAAAGGCCATTACCAAAAAGACAGAAGACAACATGTTTTGAGAAAGATGTGGAGAAAAAGGAACTCTTGTACACTGTTTACAAGAATGTAAATTGTTACACCATTATTGAAAACAGTATAGAGGTTTCTCAAAAAATTAAAAATAGGAATGCCACATGATCCAATAACCCTACTTGTTGTTACAGATCAAAAGGAAAGGAAATCAGTCTCTTGAAGAGATATCTGAGCTCCCATGTTTAATGTAGAATTACTTATGACAGATAAAATATGGTAACTACTTAAATGTCCACTTAGGGATATGAGTGTGACTGTGTGCGTGTGTGTGTGTATCAGTTCAGTTCAGTTCAGTTCAGTTGTTCAGTCGTGTCCGATTCTTTGCGACCCCATGAATCGCAGCACGCCAGGCCTCCCTGTCCATCACCAACTCCTGGAGTTCACTCAAACTCACATCCATCGAGTTGGTGATGCCATCCAGCCATCTCATCCTCTGTCATCCCCTTCTCCTTCTGCCCCCAATCTCTCCCGGCATCAGGGTCTTTTCAAATGAGTCAACTCTTCGCATGAGATAGCCAAAGTTTTGGAGCTTCAGCTTCAGCATCAGTCCTTCCAATGAACACCCAGGACTGATCTCCTTTAGGATGGACTGGTTGGATCTCCTTGCAGTCCAAGGGACTCTCAAGGGTCTTCTCCAACACCACCGTTCAGAAGCATCAATTCTTCGGCACTCAGCTTTCTTCACAGTCCAACTCTCACATCCATACATGACCACTGGAAAAACCATAGCCTTGACTAGACAGACCTCTGTTGGCAAATTAATATCTCTGCTTTTGAATATGCTACTAGGTTGGTCATAACTTTCCTTCCAAGGAGTAAGCGTCTTTTACTTTCATGGCTGCAATCACCATCTGCAGTGATTTTGGAGCCCAGAAAAATAAAGTCTGACACTGTTTCCACTGTTTCCCCATCTATTTCCCACGAAGTGATGGGATCGGATGCCATGATCTTAGTTTTCTGAGTGTGTGTGTATAATGAAATGTTATGTAGCCTTTAAAAAAGGAAATCCTGTCTTTAGAGACAACATGGATGAACCTGGAGGACATTGTGTTAATAGAAATAAGATAAACAAATATGTATGATCTCACTTATATGTCAAATTTAAAATAGTTGAAGTCATAGTAACAGAGAGCAGAATGTTGGTTACCAGGGTCAAAATGTATAAAATTTCTGTTACATGAGATGAATAAGTTATGGAGATCTAACATACAGCAATGTGACTATAGTTAACAATACATTATTGGATTCTTTAAAGATGCTAAGAGGGTATTTCTTAAGTGTTCTCACCACACACACACATATATATGCACATGAATGGTAAGCAACTATGTGAGGTGATGGATACTTTAATTAGCTTGATTGTGGTGATCATTCCCAAAACATACACATATCAAAACATCAGGTTGTAGATCTTAAATATATACAATTCTTATTTATAAATTGTGTGTGTGTTCTTAGTCATGTCTGGCTCTTTGTAGCCCTATAGACTGTAGCCCACCAGGCTACTCTGTCCGTGGGATTCTCCAGGCAAGAATATTGGAGTGGGTGGCCATTTCTTCCTCCTGGGGATCTTCTCAACCCAGGGATAAAACCCTTATCTCCTGCATCTCCTGCACTGCACACAGATCTTTACAACTGATCCACTGGAGAAGCCATATTTATCAGTCAAACCTCAATAAGCCATCACTGACTCAATGGATATGAATTTGAGCAAATTCCAGGAGATAGTGGAGGACAGAGTTGCCTGGCATGCTACAGTCAGTGGGGTTGCAAAGAGTCAGACACCACTTAGCAACTGAACTGCAACAACAACAAAAGTGTGTCAAACATATTCAATGTATTTTTATAATACTGCTCCTATTTTGCCCCAAACTAGACATAGATATCATCACAGATATCCACCAACTCCACGGATGAGGTGAATTCCTACATCTGTTTTAATTAGTCTAATTTAGTAAAAAAAAAAGAAAGAAAGAAAGTGAAAAGGTTTGAGAGTGAAGCATACATATGGAACTGAGAAGACAGAAGGGGATGCTGGTAGAACAAAGAAAGCTTCCAAATCACAACACTAACACCAGGTTTTCCCCAGTCCAGATTTCTTTCACGCCCCTTAATCATCAAGCTTTAAAGTAAGAAAGAACAAATAGCTCTGAACACAAGAGAAGTTATGATTCCTTTCTCATCATTTCCCTTTGATTTTATGATTAGCAGTTGGCAACCTAAAACACAATCTATAAGACAGAGTCAGAATTCTGGATTTTAGTTTGTTTTTTTTTTTTAAGTTGTTCTGCTTTCTGTATCCAGAGTTTGTCTATATTTTGAACAGTTCACATTGACTATTGGCACCACTTCAACCATGCACCAATAGCTGGTGTTAAAGGCAGATAAATAAACCACTGCCATTAATCAATGTAACATCATTTCTTAAAGGAAAGGTGCAGATTGGAGCAGAAGGATAATGTTTAGAACCAGAAAGACCCAATTTCAAATCCAGTTACTTAATTCTCTAGATCATGGGCAAATTACCTTCTCCAAGACTCAGTTTTCTCACCTATACAATTTACCCTACAAGACTGATGCACGAATTAGAGTAAATGTATGTAAACATCCATCATTGTATTTCTCTGAGTTGTTACACAATGTTAAATACCTTTCTAAGCTAGTAACTTGCATTAAATTATCCTTAATCTAGTTTTCCATACTTCTCTTTCTACTGGCCTTGACCCCAAGGGTTGGGAGGAAAAGCTATCAGAATACCCTGGGAAGGAGGAAAGAAAAGAGCAATGTTTGGAAAAATATTCAATATTATCATTATTTTGAATTGGATAATTTGGATTATTTGGGACATGTTTCCAGGTTCTGTATGGAACTGTGGACCATCATCCAGTGATTCAGATTTAGTTTCAGGTGGCTTGTGGATTTTGTTGGTTTTGTCACTGTTTTCTTTCTTTAATTAACTTATTTATTTTAATTGGAGGATAATTGCTTTACAATACTGTGATTTCTTTTGCCATATATCAACATGAATTGGCCATAGGTATACATGTGTCCCCCCCAATCCTAAATATGTCCCCCACCTCCCTCCCCACCCCATCCCTCTGGGTTGTCCAAGAGCATTGTCTTTGGATGCCCTGCTTCATGAATCGAACTTGAGCTGGTCATCTGTTTTACACGTAGCAATGTACATGTTTCAATGCTATTCTCTCAAATCATCCCATCCTAGCCTTCTCCCACTGAGTCTCAAAGTTTGTTCTTTACATCTGTGTCTCCTTTCCTACCCTGCATGTAGAATCATCAGTACTATCTTTCTAAATTCCATATATATACGTTAATATACAGTATTTGTCTTTCTTTTTCTGACTTACTTCACTCTGTATTAATGAACGCCACTACTGATTATTGTCACCCAAGAATAACTTGCAAGCAGACCTAGTCTTAACAATCAGCATTAACTGTGGCTATAGATTTTCTGGTTGAATCTGCGTGGCCACTGCTTATAACGCTAGAGTTCATGAAGGTGAGGAGTGTCTGTCAGCACACTTCTGGCGTTTGAAGATTTCATTTGACAGTATTGACTGCAGTGAACTGAACACCCACCAAACAACGTTGATAAGAGTATCTCTTGTGGGTTTGGGAGGCAGTCTGATAGAACGAAAAGAGGTTTGGGCTCAAAATTCACAAGAGCTGGTTCCACCCCTGATTCTACATTGGATTTGCTCTGTGACCTTGAGTATTTCACTGAAGCTCGTTGGCACTGTCTGTAAAATTGGGGCAGTATCACTGTCATACAACGTCAGCTCGCAGTTGGGTGGCATGGCATTTCTATTACAATCTAGTGAGCACCAGCAATGGGACGGAAGTGCTGCTGAATACAGAATAAATCCCTGGCTGACAAACTGAGCTGGAAAGGCAGGTCATAAGCCCAGAGGAAAGATGAGGAAATAAACTCAGTGGAATTACTGTAGATTACTAAGAGTTTTACAAATACAGTTTTAGATAGACTAGGGTAACGATAATAATTAAGAGACAGGAGGATACTGTGCCCACATCAGAATGGAAGGACGGGGAGACTGGGGACTCTAGCTAGCCTCCATTTTTAACATTTAAACTACAATTATGGGGCTTCTGCTGGACATCACAGCCAGTTCATCTGCATTTTCCTGTCTGATTGGCTCAGTTCAGGGACTGACACATGGCTTTTGGCTCTAACAGTAGGTATAACCCATGCTATCAAGACAAGTCACATATGCAAATAACTCTCAGCTTCTGGCTCTTATCAGCTGCAACCATAGGGGTAGATGGGAGCGCTGGTGTGTCTGTTTATGAATTCAGTGGCCTAGAGCCCAGGAAAATATGGGGACACTTTATTGCCACAGCCACTTCCTCCTGATAAATGGAAGTGGGACTGTGGCTATGAAAAAGAGATCAAAGTTACTACACTGGGCTAGGATGTCTCACGAAAGTGATGCTAAGTAGAAGTATGTGCTGGAGAAGGCACCCAGACAGAATGAGAGGATAAGTAAGAAGGCTGACACTGTCTCCCTAAAGTAGGAAAATAAACCCAAAATGCAAGTGTGATGCGTTGAAAGGGCTGGATTTGAGAAGTACGGTATAGTGCACAGTACGACTCCTGACATCGGTGAAGAGCTCTGATCAGGGCGGTTCAAGGCCTCCTTCACACACTGTGTCACCACCTGTGACAACACTAGTGCAGAAGTTGGGGTATTTACTAATTTGTATAGCATTTTCATAGAGTAAGGATGTCTATTGAATCTAACACTGAAAAACTGAGCTTGTATTTTGTATGTCTTTTTAAGTTTTTTTTTTTTATGTTTCTAATACTTCATTTTGATTATGCTTGACAAATGTTTTGGTTTATGAAAGATCTGGAAATTAAATTTTCAAAAATGATCTTTACCACATACAACAGGTTGAAAAGCAACAGTCTCGTCCTCAGCCCGTATTAATCGCTTTGGGTTTAAGGGCTTTGCAGACACACCTGCATCCAGGCTGAATGTGATCTGAGGAAGTATCTCTCATGTGCTAATTAGCATGTTGGTAGGAAAGAAAGCAGATACAGTGTAAGCAGAGAGACTAGAACCAGGATGTCTAGGTTATCAAGGAGTAGACTTACACTTAACGTATGTATTGGCCTGGGTTTAATCAGGGGACAGAAAATTCACAGTAATTTAAACAGGGGAAGTTTAATATGAAGGATTATAAATTTAGGGTAGAGGAAAAAATACAAAGATGTAGAGAGCATTCTAAAGGATGCCCCAGGGCTGAGGGTGAGGACCCACAGCTGGGGGTCAGACCTCACTGGAGAAAACGGACGGCTGAGGCGTGTGCCAGGTTGCCAGAGCCAGAGCTGGCCCACCTGCAGAGTAAGCAGGTACCAGCCTCCATGTGCAGCTGTGTCAAAGCTGGGGGCAGGGGGCACAGAGGGAGGTGGGCACTGCCGGACATAGGAGACCTGGAGGGGGCAGTGTCTGCATCAAGAGGGCCAGAGGGCCACAAGGCCCAGGCCAGGCTGTGAGTTGGCCAGCTGACACACTCTGGGTGCGAGGCTGGGGCAGAGCAACCCCCATCATGTGACCCCCCCACCTCCCCCAACAGAGAAGCCTCCTGAACCTCTGCTGGCCACAGTTAACAACGTGCTCACTGTACAGGGGACATGCTTAGGGCCCAGTCCACTACTACAGAGCAGCAACTCAAGGCGGAATGCAGAGCTAAGAGCCTATACATGGATAACTGGTGTAAGGTCAGAAAGAACAATATCACAGCTGATGCTGGAGAAATCTGACTCAAGATCCCCATTTTGCAGATGAGAAAACTAAGGTTCAGAGAGGTTAACTAACCACCTGAAACCACAGAGATATAAAGTGCTGAAATTGATATTTTAACCCTGGAAATCAAGCTCTAGAATCCTCTCATTTTAACCATCATGTGATGATGCTTGTGGTTATGGGACAATAAGTAAAAACAGCTGATACTCCCTGAGAACGTACTAATGTCAGACATTGTGCTGCATATGCTATAGCCCTATGCTCGTTTCATCTTCATCACACGCCCATGAAATACAGATCATAGCTAGCCCCTCCCTTTTGGAGATGAGGAAATAGAACTTCAAGAGGTTAATTACCTTGCCCAAGGTTGCAGAGATGGCAGGTGGTTTTGCTTCTAGATACTCTGCTTCTGACCTTGTGCACATAACTCCCCAGTCCTTTTTGTACAGGACGAATCAGAGAAAAGAATGCAGTGGCCAGAGTTATCAAAGAGAATGGGCGTGCGGACACAATGCGGGAAAGGGAGGGTAGGACTAATTGGGAGAATAGAATTGATGTATATACACTACCGCATGTAAAACAGATAGCTAGTGGGAACACGCTATAGCACAGGGAGCTCAGTTTGGTGCTCTGTGATGACCCAGAGGGGTGGGAAGGAGGCTCAAGAGAGAGGTTATATATGTATACTTACAGCTGATTCATACTGTTGTACAGCAGAAACTAATAAAACATTGTAAAGCAGTTATACTCCAATAAAAATATGTAAAAAATAAAAATAAAATATTTCCAAAAAAACAGGCTTTGTGGGGGGCGGGGGGTGGGTAAGGTGGGACATAAGCTGGACTTTAAGATTTGGCAAGATTTGAATAAGCAAAAAGTGCACAGCAGATTTGCTTATTTGGCATACAAACTGTTTTTGTCTTTATTTTAATATACTTGCACACCTTTAAAAATCTAGAGGATTCATATAAAATTTGGATTTCTAGCTTCTAAAAATATAGAGAATACAGCAACACTGGGCTAGGCTGTAACGTGGCAGCCGTTCACCAGGGCCCAGTAGTGCCTGGGCCCTGCACTTCTAGTGTGCCCACTCCAGTCTGCCATGCTCCCCACTATTCCCTGTTGTTTCACACCCATCTGTCACACCCATTTACACTGCATGGCCTCTATGGGAGACTGAGACAAAATGTGTAGAGAATCTCAGACTGGGAAGAAAGTCTGTAGAAAGGCTTGAAAGCACAGTTCATCATGTGTGTGTCTGTGTGTGCACACAGGCACATGGGTTTGTAGTCCAAGTCAGAAAGAGAAAAAGTAGGGGCGTAAGAAGTGAGTGATGGCACCATCGAGAGCAGAATGGACTGATGTGATGGAGTCGAGCAATATAATAAAGGAAGGACAGTGACACATTTCAGCAAGGAGATCATATTATATGAATGACTCCTCTCAGGAGTGTGGTCCTGGGTAGGACATCTTAAAGGTTGAACTGGGTAGGAGAGATTACACAAGGGAGAAACAGGCAGGGAGAAGATTTGGGAGGATATTGCAATGACCCACATGGGAAACAATAAGAGTCTTAGGCCAAGAAGGAACTCCTGCTTCTGCCTGGTTCAGCCAAGAAATATTTAACACCTTGTCTGGCTATATTTACTTAAGTTGTCCCTGGCATACTAAACGGAGTGGGAAAAGGTGCTGTTTGGGCTAGAGGACTGATATGGAAAAGAGACGATTCTTCACCACTTAACAGATGGGGGAGATTAAACAGGAGAGTGTTGGCAAACAAAGAAATGTCACCAAAGGAGTCTGAAAAAATGGCCTTAAGCAGTAGTGTCTCTTTTCTCTTCTTTCCCTTCTATGGACTCTACACCCACTCTGTGCAAATTCCTGTACACTTAATAAAAATAGTGTACATGACAGCGGTTTGCATAAGCTGGGTACATAGCAGGTGCTCAATAAATATTAGCCCAATTGAGGCAGATATTTCAGTTCTCCCATCTGTATTTCTGTCAGGTCTGCAAAGACCAGCTTTGGCTGTAATAGATTCAGTACTTGAAGGGCATTACCACCGCTCAAGAGGAAGGAAACCACTAATGAGGAGAAACTGCAGCAAGAGGAGAAGGATGAAAGAGGAACACATATTTTTATTCCTACAGGAAATAATTGACTAGAAATCACATAAACTTTCCCAAGTTAAAAAAGAATACTGTACTTTAAATTCCCTCTAAAGCACATGATCTAGTGACTGCATTTTCACCCCAAGTTGAGTCATTTGGCATAGTAAATAGAATTACAACCAAAGTCAATATAGTCTTTCCATTGTGTGTCTCCTTTCATCAGTGGGTTTCAAAGGGTTGATGTCAGCGTGGGGTGGGAATACTTCAGCCCAAAGCATCTAAGTTATGGGGACATGAAGAATTTCTTTTTCCATGTTAAATTTTTTAATGGGACAGTGTGATATAGGAGAAAGAGTGTGAATATAAAATACTAAGAATTCTACTACTAACTCAGGCAGGTACTGAGATTTTGCACAAATCACTCTACCGTTCTGGTCCACTAAGACCAGAGATCAGTGATTTCCAAATTGAGCTGAATAACAGAATCACATGGGTGGGCTTTTAGAAGCCCAGATTCCTGGGTCCCATTGAGAACATCAAGATGGAGACAAAAGGCCCTTCACAAAGAAACATAACATCATCTTATTGGGATATGTCAATAGATATTTAGGTCACTAGTCTGTGGGCTGGTTGGACATCAGCTGATCTCGCCTGGGCTCAGCTGGAGGGCTTGGCTGGTTCTGGCTGGCCCAGTCACACTGGGGAGCTGGGCTTGACATTTGGGAGCTGGGCTCCACAGGAGTAGCCTACCTCTGATCAGTGCTACTCCTTTGAGGGGTAGTATCTTCTGGAAGAAGAGAGTATCTGCTCCTCTTCCAGGAACCTGCATGCTAGGTCAGGCATGTTTTCTCACAGTAATAGCAGGTGCAAAGGAGCCTGCTTTAACTTCCCAAGCTCCTTTCAAGCCTCTACTGTATCTACGTGTGCATGTGAGGTCAGTTGTGTCCAATTCTTTGCAATCTCATGGACTGTAGTCCACCAGGGCACTCTGTCCATGGAATTCTCCAGGCAAGAATACTGGAGTGGGTTGCCATTTTCTACTTCAGGGGCTCTTTCCAACCCAGGGATTGAACCTGCATCTCTTGCGTCTCCTGCATTGGCAGGCAGATTCTTTAGTATATTATGTCTATTTAATATCCAGTCGAGCAAAGCAAAGCCTAGGCCAATATCGGAGGAGAAAAGTATGTTCTTTGCATGGAAATTAGAAGTGAATATTTTTGAAGAATAATCCAATCTGCCACAAGATGCCAAAGAACTCTATATTTTTTAATCCTAGATACATAGGCAGGGAAAGTCCCTGGTGTTGGGAAAGACTGAGGGCAGAAGGAGAAGAGGATGAGATGGCTGGATGGCATCACTGATGCAGTGGACATGAACTTGGGCAAACTCCGGGAGATGATTAGGGACAGGGAGGCCTGGCATGCTGCTGTCCATGGGGTCACAAAGAGTCAGAAATGACTGGGCAACTGAACAACAACGCAAAGGCAGGAATAAACGATCTATGGTATTTTCTAGTTCTGTTATCCTAAGATGCTGTGGATTGATAAAAAGAAACTGAAATTGGGTTGAGGAAAACATAATCTGGGGGAAGGAAAAGAATTCTTATCATCTTACCATCAAACAAAAGCCATCACTGAGGGTACAACAAGATGAAGAAAATATGGGAGAAAATTGTCCTACCAGGACATCTGCTCTCTTCCAAAGACTTCATATGAGCTTTCTTGTTTTGTTCCACACAAAGCTCCTGCTGCAAGGGAAGTCAGGTGTTATGATCCTCATCCTTTTCTTCTTCTTCTTTTAGACAAAGAACATGGCACAGAAAGATGAATTCTCTTGCTTAAGGCCACACAGCTCAAACATGGCTACAGTGGGTTGTTACCTGAGCTTCATTCCAGAGTCCCTGCTCCTGTCCTGCATGTGCAGGGCCTTAACACAATTTTCTACATGGACCTATGCCAGTGTGCAGGGTGAGACTCTGGAAACTACCTGACAACCCTAAAATCTCCATGCATCCTATGGAAGCACCTCTGGTGGCATTTATTCAGTTTTATAACATGGTCACTTACCAGCTGAGACTGCCTGGGCAAGTTACTTAACACTGGGCAGGTGCCTCAGTTTTCCTGTCTATAAAGTGGGTATAATAGAACCGGCCTCATGGGGGTCTCTGTAATGAATAAATGAGTCAGTAGTGTTAATATTATGTGCTGTATTTATACACAGAGTCTGGCAAATGGTAAGTGCCAACTAGGTGTTTGCTAAATAAATAATTGTCTCTTTTGCACACATACCATGCAAAAAGGATACACAGTGGTGATTCTCAAAGTATGGACCATGGAGATTCTCAAAGTATGGTTCCATGGACCATAGCCCACTACAAGTGAATTAGAAACTCTGGGGATAGGTTCTCCCAATCTGGGTTTTAACAAGTCTTCCAGTTAATCTGGATGCATGCTAAAAGAACCCTTCTGTCCTCTGGTTCTTATTAGAGAGTTCAATAAGTAAATGCCAAAAGAACTCCTGGCATTTGACATTTATTGAGCCCTCCAATGCATTAGACACTCTTAATCCTCCCAAACACCCAAGGAGGTCATTACTATTATTATTTCCAACTTGCAGATGATAAAAAGTTGAGGCACAGGGTAACAGCAAGTAACTGGTAGATCTGAGATTTGGAACCCATCCTGTTGAACACCAGAATCCACACTCTTCAACGTCATACCACACAACTGAAGGAATGCTGCCAAATAAACCAGAGAGAAACAAAGCTCTGGTTTAGAGCACTGATTTGCCATCCATGAGCACCCACCCTCTGCAGGGACTTTCAGGCAGAGAGCAGCTGCTCTTCTCTAGTATCAGAAACCACTGCAGAGTTTCCCATCTGCTGGAGCTTCAGCCTCCACCTTGCTGGATGCTGGACCCCACCTGCCATAATCTCCCCAAATTTGCTTATCTTTCCTTCCTCCACTGCTTTCCTGGGTTCTCTGTTTTTGGACCCCTGATGTTCTGGACTCTTCTAGATTTGTCATTTCCTTTTGTCTCCAAGCAAACTTAATTTTCCCACCAAGCCCCTCCCACATCTCTGATCTTTTGCTCAGCCATGCCTGTATGTGCCCAGAAAACCATATAGAATCTGATCCCTGACTTCTCAGAAACACACACATGCTTAGTCGCTCAGTCATGTCTGACTCTTTGCGACCCCATGGACTGTAGCTCGCCAGGCTCCTCTGTCCATGGGGATTCTCCAGGCAAGAATACTGGAATGGGTTGCCATGCTCTCCTGCAGGGGATCTTCCCAACTCAGGGATCGAACCCAGGTGTCCCACATTGCAGGCAGATTCTTTATCATCTAAGCCACCAGGGAAGCCCCAGAAACACACACAACCTTACACATATTAAGAGTTTTTTTTTTTAACTTTACAATATTGTATTGGTTTTGCCAAATATTTGCCAAATGAATCCGCCACAGGTATACATGTGTTCCCCATCCTGAACCCTCCTCCCTCCTCCCTCCCCATACCATCCCTCTGGGTCGTCCCAGTGCACCAGCCCCAAGCATCCAGTATCGTGCATCGAACCTGGACTGGCGACTCGTTTCATACATGATATTATACATGTTTTAATGTCATTCTCCCAAATCTTCCCACTCTCCCTCTCCCACAGAGTCCATAAGACTGTTCTATACATCAGTGTCAGAGACCAGCTCATCTGGCAAATATTAAAGCCACGCTGTGGGCGCAGGAGGGCCTAGAGGAGCTATCCCACATTGAAGGTCAGGAAGGGCAGCAGTGAGGAGATACCCCTCGTCCAAGGTAAGGAGCAATGGCTGCGCTTTGCTGGAGCAGCTGTGAAGAGATACCCCACGCCCAAGGTAAGAGAAACCCAAGTAAGACGGTAGGTGTTGCAAGAGGGCATCAGAGGGCAGACACACTGAAACCATACTCACAGAAAACTAGTCAATCTAGTCACACTAGGACCACAGCCTTGTCTAACTCAATGAAACTAAGCCATTCCCGTGGGGCAACCCAAGATGGGCGGGTCATGGTGGAGAGATTTGACAGAATGTGGTCCACTGGAGAAGGGAATGGCAAACCACTTCAGTATTCTTGCCTTGAGAACCCCATGAACAGTATGAAAAGGCAAAATGATAAGATACTGAAAGAGAAACTCCCCAGGTCGTAGGTGCCCAATATGATACTGGAGATCAGTGGAGAAATAACTCCAGAAAGAATGAAGGGATGGAGCCAAAGCAAAAACAATACCCAGCTGTGGATGTGACTAGTGATAGAAGCAAGGTCTGATGCTGTAAAGAGCAATATTGCATAGGAACCTGGAATGTCAGGTCCATGAATCAAGGCAAATTGGAAGTGGTCAAACAAGAGATGGCAAGAGTGAAGGTCAACATTCTAGGAATCAGCAAACTAAAATTGACTGGAATGGGTGAATTTAACTCAGATGACCATTATATCTACTACTGCAGGCAGGAATCCCTCAGAAGAAATGGAGTAGCCATCATGGTCAACAAAAGAGTCCAAAATGCAGTACTTGGGTGCAATTTCAAAAACAACAGAATGATCTCTGTTCATTTCCAAGGCAAACCACTCAATATCACAGTAATCCAAGTCTATGCCCCAACCAGTAACACTGAAGAGGCTGAAGTTGAACGGTTCTATGAAGACCTACAAGACCTTTTAGAACCAACACCCAAAAAAGATGTCCTTTTCATTATAGGGGACTGGAATGCAAAAGTAGGAAGTCAAGAAACACCTGGAGTAACAGGCAAATTTGGCCTTGGAATACGGAATGAAGCAGGGCAAAGACTATTTTTAATAGAGTTTTGCCAAGAAAATGCACTGGCCATAACAAACACCCTCTTCCAACAACACAAGAGAAGACTCTACACATGGACATCACTAGACGGTCAACACCAAAATCAGATTGATTATATTCTTTGCAGCCAAAGATGGAGAAGCTCTATACAGTCAGCAAAAACAAGACCAGGAGCTTACTGTGGCTCAGACCATGAACTCCTTATTGCCAAATTCAGATTTAAATTGAAGAAAGTAGGGAAAACCACTAGACCATTCAGGTATGACCTAAATCAAATCCCTTATGATTATACAGTGGAAGTGAGAAATAGATTTAAGGGACTAGATCTGATAGATAGAGTGCCTGATGAACTATGGAATGAGGTTCGTGACATTGTACAGGAGACAGGGATCAAGACCATCCCCATGGAAAGGAAATGCAAAAAAGCAAAATGGCTGTCTGGGGAGGCCTTACAAATAGCTGTGAAAAGAAGAGAAGTGAAAAGCAAAGGAGAAAAGGAAAGATATAAACATCTGAATGCAGAGTTCCAAAGAATAGTAAGAAGAGATAAGAAAGCCTTCTTCAGTGATCAATGCAAAGAAATAGAGGAAAACAACAGAATGGGAAAGACTAGGGATCTCTTCAAGAAAATCAGAGATACCAAAGGAACATTTCATGCAAAGATGGGCTCGATAAAGGACAGAAATGGTATGGACTTAACAGAAGCAGAAGATATTAAGAAGAGATGGCAAGAATACACAGAACTGTACAAAAAAGATCTTCACGACCCAGATAATCACGATGGTGTGATCACTGACCTAGAGCCAGACATCCTGGAATGTGAAGTCAAGTTGGCCTTAGAAAGCATCACTACGAACAAAGCTAGTGGAGGTAATGGAATTCCAGTTGAGCTATTCCAAATCCTGAAAGATGATGCTGTGAAAGTGCTGCACTCAATATGCCAGCAAATCTGGAAAACTCAGCAGTGGCCACAGGACTGGAAAAGGTCAGTTTTCATTCTAATCCCAAAGAAAGGCAATGCCAAAGAATGCTCAAACTACTGCACAATTGCACTCATCTCACACACTAGTAAAGTAATGCTCAAAATTCTCCAAGCCAGGCTTCAGCAATATGTGAACCGTGAACTTCCTGATGTTCAAGCTGGTTTTAGAAAAGGCAGAGGAACCAGAGATCAAATTGCCAACATCCACTGGATCATAGAAAAAGCAAGAGAGTTCCAGAAAAACATCTATTTCTGCTTTATTGACCATGCCAAAGCCTTTGACTGTGTGGATCACAAGAAACTGTGGAAAATTCTCAAAGAGATGGGAATAACAGACCACCTGATCTGCCTCTTGAGAAATTTGTAGGCAGGTCAGGAAGCAACAGTTAGAACTGGACATGGAACAACAGACTAGTTCCAAATAGGAAAAGGAGTTCGTCAAGGCTGTATATTGTCACCCTGTTTATTTAACTTATATGCAGAGTACATCATGAGAAACACTGGACTGGAAGAAACACAAGCTGGAATCAAGATTGCCAGGAGAAATCTCAATAACCTCAGATATGCAGATGACACCACCCTTCTGGCAGAAAGTGAAGAGGAACTAAAAAGCCCCTTGATGAAAGTGAAAGTGGAGAATGAAAAAGTTGGCTTAAAACTCAACATTCAGAAAATGAAGATCATGGCATCTGGTCCCATCACTTCATGGGAAATAGACGGGGAAACAGTGGAAACAGTGTCAGACTTTATTTTTCTGGGCTCCAAAATCACTACAGATGGTGACTGCAGCCATGAAATTAAAAGATGCTTACTCCTTGGAAGGAAAGTTATGACCAACCTAGATAGCATATTCAAAAGCAGAGACATTACTTTGCCAACAAAGTTTCGTCTAGTCAAGGCTATGGTTTATCCTGTGGTCATGTATGGATGTTGAGAGTTGGACTGTGAAGAAGGCTGAGCACCGAAGAATTGATGCTTTTGAACTGTGGTGTTGGAGAAGACTCTTGAGAGTCCCTTGGACTGTAAGGAGATCCAACCAGTCCATTCTGAAGGAGATCAGCCTTGGGATTTCTTTGGAAGGAATGATGCTAAAGCTGAAACTCCAGTACTTTGGCCACCTCATGTGAAGAGTTGACTCATTGGAAAAGACTCTGCTGCTGGGAGGGATTGGGGGCAAGAGGAGAAGGGGACGACAGAGGATGAGATGGCTGGATGGCATCACTGACTCAATGGACGTGAGTCTCAGTGAACTCCCGGAGTTGGTGATGGACAGGGAGGCCTGGCGTGCTGCAATTCATGGGGTCACAAAGAGTCGGACACGACTGAGGGACTGATCTGATCTGACCAACTCTGTGCCTAGTTCTTAAACTACAAAATGAAATGCCCTGGCTTTTGGCAAAGGGATAATTTCTTAAGGGCAGCTGTTGACTCTCTGAATGTGTCTTTCTTTGGGGACAGTTATGTGGGATTATATAATCTTCCTCCATTCGCTGCGATTTGTGTCTGAGCGATTTCAGCTTTCATCTCAGCCATAATGCCACACACAGTAGTCTGTGAAGCACCCAACATTAAATCCATGCGCAGGGTGGAAAGCAATAAAGGAAACTTGAATCTCGCCGGGATGGAGGCCAGCAATGGCAGCCAGAGAAGGAGACAAGAAAAACAGCGGGGCTCGAAAGGGGTACCACCCCCCGTTCCTCAGACAGAGGCCTCAGCCAGCGTGAGCAAGACAGGCAGAGGATACTGGTGCACATCTGCCGTCAAGAAGGGCTTGCAGATCCGAGGGAGCCCTGGAGGAGAGAGCAGCTGCTTGTGTTTCCTTGGAGGCAGAGCCCAAGAGGGAGTGGGTTAGACAGGAGCCAGGGAGACAATTGCTAGAAAGGCATTCCCTGGTGTTCTAATGAGGCAATTAGAGCCACTGAGGCGCCCCTGTCAGAGTGGGACAGGACTCTGAAGACCCCAACCCCACCCCCTCATTTTACAGAAGAGGTAACTGAGGCCCAGATGGGGAGAGTGACTTGCCCAGAGTCACAGCGTCAATTAGGGCTGGGACCAGAACCAACACCCCAGCCAATGAAGGGCTGCCTCTGAGGCCCAGCGGAGGAGAAAGCAGCTCATGGCAGTAACAGTGTTTACACTCTGAGCAGACGAGGCAGGGGATACCCTCACAGGACACAGCACAGGTTCAGGGGGAGGCCTAACCTAACGCTGAGAAGACTGGAGTCTGGGGTGTGGTGGGAGGGGCTGTGGAAGGGCTGGGGGTGGGGGTGGGAGTAAAGTGGGGACTGAGTCAGACATTATGCTGTTCAGTCGCTCAGTCGTGTCCGACTCTTTGCAACCCCTTGGACTGCAGCATGTCAGGCTTCCCTGTCCTTCACTGTCTCCCAGAGTTTGCTCAAACCCACGTCCCTTGAGTCGAAGGTGCCATCCAACCATCTCATCCTCTGTCACCCCCTTCTCCTCTTGCCTTCAATCTTTCCCAGCATCAGAGCCTTTTCCAATGAGTCAGTTCTTTGCATCATGTGGCCAAAGTATTAGAGCTTCAGCTTCAGAATCAGTCCTTTCAATGAATATTCAGGACTGATTTCCTTTAGGATTGACTGGTTTGATCTCCTTGCTGTCCAAGAGACTCTCAAGAGTTTTATCCAACACCACAGTTCAAAAGCATCAAATCTTTGGCACTCAGCCTTTTTTATGATCCAACTATCACATCAGTACATGACTACTGGAAAACCATAGCTTTGACTATACGAACCTTTGTCAGCAAAGTGATGTTTCTGCTTTTGAATACGATGTCTAAGTATGTCATAGATTTTCTTTCAAGAAGAAGGCATTTTTTAATTTCATGGCTGCAGTCACCATCCAAGAAAATAAGATCTGTCACTGTTTCCGATTTTTTCCCATCAATTTGCCATGAAGAGATGGGACAGATACTATGAGGTTATGACTTTCCCTGCCTGTGCCACGTACTGTCATATTTCTGTCACCTTGAACAAAAATGTGATTCCTCTGCATTTCTAAGGAGCCTGTTCCCAGGGTTCTTTCTCAGGGGATCCTAGGAGGTGGGGAGTCCCAAGATGCCCAAGTTTAGAACTGTGAAGGGCCTCTCAGCCCAGAGGCCACCAAGCCTCCCAGTGTTGCCTTTATTCCTTAACAAGCCTGATAAATTTGCTCATAAAAGGCAAAGAAAGAACCTGAAGAAGACGCCTGCCTTTATCCCCCAACCCCTGCTCCCTGCACACTTGTCGCCTGAATTGCTTCTTTGTGTGCCCTTCTCCCTGGGCAGGCTCTGCAATTTGCATCTTTGCTGTTCTCCTTTTAAAAATGACAGAAAAACACTTGGCAGAGTGGAGCCTGCGGAGCCGGGCTTCTGCCCACAGCAACAGAGGCTCAGAAGGCAGCCTGAGGCTTAGCCGATGTGACCCTCCCATCCATTCACACCCACTGCAAAACAGACAGTAACAGGTAAGGTCCAGAGAGGGGGGCATAAGGAAGGATTGAAGGACAGAGGGTACCGTGATCTGTTCATTGCACACAAGTTATAAACACTTTTGTGCATGCATTCCTGTGCACGAGTCACTGGAGAAAATGGGGTTTAGGACACACCCCCCACAACATGACCCCTGGGAAGATTGAATTCTCTAAACTGAAGGGCGCTCTGAACATCTATCTCCCTTGCCCAAAACAGGTCATAAAACCTTCCTATAAGAGGGGTCCTCTCCTATCCCAAAGGAAGGAACATCCTCCAATGACAGAGGTAGGGCAAGAAAATCCTGAATTATCACGCCTTTCTGGGTCTTCCCATTCACTACCCTAAACCCACCCTCCTCAAGCTGCCATATTCCTCCAGCACTATGCACTCTTCATCAGGCCTGGCAGAAGAATACTCAGCTCTGACTGTTGCTTTGGGTCCTCATTTCCTTATGAAGGCTCCTGAGTCATGTACAACAAACAAATCTGTATGGTTTTCTCCTGTTAATTTGTCTTCCCCAGTTTTATATTCAGACCCTTTCAAACTATGGTGCTAGAGAAGACTCTTGAGAGTCCCTTGGATAGCAAGGAGATCAAACCAGTCAGTCCTAAAGGAAATCAACCCTGAATATCCATTGGAAGGACTGATGCTGAAGCTGAAGCTCTAAGTGCCTGATGAGAAGGGCTGACTCGTTGGAAAAGACCCTGATGTGGCGAAAGATTGGGGGCAGAAGGAGAAGGGGGCAATAAGTTGACTAAATGGCATCACTGACTCAATGGACATAAGTTTGAGTAAACTCCAAGAGATAGTGAAGGACAGGAAATCCTGGCATGCCACAGTCCATGGAGTTGCAAAGAGTCAGATGTGATGGAACAACAACAATAAGAACCCTAAGAGAGATAAGGAAAAACTTTAGTTTCCCCACAGAGATCAGTGATAAACCCTCAATTGTAGGTCTTCTTCCTCTATTCTTCAAGCCTTTAAAGGGGGAAGGAGGAAGATACATGAGAACTATGTATCTAACAAATTGGTGTTCTTTATTGCAATTAATTCTTCAACATCCCAATAATTTTTGAAAAAAAATATTTGTCTATATTTATTTAGTTGCACTGAGTCTTTAGGGCACATTGTATTTAGTCATAGCATGTAGGATCTAGTGCCTTGACAATGGATGGAACCTGCAGCCCCTGCATTGGGAGTGTGAGGTCTTAGCCACTGCACCACAAGGGAAGTCCTCCAAATATTCTTATGTTATAGGTGGGGCTGTTGTGCATCAGAGAGGTTAAATATCTCATCTGAGATCACCTGAGATTCAACACCCCTATGCTTTTTCACAACTCTTGGCTCTCTAGCTTTTTAAAGGTGCTATATTTTGATAAATGTAGGAAATACACTCACTTGAAAGCCTACGTGTTCTTCCAATTGAAAAGATATGCCAAACGGATTCCTTCTGTTTATATTTTTATATTATATACCCTCTGGCACTATTGGCTGTCAATAATATTGCTCACTGTCCATTCACAGAGAGGATGGAGGAATTCCCCAGAAGGGAAAAACATGCCACAGCAGGTACACAAGAAGCCCTGTGTTGGGACTGAGCACTTCACCCACATTAATGAGCACACATGGCAGTGGCAGGAGCACATGGAGTGTGGCTAAAAGAAATGCGGTTGTTAGCTTGGAGCTGTGAGTGAAACGCAGGCAGTCTGTAGGGCTGTGAGGTCATCTGACAGTTTTTTAGAGTGGCCATTTTTTTCTAGAGTTCTCGAGCAACAAAAAAATAATCTTACAGAATATAAAGTGGCTTCATATAGGCTTCAGTGAGGTTCTGGTGGAATCAAACTCCTTCCCTTTTATAAGCAGAGGTGATCCCCACTCACCATCCCACCACCAGCCAAGCTTTGTCTTCCTGCACCTCCTGAGAAATGTATATGCATTTGTACTCAGGAGTAGGTACTTAGGCCTGAGACTAAACCCAGAGGCTGGAGACATGCATTGGTTTATCCCTTGACCTATTCTTCAAGGTCTGTGGGAGCTGCTGGGAGCAAGACTGAGAGAGAGCTATTCCATCTTCCCTCATCCCTCTCCCAGACATGCACAGCCTCCCACATCTGCACATCAACTGTAGCAAATGCTCCACCCTGGGGGAGGATGCTGATGTGGATAATGGGGGAGGATTTCTTGATGTTTTATCCTGTCACATGGAAGATGGCAGTGCATGAACTGGGCCAGTGCTAAACTCTGATGGACTTGGCACTTTCAGATGCAAGATATTTTCTCTTCAAGCTAATGGATGTGGAACCAGAAAGTAGAACTCCCGCTGCCAGGTCACAGGGTTGAGTGTATGGAGACAGCAGCTTAGGCAAAGATATTAGATCTTTATGAATTTCTACCATAACACTTCCCATATGAAAGTACTTAACTAATTGTAAGAATGAACAATTGGGATTCTCAGCAATGGTACTGGGAGCTCTTGTCACAGAAAGAAACAAGTCTGAAAATGGAAAAGAAAGTAGAAAGACTATGGTGGATGCAACTGACAGGCAAGAGGAGCTGGCCTGTGTGAGGCACTCTTCTATGGGCCTCCCAAAACAACTGAGGTACATAATATGAAAGGAGAGTACTATTCTGTTTGGTCGGGAGAAAGTAATTCAAATATTGGAGACTAAGGCCAGATGAGGTACACACCCATTGTTTTCAGGTTTTACAGAGTCAGTGTCCCCCTGTTGGTAGAAATGTAAATTGGTGCACCCACTATGGAAAACAGTATGGAGGTTTCCCAAAAAACTAAAAACAGAACTATCATATGACCCAGCAATTCCACTCCTGGGTATATATCAGAAAAAACAGAAACACTAATTTGAAAAGATACATGTACTGCAATGTTTAAAGCAGCATTATTTATAATATTCAAGATATGGAACCAACCTAAGGGTCTATCAACAGATGAATGGATAAAGAAGATGTGATATATATACACACACACATTCACATATTGGAATACTACTTCAGTTCAGTTCAGTCACTCAGTCGTGTCCAACTCTTTGCAACCCCATGAACCGCAGCATGCCAGGCCTCCCTGTCCATCACCAACTCCCGGAGTCCTCCCAAACCCATATCCATTGAGTCAGTGATGCCATCCAACCATCTCTTAGCATAAAGCAAACAAAATTATGCCTTTTACAGCAACATGGATGAAATGGAAGGGCATTATGCTAAGTAAAATAAGTCATATAGAGAAAGACAAATACTATATGATATCACTAACATGTAGAATCTAAAGAAATATGACAAAACAGGGAATATAATCAAAAAGAAGCAGACTCACAGATACAGAGAATGAACTAGTGGTTACCAGTGGCAGGAGTGGGGAGGAACAATATAACCATGGGGGACTGGAAAATAAAAACCCTTGGATATAAAATGGGCTATAAAACTATAGTTTACAACATGGGAAATATAGCCAATATTTTATAATAACTGTAAATGTATTGCAATCATTAAAAATTGTATAAAATTTAAAAAATTAAAATAAAAGTGCCCCCAGTCTTATTTTTCCAATTAAAAAAAAAAAATAAGTACAAGCCCCACCTTGTCAAAATTACATTTTAGAACCATTTAAATAGCCATTTTCTTCAGAACACCAAATTACTGAAAACTATTAAATTATTTAAAATTATATCTAGCACCAAAGTATAAGGGGCTAATTGCAACTGAAAGTTCTAAAATGTCAAATCTGAAAGTGAAAAAAAAAATAATAAAAGAAACAGAAAGTGAAAGTAAAAACTGATTTTCAACTATTCCATAAATTATTTTTTTTTCATCTCTAGTCTGATGGGAGTTTTTTTAAAAAGCCAAGAACCAGAATATCACCCCAAGACATCTGGTCCTCTCATCCTTCCATGAAGTGCAGATGGGGAGACTCCTATGTGGTCTTGGTGAGAGGAATTGGTCACGCTCATTAGCCTGGGCAGATTTAGCTTTCAAATAATAAGCTAAATTGAGAACTACCAAGAGACCAACTCTTGCAAAAGCAGCACTGTAGCCTAAAGGGGGACATGCCAATTTTGGATTAATTAAAAAGGTTATTAAATTGTTCAGATGGCATGTTAATGAGCAATCTGCAGGGTACTCAGTCAAAACCACACCTCCCAGTCTTAATTACAGGACCTTTCTATTGAAAAGAATCTGGGCAAGCCCACAAGGGATCTTGAAGTGCATCAGTCTTGAATATAATACGACCGTGGTCAAGCCAGGAAAAAAATCCCTTGAAGAAAGATGGTAGTTAAGCTTATAATGTAAACTCTTTCAGAAGCATGCTGATTCCAGCCAGCTAAGAGATACTGAGATGTTAGAAGTAATTAGATACACAATAAATAATGTGCCTTTATAATACATTTTGTAACCAAGAGGTCCAAGTGTTTGGTATGCTGTAACTCATATTTTCCCTAATTTCGGGTGGTAAAGTTAGAAACCTGAAGTCATTGTTTTTGTTTCATAAAGTGTACTTGAATTTATAGTTTGAGACACTGTAATATCTACCATATACTTTAGAGTTCAAATGCCACAAAAAGACAGTGCTTCTGCCTGGACCAGTGATTCTCAAAGTGTGGACCACATGGGGCTGATCTCATGATTCTCAGCCTGACTGCAAGTCTCTGCTTAGTCTTTTAGGGTGAAGTACCCAGAATTCCATGGCCTCAGTTTATATAAACAACCAAGACTTATTTTCCAGTAAATTCCTAAATCACTTAAAAGCCACTGAAATTGGCATTCATGAACTAAAATAGGTAGCTCGATAAATATAATTCAATATTCTTTCTAAGACATCTGACTGCCATACAGCATTGGACAAGGATGAAAACTCCTCTCCTATTGCTTATGATTACTCATATATTGCTGGAAACCCCACAAAATTCAGAAAGTGTGATTTGTTGTCATTATATCCAGAATTTTCTCAAGTTGCTTATGATTTGAATAACTATGATTATTCCTTTTGAATTAAACATTACTGTTTAATTTAGCTTTACCTTTAGCAAAGTAGGTTGTTGAGGGTTGTTTGGTTAACCCTATATGCACTGTCACAGAGAAGGCAATAGCACCCCACTCCAGTACTCTTGCCTGGAAAATCCCACAGACGGAGGAGCCTGGTGGACTGCAGTCCATGGTGTTGCTAAGAGTCGGACACGACTGAGCGACTCCACTTTCACTTTTCACTTTCATGCATTGGAGAAGGAAATGGCAACCCACTCCAGTATTCTTGCCTGGAGAATCCCAGGGACGGGGCAGCCTGGTGGGCTGCCGTCTGTAGGGTCGCACAGAGTCGGACACGACTGAAGCGACTTAGCAGCAGCAGCAGCAGCATGCACTGTCTTGTTCTTATTATGTTTTTTTTTTTTCTCCATTAGAAAGTGGAAATGAGTGGGGTAAGTGAACTGTGGGTTTCTTGTACTATCATGTGGGGTACAATAGAACATGATGGAAAGCCATTAGTCTAGAAAAACAAGAGAGGGAAACAGCTGAATTATAGCTTTAGACATTCTTTGACTATTTCTTATAGCTAATACATGGAGAAAAAAATAAGGTAAGTCAGAAACCAAAACGTTCTACACATATTTCACCTAGACAACAAATAATTTTTTAGTGTAAATGTCCCATCCAATATTTAGTACATAATCACACTAAAATAATTTTTTATTTGAAATTCAAATTTAATTGGGTGTTCTATATTTTATCTGGCAACCTCATCCCAAACAATCTTGTACTTTTTATTATGAAGAGCCAAAAATATTAGTGAAATAGGGGTTTGTCTTAAGTGCCGAGTCACATTGATTCGGTTTGCCTGTCTGGAATGATCTGAGACTGTTAAATCTGGGTTCAGTCAAGGGGAAAAAAACAATCTGTCATGATCAATTGGTGATGTCTGCCATGGATAAGGAGCAGGAATTTACTGATATAGATAATAAATTTTTGCTATCTCTTCCTTGCTGCTGCTGCTAAGTCACTTCATTCGTGTCCGACCCGTGCGACCCCAGAGACGGCAGCCCACCAGGGTCCACCATCCCTGGGATTCTCCAGGCAAGAACACTGGAGTGGGTTGCCATTTCCTTCTCCAATGCATGAAAGTGAAAACTGAAAAGAAGTCACTCAGTCATGTCTGACTCTTAGCAACCCCATGGACTGCAGCCTACCAGGCTCCTCCGCCCAGGGGATCTTCCAGGCAAGAAGACTGGAGTGGGGTGCCATTGCCTTCTCCAATCTCTTCCTTAGGAGCTAAAATAAAACCTCTATCTGGCAAAGCCCTGCTAGAAGGTATACACTGATTGCATCACTCCCTTGTGTGAAATCTTAAAATCATTTCATGCCTTCCATTGCTCTTAGGATAAAGACCAAATAGAGCTCTTAACATGGTTTGTAAGATGCTGGTTCTGTCAACTTCTCCAGCATAGCCTTTTGCCATGTACCCTGCCCCTACTTTTTGTGCTCCAGCCTTCCTGACTTTGGTCAGGTTCTTTAAGCAGGTTTTTACTTCTGCCTGGAAATCTCTTTGTCCTTTTCTTCATCCAAGTAACTTTTGCCCATTCTTTAGATCTCAACTCAAACATCTGTCCTCAGGTAAACTTACTGACATTCCACAGAAGGTCAGGAACCATTTAAGGCAGATTTATAGAAACTATCACATTTGTGACTTGAAAATTATTTGTGTCAATATTTAATATGCTTTTTCTCCTAGACTGTAGATTTCTTGAAGGCAGGGTCAGTCAGCGTTTGTTTTATTCATCACTCTATCCACAGAATCTAGAACAGTGTCTGCAATAGACTAACTTTACATTACATATTTGTTGAATGAATAAATTTATTGGCTTAACAAGTTCTGTATTATAAAATCCCTTAGTAGTCCTTTTGAAAAAGAAGCTAATTTTATTTTTTGCCTTCTCAGGCCATAATTATAAATTTAGACAGAATGCTGAAAATATAATAAATAAAATAAGCATTATTTCTTATGATACTCTTTAATTCATACATTTGCCATCAGTATTTTCAAATGTTCCCTTAGGAAAAATAGTTCGGTGAAGAGTCAAGCACAGTAGAAGGAGAGTTCTTCCTTTTATGTCATTTCCTTTTTTTGTCCTTATTAAACTATCAATATTAAAATTTCTGTTGAATACATTCTAACCATTATTCAATGTTAAACATTTTATTCAGTTTCCTCATCTGCAATAAATGTTTATGATATTCAGCTTGACTGGGCTATAGTCCCCAGTTATTCCACAAAACAGTAAGCAAGGCTAATTCTCTTAAAGGTATTTTGCAGATGCAATTAAATCCCTAACCAAAAGACTTTACTTAAAATCCAAACATATCCAGGATTTCATACTATATAATATGGGTAGAACTGTTATGTGTACTTGACCACAATAATGTTTTTAAAAAATCAGGACTGAGGCTTCTCCACAAAACAGAAGAAATTTTGTCTATGGACAAAAGCTTCAGCCCTTACTTATGAATTACTTTTTACCTCTTCCTTACAGATTCCAGACTTGCTTAGCCAGCCTAGGTTTTGATCCCTATGTGGAGAAGATTCCTTGGAGAAGGGAATGGCTACCCATGCTAGCGAGCTCCTCTGTGGTTGCAAAGAGTCAGACACAACTGAGCAATTAACACACACACACACACACACACACACACACACACACACAAGCATTGCTGGTGGCAGAATTTTTATAGTCCAGGTCACTCCCTAACTCTGCCTGATCCCAAATCAAGCAAAGTCACGAAATCACTTAATACAACTTTCAAGCTAAAACAATACAAACTAGTATTTTTGTTTGTTTGTTTACTATAATAGGAATAACAATATGGAAAAAATGTAGCTGCTAGTTCTAGGACTGATTTCAAGAAAAGCTTTATCTTTGCTGGAAAGAGACTTGGATACGCCACATTAGAGTAGATACTGGTAGGCTGCAGTCCATGGAGTCGCTAAGAGTCGGACACGACTGAGCGACTTCCCTTTCACTTTTCACTTTCATGCTTTGGAGAAGGAAATGGCAACCCACTCCAGTGTTCTTGCCTGGAGAATCCCAGGGATGGCAGAGCCTGGTGGGCTGCCGTCTCTGCGGTCGCACAGAGTCGGACACGACTGAAGTGACTTAGCAGTAGCATCCCCTTGAATGTAGATAGAACTCTTCTATGTGAGGGAAATGGAAAAATTCGGTTATGATGGAGGATATTATGGAGAATGATGAATTGCATAGGGGAAAGCAACAAGGCTAACTGCTGCATTTTTTTGTGAGCAAACCCTGTACTTGACCCCTACCTTATTTCCTGACTCTAATCAAGTTACTAAACTCAAGTTCAAGTGAAGTTTTTAAGAAGCCGTGGAGGGAGAGTTGGGCTTCTTGCAGATTTTTGTGGTAGCATGGTAACTCCGCAGAGGGAAGGTGGCGGTGGTGGTGGAGGGGGAGGGTGGGAGGAGAGGAGGGCAAGGGAGAAAAAGAGAGAGAAAGAGAGGCAGTGCAGGAGGAGTAGCTGACTTCTCCCACCCCCTCCCCCACCACTATCAGCATCACCACCCCCAGTCACATGGGAGGGCTGGAAATGCTCAATGGGCTTGTGGTTTTGGGGAAGCTTATCCATATCTTCTAGGCAGGAGTGAGAAGGCCACTGGTTAACAGCCAGTTACCCAAGTATGAGGCATTACTTTGCCAAAAAAGGTCCATCTAGTCATAGCTATGGTGTTTCCAGTAGTCATGTATGGATGTGAGAGTTGGGCTATAAAGAAAGCTGAGTGCTGAGGAATTGATGCTTTTGAACTGTGGTGTTGGAGAAGACTCTTGAGAGTCCCTTGGACTGCGAGGAGATCCAACCAGTCCATCCTAAAGGAGATCAGTCCTGGGTGTTCATTGGAAGGACTGATGCTGAAGCTGAAACTGCAACCCTTTGGCCACCTGATGTGAAGAACTGACTCTGGAAAAGACCCTAATGCTGGGAAAGATTGAAGATGGGAAGAGAAGGGGGTGACAGAGGACGAGATGGTTGGATGGCATCACTGACTCAATGGACGTGAGTTTGAGTAAGCTCTGGGATTTGGTGCTGGACAGGGAAGCCTGGTGTGCTGCAGTCCACAGGGTCGCAAAGAGTTAGACAGAACTGAATAACTGAACTCAACTCAACTCAAGTATGATATACCCACAGTACTCAGGCATTTCCAGGAATCTGAAAGTTTTAACTAATTGGCCTAGTATTAAATTGTTAACAGGTAACTGTGCATTCCCCAAGGCAGCAGCCAAATATCAAATTGGCTAATTAGCAATAAAATATTTCAAATATTGTTAAAATTCATAGCAGGTTGTCAGAAAGGAAAATTCTGCCATCTCCTTAGCATACACATTCAGATTCAACAGCTTCTGTCTTGATAGGCTTAAAAAAAATAAGTATTTTCACACTACTAAGTTTACTGACCCTGGAGAAGGAATGGCTACCCACTACAATATTCTTGCCTAGAGTATTCCATGGACAGAGGAACCTAGCTGCCTACAGTCAATGGGGTTGCAAAGAGTCAGACATGACTGGGCAACTAACACGACTATACTGAAAATGTCCTGCTTTGGTGTTAGCCCTTTAGAAACTTTCCGGTTAAGGTTTTCTGGTAAGTGTTTATCAGAAGAAGCAAGAAAAGGGCCTCCTCTCTTCTAAGATTTGTGGCTATATTCACTGGAATTTCCCAAATGAGTTTGCATGTATCTGGTTCCTTTCCCAGTGCTCTATATGGTGGCTTGGAGACAAGGTAAAGACTGGCCAGAAAGACATTGCTATCTGTGTTTCCTGGCAGTGTTCTTTTCTGTGCTTGTTCAGTCCAATTCAACTAATATTTATGATTCAGACTCTGTGCTATGTGATAGCAACAGAGATGATTAATATATAGCTCCAGTGCTCTGTGAGTTCAACATCTAAATAATTAAATGCCATTCGTGTGATAGGAGTATAATAGAGGCAGAGAACAGTGGAGAGAGCGGTTGGCTCCATTGGAGGCGGCGGGGAGATCAGGGAAGATCTCACAGGGGCAGTGTCATGCGATGACAGAATTTGAACTCAATAAATTAGAGATTCTAAAGTGTATTTTAACTAGTATTAACAAGTTAGGGATGAGATACACAAGCAAACCTTAAACTGGAGAATATTAATGGGCAACTAGCTGCCACTTAGCTCAATAACATTCATGAGGAATTAGGAAAGAGCAGAAAAAATGGATGAAATACCTTAGTGCTTCTGAGGACGGATAGATAATTAAAGAACTTCTATCATGACAGGACAGAGAAGGGCAGACTGGACCTTAGGTCATGGGGGCAGCCGGATGTCTTGAAAGTCAGCATTTTAAAGATGAGGAAAAATCTAGGATGTGTGTTTCTGAGACAACAGCATTTCTGTGCTGCTCTCAGACCTAAACCATTGTGTTGTATTTGGTTCTAGTATATTTGTTTCCAGCTGTGCTGCTACCCCCGTATACGTAGCAGGTGCTCAATAAATAATAATAATAAGAGCCATCACTTTTTTTACTGAGTTCAGCTTTTTATGTGTCAGGACTGCTCTCTCTCTCTTGATATTAACAAACCTGAATGAAGAATCACATGGAGAACTTATATTCCCATAACTTACATTCAACATGCAAGTATAACACTCTCCATGGGCAACTTCATTCCATGTCATGGTTTTAACTACAATGTAGTTAAAATAAAAGGTTTATACAAGACCCATGTGATGAAAATAAAATTAACTGCAATGATGATAACAACACACAGTAGGTGGGCTTTGCATGGAGGAGTCTGTAGGCTTTTTTTAAAATATAGCATCGAGTTTTCATTTAAGATGTAAAATTATAACCATTTTAGTAGTCTAGAATCTCTCTCTCTCTCAACATGTTTGAAAAGTTAAATAACCTACATCATGTTAGAAACCTTGCAAAGCATAAACATTACATGGCATGGGCATATAAAAGATTTTCTACTATGACACTGACCTTACAAAGCAAAATAGCACCTTTGGAATGACAATAGCAGGTGAAAATGTGTGTAATGAAGTACGTCAGTTGAACGCTTCAGACCAACATCAATTTACCAACCACTACCTCTTACAACTGCTTTCTAGCATCCTAGAACTGATCATCTAGAAGGCCAATTTAATAAAATAGCTTAGTGGGAGGGTTTTTTTTTAAACTTACATACATCTCAAATTATGAGTTTAAAGAGATACTTGCTCTTCCTATAGAAACTCTAAGAAACAAAGTTCACAGTGTTGAAAAATATAAACTAATGGAGAGGAAAAAAGAAAACAGAAAAAGATGGAAGGAGCTGGAAGGTTAAGTAAGTTATCTTGGGCGCCACGACCAGATAGTGATCCAGGCAGGATTTAAACCCACATCTGCCTGTTAAATGAGGGTAGTGGCAGAAAGAAAAGATCTTTAAAAAACTGGGCAACTTGACATCCCAGGCAGGTACCACCTTAGCTTGAATCACTTCCTTTCCTATGCTTCTCTCAAAACACTTAAAAGAAATATGAAGCAAAAGAATTACTTTTGCTTCTCTCTTTCTTCTTTTTTGTCTTGTTCAAGTTTTGGAATAGAAAATTTGGGGAAGAAATATCTTTGGAAAGCAGTTATATAAAATATCAAAGCAAGTTATGCTAAGAAGAAACCTGATGATCCACAAGCTGAAACAACCATTGACTCCACCGAAAACTCGCCAATACCTTGACATTTACCCAAGTGTGTTGGGCAGAATACTAGTCCTAAGGATGATGTGAATGAATACTACACACACACACACACACACACACACACACACATGAGGTTCCATTAGTGAAGAAGTTTGGGAAACACTTTTGATTATAACTCCTCCCATATTTCTCTTGGTAGTTCATTAACACTGATCTTTTGAAGATTTTTGAGTTTTAACTTAGGGTTTCCCAAACGTATTTGAGCATGGACCTTTCCACAATATATATGATTGTTTTGCTTTCCCCACCCCCCAGAAAATCTATTAAATATTGCAGAAACCACTAGTTTGTGGAACACCTTAGAAAGCATTGCTACAACCTTCATCTGATCATGTATATGGTGTGATCTGAGGCACAAATAAAGATCCCTCCTGACTCACTGTTCCAAATCGTAAAACATCAATAACTGAGGGGCTGTTGGACTTTTGAGACCTTTATTAATAAACAAATATCCCAGGGATCAAAGCCAAAAGATGACAACTTGTTAGCACAGCCAATGATCAACGGAATCCTATATAAGCCCTTAATTGCCTGGATGCTATCCAATTTCCAGTGGAGAGAAGAGGCTGCCCAAGGGCTGGGCACAGTGAACACAGCTATTAGCACATTTCATCAGTCTCCCCAAACTGAAGATTCTTCATCATAAATATTGCTTTGATATATTATGTGCACTACTATCAACCTAGCCCAGATTTTTGTCACCCCGAGCTTGTCTCTTGCAGGCATTCTTAATATTTTCCATCATTCATATACCCATTAAACAGATGCCCCTCAAATACCACTTTTCTCCTCTGCTGAAGAATCTAGAAAGATTCTCCACTGCCCATCAAGTCACTGTCACAGCAGCATTCAAAAACAAACCTAGCCATATTCCTCTTTTTCCCTGCCCCCTCCCCTCTTCCATTCAATGTGGACAGCTTCTTAAAGTTTTCTCTGTAAGTTCTGGGCTCTTCCTGCCTTTTTATTTTCTTTTTCCATTCTTCTAACTTTCTCATTCTTATCTAAACTCCACTCATCTTTCAAGTTCTTCTCCCAAGAAGGCTTCTAGTAACTCCAGTCAACATGAATCTCTCTCTTTCCTGTACCACTGAGTTGAGGGTGCTGTTAACTGCATGGAGCATTTGACTGTATAATTCTATTTTGTTCTCCATTATAGTTGTGTATGCTTTGTTCCCCTCTCACCACTCCTTGCTTCTAAATACAAGTCTCTTCAGAGAGCAAACCTTGTCATAATCCTAATTTGTGTTCCCTACCACATTTATCATGCACTGGAAACACAAGAAACACCTCCTCAATGATTGACTGGAAAGAAAACAAAATGATAATTATAAATAGATATGATACAGTTATTAGAGAATGCTAGAGAGGAACTTCCATTGACAATACTTCAGTTCAGTCGCTCAGTCATGTCCCACTCTTTGCGACCCCATGAATTGCAGCACGCCAAGCCTCCCTGTCCATCACCAACTCCTGGAGTTCACTCAAACTCATGTCCATTGAGTCGATGATGCCATCCAGCCATCTCATCCTCCATCGTCCTCTTCTCCTCCTGCCCCCAATCCCTCCCAGCATCAGGGTTTTTTCAAATGAGTCAACTCTTTGCATGAGGTAGCCAAAGTATTGGAGTTTCAGCTTCAGCATCATTCCTTCCAAAGAAATCCCATGGCTGATCTCCTTCAGAATGGACTGCTTGGATCTCCTTACAGTCCAAGGGACTCTCAAGAGTCTTCTCCAACACCACAGTTCAAAAGCATCAATTCTTCAGCGCTCAGCCTTCTTCACAGTCCAACTCTCAACATCCATACATGACCATAGGAAAAACCATAGCCTTGACTAGACGGACCTTTGTTGGCAAAGTAATGTCTCTGCTTTTGAATATGCTATCTAGGTTGGTCATAACTTTCCTTCCAAGGAGTAAGCATATTTTAATTTCACGGCTGCAGTCACCATCTGTAGTGATTTTGGAGCCCAGAAAAATAAAGTCTGACACTGTTTCCACTGTTTCCCCATCTATTTCCCATGAAGTGATGGGACCGGATGCCATGATCTTCGTTTTCTGAATGTTGAGCTTTAAGCCAATTTTTTCACTCTCCACTTTCACTTTTATCAAGAGGCTTTTGAGTTCCTCTTCACTTTCTGCCATAAGGGTGGTGTCATCTGCATATCTGAGGTTATTGATAATTTCTCCCGGAAATCTTGATTCCAGCTTGTGTTTCTTCCAGTCCAAGGTTTCTCATAATGTACTCTGCATATAAGTTAAATAAGTAGGGTGACAATACACAGCCTTGACGTACTCCTTTTCCTATTTGGAACCAGTCTGTTGTTCCATATCCAGTTCTAACTGTTGCTTCCTGACCAACATACATGCAATTCAGATCTCTCACCATTTCAGACTCACTTCCCCCAGATGAACTCAAAGACCTCTTTCTTCGAAGAAGAGTTGGAAACAAAGAACTAAGCATGTTTCTTAGGTTTCATACCTTCATAGTCCAGGGTTATATGGCAGACAGACTCTAAGATGCTTTAGATATAATCTCAATCAACTGCAAACCTACCTGCACTACTTTGTCAAAGTCTGCATAGCTGCCACAAGCTTTCAGACCATGAATAACACAAGAAAAGAGGCTAGGTTCCTCCTGAAGCTGGTTAAGGAGGGCATGGTAAGGGACCACAACAGAGGCATCCTTTGTGAACTGTGAACACAGAAACTCTCACCTGAAAATGTAACTCTGACTCTGAAGGTTGTTTTACATGGCCTTCTTGATAGATTTCATCCTGCAAATACTTTGAAGTGCAAAAGTTAAAAGTACTGCTTTTAACTTTTAATTTCAAAACAAAACAAAAAACTGTTCAGCTCTTCCCATTTTTCCCCCTATTTATTTGAGGGCAATGTTTTTGCACACAATTTTGTAAGTTAATTTTGAGAAGTGAATTGGAAAGAGTTCTCAACAGGAATTGCATGTGATGCTGTTTTACTGTATTTTTAATTTACTCGATTTGAAAAAAATATTTTTAAAAGTTATTCAATTTGAAAGTTATTTAATCACCCCTGCCTCGTGATATCCATGTCCTTATGTAATCCCTTTTGCTTGAGTGTGAGTGGGACCTATGACTTGCTTTTAACCAATAGACTACGGCAAGGGATGGGATGTCATTTCCTTTATGTTACATGAGATTATAACTTCCGTCTTGCTAGCTAACTCTCTTTTGGCTTTTCAGCTGGCATGCTCTGATGAAGCAAGTGGCCATTCTGGAGGCTTACCTGGCAAAGAATTGAGGGTGGCCTCCAGCTAACAGTAAGCTAGGAACTGAGGCCCTTATTCCACTGAAACAACCCTCCAGAAACATAACTCTGCCAACAAACACATGAGCTTAGAAGCAGATCCTTGCCCACTTGATTCCTCAGATAAGATCCAGCCCTGACCAATACCTTGACAGTCCATGAGAGACCTTGATGCAGAGGCCAGCTAAGCTGTACCCAGGTTTCTGACATATCAAAGCTGTGATGTGATCAAGGATGTGTTAAGTCACTAAGTTTATAGTAATTTTATGCAGCAACTGATAACAAATATAGGCTGTAAAAGATGATCTGTGTGATTCTTCCTATTTAAGATATACCTGTCAAAAGAACCAATCTTGTTCTTCAGATATTCAGTGTGGAATCTCACAACATGGAAGCTCATGCAAGCATGCTGGAGAGATTGAGAATGTCTTATATAACATCCTGTAGAAACTTGAAAGTATAGGCAACTATCATTAAGTATTTACATCATAACTTTGTTTGAAACCCTGATCCCAGTGTTCAAAAAGTAAAATTTATAAGTGGCTGGGAACTTGTTTACTTTAAAAGAATCTATATCTGGGACTTCCCTGGTGGTGCAGTGGTTAAGAATCTGCCTGCCAATGCAGGGGACACAGGTTCAATTCCTAGCTGGGGAAGATCCCACATGTTGCAGAGCAGTTAAGCCTGTGTACTGCAACTACTGAAACCCATGCCCCTGATCCAAAAACAAGAGAAGCCACCAGGTGAGATGAATGCAGAGAGGAGCAAGAAAGCATATACACTACCACATGTAAAATAGATCCTCAATAGAAATTTGCTCTATGACTCAGGGAACCCAACCCAGGGCTCTGTAACAACCTGGAGGGGTAGGAAAGGGTGGGATGTGGGAGAAGGGTTCAAGAGGGAGGGAATATAAGTATGCCTATGGCTAATTCATGTTGATGTATGACAGAAATGAATCCAACATTGTAAAGCAATTATCCTTCAATTAAAAATACAATAATTTTTTTCTTAAAGCCACCGCAAAGAGAAGCCCATGCACCGCATCTAGAGAGTAGCCCCTACTTGCTGCAACTAGAAAAAAAACCCCATACACAGCAAGGAAGACCCAGGGCAGCAAAAAAAAGAAAAAGAAAAAAAAAGAGAGTATGTCAGATGTCTCTGACAAGGGCCATACATTTTTAAAGGTGCTAAAACTACATAACATAACACAAGGTGAACATTTCATGACTAAGTATATGATTACATTCAATGTACATTAATTGGTAAACATCTCTGACTAGACATTCAATGGGAGAGAAAACTGAAAGGTTCAAGAAGCTAGGGAGTGGAGAATTGCTAATTAGAAAAAATTGTGGCTTCTTTTACAGGTTTACATCTCACATCACTACATAATTGGCTCTTTGTTATAGTCTGGTTTGTTATTATTTGGCAGCTGGGAGAACCCACAGACGTTTTGAATCTTTCTCCTAAGAATTTATGATTTATTTGGTGAAACAGCAGTTCCTAGACTTCTGGATTTCAAGAACCAAGGGGGAAAAAGTAGCTGGGTGAATAGATGGATTGAGTATATTATCATAGACATTAAGCTTCATTTTGCCAAGTTAGGATGTAAAAAACCACAAACAACAATGTGTTTCACTTTCATATAAGGAAAGGGCAATTCAACTAGAAGTAGTAAAGCCATAATCTCAAAATAGAACTTTAATTTCAATAAATCTATCTTTAAGAAAAAATTCATCACATTGTGCATATTTTTCTCTTTTCCTGGTAGTTCATCGCAGCATTTGGGAACCCTAGGCTAACGGAATATATGAAGAGAACAAAAGCTATGAAAACATTTAACCTAAGACTACCTACAACACCTCCAAGGAAGTTTAACTCATTTAGGAAATTCAAGGTTAACATTTTTTTATTAAAAAGTCCAGAAGTATAAGTGTCAATTGCTGATGATCACTGAGTTTGTCAAAGGATATGTTTTCTTCTAGCCTTGAAGTATATACTCAGACTTTTTAAAGTATAGCGATTATCAGGTTCAGATATTATAACAAAATTCTTCCCCATTGCCCCACAGGACAAACATGATTAGACAGATGATCACTGTCTCAATTGTCTGTTCTTCCGGGAGGATAGGTTTCTGTGACCCAGAAATGACAGTCCAGCCACCACAGTAGCCGTCTAGAATTGAGGTACGGAAGCTCAAGAAAATAACCTCTGGAGGCCTCCACCCCCAAGCCTGAAATGTCAAGCGACAACAAGCATCACACCCACATTTTACGCCCCTCCCTAAAGAACTAAGCTAAATCCCCACAGGACCTACAAGCCCCCAGAGATCAACAGACTCTCTGTTGCACTTTGACAGCAGAAGCGCATCATGACTTGGGTAGATAGATGTCTCAGCCTCTGACCTGCGAACAGGTACACCGGTGAAGGTGCAGACTGCTCAGCCGCCGATGCGGACAGGACTTTGGAACAGATCACAGAACTTAACTGCAAAGTGCTCAATCCACCCACAGATTCAGTTCCTTTCTCTTTGGAGGTGACCTCTCGTGGTGCCTCTCTATTCTCTCAGACATGTCGGGGAGTCCCGGCTGAAGCCAGCACGCGGGCACCTGCTGTGGAAAAGCAGTACCTGAGATGGATGCTGGGGCCAGCCTTAAGCTGATTGGCGCACATTAAAATGCAACAGAAGACTGTCGCAGTGGCCCTCGCCTGCAGTCGGCTCCTGAGGAATAATGATGGCTTACTGACAGAAGTAGGAACTCGGCGCTTGATAACATTGTTGCGCTGATGTTTTGAAGTGGCCCCACCGTCGCCTGTGTTCAACAATGAACCGTGGCCATTCATTCATTCAGGCAGGGTGCTGAAAACAGACCCATAGCCACGCACAATACCGGACATTCTGAAAGGCTTAACTCAAGCCTTCTCTGCCATAATTTCCATTGTCTTTCTGCCCCCACTGTTTATATAATATGTCCAGGAGTGGGATTGTAAACTAACAGTACATTCAAGAGCCTCAAACAGCAAACACGGGAGTGGAGTTTTCCAGAGAGAAGATTACCAAGCTTCCTACAGAGGCAGGCACGCCAGGGCACACACAGCCACCTGCCTTATTAAAGCCGCCCTTTCCTGGGAAAAGAACATTGCCAGGGAAGTAATGAATTAATTTGGCATTTCCTTCAGTCTCACTCAGCACGCAGTGTGCTTCCCTAAGCATGAAAACAGAGCATCTTTACAGAAATGTTTCTAAAATGATCTGCCGACTCATAGAAAAGATCAATTTGAATAGATTCCATCCCCAAGAGGGCAATTCAATGAGAAAAGTTTTCAACTAAAGTCAAGACAGATTGTCCAACTAGTTTTCAAGCCCAGTATTGACCGTTATCTTCGTCCATATTTCAGCTTTCCGACCCTCTCTCGTTCCCTATCTTGCTATGTATACACATGCACATACACACATTTATTTGTAGCTCTTGGTATCCTGAGAACAAAGCTCTTGCTATGTCAGCATAAAGGCTATTGCTGGTGAAGTGAGAAAAAAGAAAGTGCTCCAATATAGCAAATGGAAACCTGAAGTTATTGAATGTGACTTTTGCCTGAGAGACTACATTTGGGTTGTTGAAAGTGAGAATAAGAGAGATGAAATAGTATTAAAACTGGGGGGTGAGGGACACTGGTTGGAGGACGATTGAGAGAGAAAGAGAGAGACTGGTTGAGTAAAAAGCTAGCTGGTGAGAACGGTGTTGAAAACACAGAGCTGAGAGATGAAAGGCCATACTTAGTGCAGAACAGCCAAAATGGAATTAGACTTTAAAAGTACAATGAGCATATTAAGGGCCAGAAGCCATGCCTTTCGACAAGGAAGTGACAATTACAAATGGCTAAGGAGACACTGGAAATCCAGAAGTCACGATGTTGGGCTGCTGAGAAGGGAGGCTGGAACACCCCGAATCGAGTACAAGGGGACAAAACATGTGGCCCACTAGCACTAGGATGCAGTAAGTGAAAAATCCAGCAGCTGTTTTTTCCCTTTTCCTTTCATTTGCAGATCAAGTGTATTTCCCAGACTGGTTTTTGCCTGGCTTTCACCACAGAGACCTAACTGCTAGGAAAGTAGAAAGCTAAAATCCCTCTAAGTCCTGATTCCAGCATTCTCTGAATTTTCTGAGCCAATAACTTATGATACCATACATACAGGACTTACTTTTGCCATCTTCTGTCTCCTAATAAGTGCCTGAGAACAATCTGTCCCAAATAACTTTAATACTTACAAAAACAGGAACTATGGCTGGTTAAGTTAGCTCAAAAGTGCCCCATAGTAAGCAGCAGAATATAAAGTAGTGGTTTCCAAATATGGCTGCCAATTAGAATCACCCATTCCAATGATGCAGGTCAAAGGACACAAATTTTGTTATCTTGATCTTGGTAATTACACACACACACACACACACATACATACATATATAATCATCACATCAGCTATTCCTCAATAAAGTTTTAATAAAGAGAAAAAGAAAAAGGAAGACCAGCAACACACATGTACACAATATCCCCCATTCCAAGGCTCTATCCAAGACCAAGTAAATGAAAATGTCTGGAGTGAGACAGAAGCATTCAATTTCTTTTAAGTCTGTGAACCTCCAATATTGAGAAATCCCTGTAGCCTCATTGACTTTGACCAGCTCCATATTCTTGGATGGCACTCTAAATGCCATCCTGTCCAAGCCTTTAAAAAGTGATCAGTAAACCTTAGAAAGTCGCAGTGAAAATGTAGACAGCTCAGCACCGATCCATCTTCTCACATAGTAGAGCCACTGTTAGGTACCAATGGAGTCAAGAGCTTAACGATAAAAGCCAGCGGAGGTGGTTTCAGAAAGCAAACAGCAGATTCAAGTCTACAAGAGAAATGTACCCCTGAAATAAATGTGAGCTTTTATGTCCTTCCACCTAACCTCTTGTATATATCCTTTAAACACTACTGCAGGCATCATTTTAGGGCCCAAAATGGGGAGACCTTCTACTCAGTTCTGTGGGCTGACAAACAGTAAATGGGCTACTACTGATGCTTTTCCAACCTTTGGGATTTTTGCTGTATGCTTAGTATTCTCCCTTAGTGAGAAGTAGCCTGCTAACAGTCAAGGTTTGCTTTGATCCCACAGGCTTTGTCTTTGTTCTTAGGGACCAAAGTCAGACTATCTCAGTCTTAGACTCCTTTACAGCCACACTAGAAACTCTATTAACTCTGGGCAGAAAGCAATTCCAAAAATTCCCTTCTTGATTTTTTTCTTCATGTCAATTGAAGCTATAAAAGCTGACGGAGCTCTTTGTTAATCCAAACACACAAAATGATACTAGATATATAATGCTTTCTATATTGTCATATATTTGCTACATCATGCACTACAAAATCTTTTACTACGGTAAATTTTTATGACTCCATTCTTTATGAGGATGATTTTGTCAGTCCTGACTTTAAAGCTTACTCCTGATTCAAAACCCCATCACGCCTCAAACATAATTTCCTGAGTCAAAACCCCATCACCCCTCAAACCCCTTTAACATAATTTCCTCCACACCGTTCTCCTTATTTCTTAATTCGTATAGTTCTCCTGAATTACTCTGACATTTGTGCTGCTATATCTATTCAAAAACACTTGCAATAGCCTCCCCAGTGCCCATGGAATGAAGTTCAAGTGCCACGGGCTGCCTTTCCAAATATTGCATAATCTGATTTCAATCTTAGTTCCAAGTCTTTTAGTTAACTGATTTCTAACTATCCCTGGAACATACCATGTACTATGCAGGTACAACTCTTTTCAGACTGCGGCTCATCTCCCACAACTCTACATTAGACTGTTGGGGAAAAGGGTTCCCTTGCTTGATCCTAGGTCATGAGTTCTTAACCTGAAACCTATCCATTCCTTGGGATCCTTAAAAGGATTTGTGGGGTATACATACCTCTTGAAATTATAGTACAAAATTGTGCATGCACACAGTAGGCTGGATCTTTGGTAAGTGTACTGAATCATGCCTCACTGTATTCATGTGCTTGTGTAGCTTCCTCCTGTGAACTTGGGAAAGCTTTGTGATCTACTTGAACTAACAGAATTTGGAGGAAGTGTCAGTTTTGAGATCTGGTCTTAAGATTTTAAGTCTTGAGAAAAGCCAGCCACCTGTGACTCTGAGACCACCAGACTGTTGGAAATCCAAGCAGCCACATGGAGGGGCCCATGAGGATGACAACTGAAGCAAATGACCAAAAGCCTCTAGCAGCTACCACCAACTTCCAGCCATGTGAATGAGGCCATTTTGGAATACCTGGCTGCACCAGTGTCCCAGCTGACACCAGATGAATCAGAAGAATCACCTATCAGTGCACGCAACCATGAGAAATTTTTAAAAAACAAAAACTGTTGTTTGGAGGTGGTTTCTTCCACAGTAATAGACAATAAAACAGAAGATAAGTGGGTGCAGATTTTTCTGGCAAAAGGATTTAGGTTCTCAAAGGAATTAGTGCTACAAGTTAAGTATCTTTATATGAGGAGGTCCCTGGAAAGCATTTAAAATAGTACCAGCCATATGGTGAACACTCAGGAAGCCTTTAGCTATTATTATGATGATGATGATGATGTAGCTAACTGTCCTTTCTAAATATTTCAGGGAAGAATTTCAAGAAGGCAAGTCATCACTATGGTTGAGAGAGAAGCAAAAATTATTGTAAAAAAGAAGCAAAAACAAAAATTTGTGCATTAAATCTGATGGGTGAGTAAAAAATAGGATTAAGAAGCCCTGATACAGGAAATTGAAAAATCAAGTGGGCAAAGTTTAAAAAGATCATATGGGAAAGTTCAAGATTTAGCTTGAATAAAAAGTGTGCATTAAGAATCCCCCTTGCCCCCCGCTACACGAAGTACTGAACTTCCTCCTGGACCATCCTGAACTGATCAGCTTGGAGTAAAGGCTCTAGGATGGAAGGAAGAGGCTAGGATGGGTGAAGATGGGGCTGTCTTTTGGATGGAGAGGAGGTAAGTCATAGGAATGCATGTTCACCAGCCTCTACATTTTCAGTAAGGCTCAGTAAGGTCACTCTCCTTTGAGTGACCAGGGATGGGAAGGATATTGAGGAGACTGATGAAGGTTCCAAATATCCATCATGGGAACAGAGAAAGCTGCCAGCCAGAGATGAGTGGCATGATGGCCAGGCAGCATGGAGGGCTCAATGGTAGTTGCAGGGCTTAGAATGAACTGCGGGTCACTGCTTATAAATGGACATCTCACCAGAATCCTTCTTTGATTTGCAAAAATGATAAACAGGCAGTAATCTGTGTCTGGAGATGATAGGTGGAAGCAGGATGGCCCTTTGCCAACACTGTTGTCAAGAAGAACTGGACACTGGGTTGGAGAGCAACCCACATGACTGTCAAAGTCCCTCTTTGCACAAGGACATCCTAGCATCTGCTGGCTTCTTGACTTTGGGCAGATTACTTAGCCATTCTGTGCTTTAGTCTCCTCATTTGGAGACTCAGATGACTGCTTTTGAAGATTCCATAAAAAACTTGCATTTAAAGGACTTGTTATAATGTTAGCCATTATTATTATTGTTATTCCCTAAACCAAATGTAGTAGTGTCTTTTCCTTTTGAAGACTCAAGTCCTATTCTTTGGAACATCTTGTAAATTTTATCTCTCTCCATTATTAAGCATATCCAAAGATTGTTCCTTTAAAATAGAAACCTTCATCTCTGTGCTTACATATTCATATAGTAGTTTTCACAGATACCGTCATCTAAAGCTATTAGAATCTGTTGTCACAAGTTATGTCCAGCTTTATACATTTATTCTTGGATTTCCCATCCACACCAATAAAGAATTGAATTCTAGTGTGATTTCTCCAGTCAGCCAATGATGTTTCCCTTTCCTTTGGAGATGAAGTGATAATACACACACACACACACACACACACACACACACACACCCCTTGAAGAGTTTGAATAAGAGAATTCATATAGTGTAAAAGTCGATGAATATAAAATCTCACCAGGCTAGCTGTGATGGTTAATTTCATGTGTCAATGTGGCTGCAATACGTAGCCCAGCTGTTTGGTAAAACATTATTCTCAATGGTTCTGGAATGGGGTTTGTGGATGAAATTTACATTTAAGTCTGTGGACTTTTAGTAAAACATATTGCCCTTCCAATATGGTTGGGCCTCATCCAACCAACTGAAGGAATGTATAGAACAAATGACTGAATTCCTCTGAAGAAGAGGGAATTTTGCCAGTAGATGGCCTTCAAACTTTGTCTGTAACATTACTTTGTGTCTCAAACCTGCCAGCTCATCCAGCAGATTTTGGACTTGATGGTCTTCATAATCACCTAAGCCAGTTCCTTAAAACAGATCTCTCCATATACATACACACGCATCCTATCGGTTCTGTTTCTCTGGAAAACCCTGACTACTACACTAGTTATTTCTGATGTTCTCCTGATGGGCCGCTTGAGAGCAGAACATGATCAAAGCTTATTTAATGGAGACTTAACTGGGAACAATATATAGCATACCCTTGGCCCCAAATTCTTTTTTGACTGTGAATTTATGGAAATATGGAAACATTTCCTCAGGAAATCATGGGGGATTTTAAAAGGCATTAAATCAAATGATGCCCTTTGTGTTCATGAATTTTACTCTTCTATGGCAGCACCATTCTGTCTATCAGATTGTGGAGTGCTTTACCTCTACAATGATAGACTTGGGTTCTTGTAAAATCTACATTTTGCCCAAGGCTTTTTATAAGCGTAGCAAAATCTGCCTTCTCAGAGATAATATTCTTTCCACGTCACCCATATCTGAGGGCCTCTGGTTTCCATGCTAGCTAGCATTTCTCTCATACTTCAGGCAATAAAACTCTCTGTGTTATTTGTCAGAAAGGCTCCATCACACATATTCAGGAATCATTTGCCTTAGTGACAAATGCAGTGAACACCGTGCTGTAAATAGAAATGGCTCCTATCCATTCTTTCTGTTCCATTTCAGATAATAATGACTTTCTGCCTACCTTTTAAATGAGTATTTCTTGACTTAAACATTTTTTTAAAAATCACTAAAAAATAAAGTGATTATTATTCCTCTAATTTTAATTTCCCATCATGCCTTGGTTTAATGACAGATTTCTCTTGCACTATATTTGCTCATTATCTTCCACTTTCTTCTGTCCTTCCGTATTTGCTGTTATTGGCCTTTGTCAGTTTCTGTTTTGCTGCTCTTACCTTCTCCCTTTTCTCAGACCTCTCCTGTTTTTTTGGCTGAACTACAAATAGCATATAGCATTCCACTGTTTTTAAATTCAGCTTTTGTCCACTGAAGCTCTCTCCCCTAGTTGTGAAAATATCACCTCTTCAAATTTATACTCCCACCAGTAATTTTATTCCCCATCCCTTAGATAACAATTTCTTATTATCTCCTTTCTTCATAGTCTTTTTCTTAGTAGTTGAGAAAATTAGAAAAAGTCAGCTAAACAATGATCATTTCTAGAGGTTCATTATCATTCCTTATAAGTATTAATTACAGGAGATGTGGATTCTGAGTAATATGATCCATTTCTAGTTGTAGGATCACCAAGTCTTACTCTAACTTCTCTGCCTTCAGCTTGTTCATCTGGAAAGGGAGTTTTATGACAATGATAATATGTGCCTCAGAGGACTGGTGCTAGGATTACATAAGATTAGCATATTAAAGCATCTTATAAACTATGAAAGTGATAATATGAAGTTAGTATCTAGTCATCCAGGTGTGTATTCACCCAGAGACTTACTGTGGATTAAAAATTAAATTAAAAACTCTGCCATAACAAGTAAATAAAGAAACTAAACAGCACACAATTAACAAACTTAGTCTCAATTGTGCTACATTCTTTCTGTCACCGAGAAACTAATTAGTATGACATAATCACATACTTCCTGCCCAGTAAACATACAAGTCCCAGAGGAACAAATGATTTGTATCATGAATCGCTGGCCACTGCTTACTGGTAATTATCATATAAATGAGGTTCTTCAAGTTGACCTCTGATTCCCCAGTCCTTTTCTGAGACAGCAGAGATACACCAGTTATGCAAAAACTTGATAAAATTTAAATTACTTTTCTATTTTCTAGCCTCGCCTTCAGGATATTCTTTAGAAAAAAAAAAAAAAATCACACCCTTAAATAAAGCCCATCAAAACAGATACTAAAATATTAATGTACAGTAGTATGTATAGAAATGGCTTCCACTATTAAAAAAAGAAAATTCAAGAAAATCTTTGGGACTCCCCCGGTGGTCTAGTGGTTAAGAATCTGTGCTTCCAGCACAAGGGACACAGGTTTGATCCCTGGTGGGGGAAGTAAGATCCTTCATGCTTTGTGGTATGGCTAATACAAGGGAAAAAAGAAAATTCAAGGAAATTTGTAGTAAAGCTGGGGAAGGGAATGGCAATCCACTCCAGTATTCTTGCCTGGAGAATTCCATGGACAGAGAAGCCTGGCGGGCTACAGTTCGTGGGGTCGAAGAGTCAGACATGACTGAGTGACTAACACACACACACACACACACACACACACACACACACACAAAGCTCCAAGAGCAAGCATTCATCCTGTGTTCAAGTGTTTCTGGAGGAGCCAACCAGACAAAGTGACAGGAAGACACCCAGCTCTAGCCCTGATTAGCCATAAGAATATTGTCAGTCACCTGACTTCTCTCACCCCTAGTGTCTTTCTTTGTAGAGTTAACCAATTGGATTGGGTGATTTTAGGGTTCTTTCCTGCCCTAACAGTCTTTGTCTTGAAGAACAAAATATACACGAAATGTACCTTAAATATCATCTAAAACAGTTGTTCTCAACAGGAGCTGCACACTGGATTCACCTTGGTAGATTTAAAAAAATACCAATGCTAGGGCTCCACCTCCAGAAAGCAGGAATTAATTGGTCTGGGTGCAGCCAGGCTGTTTAGGATTATAAAAGCTCTAATGTTTAGCCAAAAGAAGCACTACTTAATTACTGCAGCCTTTTTGGATGTGGGTAGGTTCTCTTCTTTTCTTTCCTCATTTGAAGAAGCTAAATTATCTCTCTGAGGCTGCCTTGTCATTAAAACATAGAGACCTGACCTATAGTGTATGACTGCAGAAACCCTGAGTGAGACGGCGGCAATGAAGGTTCCTGACAGGGCACTAGCTCACAGTACAGATGCAACAAAGGGTCATTTATTTCCTTCTACCTGTTTCCTGAGCCCCCAAGACCTCCAAGACGTGGCCTGCCCTCCACTACTTACCAAATACTGTTAGATCTTTAAAAGAACTCACATTTTCTGAACAGAATCTTCCAAACTATTCCATCAACTCAAACGAAAACATAGTGAAGGCAGAAACCTCATTACCATTATTTCCCCAGTACTTAGAACAAATCTTTATTCAATAGAGAGATGAACTGGTCAGCGTTTCTTTTTTCTTTTGACTGCTCTAGGTCTTCACTGTGCTGTGCAGGCTTTCTCTAGTTGCGGTACTGGGCTTAGTTGACCCTGGGGCATGTGGGATCTTAGTTTTTCAACTAGGGATCCAACTTACATTTCTTGTGTTTGGAAGGCAATTTCTTAATCACTGGACCACCAGGGAAGTCCCCTGGTCAGTGTTTTTATAGGCCTTTGGTCTCTGTCCCTCCTGACATCCCCACACACACACACACACACACACACACACACAAGCTTCATCTTTCTTTAACTCTGCTTTTCACTGATGTAAAGGATTTGAGCTTCAAGAACCATCTTTTTTTCTTTCTCCTCATTATGGTTTCTCTACTACTTGGAGGTACTACTGTATAGATTGTGTTCTATAGATAATGTCGTACAGAAAATCTCAATAAAATGTCGGTTGGATGCATGAATAAATGGACTCCTATATTTCCTCATACATGAGTTTGGAATATGCTTAGAGAAATATTAAGAAATGATAGAATTAGAGAAAACATACCTACAAAGCTGGCTTTTGGTTTGCAAAGCCACCTGAGGTATGCTTTTGTAGCCCCAGTGAGAGCCTCCGTCCAGCAACAGGAGGGCCTCCAAATCAACAAAAAGATGAAGGCGAGAATTTTTCATCACACTGAGCCTCCACCAGAAGAGTCTCTGCTCAAAGCGTTTGCCAGCCCAGGCCTTGATTTCAGAGACCATTATGTGAAAGACACGCAGGGCCAGAAATAGAAGAAATGAACAATATTCTATCAGCCAAAGTTCTTAGTCAATCAGAATAATTCCCATGTTTTCTCTTTCAAGAGGAGAATGTAGAATGGAGGATGGTTGAAGCCTGAAGTTATCAGCAACAAGAGAAAAGAAAAAGACAAATTTCTAGTGTTCCAGTCTTTCCACCCATCAGCTCCAATAATAACAGTGTCTACTTCATCATTTTGTTCATACAGTCAAATATTCACTGAGGATTTTGACCAAGCATCTTCAACTACCCGCCTGATTGCTGAACAAGTCAGGCTGTTTTTGGCATTTTGTTCCTGTGCTCATTGATGACTTGAGAAACAAGTGGGTTATGAAATACTTAACAGTGGGTAAGATCGGTGAACTGTCTGGCATGCTACTCTTATGTGCCTTTATACATCAATTCAGCACAAAATAATGTTCATCCTGACTAATCATATCCGAAAATTACAGAGTGAATAATCACTCGTCATTATGGAAACATCAAGGGGGCCCGTCTTCATGCTGTTCTACATGGGTCATTTTCTAAACACCCCTCATGTTCACAAGTCTAGAATGAATAGGAAGGAAATTCTCAGAACAAACCAGACCACTTTAAAGAAGCAAAGTTCTTTTTAAAAGATGGGGTAAATAGGTCATGTTCTTCCTAAAGAAACCAAACTGTTAGTCCTAGGCACCACTAGACATGGAGTGGGGTGGAGGGAAAAAAAAGCACAGCTCTTCCCCAGGGAAACAAAGGTGATTCATCCACCTTGAGCAGGGCCTCCTGCTCATTAAGCCCACCAGGGAGACGTTTAGTGAACTTGAGCAGCAATTTGCTAAATGAGTGGTAATTTCCTTAATGAATCTTTTCCCAAAACCTTTGTGAAGACAATTAGGTGTATTTTCAGAGGTGAAAACAGGCCTAAAGGGGCCAGAAATGACGTGCTCACAGTCACACCATGAACTTTAGAGATTCCAGTTGCTTCTTAAGCCATTGTTCTTGAGTCTCGACTCTAAAAAAGACATGATGAACTGGGGCATTTGCATCTGAACAACTGCCATAGGCTTGCTTCCAGAACCATCCATGTTATTAACAGGAACCTGCCTGATACAGTCACATTTTCTTTCTGTCCTTTATCTACTACTGTTGGTTATTCCCAGATGTTGACTAACAGATGTTGAATAATTTCTCAAAATAAGAGTCTAGATTAATCACATTCTACTCAAAAGGCAATGCACTGAATATGTAGATTTCAAAGGAATATCAGGTTTCATTTCCTTTGTCCCTTATACTTTTTTAATAACATGCAGGTTAAAAAGCAGTGAAAACAGTTTCCCTGGAAGTAGTTTTTGTTTCTCTACGGAGGAGGATCAGAATTTTTTTCTATCACCTCATCTTTTTTCATTATCTCTCATGATCCCTTTGAATATTGTGGCAATGCTGAGAACAGGAGTTAACTGATTCTCTTATAAGTATGGGAAACAGAATTGTGCAAAAGGAAGTGGACAGTCCTGAGAATTACAAAATCCCAGGTTCAAACCTCAGCTCTGCTACTAGTCTTGAATAGATATTTTCACAATATTGCACTGCAGTTTCTTCACTTGTTTATAAATGGGAAGAATGACATCTACTGCACAAGGTCGCTGTGCACACAGAAATGATGGCTACCGCACATACTGCTTGGCTCATCAGAGTTTGTCTAAGTCATGAACCCTCTCTTCCTCTCAAAATTCTAATCAATCCCAATCCTGGTATACTCCCAATCGGTTTTGATTTTGTGGAGCTGTTAGAATAGAAACCTTAGCCAACCATACTACAAAAGCACTGTGAACAAGATGCCAAACAAGGTAAGAATCAAAGGTGTCGGGGGACAGGGAGAGTAAGCTGGAATCATCCTCACCTGGTCATTTACATGGAACCTCAGGCAAATTCCTCTCTGTGTCAGTTTCTTCATCCATAAAAAGCAGTAAAAATAATACTTGCTCTTCAGACTTCACACATTTGTTGCGGAGAACAAAATGATGTGCTTAGTTAATGATGAAAGTATCAGGCATAATTCTCAAAGATAATAATAAGATCATGGGTGATTTCATTTCACTATATGCTTTCAACTATATGCATTCCAAACTTATTTCTCTGTTAAGAATGTTAAACTTCTGCTATTTTTTTGAACAAAGGCTATATGATCTTTAACTTTGATCTACAAGAAATAATTGTGTATGTAGTTCTGTATGCACATACACATATATAAAAATGGGATGATAAGAGATGTCTTTGAAGAAGAAAGCATTTAAAACTTATTTAGAATTTTTCTATGATTTTTAGGGTTGGAAACCACTGAAGAAGTAAAAATTTTTAAACTTTAAAGCTGGATAGAAGTTAATCACAGAATACTATCAACAACAACAGTTTATGTTTATTGGGCATGGAACTGTGTCTTCTTGAGTAAAGTTGCCTAATTTTAGAAGGAAAAAATGTACAGAGGAGACAAGTGCTAGCAGTAGGTAGAAGATCCTTTTTCTTGGCTAACTCAAATGCAAACTGTAAAGTTAATGAGGGAAATGAGTCACATCTTGGGGTGAGTAGCCTTCATGAAGAGCTGTCAGCAACCAATTAGTTGTCAGCCTCCATGCGCTCTCTATGGCACCAGGTGAGGAGAGGGCAAAAAGGAAATTACGTCTTCCTGTAGGGAAATCTCCCATCTAAGAAGTTTTATAATTATGGACAGACACATGAAATGGCTAAAGAACTCATGAGAGATGTTATCAGCAAGTACAAAAAATAAAATACATTCCCAAACGATTTGAGTATGCGACAGATGTTCCACTCAACTGTTCTTATCTGTAGACTAGAAGCAAGAGGTAATTCTGTCTTCAGAATAGCTTGATGGAGCAGCCACCCCATTGACACTGGGACCATTTGTCTTTGTTTCTTTATTCACCTCTGCCTTCCTTTGTATATGGCTTCATTATCACACAGATCTTATGATGGCTGGGCTTCCCAGGTGGCAGTAGTGGTAAAGAACCCACCTGCCAATGCAGGGGACATAGGAGACATGGGTTCGATCCCTTGGTTGGGAAGATCCCTCAGAGGAGGGCAGAGCAACCCACTCCAGTGTTCTTGCCTGGAGAATCCCATAGACAGAGAAGACTGGCGGATTACAATCCATAGGACTGCAAAGAGTCAGACACAACTGAAGCGACTTAGCATGCACATATGATGGCTATGGCTGCTCTCTACCTTCATAACTTTGGGAGAAACTGGGGGGAAAAGATTAGCTTTCTCTTTATCTCAGAAAAAAACAAAAAAACAAAAAACAGAATTGAGTCTTATTGGCTCTTATTAGCTCGACTGTTTTATGTGCCTGTCCCCAAACCAATTGTTGACTCGTGCAGCCAAAATGAGGTATTCTATTCCAAGAGTTCTGATGCTGGAGTCAGTGCCACATGAGTTAACAGTGGCACAGGTTCACTACCCAAGTTATTGCCAGACCAAGACTAGACCAACCCTCAGACAACCCAGAGACACATGGGTGAGAGTAAATGCATGATGTGTGAGGTGTTTTATTACACAGCCTTACTGGGACATTAGTTGACTATTCCATCCTGTTTAAACACACCTTCTTTCAAAACCCAAGTTAAACGCTACTTTCTTTGATTTCTTCGTTTTGCCTTCTTAACCACTATGCTCTTTTGTGTACATTTTGCATTTCAAGAGATCAATCCTGTTACTGAACTGAGCTCAAAACTTTACCCAGCATAGAAGGAAAGGAGAATACAAAGAGATAAAGCTGTACATCTCAAGGGTGTTTCAGTAACTCCATACAAATTCAGATAATTTCTAAAACAACACACAAATACATCTTAATATGCTCCCAATGCCATAGTAGGGACTAAAGAAAAAGAGTAACTATAGAAAGCAGCCTCCCTCCTCTGAACTCTCCTTTTGTTTTGTCTATACTTCTAACACACTCATTTCTTGCCCTATGCCCTGCATTTTATTTTGTATTTATGTTTTATTTCCTTCATTAGACTATTCACTACCTGAGGACAAGATACACACTTTTATTATAATGTTTTGAATTGAATATTCAATTAACTTCTCTTTCAGTTCAGTTCAGTTCAGTCGCTCAGTCGTGTCGACTCTTTGCGACCCCATGAATTGCAGCACGCCAGGCCTCCCTGTCCATCACCAACTCCCGGAGTTTACTCAAACTCATGTCCATCGAGTCAGTGATGCCATCCAGCCATCTCATCCTCTGTTGTCCCCTTCTCCTCCTGCCCACAATCCCTCCCAGCATCAGAGTCTTTTCCAATGAGTCAACTCTTCGCATGAGGTGGCCAAAGTATTGGAGTTTCAGCTTTAGCATCAGTCCTTCCAATGAACAACCAGGACTGATCTCCTTTAGAATGGACTGTTTGGATCTCCTTGCAGTCCAAGGGACTCTCAGGTTCATAAAAAAACACATTTGACCCTGGGCCATGTGAAACAGAGGAAACAGCATTCAATTCAAGTAGTTTTTGCAAAAATAAATATAAGAAAAAAACTCTGAAAGTAGGATGGCATCACAAATACAGTGAGTAACGAAAATGGAAAGCCCCTGCCCAAAAGTGGATTAATAAGCAGCCAGCATCTTATATCCCTCCATATCCAGAAGACCACCCCTCTCTCCTTCCACTATTATGAGACTAAGCAAGCCACCGCCATCTCTTCTTGGGCTAGTACATTAGTCCTCTGTCTAATGTCTCTACTTCTGTCCTGGGCCACCTGCTACCTCTTCTCCGTAGAGTAGTCAGAAGAATCTTTGCAAAATATAAACCAGGTGTTTTCTTGCATGTGCTTAAAATTCCTTACTGCACTGAGAATAAAATCCAAACTCTCTAATTGCATAATCTGGCCTCTGCCCACTTTTCTCAACTTGTCTTATACAATCTCATCTGCTCCACAGTCTGGTAACTGTGGCCTTCCTTCTGTGTTTACAATATGTCAAGTGTATTTGTACCAAGTGTGTTCGGATCTCACTCTGGTTGCTTCCCTACTCCCCCAGTGGGTGTGCAGTGCCTCCCAGGACTTTATAGGGTTGGCTTCTAGTCACTCAGGTCTCAGCTCCCCTGTCAATTCCTCAAAGAGCTCTTCTCTGAATACACTAGCTCATGTCCTCATTCTCTGAATAAGCAACTCTCTTGAAATTAGTGCGTGCATCTATTTGTTCAGTCTAATAGAACGTGACCCACTGCCCTTCAGCTTACATTCTCCTAAGGGGTAAGATTCTGTGGTGTTGAGATTGGGCTCTGAAGAGAGACTGGATTTGGTCTTGGGCAAGTTACTTATATTGGGGCTTCCCTGGTGGCTCAGGTGGTAAAGAGTCCGCCTGCCAATGTAGGAGACAAAAGAGATGCAGGTTTGATCCCTGGGTTGGGAAGATCCCCTGGAGAAGGGAATGGCTACCCACTTCAGTATTCTTGCCTGGAGAATCCCATGGACAGAGGAGCCTGGTGGGCTGCAATCCATAGGGTTGCAAAGTGTCAGATACAAAAGAGTGACTAACGCTTTCACTTTTTTTCAAGTTATTTTTATTAGGCATTTTTCTTGAACCTGAATTTTCTCATTTGTGAAATGGAAATAATACAGGAAATAACCTCATTTTGTTGTAAAAAAAGAAAAAGAAAGAAAGTCGCTCAGTCGTGTCGGACTCTTTGCGACCCCATGGACTGTAGCCTACCAGGCTCTTCCATCCATGGAATTTTCCAGGCAAGAATGCTGGAGTGGGGTGCCATTTCCTTCTCCAGGGGATCTTCCCGAAGCAGGGATTGAACCCCGGTCTCCCACATTGTAGACGCTTTACCATCTGAGCCACCAGGGAAGTCCACCATTTTGTTGTAAATGCATATGTAAAAAGCTATTATAACCATCCCAGGCACACGGTGAGCACCATAAATGCTCAACCTCACTATTGCTGTTGTATTATTATTCACAGTTGTATTCCAATGCCTAGGTCACTACTGGTCATGCAGTCAACACTCAACAAATATTTGTTGAGTGACTGACTGAATAAATAGATGAATGAATATGGAGTTGTCTATCAGACCCAATAATCTCATTTCAAGGTGAAAAATTCATCTAATTCTATTTCTCATGACCTAAATCAACTGCATTATCGACTTGGAGCCAAATGAGAAACCACTGTATGCATGCATCACAGAAAAACAAGTCTGATCACTTCCTAAAATGTATTTAGGAACCCAAAATATGCCTTAAACTGAAAACTCACAGGAATTCCAGAGAATGGAAGAAAATATTGAGAATGTTCAGGTCCCAGGATCTGACTGGGGATAGCAGGGTGAGGCTCACTCTAATCAGAATATGTTGTCAGAGTGGCCCAACATGGTTGGGAAGACCAAGCTGGCACTTCCCAGGACAGTTTGACTTGAGTGCCTCTCAGGGCATCTGTATCTTGGCCCTATACACTGGTTTATGTTCATAATGGAGGGCAGGGATGAATAATCCATCCAACCAAGTTCACACTTATTTTTCCTTGCTGTCCTCAAGAATAAGCTCCCTGCTCAGCACTGTTTCTATGTCCCCAAAGTCCCATTTATGACTTTGCTGCTGCTGCTAAGTCACTTCACTCGTGTCCGACTCTGTGTGACCCCAGAGATGGCAGCCCACCAGGCTCCCCCGTCCCTGGGATTCTCCAGGCAAGAACACTGGAGTGGGTTGCCATTTCCTTCTCCAATGCATGTAAATGAAAAGTGAAAGTGAAGTCGCTCATTCCCATTAATCCCAGACACAAAAACAATCCAACCAAAAATAGACACCAGCATGACTTGCATTCTTCCACAAGCAAGGTCCTGGAGACAAACCCCAGTCCAGCTCCCTTCAGGCCAGCTCCACCAGCAGCAGGAACAAACTGAGTTCAACACCTCAAAGTGCAAGTGGGGACAGATACGTGCCTATCACTGCAAAGACAGAAGCACACTGAAATATATCCTTGTGAATAATTTTTTACATTACCTCTCTTCAGTATTGGGCTTCCCTTGTAGCTCAGTTGGTAAAGAGTCTGCCTGCAATGCAGGAGACCAGGATTCAATCCCTGGGTCAGGAAGATCCCCTGGAGAAGGAGATGACAACCCACTCCAGTATTCTTGCCTGGAGAATCCCATGGACAGAGGAGCCTGGCAGACTACAGTCCATGGGGTCGCAAGAGGCGGGCACAACTTAGCAACTAAGCCACCACTCTTCAATTTTATGCCCTCTCAAATCTTTTACTGAAAAAAAAAAAAAATGGTCCTAGAAAATTGGGGAAATAGCACTTAATTCAAATATTTGTAAAAATAAAGAAAAAAACTGAAAGCAGGATCCTATTACAAAATAATATAAGCTGCTTTCCATTGTAAATCCCCCAGAGAGGGGGCAAAAATAAAGTTGAAATAACCTCAGGTTTGTGCCTATTTGAACATTCAGCTACCACAGAAACCTCATTAAGTTATATTTCAAAATCATTTCCAGTGTTTATTCGGAACTTTTTTTTTTAACAAAAACATTTCTGTTGCTTTCAAACAGAAACTGGATAACAATTCATTTCTACTGGAAACAGCACTGGGTGCAGCCTGGCCTCGCAATAACTCAGAGTTACAGTAATTTTAACAAAGGAGGAAGCCCTTGGCTAAGCCGGGTAGCTGCATTTCCAGCATGTAACAGTGATGGTGGGAGAGGATGGCGCAGTTAACCGACATCCCTGACTGATGATTACAAGCGCACTATCATCTCTGCAGTTTCATTACTTGGATTAAAAGGAAGAGGCTTCAACTGCAGGGGGACCTGATTAAACTGAGCCTGAAAAATCACAGAGCCTTGACGGTCTTTCCCACAGCTCGCTCTATGACCACAAACAAATCACTCACTTTCTCTGCCCCTACCCCAATTTCTCCTAACTGCAAAGAGGGCAAAATAACACAAATACACTTCATTGCCAACCATGATCTTAACTGCACTGACTTTTGAATGCTCCATACATAACAAAACTAACAGGCAAAAAGATGCAACATTTTAAAGACTCTTTTTGCTCATATTTAAGGAACTATAGAGGGCTTCCCAGGTGGCTCAGTGGTAATGAATCTACCTGCCAACGCAGGAGAAACAGGAGGCTCGTGGTTCAATCACCGGATTAGGAAGATCCCCTGGAGAAGGAAACTGGCAACCAGCTCCAGCCTTCTTGCCTCGAGAATCCCATGGACAGAGGAGCCTGGTGGGCTACAGTTCATGGGGTCCCAAAGAGTCTGACATGACTGAGCACACACGCACATGCAAGAAACTGTGCACAAATGATCATTGTTCTAATCTTAGCTCCACTACTAAACTAACTGTATCAATTCAGGTGAGTATCTTAACCCATCTGAGGCTTGCTTTGCTCCTTTCTGGAAAAAAAAAATTTAATTCCTACCCTTTTGTGCAGCTTTTGTGATAATCATATAAGATTATACATATAAAAGTACTTTTAAAAATATGAATTATTATGACAATGTACAAGCAGTAACAGGTCCAACTAAAATTCCAAAGTGCACTTTGATATCTCTCTTGATTGTGATGCTATAAAAACTCTGTTTCTCTTCTCTGAATCACAAAATACCAGTACATGAAAAATGATTCTGCCCTTTAGAAACTGCCACTTCAAACCGGTAACCAAGAATGTGTATTTTCTCTTGCTTCCCACAAAATGCATGACAAAAAATAGCTGCCTCTGGAGAATATGCAGTTATCAAAAATCAAAATGAAAACTCAAAGGAAAACAAAAGAAATAGCAACAGTTCCCAATGTAGGTAAGTAAGTTTTTGATAGCTCAGGACTAGGAACAACTGTCTGGAGGAGGAACATTCTAGCAGGCATTGTTCTCAGTAAACAAAAACGCAGATGCCACCCCCACATTCTGTGAAATATTTATGACTACCACACACCCTTTTGGGGGACCAAATTGATGACTCTTCCTCCCAACACAATCACCTGGGGTGTGCCAAGCCCAACCTCGATCCATCACACTGACATGATTTGTTTCACCTTATTCACACGCTGCCTTCCCTTCAATCCAACGTCCAAGATGGAGAGGGTGAAAAAGATGGAGTAGCCAAGGCATTTCTCATCAGGTTTTTTTTTTTTTTTTAATGCCAGAGTTATAGTATTTGGGGGTATTGCTCCTGGATACAGACGTGTTTAATCTCCTTCCAATTGGCCAAACAAATGAGGGGTTATATTAATCCTATTTAAGTCAAGGGCCACCTACTCCATATTTACAACTCCGGGCATAATGCTGTGTCACAAAGTAATGTTCCCCTCTGCATAAGATTTAAAAATCAGAACACACTCTGCTTAAAACTGGATTAATGGTGGAAATTCATATTGACAATGGGTAGGGGTGAATATTGCCAAAACACACTTGAGCACACAGTCAGATTGAAATTAACTCTTTAGGTTAGAGAGAACTGGGTATTTACTCAGAAACATACATAGAGCATCTATTGAGTGCTAGACAAGACATTATGCAACTATGTTTCCTTCCCTTCCACCAAGTGACTAACATGCACCAGGTCTTCCATGATTGAATCCCAAATTTCTCTCTCACCGCAAGCTCTTTGATTTTTCCTATTTCAACCATCTCAAAGTAGTCACTTTGCACGACTTACATCCTCCTGCTTTCACTCAGACTGTACCCTCCTCCCACAATCCCTCTCTTCCTTCCTGCCCAAGTCCTGCACATTTTAAAGGACCCTGTTCACATACCACCTCCTAGTTGAGCTCTTCCTAGATGTTTCATCCCTGACTGTAACCAATCTCCCCTCTTTTTCTTTCTATTTCACATAACTTGTACACTTCATAATAATTCTTACTTCAATCTGATTTTTTCTAGACTTAGTTCCAAGAACACTTATATACATCATCAAATGATCACGTCCCTCTGGAGAACAGGTGCCAGTCATGTCTTATTCAACTTTGTTCACCCTCTACACCTCGTAGGTAAAAGATGGTTACGATAAAAAAAAAAGAGAGAGAGAGAAGTTCACTGGTTCAATAGGATTAATTGTTTCCAAAGATATCACTCTTCTTTAGGCAGAATGCTATGGTATATTAATACCTTCCTGTCAATTCTTCCTCAGGCTGATTACATTGTTTGATTATATTTCTGGGAAAGCACTAAGAAGGACTGGCAGATACTATGTTGCCCACTCCCCATCATGCTAGGCACCATCGTGAAGAATTATCCTTGGGGGAGTCTGACCCTAGAGCCATCTGCCCTGTCACAGCCATCTCCAGCAAGGAGACCCCACACCTCCCCCTCACTTATCCCCATCTCAGATAACCTCAACTGTCAGAAATCTTCTAGCTCAAAGATCTTCACACGTAGATATTTTTTCACCTTGTCAGTACAAGTGTTTGTTCATCAAAAGCAGTGGATAAGTTGTAACGGTTTTTCGTGTTTTGAATTTTCTGTTCCTCAGGGCAAAAAAAAAGGAGGGGATGCACTCAGCCACCCAAATATGGACTCTGTACCAGTGTTTTCACTTTAGGATGTGTGGTTTATGTGCTGTGTGAAAAATCTGTGCAATAAATTGAGAAGGGGAAAAATGCTCACTAGTGACAAGAAAACTTAGATGCAAAGTGGACCCCCCAAAGCCAGTCATCTAGTGGTAGGCTTTATGGCTGAAGAATTTTATAAAAACAGGGAAATAATAAAGGAAAGGGGGAGACAGAAATTGAGAACTGTAACTGCAAAGGCGGAAAGATTGCAAAATACGTCCTTCTCAATATAACACTCCCAGCAGAGAGAGAATTAAACCTCAAATGTGAGAAAGCACTCTCAAACTATTTATTTTTATTCATCTAATAACCTACATTCTGTGATGTATTGGTGTCACAATGCAATTGAACATATACATGAGATTTTAAGAGGTAATAGAACTGCATACATTATAATCATAGACACAAGATCACCAGGCCAGAAAAGCTGGATTATGGTTCAAATGGTTTAAATTTTCAATATTTTTTATTTATAGGAGATTGTGTTGCCCACAAACTGACTCCAAGGCAATCACAGGAATATATACATATTCAGTCTAAAGAAGAGGAGAAGTTGAAGACATTATGCTATTTACTTACTGCACCAAAATAAACACAATTTAAAAAAATTATGAACAACTCCCAGCTAAATATCAAATGCTAGCGTCCATAATGTGCTATGCTTAGTCACTCAGTCATGTTTGACTCTTTGAGACCCCATGGACTGTAGCTCACCAGGCTCTTCTGTCCATGGGGACTCTCCAGACAAGAATACTGGAGTGGGTTGCCGTGCTCTGTTCCAGGGGATCTTCCCAACCCAGGGATCGAAACCAGATCTCCCGTATTGCAGGTGGGTTCTTTACCATCTGAGCCACCAGGGAAACCCAATGTCCATAATAGGCAATGTCAATTCTTACGTTAATCCATAGGATCTTCTTTAGCAAGTCCATAATAGGCAATATCAATTCTTACATTAGTCCATAAGAGTCTTCTTTACCAAGTTACTGATTATTAAAGCTAAGAATATGTTGAATTAGGATGTGATAGGTTTTTCTTCTTATCTTGTTCAGAAGAAAATAATAAAATTCTTCCATTTCCATAGTCTTGAATTTCTATTACGTTTTCAATGACCCTGGAGTCATTCTTCCTTGGCCAGAATTCTGGCTTATTGAGCCAATAAGGATTATGGCTCAATCCTTATTTTATATATAGGAAAACATACACAGAGAAATTATGTAACTTGCCCGAAGACACACAGCCTCTAGAGTATTTCTCTGTGTATGTTTTCCTATATATAAAATAAGGATTGAAATAACATATGGTTCTTCAGATTGTCATGAAAATCAACACAGTTAATACATACAAACAGATCATAATAGGATCAAAAACACAATACTGACTCCATGACGCTGGCAGATTTTGTGGGAGAAGTTGGGGATAGAGTCATGGAGTTCAGTGAATACTTTTCTGTTGTGACTTCGAATCCATTATATCTAAATTCTGAAGAAGGTACAGACACATTTTCTCACTGTTATTTCCCTTTCTAGATGGTAGGCAATGTAATATTTTAACCATAATTTATGCACCAAAATATTCACATGTCATTTTCAAGAAAAGGAAGTAACTGCATTATTATTCTCAAACTGTAACAAAATCAAGTCACACCTCCAACAACTTCTGTGTTATTGAGACGCTTATAACTCCCTATAACATAGAGATAATAAAAGATTCAGAATGGGTTCCTAACCTTTGAGGTTGACATTGGAAAACAACAATGCCCTTTCCTCAACAGGTCCCTGGACGGCTCTGCATGGCTGGCCCATGGGCCTGCAGAGCTGCTCCCAATTCTCGTCCTCACTATCTGCTATCATTATATGATATTGTTTTCAGATTTTCTTAATGAAGGAAATTTTTATTATATGAAATCTATATCCTATGATAAATGGTAGAATAAGATACTTGCCATGAAGACAAAAAAGGAAGCATTTACATATATTTACTTTATAATATCTTAAAATTTAGCATTATTCATCTATCATGTAAAAACACAAACAAAGCCCAATATCTTTCTAGTGATTATACTAACCGAGGTGTAAATTTCCATGAGGTTAACAAGACAAGGATATTGAATATAAAACGGCCACAGAAGACTGATATACTTTCCTTAAGGTTTTCTCTGTCAAATTGCTTGCAAATTACAAAAGTAATTTTGAAATTAAGATTCAAGTTGGAAATGGAAAAGCAAATAAAGTAAAAGTTAATAATTAAGCTCCAGCCATCATCGTTTTTATCTCTTCCAATGATATTACCAAGTTAAACAGCTGTTAATAGTATGTGGGCTTCTCTGGTGGCTCAGCGGTGAAGAATCCACCGGCCAATGCAGGTGTGGGTTCGATCCCTGGGTTGGGAAGATCCCCTGAAGCAGGAAATGGCAATCCGCTCGTATTCTTGCCTGGGAAATCCCATGGATAGAGGAGCCTGGCGGGCTAAGTCCATGGGGTCTAAAACAGAGTCAGACTTAGAGACCAAACAACAACAGAAGAAATTTGCTAGTTGCTTTACAAAAATGAGCTCACAATACACACACTATTATGAAACTGATTTTTCTCACCTAGTAAGACATCATGGATACCCTCCAAGTTTAGACATAGATCTAAAATGTTATACTTTAAGAAGTTATTATACTCTATATTATAGATGTCCCACAAATTATTCCCCCATTTGTTAATATTCAGGCTTTTTTCCCCATAATTGTTTAAGCTGAACAAAAAGGCTGGATCTTTGTATACTGATATTTTCAAATGAGGGAATGCTGAGTGAAGTAGAAGTGGTACTTTCATTTTTAGTAGATTTTGCCATATTACTCCCATCAGCAATGTATGAGTGTACTTGCTTCCTACCATCTTTACCAGAACTTAGTGTTATTATTTCCTCTGATTTTTGCTACCCAGATGGATGAAAAAGATGTTTTGTTGTTTTTTTAATTATTTCCCAATGTGAAGTTTTACTGTTGAGGCACTCTTATCATTGAATAATATTTTATCATATTTCTCTAACTTAGAATTTCTCGACTACTATTATTTTGGGCCAGATTTTTTGTTGTTGTTAAAGGCTGTCTTGTCAACATCGAAAGATATTGGGTATCAGCCCTGGCCTCTACCTACTAGATGTCAGTAACACCACGACCCCTGTTAATGACACCAAAATATCTCCAGACATTTGCCAGAAACACCCCCAGTTGATAACCTCTGCTCTAAGTGCTTAAAGTAGAAAGATTGCAATTTTTTAAATCTACTAATCAAATTTAATAACAACAAGATTATAGAAATCACCTCCAAGATATTTTTTCAGGGTAGATAAATTTCAAAACCTGCTCAAGAATCTAAAAATATAAGTGAATATATGGCAAAGACATGACATGATGACCACATCCTTACACACACGATTAATTTAACCCCAGCAAGACTGAGAGCAGAGCCTTCTGACAGACCAAAGAGAAGTTATTCAAAACCTGGGCATAATACCTACTTTAATTTCAAAGCCAATAGGCAGCTTTTTTTTCATTTCATTCCAACTCCCTGTTTATAACTTGTGAACAGGTAAAGATAAAAAGAGTTGTTAAATATTTAAATATCTATTCACTGCCAAAATCTCAAGTGAGGCTGTTTCTTTTGATTATTTCTTTTGATTATTACAGTATTTTGATTCACTTTGATTTCCTAATCCAAAATAGACAAATGATTTTCCTAGAACTTCCTATAATTGGGGGAAAGACTTTCTTTTTTGTTAGGAAGTCAGGTTCTAGTTTTGCCATTTTAATTCTTTTAGACCAAAGATACACATACTACTTTCCTTAAGAAAAAACAAAAATGGGATATTCTAATTGTTTTAATTACAGAGCAGATTTCCCCACCCTCAGCAGAGAAACATACCAAGAACAGAAAAAGCATAAGAAAACTTTACTTGAAATTCAGTACTAAAAGTAAGACCTAATATCACAATTTGTTATCTTTACCTATTCTTACAAATCGGTTGAAAGCTGCCTTATTTATAAAAGTGAAAAAATGTGGCACAAAAAGACACACAGCAAGTTCTCTGCAAAGAGACTGACCTTTAGCAATTTATTCCAGGAGTAATTTTCCAGTTTTAATTAGAAGTCAATATTCCTTTCTGATGAATTCATAAATGATAATAAAAAGGCACCAGCCAGTCCCACCAGGCTTCAAGGCTCCAATTCTCTATGACAGCAAAGGGGATGGTTTTAAAAAGGCAAAATGCCAGTCATGAGATCTATGTGACTATTGACAAAATCCTGACAACAGCACTACAGTGAAGCAATCAACAAAGCAAAGAGCTGACCAAAACAGAAACGTGGAAACCTGCCCTTCTTTGCAAGCCATGGGCTTTTGTGATAAAATCGCATGGCCTGACAAAATCTCCCTGCCCTGTCACATCACTGGCTTCCCGTACATGCCATGCTTATTGAAATCCATTTTTGAATTCTAGATTTGGGGAGCTTAAAACTATTCATAAAGTTCATGTTGAAAGAGAAAATTAAACTTTGTTACTTACGAGTATGCCCACCTTCTAGTCTCATTCTCCAAAGAGAATTTTTTTCCAACTCCTAAAATATGTTAACTGAACAGTTTACGTCCTATGAGTTGATGAGTCAATTAATAGCTTATATTATCATCACATTGCTGCTCATTACCAGCTCTTTCAGGAAGCTGTGTTTAATTATTAGAGTCCAGAAATGAATGGAGAAACAACACTCCCAACGAATGCCACTTGGTTTCCTATTATAAGCACTTAAAAAAAAATCCTTATAAATCGCTAGATTAAATAACAAGCAATTGGTGGTGTTCTTCTAATTACAGCACCTCTGGCAAAAACTCTAATACACAGAAGTGAGTTGAATTATGGTTAATTTATTAATGGATTTGGAACAGCATATAATGAGGTTGTCGATATTGAATCCAATGAAATGTATTTAAATAATCGGATTTCAGAGAGTTTTAAAAATTAAGCTAACTTTTAGCTAAGAGAACTCAAAATCAAAAATGTGGAGAAAGGAAGTAATCAGGCCAGTCATGGCTGGCTAGCCCATAGAGGCACTTGAGACAATCACACAGCTTTGGGAAATCGTCTACCCTACCAGCTACCTCCTGTCGGCTACATTAGGACTTCTTACCTCTGCCCAGCACAATGGGCGAGCTGATGCAATCACTCTAAAGTGGTGGACCAGAACGAGGAGGTCAGGCAGGCTCCTGGAGATTTAGACATTTTCTTAAGTCGTGGGGAGGCGGTGAGGGCTGACTTTTGTAGCCAATACTGTTTTCTTCCATTTTTAATATCTATAATCCAGCAGTAAGGAAAATAGAATGTGCCTGTTCTTGTGATGAAACCAAGTATTAAATAGGTTAATGTTATTTGTTTCTAAGAAAAGTTATCACTATAGGCATATCCTCTGTGGTCTATTTCTGAACGTTTAAATGGCTTATTGATGTATTTTATTCATTAAAAGAAATAGTGATCTGTCAAAAAATTATATGTAACTTGCCCATCAAGTAAAGTCATGGAGAGAGAGGAACATTTACACTATTATTTTTAGTCAGTTCCAGATTTAAATAATTAATTAGGGCTTGAAGCCTGAATTTAATCTCACACAAGTCATTCTGTGTCTCACTCCCCTATATGTTGTCCTTTGTAGGATTTATACAATTGGAAGAAATTAATTGTGTGATTATTTTTTAATGATTGTATACCTCCAAGAACACATAAATTCCTGAAGTCACAGATTTAGGGAATTAGTCACAAGTCTTAGTTTTAGCTTTACTGACAAGGCCAAGAACAGTGCCTGCACACAGCAGAAACTTGGAAAGTTACTATTCTCCATTCAAGAGACAAAGATTGGCAGAATGTATGAAAACAATGCAACTATATGCTGGCTACAGGAAACCCACTTAAGATCCAAAGATACGAACAGATTGAACATGGGAAAAGAGATTTCATGCAAATAGTAACCAAAAGAGAACAGGTGTAGCTATTCTAATATGGGAGAAACAGACTTTAAAACAACAACTACAAAAGGCTACAAGAGACAAGACAGTATATATAATAAAAGGCTCAATACAGTAAGAAGATAGAATAATTAGAAACTTGGACAGTAAAGAATCCATTTTCAATGTGGAAGACCTGGGTTCAATTCCTGGGTCAGAAAGAGCCCCTGGAAAAGAGAATGGCAACCTTCCTTGCCATTCTGGAAGCAAGGCACTCCAGTATTCTTGCCTGGAGAATTTCACAGAGGAGCCCAGTGGGCTACAGTCCATCAGGTCACAAAGAGTCAGACACAACTGAGTGACTAGCACTTTTACTTTCACGCACTTAATGACAGGTCATCAAAATACATAAAGCAAAAACCAACAGAATTGAAGGTGAAAATAGACAGTTCTATACTAATAGTTGGAGACTTCAGTACACCACTCACAATGATGAATAGAACCACCAGACAGAAAAGAAGTAAGGAAAGAGAGAGATTACCCAATACAATAAACCAACTAGATCAAACAGACATACACAGACCTACTCAACAAAAGCAGAATACACATGCTTTTCAAATGGACATGAGTCATTCTCCAAGATAGATCAAATGTCAGCCCATAAGTAAAATCTCAATAGACAATAAAAAGTTTCTGGACCCAGTTTCCAATGTGTGGGGGTGGTCTCCCACACAATCAATTATTGGACACCAGTTCAATTCAATTCCGAAGCTCCTTACCTGAAGACAATATCAGATCCCACAAGTTAAGGGCTCAGTCCTATAAGACAGTCCCTCACCCCGTTTTATTTTTCTTAATTGGAGTGTAGTTGCTTTACACTGCTGTGTCACTTTCTACTGTATAGTTAAGTGAATCAACCACACACACACACACACATACACATCCTCTTCCTTGGATTTCTTTCACATTTAGGTTCCTGGTGCTATAGCAGTGGTTCTCATTAGTTATCTATTTTATACACAGTACTATATATATGTCGATCCCAATCTCCCAATCTATTCCATCCCCTCTTCCTTCCTTGGTATCCATAAGCTTGTTCTCTGTATCTATGTCTCTATTTCTGCTTTGCAAATAAGTTCACCTGTACCATTTTTCTAGATTCCATATATATGCACCCTACTCCACTTTATATGCCAACTGAAAGTACAGATCGCCACCTGTGCTTTTGACCACCCAGCTGTGGATCTGAGGTTCCAATGACCGTCTTGTTGGGTTTGATTAATTTGTTAGAGTGGCTCACAGAATGCACATTTTACTAACTAGATTATAACTTTATTAGGATAGAGTATAACTCAGAACTATAGCCAGACAAGATACACAGGGCAAGGTAAGGGGAAAGGCATGGAACTTCCTGCAAGAGTGCCACTCTCCCTAAAATTTCTACATTGAGATAGGCAAAGATCTATTTGAAACCAGAAAGCACTAACTATAATTTTTTGAAGAAAGATATAATGGACATCATGAAAACTAAAACCTTCTATTCATCAAAGGATACATTATGAAAATCTATAACCAAATTACAGGTGAGCATTACCCTGACACCAAAACTAGACAAAGACTTTTCAAAAAGACTAAAATTCTTCTCTTATGATCAAAAAAAGCAAAAACAGTTATCAAATATTAGCAAAAATAAATAATCCAATTAAAGTAGGCAAAAATCTTAAGCAGGAACATTTTAAAAGAAAATATATGAATGGGTAATGAACACATGAAAAAGCACTGAACATTATTAGCCATCAGGAAAACACAAACTAAAATCATTATGAAATCTCTCTTGAATGTCTGGTAAGTACTCAAGCTTAACATATCTACAAAGTACCAATTTCTGTTCTTCCCTCCTTTAAACTCTCTCTCCTCTGTGTGTGCCTGTGTGTTAGTTGCTCAGTCATGTCCAACTCTTTGCAACCCCAGGGACTGTAGCCTGTCAGGCTTCTCATCCATGGAATTCTCCAGGCAAGAATACTGGCGTGGGTTGCCATGCCCTCCTCCAGGGGATCTTCTCAACCCAGGGATCGAACCTGGCTCTCCTGCATTGCAGGCAGATTCTTTACCATCTCAGCCACCAGGGAAGCCCTCTCTAGCCTCTCAGTTCAGTTCAATTCAGTTCAGTCACTCAGTCGTGTCCGATTCTTTGTGACCCCATGAACTGCAACACGCCAGGCCCCCTGTCCATCACCAACTCCTGGAGTCCACCCAAAACCACATCCATTGAGTCGGTGATGCCATCCAACCATCTCATCCTCTGTCATCCCCTTCTCCTCCTGCCTTCAATCTTTCCCAGCATCCGGGTCTTTTCAAATGAGTCAACTCTTCACATGAGGTGGCCAAAGTACTGGAGTTTCAGCTTCAACATCAGTCCTTCCAATGAACACCCAGGACTGATCTTTCGGATGGACTGGTTGGATCTCCTTGCAGTCCAAGGGTCTCTCAAGAGACTTCTCCAACACCACAGTTCAAAAGCATCAATTCTTTGGCACTTAGCTTTCTTTATAGTCCAACTCTCCCATCCATACATGACTACTGGAAAAACCATAGCCTTGACTAGACAGACCTTTGTTGACAAAGTAATGTCTCTGTTTTTCAATATGCTATCTAGGTTGGTCATAATTTTCCTTCCAAGGAGTAAGCGTCTTTTAATTTCATGGCTGCACTCACCATCTGCAGTGATTTTGGAGCCCAGAAAAATAAAGTCTGACACTGTTTCCACTGTTTCCCCATCTATTTCCCAGGAAGTAATGGGACCAGATGCCATGATGTTAGTTTTCTGAATGTTGAGCTTTAAGCCAACTTTTTCACTCTCCTCTAGCCTCTAGATCCCCTGAATCCAGTATGGGCTCCAGCTCTTGGTTTCACAAGCGACTGGTTACTCAGGTCATAATGTTTAGGAGTCGTCCTTGATTCCTCTGTCCTTCCGCAGTTTCCCCACTCTCAGCCAGTCTATTTGCAAGCCCTGCCAGTTTTCACTCCAAGATACATCCCAAGTGCAGCATGGGTGCTATAGCAGTGAGCACAGCTGCCTTCCAAAATAGACTCTAATTCTTCCCAAACTTTCCTGCTCCATGTCTTGGTCCAAGCCACCATCTTATTTTGCCAGAATTACTGCTGTGTGCTTAGTCACTCAGTCATGTCCGACTCTTTGTAATCCCGTGGACTGTAGCCCACCAGGCTCCTCTGTCCATGGGGATTCTCCAGGCAAGAATACTGGAGTGGGTTACCATGCCCTCCTCCAGGGGATCTTCCTGACCCAGGAATTGAACCAGGATCTCCCGCATCACAGGCAGATTCTTTACTAGCTAAGCAATCAGGGAAGCCAGAATTACTGCTACCACCTCCTAACTGAACACCTTGCTGTATAGTTGTCCTGAGTGCATTCAATAGGGTGAGTCAAACTGTCTCACCATTCTTAAAATTCCTCAGTAGTTTCCTTTGGCACCTAGAATAAAATCCAACTTCCTTGGCAATGTCTAAAGAGCACCACCACACGTCCCCTGCCTGCTCTGTCAAGGTTACAATCCATCTCTGTCCTCCCGGTCACCCAGCTGTGAGCTCTAGCCGCTCTCTTTTCTGCTCCTTGTGACTGCCATGCCTAACTTTCCCGCTCTGGGCCTTCACTCTTGAGATTCCTCTCTTTGCAGCACTCAACCACCATACTCCTCCACTTATCCCTCATGTTTCAACTCCAATATCACGTCCCACTTATCTCAGACATTCTTGACTACTCAATCCTCTCTCCTGTCTCCTCCACTGGAATGTAAATTCCATGAGGCAGGGGCCTCAACTGTCTTTTTCACTGTGATAAAGTCCAGGACAGAGCACTAGGTTAGGTACATGGTAGGCCCTCCATAAATGCCTGCTGAGTAAATAAATACATGGGTAATTTAAAATTAACAAGCAGTAGTGCCCGGTTTCCTGAACATTTAGAATTTGTTTGGCTACATTTTCTAGTTTGTATTTTTCCAGTTGCATCAGTCCTGACTTACTTCAAAGTTTTAACCTAAGTGCATTTATGCTACAGCAGTACTCTCACTGATGTTTTCAACACCTCTTAATTTAGGATCATCTGTAGATTTCATTAATTTATTGTTTACTGACTATTGAAGATCATTAATGAGATGTTAAATAAGAAGAAAGCAACATCATTTCCTATGTGTTGCGGCAGAATTACTAATCACTTAACAAATGCTGAAAAAAGGCATTTAAAAAAAGTTTTCCTGCATTTATAGACTCTACTGAAAATATTAAGCAAAACATATTTTATTCAAGTCATTCAGTTATTCCTTCCTTCATTCATACAAATATTCATTCAAAATCTTCATTTAAGCAGTAAGGTCATGGAGAAAGGGAGAAGAAAACAAATTAATGAGTTTACAAGGACCTAGCTATCCAGTCTGTTCATTAGACTGACTCATTAGAAAAGACCCTGATGCTGGGAAAGGTTGAAGGCAAGAGGAGAAGGGGACAACAGAGAATGAGATGGTTGGATGGTATCACCGACTCAATGGACATGAGTTTGAGCAAGCTCTGGGAGTTGGTGATGGATAGGGAAGCCTGGCATGCTGTAATCTGTGGGGTTGCAGAGTCAGACACGACCGAGTGGCTGAACTGAACTGATCCAGTCTGTTGGTTCTGGCATGGAGATACAGTCAGTCCTCATTACTTACCAGTTCCGTATCTGCAAATTCCTCTATTCTCTAAAACATATTTGTAACCCCAAAATCAATACTCTTGGTGCTTTCACGGTCTTTCACAGACATGTACAGGGCAGTGAAAATGTTGAGTTTCCTGGTGTGTGTGTTCTCAGCAACAGTCTGAAACAGGGTTCTCAGACTTCTTGCTTCCACTCTACACTGCCAACAACTGTTCTTTTTATGATCAATTTAGTGCCACATTTTTCACATTTGTGTTCTTTCATTGGTGATTCTGATGTTTCAAATGTCCCCTAAGTGTAGTGCTATAGTGCTATCTAGTGATCCTAGGAGCAGAAGGCTGTGATGAGCCTTATGGAGAAAATAAGTGTGTCAGACAAGCTTCATTTAGGCCTGAGTTATAGGGTTGTTGGCTGTGAGTTCAATGCTAATAAACCAACAATATATAAACAATATATTTTATAAGGTGTCTTTAGACAGAAACACTTATAAACAAGGTTGGTATCAACTGGTTAGTGAAAGCGTTGTGACCACATGCTCTCAGGAACCTACCACTGTACCTCCCCCAGGAGCAATGGTTCAGTATTTGCTAACTCAGTGTTTGAGGCACCTTTATAGAAAATAACCACAGTGAATAGTAAGAACTGACTCTATGCATAAAACTGCCAATAAGTATTATTCAAGCATAGCTTCATAAAGGAAGAATGGTAAGTAAACATTTTAAAAGTTAAACGTTAAGTTCATATGGCTGCCAGAAAGGAAAAATGGGGGAAAGAGACAGTTAGGGAGTTTGGGATCAACGGGTACACACTGCTATATTTTAAATGGATAATCAACAAAGACCTATTGTATAGTACAGAAAATTCTGCATAATGTTATGTAGCAGCCTGGATGGGAGGGGAGTTTGGAGGAGAATGGATACACGTATAGGTATGGTTGAGTCCCTTTATTGTCCACCTGAAACTGTCACAACGTTGTTAAATCGGCTATACTCCAGTACAAAATTAAAAAGTTAAAAAAATTAGAAGTTCAAAATGGGAGTGGAGAGGTAGACAATGAGGTGTGCAATGAAGACGGAAGGGCATTCCAGGCAAAACGAACAGGTACAGACAAAGAGCAGGGGTCAACAATCTACAGCCTCAAGGTCAAATCCAACCCCCATATACTTTTGTAAATAGCTTTTTTAATACTTTAGCTTTATTTTCTTTAAGATTTATTTACTTACTTTTGACTGTGCTGGGTCTTCATTGCTGCGGGGGCTACTCTTTGTTATGGCGCACAGTCTTCTTTTAGTGGCACATGGGCTCTAGGCGCACTGGCTTCAGTAGCTGCGGAGCCCTGGTTTAGAAGCTCTGCAGCACATGGAATCTTCCTGGATCAGGGATTGAACTCATGACCTGTGCATTGGCAGTCAGATTCTTAACCACTAGACCACCAGGAAAACCCCTAAATAAAGTTTTATTGGAACACAGCCGTGTCCATTTGTTTATTTACTGATTATGTCTGTTTCTAGCTCCTGGCTTAGAGGGATGAGAGGCACAGAGCATTTAGAAAAAGAAAGTAATTTGTAGCAAATTGTTCATGTGGGAGAGAGACAGTGAATGAAGACAAACAGTTGGCAGGAGTCTGATGATAAGTAGCCTTAGGGCAGGCAAAAGGCCTACACAGGGACATGTATGTTATATGCACTGCAGACTGGAGAGGGGAGAGACTAGAGGCTGTGAGACCAGCTAAAGGGGCTGTAGAAATAGTCCAGCTGAAAAAAGATGGGCACTAAAGGGAAAGGGGAGCAATCTGAAACCCTTTTAAGGAGACAGAAGTCATTATAGCTTTGTGAACAATTTGACTTGGAAGAGTTTGAAAAAGAGGGAGGAACAGAATGATTCCTGGGTCTGAATGTGATGAAGCAGTGAATGATGGTGCCATCTTCCAAGATGTCCAAGATTCAAGAAGAGCAGCTTTGAGGGAGAGGAAGAACAGGATTTTGGTCTTGGACATTCTGAACTTGAGATACACTGAGAGATCCAAATGTAGATCTAATTTAATCTTTCCATTTTAAAAGATGTAGTGAGGTTCAGGCTATTTAAATATCTTGCCAAGTGAGCAACTGGCTACACAGACCTATAGAAATGGGGAGAGACATTTGCACCGAATAAACAGCTTTGGAAGTCATCAAATAATAATGAAAACTCTGTTTGTAGTTAGCTTGCTTAAGAAAAGCACAAATGATGAGAGACACAGGGCAAGAGGAGGGATGAAAGAACTGAGCCAATAGAGGACACAAGCCAGGCATGGGTGGGGTAGGATCTTGCCAAGAGTCTGCAACAGTGGTTAAACAGAAAGAAGAGCTGATATCTAGAGCATCACCTGGATTTGAATTCTTATCTGGTATGAGTGAGTCAAACTCTACACATTTATGTCTTCTGAATCCTCTTTAATCTTAACTAAAGTCAGCTAAACCTACTCCACAACTTCACACCAGAAATAAGATAGCTCTGCAAGCTCACACTCCTTGAGCCCAAATTCAAGGCCCACCAAAACTACTTGGAGTGTTAGTGCACTGTCGGATAGGGCAGAGAGGAGGTACCAAAACACAGCTTGTGTTACTACTGCTCTGTGCCGTGACCAAGTAGGAATTAACATCTCTGTTTCAAAGATACAGGGTAACTGAAATATTTTATTGAACCCTTGTTGTGTATCAGGCACAGCACTGGGTACAATCAGAGAACATTTAAGCTGAGGGGTTCTTGGGGTACATCTGCTTTAGGGCTTAAATACTGTGCTCCTCAGAGTGCTGGGCAATCTTTCCTGGGTGCCAGACCCCATCCTTTGTGGCAGAGCACAGCGATCTGCTTACCAAACCCATTTCTCTTGTTTGTTCTGAGTACAGAGGAAGATCACATTTCCCAGCCCCCCTTGAAGTTAGGTGTAACAGAACTGACGCTCCACCTTTCAGGCTTGGACAGCAAACAATCTCCCATGGGTAATCCTCTCTCTCTCTTCCTGTTTTCTAGTTGGGTCAAAACCTAGGGCTGCCTTGGCATCCCCATGTTGAAGGTGTCAGAGACTCTATCTGCTGAGTAATCATCCAGAGAGAGATATAATCCCTCAAACTCTACTCTCAGATATAAACTGACTTTATGTGAGTAGAAAATAAACTATTTTGTTGCATTACTAAGATTCAGGGTCATTTGTTTCATTACTAGTGTTAATATCTTAAGTAACCACTTTTTCAATCTAAATAACACTGCATGTTCCATTTTTACACAAAGGGTTTTACATATGCATGTGTTTAAAGACAGAAAAGATTCCACTATTAATAATGATAGAAAACCATGGATATAACTTAACCTTTCCATTTTAAAAGATGTAGTAAGGTTCAGGCTGTTTAAATATCTTGCCAAGGCAGCCCACTAAATCCCTAAATATTGGCTTAGGGAGAAGTTGCCCCATGAAATCAATGGTGCATATGGTGTCATTTGATCTAAACACTAAGAGACACTAAACTGAAGTGAAATATAATGATTGCTTAATTGATCTACCTAACCCTGCTAGAAGCAGAAGGAAAAAAACCCAAGAAAACAAAAACTGGCCTGATAAGTGAATATTTCAGCTTTCTTCTCTTGACTTAACATCTTTTAGGTATCTAGGTTCTTCTAGCTTCTTTTCTGAGCTTCATCATAGACTTTGCAAAATGAATTTTTTATTTTTGTCTTTGAAGATTTATTTCAAAAAAATTAAGCAGTCACTGGAAAGCGGTTGAACTCAATATTCAAGAGACATCCTATCAAATGCCAACTAAATATGCTCTAAGCATCAGTCTGTGTCCTTAGGAGGTAAAGATGAATGATCTGACCCTCAAAGAGTTCCCGGCCTGGTAGGTGAAACAGACACATAACCAAAACACTGCAAAATAGTGAGGAGTTAACAGATATGTGAAAACTACAGGAATACCAAAGGTAGAGGCATGGCTATTTGATATTCCATAGGTTTCATATAATTTAATATCCTAGAGGATCTTATTTATTGCAAAGATTATTTATCAACAGCTAGGAATAAGACCCAAGAGAATAGTAATGAGACTATTATTTACCACCACCAGTCAGCACCTTCATATTGATTGTGACCACTATTACTGATGAATTTTTACTTTTTAATCATAAAAAAGTAAAGACTGCATAAAGTGCTTCACCATGAAATACAAGAGAAGACCGAAACTTTGGGGTTAAAATACTTGGGGTTTCTGCTAGTTTCTATTGCACCAGAGAGATGTGATGAATTTCTGTGCTTTGTCTATCATTGGGATGGAAAAGAATAATAGAATTTGAGAGACAGAAAGGACCTTAGAGAGCATCAAATCCAACAAGATGAATAAACTTTTCTTTTCCATTGCCAATAAACTGGCAAAATCTGATGAATACAACTCTTTTGAGTTATAGGTGGTCTGATGAATTGAGACGGCCATGGTTCAGCTGAAGACACTAGAATTTCTCCACGCCACAAAAAATAAACTTTTTTTTTATAAACAGTCAATTTAAGGTAGGTAGTTTTCATCACTTCTATAAATATACTGTCAACGTGGGAACAAAAACAATGCCTCCAGAAAGAGAAATGGATGAACTTTTACTTAGTTTCCCTTTGAGATTTTATCAGAAAATCTTTCAATTCCTTATACTTTTTTAAAAAAAGCGACTGTTTTTGAAAATGACTGTAGCCTATTTTCAAGAAGGTACTGTGAAACACACTTAAGACACAGGATTTATCAGTGGTTGATAATCTTTGTCTAATAAATCAGATACCAATCAGATTTTTTAAAAAATTTTTCTACCTTCAACAACAACTTTGAGGCCATGTCAAAAGAAAAGGTTGTGGTTCCAGATGTCCTTGCCTCAGCATGCACCATCAGTCCCCAAGGTTCTGCTTCTCCTTTGCATGGGAAGTTATCCTGGTCTCTATCATTCTTTTAATCTAAGACATTTTTTAAAAATACATTTCACTCTCAAGGAAAGGAATTTTCTACAGGCTAAGTGGGGTTCATTGGTGGTGGTTTGGTCGCCAAGTCTCATTCAACTCTTGCGACCCCATGGACTGTAGCCCGCCAGGCTCCTCTGCCCATGGGATTCTGCAGGCAAGAATACTGGAGTGAGTTGCCATTCTCTTCTCCAGGGGATCTTCCCGACCCAGGAAATGAACCTAGGTCTCCTGCATTGCAGGAGGATTCTTTACCAACTGAGCTATGAGGGAAGCCCCAGATATTCTCAAACCTGGCTCCACATTGTAACTATCAGAAGGAGATTTTTAAAAATACAGCTTACCAAATTCTACCCCCACCCCAAACTACTGATCAAATAGGTCATGGGTGGGACCTGGGAACATGGAGTATTTTTTAATCTTTAAGCTCTTCAGGTGTATCTAATGGGTTTGGTATCCAATAATGCAAATTATCAAATCTTTTAACAGCAAAAATTTTATCTGCTTCCTTATCTATGGGATGCAAAGTTCAAGATGATATAATTTACAGAAGAAAAACCCTTTTGCTTTATCAAAAACAACTAACAGGACTCAGACTACAATTGTCTCCTAAGAAATAATATATCCAGGATAAATAATGCAAAAGCAAATGTTTTTTTTACCTCAAAACTAATCTCTGACATACTGTTGTAATTTAGTAGTTAACTGTACTTGACAAAACTAGGAAGTGAACGAATTCATTTAGATTACATCTGGTTGCATCAGCAGTCTTTGTTGTTGCTGTTGTTCTTTTTTTAATGATGACCATTAGCCTCCCATAGCAGGCATGATGGTGGCTTTCTAACCTTCTAAGTGGAGGCTACTGCTTATTTTAGTTTTGGTACATTGTACTATCTTTCCGGCCACAGACACAATTACAAATCACCCTAAAACTTGCTTTCATAACTAGAGCTCCAAGGGGGATTCAACAAGATTTCTGTATGTAATTACCCAATTGGAAGTTAGCCAGATTCCCAGGACTGCAGCCCTCACCCTTGTGAACAGAACTCTTTGATTGTTAATAGTCACACCCAGTCAGCCACCGGGTATTTAGAAATCCTTAGAAAGCAACTTAATGCTCCATGAAATACATGGGGGCAGATCACAAGAGGAGTAGTGTTTTCACAGGGTTACCTATTGGGGGTAGGTCCCACAAGCTGATAATATAGCTAACTGCTATTCAAAGTCATCTCTTTTTTTTGCATTCCAGGTGTTTAATAATTGAGTTCTGGCACAAATGCATGTTTCTTTAAATTTTCTCAAAATCCACTTTTCTAAGACATTCCACACCTTTCTCATGGCTTTATTCTTACCTGTTATGTGTGTTATTTTTCTTCCTTTTCAGTGACAATATTGTTAACAATACAACTATCTGTGAGCATGAGAATGACCCAAGATGTCAAAACATACTCTAATGATTTTTCACATTGAATGCATTTGATTAGTTGCAAGGGGCGACACTGCTTGCTGTCACCTGCCACTCCATTTTTTAAATTCACAGGAAGAGTCTCGCCTCTCTTTACTCTGGCCACCATATCAGAACTGGGAGATCGGTGCTGTTTCAAGCCTCTGAGCCCCTGTGGTTCAGTTGGTTTTCAGTTTAGATATTAAGGCATCATGTTATCATCAAAAGTAAAGGTCCTTCAACAAAACTCTTCTCAAAGTTGTCCCAAACAAGACCTGAACATGTCTCACCTGGCAGGCTTTCTTTCCTCTTTTTCTAGAGGCTTCCCAGGAGACCCTGGCAGTTAAAAATTTTAACTCTAGAGGAACTCACAAGGTTCAGATCCTGACTTAGCCACATACAAGCTGTGTGTCCTCAGACAGCTTGCTTAGCTTAGCCTCTCTGCACTTCCATTGTCTTATCAGAAGCATGAAGTTACTCTAAGTACTTAACACAGTCAGTTGTAGGGAGGATTAAGTGGGTTTGTAATGTTACACATGCTCTGTTATTATCCTTCTAGTCCCTCCTGCTCTATGAAGGTTTCCCTCACTGCTCCGGTCACATCTATTTCCCTAAACCATTCTATGCCATTTAATGAATAAGCACACATTTGACACTTAATATATATGTCAGTACATGCTGCTATACATATTATATTATAATATCTCCAAGAGATTGAGGAACTGGATTCTTAGACTTCTGTACAGAACACAGTGCTTGACCCACTGTGTGTGTGTGTGTGTATATATATATATAAAACTATTTTTTGGTGAAGCTGAGACTACAAAAATCCTAAAATGGAGGTTATTCAAAAAAATTGGGAAGTTCTTTTAAAAAAAGTAATTCTGACATCCAATTTCAAATAAATCTCATCAAGGAAAAAAAAAAAAAAAAAAGTACCGAAAGAAGCCAATTCTCTGAGACACTCAAGTTTTAAAATGGAAATATTCTAAAGATGCTTACAAGGGCTCTTAACCAGATGAAAGAGGCATGGACTTATAAGAATTGTGTCAGAAAGGCAAAAGCCCCAAGTGAACTGAGACTTGATGAGAAAAATGTGAGGGACAACAAAGAAAGCTTTTACAGTTGTATTCAGAACATGAAGTTGACAGGGCTAAGCAGCTTTCGGCCTTGGGCTGGTGGTCTAAGTCGATGGATAACCAAAAGGAAGAAGAACAGGGCTGTGGAAAAGGGCGGGGGGTGGTGGGGGGCGGATTTCTAGCCCTAAAGGGATGGAGCACAGATCAGTAAAAGAGAACACCAGGAGGGAGTTAAAGAGCTCTGAGATCAAAGGCAAAGAACAGAGGCAGGTAGCCTGGTGGTGAAATAATATGAGCCTTGGGTTTGAACTTGGTTCTGACAACCACTAGCTGTGTAACCTTAGGCAAGTTACTTAGCGCCTCACTGACACAAGCTCTTGATCTGTAAAGCAGAGATAAAATGCTTTCTTCATAGGAGAAATTTGTAAGGCTATTTAAACACAATATGTTAAACATTTAACCCAGTAGAGCATCTGAATAAATTATAGTAGTGGCTGTTGTCTTTAAAATAATACTTATATTAGTGCTATAGTAAAGGGCATCCAGATCCTGTTAAGGGGTTCAGGTCTGCTGCCCTGCGTGAATTATACCTCGAAGGACCAAGTGAGATTTCCAAGATTGATCAGCCTCCACAAGGTAGAATCTGAAGAATCAGAGAAACCTCAATATCCTCAGACAGGAGGCCAGCAAATGCACTTCGAATTTTCAAATGAGATAAGGAGAAAGCTGGAATGCATGAACAGATGAGCTGACTGGGATGGTTGAAAACACCTAGAGAAGGAACATTGATAGCTAAGATGGACAACAAAAAAGTCATGACTGGCTAACTTCACTTCCTGTCCCTTCTCCCAACATACCCACACACAGTTTTTATTCTAAATCCAGTACGTAGACTAGGAGATAATGACAATGAGCTCTCTTAGCATAGAGACACCTTCTCTATGTGCCTGGCACCTAGTACAAGTCACTCAATGTTTGCTGATTGAATGAGTGGGTGAATAAATCAACAAATAAATAAATGAAGTAGGATATGCCAACTATATATTTCCATAAGATATACAACAGGATACCATAATATTGTTGTGGTGAAACAGAAAGAAGACAGTGCCCTGACAGAGATTCAGAATTGAACAAAACCTAATACCCAAAAAAGGTACTGATTAACCAATTCATGCCAATCAAATAAGCAGCCTGCTTTTAGATCTCACAGCTCCCTCCATGGCTCTGTGCTTTCACTGTGTCTTTAAAATCAATTACCAGGATGAATCTATGGAAGACATATTCAGCAATTTTACTAACAATTTGGATTTAGGAAAGTGAAAGTGTTAGTTGCTCAGTCATGCATCCAACTCTGGGACCTCATGGACTGTAGCCTGCCAGACTCTTCTGTCCCTGGGATTCTCTGAGCAAGAATACTGGAGTGGGTTGCCATTCCTTTCTCCAAGAGATCATCCCAACCCAGTCATCGATCCCAGATCTCCCACCTTGCAGGCAGATTCTTTACCATCTGAGCCACACAGGATTTAGGAAGGCCAGTGAATATATCAGAAAGTAGAATTAGTATTTAAACATATTTAAAGCTGAGCATAGAAGAATTGATGCTTTTGAACTGTGATGTTGGAGAAGACTCTTGAGAGTCCCTTGGACTGCAAGGAGATCCAACCAGTCCATTCTGAAGGAGATCAGCCCTGGGTGTTCTTTGGAAGGAATGATGCTAAAGCTGAAACTCCAGTACTTTGGCCACCTCATGCAAAGAGTTGACTCATTGGAAAAGACTCTGATGCTGAGATGGATTGGGGACAGGAGGAGAAGGGGATGACAGAGGATGAGATGGCTGGATGGCATCACCGACTCGATGGATGTGAGTTCGGGTGAACTCCAGGAGTTGGTGATGGACAGGGAGGCCTGGCGTGCTGTGATTCATGGGGTCGCAAAGAGTCGGACACAACTGAGTGACTGAACTGAACTGAACTGAACTGAATGGCCTGGGACAATGGAAAAGATCTCAGAGGATGAACTGTTTGAACATAATGACTCATATCTGACTACTACATTAAATTATACAAAGAGCCTCCATAAACCTTATTTGGTGTAGTCCTCACAATAGAGCTGGAGTGGGTTGAATGGTGGCTCCCCAAAAGATCTGCCCACCCAGAACACATGGATGGGACTTCATTAGGAAAAGAGGGGCTTTACAGGTGCAATTAAGATCAAGTTGCGATAAGATCATCTTGGACTAGGATGAAGGCTAAAGCCAACGACAATGGTTTTTTGAAAAGAAGGGGATACGACACAGAGATGTTGATGGAGACAAAGATGGAGGGATGCCTCTATAAGCCAAGGGACACTGAGGGCTGTCAGCAGCCACCAGAAGCCAGGAGAGAGATAGGGAAAGGATTCTCCCTCAAAGACTCCCCTGTTGGTCCAGTGGTTAAGAATCCCCCTGCCAATGCAGGGGACATGGGTTGATTCCTGGTCCAAGAAGATCCCACATGCCAAGGAGCAACTAAGCCTGTGTGCTACAAATACTGAGGCCATGAACTGAAACTACTGAAGTCTGCATGCCCTAGAACCTGTGCTCTGCAACAAGAAAAGCTACTGCAATGAGAAGCCTACATATTGGAACTAAGCAGGAGCCCCTGCATGCCACGCCGCAATTAGAGAAAGCCTGCGCACAGCAGTGATGACTCAGTGTGACCAAAAATAAATACACAAAATTTAAAACAACCACAAAAAAAGGATTCTCCCTCAGAGCCTGAAAGCAAACAGAACCAACCTTCCTGATACCTTAGATTTTGGATTTTCAGCCTCCAGAACTATGAGAGAATAAAGGTCTACTGTTTTAAGCCAAGTGGGTGATACTTCATTATAACACCTCTATGAAATTAACACAAACACTATTCATTTTTTATTCTATTTTATGTTCTTTTACAAAGAAATCAAAGTCAGAAATGTAACAATATTCTGAAAAACTCATTTGACATATATGTGTTGTATGCCTACTATGTACCAGGCATTATTCTAGGTGTTGGGATTCAGCAATAAATAAAACAGTCTTGACCTTCAGGAATTATCATTATAGTTGAGGAACACAGCCAGTAATGCAACCAAGTGAATATGTTGGTAAATTAACTAAACATGGAGGCCAGTAGACTGACGTGGCTCTAATGTTTGGTGGGCAGTGTAAAGAAACTAAAACCTGTAAATGCCTCAAGAGTATAAAATCAAACTCTAAGCCAAATCCACAGTCAACTAGGCTTTAAGCTCTAGCCAATCATTTCCTCTCTCTGCTTATGCACCCTCTTTATATGAATCTTCCATCATTGGAGGGCTCCTAACTGCTTCTGGTTTCCTGCCGCCTAGTTTGAATCCATTTTTGCTCATATCCACTCTTAAAATTTGTAATAACAACTCAGCTTGTTTTTTAACAATGTGACACGGCAGGCCATGGTGGGTGCTACTGAGGAAAATCAAGCAGGCTGTGGAAGACAGGAAGTTCTAGTCTGTACAGCTAGGGAAGGGTTCTCTGAGAAGGGGCATTGGAGCAGAGATCCAGATGCTGTGATGGAATGGGCCAAGCAGATACCTGGTAGAAGAGAGTTTCAAAAGACACATGCACCCCAATGTTCACTGCAGCACTGTTTACAATAGCCCAGACGTGGAAACATCCTAGATGTCCTTTGACAGAGGACTGGGTAAAGAAGATGCGGTGCATATATACAATGGAATATTACTTGGCCATTAAAAAGAATGAAATAATGCCATTTGTAGCAACATGGAAGGGCCTAGAGGTTGCTATACTGAGTGAAGTAAGTCAGACAGAAAAGGAGAAACATCATATGATGTATGATGGAACATACAGCATACCCCTTGCATGTGGAACCTAAAAAGAAATGATAGAAATGAACTTATTTACAAAACTCATAGACTTAGAGAACAAACTTATAGCTGCCAAGGGGAAAAATAAGGAGAAGGTATAGTTAAGGAGTTTGGGAGGGAGATGCACACACAGCTATATCTAAAATGGATAACCAAGAAGGACCTACTGTACAGCACATGGAACTCTGCTCAATGTTATGTGGCAGCCTGGATGGGAGGGGAGTTTGGGAGAGAATGGATACATGTATACGTATGGCTGCATCCCTGTGCTGTCCATCTAAAACTATCACAACATTGTTAATCAGCTATACTCCAATATAAAATAAAAAGGTTTTTAAAAAGGTCCTACAGCAGGTTTTTAATGAGTTTGAGGAACACAAGGCATCCAGGGATGGATGGAATGAACAAGTGGGAAAATAGTTTGAACAAGGAGAGAATCACAGGGTGGAGGGAAGAAATGGTTTGTGTTGGGGGTTGTAGGCCTTGTCAGTATTTCATCTTTTGCTCTGAATTAAATGATAAGACATTGGAGAATTTTGAGCAGAGGAATAATCTGCTCTGACATGACTTAAAATGATCACCTGGACTGCTGTAGAGAACTGATGGTAAAGGGGCATGTGTGGAAGGAAGTGAGGACACCAATTAGGAAACTGCAGCAGAACCCAGACAAGAACTGATGCACGGGAATCTGAGAGGTTCTGATGGAGATGGTGAGATATGATCAGCTTCCAGAAATGTTTGAAGCTGAAAAGATTTTGGAGAGTGGAGTCAAGGCTGATTTTAAGGTTCTGGGTCTGAGCAACTGGATGGCATTGCCAATTACTGAGATGGAAAGACTAGCTAACTAACTGTACAGCAGAAACTTGAGCTCAGGGCAAACCTGTCTGTGTCCAGTGGTCAGTCAATTCACCCCAGACCTCCCAGGAGTAATTGGTGCTGTCCTAGAATTACAGCCAAAAACAAAAAATAGAAAAAGAAAACACTCTCACATGTGAAGGATGGGGAAAGGCAACTGGAAGGGGACTGAGTAGCCATGTGATTAAAACTCTTAGAAGTTTCAGTTGAGGCCAAGCCTACATCAATCCTTCACAGGATGGCATTGCCAAATGCAATATTACACTGCCTTACAAGAGCCATCTTGGATCTCAATAGGTTAAAGTATGGTTGTGATGGCTAAGTCTAGCAGGATGCTCAATTCTCAGAGTTACACTTTTTAACAAGTAAAACAGACAAGAGAGAAAGAACTCAGAGGGCAACAGCCAGAACAGAAGTGTGTCCAAAAACTCGAAAGTTGAGTGAGACAGGTTTGGAGAAAGGTGAAGGTGAGACAGCAGAGAGAGAAAAGTGTTCTGTGAAATGGATAACTATGCTTATGTCACAGGGTCACTGAGAGGATTAAATGTGATAATGTATGTGAAACCATTTTGTCAATGAGCAAATGCTTCACAAATGTTAAGCACCGTTATTAAAAGTGAAGGCTTGTCATGCAGAAGAGGCTTTAGATGTGCTTTGTGTGGCCCCAAGAGGTGGAGGTGGGACCAAGAGTTAAAAGCATTTCTGTTCAGAGAAAAGAACTCTCCACTGATGGGAAGGATGGTTTCAGTCAATTGACTTCTTCAAGTCTGGAGACGTTCAAAAGCAGACCAGCTGAAGATTTGATTGATACAAAGGCAAAAGGGGAATTTTCCCATTTAATGGTCTGTAAGGTTTTTTTATTTGTTTTTGTTTTTTTTTAGTAGCTCTGAGGCTATGGTAGCAGCTTAATTTTTCTTTAATTTTACTGAAGTATAGTTGATTTACAATGTTGAATTAATTTCTGCTGTACAGCAAATTGATTTAGTTATATACATATATATATATATATATATATATATATTCTTTTCTTTTCCATGATGGTTTATCACAGGGTATTGAATATAGTTCCCTGTGCTATACAATAGGACCTTGTTGTTTATCCATCTCTGGTGGCTCAGATGGTAAAGAATCTGTCTGCAATGTAGGAGACCCAAGTTTGATCCCAGAGTCAGGACGATTCCCTGGAGAAGAGAGTGGTTACCCACTCCAGTATTCTTGCCTGGAGAATTCCATGGACAGAGGAGCCTGGCAGGCTACAGTCCCTGGGTCACAAGGTCAGGCTTGACTGAGTGACTAACAGTTTTACCTTCATGTATAATACTTTGCAACAATGTTTTCTTATTGCTTCTATATTGGGTCCTGTAGCACATTTATCCCACAAAAAGATATTTCAACTCCCAAAATTAATCTGTAAAGGAAAGCCTTCCTACAAGGGCCCAGTTATGCCACTTAAGGTAGTCTCCAGATAGAATTTCCTATAGAAGAGTTTAAAGACATCGATGCTCCCTAACTCATCAAAAACCAATGATCAAATAAAAAGCCAGTAATAATTATGTATCTCACCAAACCATGGAAGTGTGTTTAAACCAGTGAAACTTCTCTTTTGAAAAACTGGAAACAATATAAATTATTATTGGACAACTGATAAACACCACCATGATGAAATGTTCTTGCTAGGATAAAATAATTGAGATGATAATTAGGCATAATTAGCATTATTATGAGTCAATCATATTTCAGTGAAAAGAAGAAAACATATTTGGCTAAAAGGATATAATTTTGTTGTTGGTACTTTTCAAATTCTTTCTGGTTCAGCTAGGTCACTCATTGTATTTGCCAATCAATTATTTTAGAGATGACTGGAGATTTCCATTTTAACAAAAGCCTGTTTTAGCAAACAGCAGAGCTTTTAGAAGCCCCTCTACTTGATGCGTCCGAAATCTTTTCACTGGCTCTTGTCACTCTCCTGCTAATCCATATATCTCATAATGACTACTGCCGGTGTCAGAGGCAAGCCAACAACAAGATGACAGTGTTGAGAAGCAGAGATTACTTTATTTTCTCTGTTTTATTATACAGCTCATACATTTGGCAGGGGAGGGATGGCTGGGGAGAATAATATTTTAGCATAGAAAAAAAACAATCTTTTTCATTTTGCCATATTATCCAGAATATTTAAAGTCACATTTATTAATTCAGTCAATTCCTATCTACACTAAATCCCCCAAAGGATTTTACTTTTTCCTTCTATCTTTCTAAAAGAATTCTTAGGATGCTGGTTAAAAAAAGAGAGAGAGTAGAAAAAAAAATTAAAGGAAGGTAGGTTCATAATACAAGAAGACAGAAATACAGTATTGGACAAGTAAGGCAACTGCTTAGTGGAAGCAAGAAGAGGACATCAGAGTAAACAAATGGTGTAAAATAGATAGCTAGTGAGAAGTTGTAGTATAACACAGGAAGCCCAGCCTGGCACTCTGTGGCAACCTAGAGGGGTAGATAGGGGCAGGTGGGAGGGAGGCTCAAAAGGGAGGAGATTATATATATATAAACCCTAAATATTCACTGGAAGGACTAATGCTGAAACTGAAGCTCCAATATTTCGGCCACCAGATTTAAAGAGCTGACTCATTGGAAAAAACTCTGCTGCTGGGAAGGATTGAGGGCAGCAGAAGGGGGCAAGAGAATAAGATGGTTGGATGGAGTCACTGATTCAACAGACATGAGCTGGAGCAAGCTCAAACTAGTGAAGGACAGGGAGACCTGGTGTGCTGCAGTCCATGGGGTCACAGAGTCAGACACGACTGAACCACTGAACAACAACATGGGTGATTAGAGTTGTTGTACAGCAGAAACTAGCTCCACTTTGTAAAGCAATTATCCTCCAATTAAATTTTTTAAAAAAGAACAAACAAATGTATTATTTAAATTCCTAGGACTGGGAGAGTTATGATGGTAAAACCCAAGCAGAGGTTAAGTATGGTTCCAACTGTATAAGAGAATGTGGTTTTCTACAAGAAGATGGCTGTGGCTCTTTAAAAAGAATCTCAACATGTGCTTCAAAGGGGGAAAAAGGCCCTAGGAGGAAAGTTGCTAGCAACTGTCACAGTTATTAATATAGTAACAATCATTATGACGTATACAATTGTGGTATAACTGACAGAATAACCATGATCCCAGGATTTCAACAATCAAAATGGAAAATTACATTTTCTGAATTCTTGATATAATCCTATCCCGAGATGAGAAGGCTGAGGGTTTCTAAAGACGTTATGACAAAGAAAATGAAAATTTCATATAAATAAAAAAATTCTGAATTCCTCTTTGAGAATCAGTACTTCCCATAGAAGCCTCAAAAACCCAAAGACCCCATTACATATAAATTGTAATGAACGTAGAGAATTTTCACAGTTTAAATGATCTGAAGAAATACAATAATAATGGGCATTTTAAAAATGAACTACAGGATGCTCAATGTTAGATAATAGCAGTTACATAGCTTTTTACATCTCTCAATGCACTTATCAATAATTTATTAGGAAAATGTCAAAATGCCCTTGTTATGAAGGTACACAGGATAATGGTACTTGCTTTAAAAGACAGTTCGTGTGAGAAGCTGCAAAATGACAGTCAGGTGTTCAAGGCATGCTTCCAACTCGTCCATCTAGCCACCTACTTAAATATTAGAGGACATAAATCAAAGGACACACAGCTAAAAATGAGTCCTTTGAAAATGTAGTCTTCCACAGTGAAATGCAGATGAGGTCCTGTCTTGTAATTGGCATATTTTATCATTGTCCTGTAGCTAAAGAAACATTTCAAAACTCTCATTTTGCCATCAAATCCCCCAGCTGATCACTATATTATCTCATTAGTTCAATAAAGTTAACATTTTTACCTCTGTCATCTCTTGTTTTTCCAGATGTCATCTTTTCACCTTGATGAAATATGAGCATGGTAAGTACAGAGTAATGTGTATGACTTTTAACAAGCATCCAAATGTTTGAGAGAGTGACATCTTTTTCAAGGAAACTTCAAAAATGCCGTAAGCACGAGCAGCAAAGTAGGATTAAATAAGGAGCCTACTTCCCCATGTTTGAAGGACAGCATTCAATTGGAAGTATGATTTGTGGTATGGATAGTTGAAGACACACTGTTTTTACTTTTTTGCTCTTTTATTTTTAATAATCACTGTAATAATTTTTGTTACTAACTTGGGTGAGAAAATTAGTGTTTCAGTTGCCATTAGCCTATTGATTGGCAATATCTCCATGTGATCAAAAGACATTAATATATATCTTATAAAAACATCAATTGTACTTCTTTGATTGTCATTCACCCATCTGTCTATCCTTTCCCTGTTAACTATTATGCACCAGCTACCATATTAGGTGCTGCAGCATGTCAATAAATAAGATATAAACTTTACTCTCAAGGAACTCATAATAGTGGTGTCTGGTTCAAGGTCTAATTTGTGAAAACACGGTAACAAAGAAATGAAGCCAATTCTGTTTGTGTAATATTGTGTTAGTCAATGAATCACAGAATATAATATTAAAGGGAACCAAAAGATTTGTTTACTCTAAGACATTTTTCTAAGTTCAGTTTCAGCTCTGAGTATTAGAGAGTTCTAATATGCTATGGTACCAAATGTGCATGGAATACAATTTATATTCCTGCCCAAAACAATATTGAAGATGCTGTAAGAGCATAAATAATCAAAATAAAAGTTGAATAAAATACTATGAAGATCCCAGGAGCATCCTACTCTTGATTCTACATATCTTTGAAGTGTTAACTACAGTTAAGAGATTTGATGTTTAACTTTTGAAAAAAAATGATTAATTAAAGAACTCTCATTTCTAGACCAATGCCTATATTTTCTTACAACATCAAACCACACTTGACCAACTTCTCATTACAATCTGTTACTGGAGTTTTGTTGATTATCAGGGTCAATAGCAGACTAACATCACTGAAATATTTAGGATTCTATCATCTCAAGGGGAGGAAAAATGAATTCACCCAAAAAAACAGCACAGAAAGTATGAGCCATGACTAAGTGAATATCAAGGTAGTATGGTAAATAAGACTTTAAATGAATTATAAATTTGAATAATTACTTATTTACTTATAGTGATAAATGTATCTCTGTATGCACAGAATATTAATAATCTTCATACTACTGGCCCTATACCAGGTACTGGGCTTATAAAAATTAATGAAACTAGTCTCTAGGATGGAGAAGGCAATGGCAACCCACTCCAGTACTCTTGCCTGGAAAAATCCCGTGGATGGAGGAGCCTGGTAGGCTGCAGTCCATGGGGTCGCTAAGAGTCGGACACGACTGAGCGACTTCACTTTCCCTTTCATGCATTGGAGAAGGAAATGGCAACCCACTCCAGTATTCTTGCCTGGAGAATCCCAGGGACGGGGGAGCCTGGTGGGCTGCCGTCTATGGGGTCGCACAGAGTCAGACACTACTGAAGCGACTTAGCAGTAGCAGCAGCAGTCTCTCGGAATCACAGCCCAGAGAATAATATTGTTACAGGTATCACCAGTGATCTTGAAGTTAGACCAGAAAGAAGCCTGAGCACCAAAGAATCGATGCCTTCGAATTGTGGTGTTGGAGAAGACTCTTGAGAGTCCCTTGGACTGCAAGGAGATCATACCAGTCAATCCTAAAGGAAATCAATCCTGAATATTCATTCATTTGGCCACCTGATGTGAATAACTGACTCATTGGAAAAGACCCTGATGCTGGGAAAGATTGAAGGCAGGAAGAAAAGGGGACAACAGAGGATGAGATGGTTGGATGGCACCTTCTACTCAATGGACATGAGTTTGAGCAAACTCAGGGAGATAGTGAAGGACAGGGAAGCCTGGCATGCTACAGTTCATGGGGTCACAAAAAGTCAGACATGACTTAGTGACTGAACAACAACAGCAACAACAATAGGTATCACGGTGTGCTACAGTACAATGATGGCATTTCCAATGTTATTTTAACATATTTAAGGTCATGAAATCCCAGATGTCCCATTTACCATGTGTCTGAATTTGTACTTCAGTTTCCTTGTCTGTGTAATGGAGATAATGTGTTCTGAGATTAAATGAGGTCATCTATGTAGAGCACTTCAGGATAGTGCCTAAACCACAGGAAACACTGTAAAAGCATCAGCTATTATTATTGTTATTATTATTAGGATTATGCTCATAATCTCAATAGAATATCCAAGTCCCAACTGAATGCAGAAGGTGAGAAGTTCCAGGCTTTGAATACCTGTGCTTTTTTCCAGCAAAATAACTTAAATATATTCACACATAAGGTGTGGAAAAGGCAATGGCAGCCCACTCCAGTGTTCTTGGCTTGAGAATCCCAGGGACAGGGGGGCCTGGTGGGCTGCCGTCTTTGGGGTCGCACAGAATTGGACACGACTGAATCGACTTAGCAGTAGCAGCAGCAGCACACATAAGGTGCACTGTTAGACCATAAAAAGAGAAAGTGTTAGTCACAGTCGTATCCAACTCTGCAACCCCAGGGACTGTAGGAGCCCCATCAGGCTCCTCTGTTCTTGGAATTCACCAGGCAAGAATACTTGAGTGGGTTGCCATTTCCTTCTCCAGGGGATCTTCCCAAACCAGGGATTAAACCCGCATCTCCTGCATTGGCAGATGGATTCTTTGCCATCTGAGCCACCAGAGAAGCCCCTGTTAGACCATTAATATATACAAACATCATTTTCCCACGGAAATGATTGGTTTTTACAATCATTAAACAGTATGTGCAGAGAAAGTAAATATTTCAAATGTAGAAAATGATTAATTCATGTATGAATAGAGGTTAGCTTATATAGAAACTGAAGCAAAATTCAAGATTAAATTGTGCTTCTTCAATGAAAAACAACACAAATATGCGTATAGATTAACTAACATAAGTTAGGTTTCAAATGCTTGCCACATCTGGCGTAACAACTTTCTGTACAGTTTTATGATCCAGTTTTCTAACTATCTCAAGCTCTTAAGATAACGCATACATGGGGTCCCAATTTGTCACTCCTTCTTCTTTCCCTGCCCTTTTATGTGACTTTTTGCTTCCTCCAAAAGAAATCAAGTTTAATTTCTCATCTCTTGAATTTGGATGTATCACTCTGGCTTTGGCTAAAAGAGTGAGGCAGGAAAGAGCTAGCAAGGAGCCCAAGCCTCAAGAGACTGTGCATGTTTCTGCTTTCATCTTGTGCCTCTACCATGCCATGAAAAAAACCACACCTATGCTAGCCTTCTGGTTCTCAGGGAGTAAGAGACACATGGAATGATGCTGTCCCAGGCAAATTGACTCAACCCAGCTCAGACTCAAGCACAGCCCCAGTTTATCCTCAGAAGAATCAACCGGCTGGCTGGCTTGCAGCTGGTTCATGATCAAGCCCAGGGGATATTAGCAGAGCCCCTCAGCAAAGCTGAACTTGAATCAGGGGACCCCAACCAACACACAGGCAGTTGTCCCATAATAAGAAATTACCTTATTGTTTTTAATAAGTCATTGAATTTTCAGGTATTTTGTTATGAAGCAACAACTGACTCAGAATGCTTTCCATTTTGGATGTGTACATGCTAACTTGCTTCAGTTATGTTCGACTCTGCGACTCTATGGACTGGAGCCTGCCAGGCTTCTCTGTTCTTGGGATTCTCCAGGTAAGAATACTGGAGTGGGTTGCCATGCCCTCCTCCAGGGGCTCTTCCGACCCAGGGATTGAACCCACCTCTATTTATGTCTCCTGCATTGGCAGGCAAGTTCGTACCACTAGTGCCAGCTGGGAAGCCCCTAGTTAGCTTAAGCATTTTTAAAATGGGTTGTTTAACCAAACTGAAAAGGCCGGTGATAGCTTGGCTGGTTTTGACCCATAAATTCAGCATGTCCTCTGAAAATCTCTGTTAATCTCTGTATAATCTCTGGCCTCTGGACTCTTCCATGTGTCAGCTTTGTCCCTTTGGTACAAAATGACATTCTTACATACTTCATCTCACATATTTCATCTTGAAAAAAAGAGAGATAAAGAGTGCCTTAATCCTGGCACTCCAAACAAAAGTCCCGAGATTCACTCAGATAGGATCATCTTAGATCACTGTTGGCTCCTGAACCAATCAACCCAGTCAGGGGAAAAAATGTCCTGGTAACTCTTAAGTCATAGCTTCCAAATCTGAGGCTCAGATCAGATCAGATCAGATCATTCGCTCAGTTATGTCTGACTCTTTGCGACCCCATGAATCGCAGCACACCAGGCCTCCCTGTCCATCACCAACTCCCGGAGTTCACTGAAGCTAGAGGGGCTGAAATCAGATTTACCAGATTCCATGATTGTTTGTGTTTTTTTTTTTTTTTTCCAGTGCCAAGGACTGTTAGAAGGGAAAGGAAAATAAATATGGGCGAAGCAGCTCACAGTACACACAACACATTTTCAGTCTTGCAGTGCATTTTCACATCTTTCTCACGTCATGTCTTAGATATTCAAAGCCTCGGACTGTTACCCCTGCCAAATATTCTTTTATTAAAAGCAATCAATACAACTTATTTGAATTAACCATACATACTAAAAAGTATAAAGAATTTTTTTAGATCAATAAAAATGTAAAGAGACAAGAAAACAAAAGAAGTGATAATGCCACCGTTTATCCCTGCAGTAACTAGAAACAGCTTCTATTTGAAATCTCAGTACCACCTGCTTTGCATCTGCTCAACCAACTGAAAAACACAGGTCCGGCAAAGAGAAAAAAATCCATTTTAAGTAGATCTGTGACAATACGGGGCGAGGAGGTCTTGAAATCCACCAAGGGTTTTAATCAATAAGACTGACAGCACAGAGCATGCCAGAAGCCAGGAAAAGAAGAGTTTGCAAAAAGCATTCAAGAAACAGCCTGAGCTATAAGGCTCTGGTGACAAACCAGGGCCAGAGAGGCAGAGGCACATACCACCATCTTTCTCTTCTGATCTCAGGAAAGGCGAGGGAGGTAAAGGGCTGATTAGCTTGGGGAGGGTTTTTGTTCAGTCCTTTTATTCAGATTCCAACTTTCTGAATCATGGAAGAATTCTAAAACCTATTGTTTAATTTCAAAAGTTGGGTTTGAAAAACACGACAAGCTCTTTCTGTTACCTAATTCTCAGCTGTACACCGAAGCTTCTTGAGTGTGCATGCTTCATAAAAGGCAAAGGGACTTAATTGAATTTCGCATGCGGCTTCTAAGTGGATTGCTAGGGTATACCAAGATTAATTAGTTTTGTGTTGTTAATTCAATTCCAAGGTTGCTGATAAACTAAGACCATCAAACTCCATTAGGAGAAACAAAAACTTCTTAATTATGACAGCATCTTTGGGGTTGTGGATAAGTTTTATCAGTATGCTAACCTTCCATCCTGGGTATTTGGGGTTTGTGATGGATCTACCACAGTGGTCCAGAGACCACAATGATTAAAGAGCTTTTCACCAAAATTTTAATTTTCAAATTTGGCATCTTTGAAAAAAAATTCAACCCTTCGTTTCAAGGACGCCTTCTGCCTTTCTGAATGTAAAATTCTATTTTTGGAAAACTGTGAAGAAAGCTGAGCACCGAAGAATTGATGCTTTTGAACTGTGGTGTTGGAGAAGACTCTTGAGAGTCCCATGGACTGCAAGGAGATCCAACTAGTCCATTCTAAAGGAGATCAGCCCTGGGATTTCTTTGGAAGGAATGATGCTAAAGCTGAAACTCCAATACTTTGGCCACCTCATGTGAAGAGTTGACTTATTGGAAAAGACTCTGATGCTGGGAGGGATTGGGGGCAGGAGGAAAAGGGGACGACAAAGGATGAGATGGCTGGATGGCATCACTGACTCGATGGACGTGAGTTTGAGTGAACTCCAGGAGATGGTGATGGACAGGGAGGCCTGGCGTGCTGCGATTCATGTGGTCGCAAAGAGTCGGACACGACTGAGTGACTGAACTGATCTGAACTGAATCTCAGGAGAATTACTCCAGCTTTTTCATACGCATGCATGCATGGAAGTTGCACACGGCTACAGACACACTAGATTTTGCCATCTACCTACCCTAACACAATCATAGTACTGTGATCCCTTGTAGGTGAGAAAAATATCTTTCATCATTCATATATTTGATTTTGTGTAGAGGATATTACAGAGAAGGCAATGGCACCCCACTCCAGTGCTCTTGCCTGGAGAATCCCAGGGATGGGGGAGCCTGGTGGGCTGCCGTCTATGGGGTCACACAGAGTTGGACACTACTGAAGTGACTTAGCATAGCATAGAGGATATTAAAAATATAATTTCCTGGGCTTCCCAGATGGTGCAGTAGTAAAGAATCTGCCTGCCAATGCAGGAGACACAAGAAACACAGGTTTGATCCCTGGGTTGGGAATATTCCCTGGAGTAGGAAATGGCAACCTCCTCCAGTATTCTTGCCTGGAGATTCCCATGGACAGAGGAGCCTGGTGGGCTACAGTCCATGGGATTGCAAAGAGGCAGACATGACTGTCTGATTTCTTATATAGCCTTACAAATAACTGCTTCTCTCAGCCTTACACCCAATGAAACTTCACTTTTCCACAAAAGCACATAGGTGAGCACACTTGCACATACTGGCACACACACTCATTGGCTTACCACTTGGTTGGGATGCATATGTATATTGCAGTTCAGGATCCAGCCAACTTTCTTTGCAGCCTGCCACAATAGGTCCCTTTAACATCCTTCCCTATTTAGTGCAAGGGACTTCTCTGCATCTGGAACATTCCCCTGAGTGTGTACATATCTGAACACATACGTGGACACACAGAGATACACACACTTACATATGCATACATTTCTATGAGTTCTTCCTCACCCCTCAACTCTCAGTGACCCCACACCCCACCTAGGACATCTTCCTTGTTTTCCAGAGCTAGTTTGAATATCGATGCTATAGGCTACTTCAGCACCTATGTTTAGCATTAATATTGCAATTGACACATTGTAACAAGTACATCATGAGAAATGCTGGGCTGGAAGAAGCACAAGCTGGAATCAAGATTGCCGGGAGAAATATCAATAACCTCAGATATGCAGATGACACCACCCTTATAGCAGAAAGTGAAGAGGAACTCAAAAGCCCCTTGATGAAAGTGAAAGTGGAGAGTGAAAAAGTTGGCTTAAAGCTCAACATTCAGAAAACGAAGATCATGGCATCCAGTCCCATCACTTCATGGGAAATAGATGGGGAAACAGTGGAAACAGTGTCAAACTTTATTCTTTGGGCTCCAAAATCACTGCAGATGGTGACTGCAGCCATGAAATTAAAAGACGCTTACTCCTTGGAAGGAAAGTTATGACCAACCTAGATAGCATATTCAAAAGCAGAGACATTACTTTGCCAACAAAGGTCCATCTAGTCAAGGCTATGGTTTTTCCTGTGGTCATGTATGGATGTGAGAGTTGGACTGTGAAGAAGGCTGAGCACCGAAGAATTGATGCTTTTGAACTGTGGTGTTGGAGAAGACTCTTGAGAGTCCCTTGGACTGCAAGGAGATCCAACCAGTCCATTCTGAAGGAGATCAGCCCTGGGATTTCTTTGGAAGGAATGAGGCTAAAGCTGAAACTCCAATACTTTGGCCACCTCATGCGAAGAGTTGACTTATTAGAAAAGACTCTGATGCTAGGAGGGATTGAGGGCAGGAGGAAAAGGGGACGACAAAGGATGAGATGGCTGGATGGCATCACTGACTCGATGGACGTGAGTTTGAGTGAACTCCAGGAGATGGTGATGGACAGGGAGGCCTGGCGTGCTGCGATTCATGTGGTCACAAAGAGTCAGACATGACTGAGTGACTGAACTGAACTGAACTGAACAATCTTTCAATTTATCAGTAGCTCTTATCAGGTTCCTGAAAGACCTGAACTGGACCTTATTCATAGTTGTATTATCAAACAATGCAGTGTCTGGCACATTGAAGGAATTCCATTAGCATTTTTGAATAAATGAATGAAGACCACAGTGATTACAAAATTAGCTGTGAAGCCCCTGCCTTCATATGTCATTCCATCCTACATCATTTAAGTAAGAATGCCTTTTACTTCCCCTCCCTCTCATTCTGCATATCTGTGGGCTGATTAATCTCTAGCGACTCATCCTAGAGACTTCTAGCTGCCTTCCAGTGTTGATTCTCCCCTTTCCCTTTGTAAAAGAACACTTGAGTATTAGCAGAGAATACAAATACGGGATGGAACTGGAGAGATATTTTCCATAATTCAAACTAAACTGGTAATTTGAATAAGTATGGTCATTAAAATGTAAAAGTAAGTACTACATGGGACTTCTGAAAAGTCTTTTTAAAAGGAAAAAATATATGCCCTTCTTCAATTCTTCCTCCCTCTTGCTATTAAAGATGTGGAAATGATGGCTGGCTCTCTAGCAGTCATTTTGGACCATGAAGCAATGTAATAAGCACAGAAAAAGTCTGTGAGTTTTCCAGAGTCACCACACCAGCCACACCACATAACAACTTACTGCTAGACTTATTTTATATGAGAAAAAGAGAAATCTCAGTAAACTCACTTGCAGGCATTTTTCTACAACAACTAGACAATCCTAAATACTATAACCAGCACAGCCAGAGACTTCCTGTATCTATGCACAGGTCCTAAGGACAATTCTTGGTCCTTGCCTTGGGTAAGCCTTGAGCAGGAGAGGAACAGATGTCCAGTATGGTTTTCCCATATACGTATAGACTCACCACTCCCCAAGGCTACATATTCCCTCATCTGCAGTAAAACTCTAAATTTACCAAAATTGAAGACTCTTGAGAGTCCCTTGGACTGCAAGGAGATCCAACCAGTCCATTCTGAAGGAGATCAGCCCTGGGATTTCTTTGGAAGGAATGATGCTAAAGCTGAAACTCCAGTATTTTGGCCACCTCATGCAAAGAGTTGACTCATTGGAAAAGACTCTGATGCTGGGAGGGATTGGGGGCAGGAGAAGGGGTCGACAGAGGATGAGATGGATGAGATGGCTGGATGGCATCACTGACTCAGTGGACGTGAGTCTGAGTGAACTCCGGGAGTTGGTGATAGATAAGGAGGCCTGGCGTGCTGCGATTCATGGGGTCGCAAAGAGTCAGACACGACTGAGTGACTGAACTAAACTGAACTGATTCTCCATCTCCTACTTTTGTTTTGTTTTCCAGCAAAGGTCATTGCAGGTGACTCAAAGACTTTTCCTGGAGAATATATTTGTATTTTTTCCTGAGCCTTAAAAATTTAAACCAGTGTTTCTCAAAGGCTAGTCTCAGAACTTCATCATAGTCCCTGGGATTATTATTATTAATGTGGAGTCCTGGCCTTAAACCAGACATATTCAGTCACAATTTCAGGAGCGGGAGCCTCTACGTTCTATAAGGTCTCTAAAGGACCGTGAGGCACAAAAGTATGACAACAATTGCTTTCAAACAGACATTAGAGGCAATTTTTGCTACCCCTCAAATCATAATTCAGAGGACTGCTCTTCCTCCACAAAAAGCTTTGGAAATTCTACTTCCTTGTAGTCCTAAGTGTGGACCGTGTACCAGTGGTATCATCTTCCCTTTTTAGAGATGCCTGTCTTGGGTCTCACTTCAGACCTACCTATTCAGAATCTATACTTTAACAAGATCTCCAAGTGCTTCCCAAGCAAGTTAGTATTTGGGAAGCACTGAGCTCCAGTACTGTGCCCTCTCGAAATATTTACCTCAGAGCTCTCCTCCTATTCCCACCACTTGGACACACGCTGCCACTTACACTGTCCACAAACCTACTGCTACTGAGCCGTGGTAGAACCATTTACTGAGCATCTAGCAAGTACCAGAGACAAAATGGTAGAAAGATGTCTGTGATGGCTCATTTTATGTCATCTTGGCTAAGTTATGGTACCCAGATAGTTGTTTCAAAATTAATCTAAATGTTACTGTGATGGCACTTTTTAGATGAGTGTGTGTGTGTGTGTCTGTGTGCACACACGCACATGTGTGGTCAATCGCTTCAGTCATGTCTGACTCTTTGAGACCCAGTGGACTGCAGCCTGCCAGGCTCCTTGTCCATGGGGTTCTTCAGGCAAGAATACTGGAGTGGGTTGCCATGCCTCTTCCAGGGGGTCTTCCAGAACCAAGGATCGAACTTGTGTCTCCTGCATTGCAGGTGGATTCTTTACTGCTGAGCCACAGGGGAAGCCTCACTTTTCAGATGAGATTAACATTTAAATCAGTAGATTTTCAGGGAAACAGATTATCCTCCACAATGTAGGTGGACCTCATCCAATTAGTTGAAGACCTTAAGAGAAAAAGGATTGACGTCCCCCAAGTGAAAGAGAATTCTGCCTGCAGCCTGCTGTTCTGAAGACTTACTGGCCTTCATAACTGTATGAGCCAGTTCCTTAAAATTCAATCAGTCTTGCTTTCTTTCTATATATACATGCAAATATATATATGTATAAAAATATACAACATATTTCTAATATTTAAATATACTTTAAAATATTAAATATATTTAACATTTATCAATATTAGAAATAAATATACATACACATACATATATATATACACATTCACATATATATCCTAGTAGTTCTGTTTCTTTGGAGAACCCTAATAAAATGTACTATTATTTGTGTTATATATTAATTATATACATTTGGGTAATATATATATAAGGTTCACAAATTCATTGTGAGCCTCCTTTAGATTGATTTGTTCATCGTATCAGAGTCTTCCATCTCTCCCTGTTGCCTATGGGATAAACCACAACTCCCGAGCATGCAGTTTCATGCCTCCAGGGTCTTCTCAGCCACACTGCACATCTTGACCACATCAGGCTACTCTCTCTTTTTCAGACCAGCTTTTCTGTCTCTGCTCAGTCCTTCTCTACCCTGACCTCCTATGAAATCTTTCTCAGCCCCCTTGATACCTCGCACAAATGACCAACCTTTACTTACTAAATACACACAAATGTTTGTTGAATTTTATTGAATAAAACCTTCCCCTTCCCAGTATCTTGCCAGCTGCAATTAATCACTGCTCTCTGAAAGACCTGTGGACAATTATTTCATTAGGAAATACATTATAGTTTGGTTAAATGTATATCCTGACTTTCACTAGACTTCATGCTCCTTTGAAGGCAGGAAATATGTTTTTATTACACATCTTATTTGTTTGCATGTTTTCCTTTTACTCTCCAGTAATATTTATTACATGAATTAAAAACTATGTTTGATATATATTTTATTATTACCATAATTAATGTATTTTAAATACCAAGTGGAGAAGGAGAATTGTTAAAGCTCTCCTTTTATCATGCTTTCCCTTTCTTTTTCTTTGTTATACTACCTAGCATTTCAGTTATGTAGGATTTTGTTTAGGATGTATCTTATTCCTATTGAATGTAAGCTTGTGAGAGCACAGACTTTGTAAGTACTTAGTAAGTATGAGTTGAATGAATTCATTTGTCTGTGAGCATGAATATTCAGTCAAGGCAGGAGTGCCTATCCACTGAAAATAACAAAATATTTGCACACTTAAGACAAAGGGCCTGAATACAATGCCTTGCTGTAGAATGGTGAAAAGTTGGTTTTGCTGATTTGGGTTTTATCTTGGTTTACCAAAGATGGCTGGGGCTTCACAGCCAGCACTAGTGGTAAAGAACCTGCCTGCCAAAGCAGGAGAAGTAAGAGATGTGGGTTCGATTTCTGGGTCAGGAAGATCCCCTGGAGGGGGGCGTGGCAACCCTCTTTAGTATCCGTGCTTGGAGGATCCCATGGACAGAGGAGCCTGTCAGGCTACAATCCATGGGGTCATGAAGAGTCGGACATGACTGAAGTGACAGCATGCATGAACCTAAGGTGGCTGGCCTAGGTCAAAGGTTTTCCAAATTACTTTTTGGTCATGGAGTCCCATTTTGGAAATCAAGTGTTACTGAAAGTCACAGCCACCCTACTGTGGGTCAGTGTCTACCCAGAGGAAGGGTGACTTCTTTTCAACTTGCATGAAGCCTCATATGGCCTAGAGATAGCCCTACGTAGAACACTAAATACAGAAGACAGATGGAAACTGAATTGCTCTGACTAAAGCAAGGATGAAGAACCTTTTCCTCTGGGCTTCTGCCTTGTCAATCCCTTGTGGTTCCCAAGGCACCTACCAGGAAACAGGACTTCGTGGAAAGCCCTTTAAAACCACATTATTCAATGCCTCTGGAGATACTTCCAGATCCAAGCATCATTAATCAGGTGGGATTTTCAGCCTAAAACCACTAAGGCCTAAGGAGGTGTGAAGTCTTGATAGAAGCTAATATGGCACTGATTTCATAGAGAAGCAAGACGCCTGACAGTTAGTATCTGTAAGCATTTAGATTATAATGGAACCAAGGGCAATAAGCAGCCTGGATTTTAAGATTGAATCAAGCTGGGCAAACCTAATTGCTTTTTTTTTTTTTCTTTTCTTTTTTTAAAGGGAGAGGGAATTGCATGATTAATAAAAGAGAGATAGAGAATGAAGATGTAACACAACCTAATTTTGGTAAAGCACTTAATACAGTTTCTAATAAAGTCTTACTTGCAAAATAAATTCAAATTGAATTGGATTTGGACTCCAGCATTCTCTACTGGCTGAAAGCTGAGTGTTGGTGACATAGAAACCAAGGATAAAAGCAATGTGTCAAGGTACAGAAGGGTCTGGTAGCCCTGCCTCAGGAATCAATGAGGCACCAGTGTTAGTTAACGGCTTCATTAATGATCTACATGATGAGACAAAAGAGTGTCTTAATGAATGTTACTGAAGACACTGTGGGGAGATGCTGTGAATTCTAGTCTCAACTGAGAGGGTTGCAACAAGAAAATAAATATGCAAAAACAGCTGGGAAGAAATATCTTAGAAGCTGACGTTTGGAGAAAAACAGTTTTAAAGATTTTGAAGAAACCCACTTCTTAACTCTTATAAGATACCACTTTTTGAAATTTGAGTAAAACAAACATTTAATTCAATTAAGTGTTTAGCCTACATGCCCAGGACAATCATTTCCCCCAAAACAACAAGTAAAAATAAACAAATAACCACAGGGCATGATACAGTAACTAAATAAAAGTCTTTTTCTTCTTCACTTTTCTTTTTCTCTTGGAGTGTTAGTGGGAGAACTCTGGTAGAGAATGAATACAAAGAATAACAGAAAGACATGTCATTTTGAGATGGGGAGGGACTTCCCTAGAGGTCCAGTGGTGAAGACTTCACTTTCCAACAGGTGGAATGCAGGTTCGATCCTTGGTCAGGGAGTTAAGATCCCACATGCCTCTGGGCCAAAAAAACAAAACATAAAGCAGAAGCAATATTGCAACAAATTCAAAAAAACTTTAAAAAATAATTTAAAAAATTAACAGGAGAGGTGGATATGCCATTAGCAGATAGAGGCACAATATCAGCAGATAGAGCACAAGCTGAAATCAAAATTGCCAGGAGAAATATCAATAACCTCAGATATGCAGATGACACTACCGTTATGGCAGAAAGAGACGAGCTAAACAGCATCTTGATGAAAGTGAAAGAGGAGAGTGAAAAAGTTGGCTTAAAACTCTGCATTCAGAAAACTAAAATCATGGCATTTGATCCCATCACTTCATGCCAAATAGATGGGGAAACAATGCAAACAGTGAGAGACTTTACTCTTTTGGGCTCCAAAATCACTGCAGGTGGTGACTGCAGCCATGAAATTAAAAGACACTTGTTCCTTGGAAGAAAAGCTATGACCAACCTAGACATTATCTTAAAAAGCAGAGACATTACTTTACCAACAAAGGTCTGTCTAGTCAAGGCTATGGTTTTCCCAGTGGTCATGTATGGATGTGAGAGTTGGACTGTGAAGAAAGCTGAGTGCTGAAGAATTGATACTTTTAAACTGTGGTGTTGGAGAAGACTCTTGAGAGTCCCTTCAACTGCAAGAATATCCGACCAGTCAATCCTAAAGGAAATAAGTCCTAAATATTCATTGGAAGGGCTGATGCTGAAGCTGAAACTCCAATATTTTGGCCACCTGATGCAAAAAAAAAAAAAAATTGAAAAATATCCTGATGCTGGGAAAGATTGAAGGCAGGGGGAGAAGGGGATGACAGAGGATGAAATTGTTGGGTGGAATCACCAGCTCGATGGATATGAGTTGGAGCAAGCTTCTGGAGTTGGTGACTGATGGACAGGGAAGCCTGGCATGCTGTAGTCAGTGGGGTTGCAAAGAGTTGGACACGACTGAGTGACTGAACTGAGCTGAGACAGAGACAGCATTTGTAAATTTTCCCCCACCAACTTCATCCGGATAAAGATTTCAGCGGCCTCTTGAGTTTTTTAAGCTTGACAGAGAGATAAAAAGAATCCAGTAACTCACATAGTTTCAAAACCCAGCACCTCTTCTACCATCCACCACCTTGCCTCCCCTAGGTTGCCTGCCTAGAAGCTGATCACCTGACTCTCTTTTATCTTCAAAAGAGTGCCTCCCTGGTATCTGCCAACCATCATCTCTCTTCCTTGGTGAGTAATTGACATTACAATAAACCTTCATTACGTTTCATGTTTTAAATAAACGATGCCTATTTACTTTCAAATTGTCATTTATTACTTATAGAAAGATATTCCTGTTGTTCAGTTGATCCTATTTTCTATTTTAAATATTGATTGGGTGTTCTGGGTTGGGTGGAATGCATCAGAACTTTTTCCAATCAAAATTAATAGAAAAAAATGTTTATATTTAATGGCTTTTCACTTACTGGCAAGGCTTTTAGAAACAAATCAAAATCATTAAATGAGAGACAAGGGTTTTTGATTTATCCTTCTAGGGTTTTTTTTAATAGATATCCAACTACATAAAGTAATATTAACAATCTAGTTTTTTTATTGGAGTATAATTGCTTTACAATATTGTGTTCATTTCTCCTGTACAATGAAGTGAATCTGTCATATGTATACATGTATCCCGTTCCTCTTGATCCTCCCTCCCCTCAAACCCCATCTAGGTCATTACAGAGCACCAAGCTGAAACTCCAGTACTTTGGCCACCTGATGTGAAGAACTGACTCATTTGAAAAGATCCTGATGCTGGGAAAGACTGAAGGCAGGAGGAGAAGGGGACGACAGAGTATGAGATGGTTGGATGGCATTACCGACTCAATGGACATGAGTTTGAGTAAGCTCTGGGAGTTGGTGCTACACAGGGAAGCCAGGCATGCTGCAGTCCATGGGGTCACAAAGAGTCAGACATGACTGTGACTGAACTGAACTGAAGCTGAGCTTCCTGGTCCTTGTTTATCATTCTGTCATTGTTTCTTGTTTTAAATTTACTTTATTGCTCACAGGGCCTCTCTTTGTAGATAGGTAGGTCTCACCTGAAAACTGCTTATTCGTCCCGGAGGTTCCACCTCCAAATCTTTTTCCCTTGCTGCTGCTAAGTCGCTTCAGTTGTGTCCGACTCTGTGCGACCCTGTAGACGGCAGCCCACCAGGCTCCCCCGTCCCTGGGATTCTCCAGGCAAGAACACTGGAGTGGGTTGCCATTTCCTTCTCCAATGCATGAAAGTGAAAAGTGAAAGTGAAGTCGCTCAGTCATGTCCGACTTTTCGAGACCCCATGGACTGCAGCTTACCAGGCTCCTCTGTCCATGGGATTTTCCAGGCAAGAGTACTGGAGTGGGGTGCCATTGCCTTCTCCATTTCCCTTGCTAGGGGGAATCAAAGCAGCAAGGTAGCAATAACAAGGCTCACCATGCCCTTCAATTTTCTCCAAGTCCAACCCCCAGCTACCCTGAATGACAGGAAAGTCATGCCAAGACGGAGCCCAGACTGTCTGGAACGCTTGAGCGTTTAATGACTGACAGTGGGAGTCCAATCATATGAGGGGACAGGCAGTGAAAGAAAGAGAAAGTTTTCCTGTGGCGGGGCAGGGGTGGGGGGTGAGGAGAAGCATTTGGAAGGGATACATACATAAGGACACACATATACAAACCCCTTACACAAGAAATCTTCAAAGGGATCAAAGGGACCAAAGAACTTCCTCCATTCAGCCTCTTCTACCCTAATTAAGGCATGCTGCTGACAAATGTCTGTGAGGGCAGAATATTAGTATCAGGTTCACACCCAGCCCCAGAGATAGTATAAAATTTAATCTTGATCTGCCTTATTTCCAGAATGAATTTTCACAGATTTTATTTCATCTCATTGGATCCCTAAGCCAATCACCTGAGAACTAACTCACTTAAAAAAAAAGTCAGTATGCTTCCTCAAATCCCAAAATGATGCATTTTAATAGCTCTATTGTAGTCACTTTGCAAATAACCTTTATTTTACATGGAATCTACTCTTATTCAAACAGTTCTGAGAAGATGTACTACATTCTCTCAAACTTGATCGTTGTGATGTGAAGGCTTAGATGGGTTTCCTTTTGGATTCTGACAAGACAGTCACAGAAAAATAAAACACAAACGAGTGTTACTAAAGGCCAGATCCTCTTATGGCTCATCCTGCCTGGAAATTACTATTAAGAGCAAATAAATAAACTCTATAATAGAGAAACCCACACTTCTAGCGGTGGCATTAATGTGGTTTATGCTTGACTAAAATCTAATAGAAGAGCTTGTCAATAACATAGACATTTCAAAAGCATTCAGTTCAGTTCAGTTCAGTCACTCAGTCATGTCCAACTTTTTGCAACCCTACTGACTGCAGCACGCCAGGCTTCCCTGTCCATCACTAACTCCCAGAGCTTGCTCAGACTCATGTCCATTGAGTCAATGATGCCATCCAACCATCTCATCCTCTGTTGTCCCCTTCTCTTCCTGCCTTCAATCTTTCCCAGCATCAGGGTTTTTCCAATTAGTCAGCTCTTCACATCAGGTGGCCAAAGAATTGGAGTTTCAACTTCAGCATCAGTCTTTCCAATGAATATTCAGGACTTATTTCCTTTAAGATCGACTGGTTTGATATCCCTGCAGTCCAAGGGACTCTCAAGAGTGTTCTCCAGCACCACAGTTAGAAAGTATCAATTCTTTGGTGCTCAGCCTTCTTTATGGTCCAACTCTCACATCTGTACATGATGACTGGAAATACCACAGTTCTGACTACAGGGACCTTTGTTGGCAGAGTGATGTCTCTGCTTTTCAATATGCTCTCTAGGTTTGTCATAGCTTTTTTTCCAAGAAGCAAGCATTCGATAGGTTCTGGTTAAATATTTTGGGGATTTCCTGGTAACTCATAGGTAAAGAATCTGCCTGCCAATGCCAGAGACACAGGCTCGATCCATGGGTCAGGAAGATCCACTGGAGAAGGAAATAACCCATTCCAGTATTCTTGCCTGGGAAATCCCCATGGACAGAGGAGCCTGGTGGTCTACAGTCCACGGGATTGCAAAGAGTCGAACACAACTTAGTGACTGAGCACACATGCAAGTATTTCAGGCAAGAATATGATAGGAGATGCTGGATCTTCAGATTACATCAGGTGGAGACACTTAAGGTTAGGTTGTCCCACTATTCATGATACTAAGTTGCCACCCTGATTACAAAGGTAGGCTCTCCCTTTGCAATCAGTAATTAAACCATGGTCTGATCCTTTGGCACCATGACAGCATCCCAATGCCCCAACAACCTCTCACCTAATGGTTTAATCATCCATGTACCATCCTTGTCTAAATCAAGACTTTTCCTGGAGGCTGCAGATGGTTATTTCCTCATCCCATAATTTTCAACATTCAGATCTCGGATTTTTTTTTTTTTTTGGTAAAGAAGGGCTTTCCTCAGCAACCAGATATATAGTTCTTACATTAAACTTGTTATTCTTATTGTAAAAAGAACACATTAAACTTGTTATTCTTATTTTCTTTTCTTTTCAATCACTACATTTCAGAATAAAGAGTTGATGTGATAACCACTTCCAATATTGTCAAATGACTCTCTCTTAGGATTCAGTTTTTATTCAGTCAATGTTTTTCACTTAATTATAATAATCATTCTTTTGATGCTCAAATTGCCACAGATTTGGGGCAGAGGAAGCACCATTGAGGTGACTCCTGAGTTCTCTGACATGCCCCTTTAGTCTGTTGAGTGTTTCTTTCTCTTCTAGCACTATGTGTCCCTTGCTGATATTATCCCCTGTTCCAAATTTGAAATTAGCCATTTCTCTAATGAGCTCTGATTCCTTTGAATAGGGAATGGTAGTTAGAAAACAAAATTCATTATTACATGTACTCTTTTCTACTGAAGTATTATTGCTCCTAAATCCTTTAGTGATTCAGAAATCATAAATTTATATTGATATTTTTCAGTCCAAATTTATTTTTTTCTTTAAAACAAGCTTTTTTTTTTTTTTTTTTTTTTTTTACTTTAACACTTAAAAAATATACACAGATCGTGCCTTGAAACAGCTTTTAAAACGTCAATCGGTGCCCCTTCTGATACTTCTGAAGAAAATATTTAAATTACTGAAGCAAGATGAGGCAGTGGATAGATAAATATGTATGAGGATACAAACATGTCAGTAGTATCAAGCCACTTCAACTGGGTGTATGATTTTTAGAATCCAGCTAGGCTGTATCAGTACAGTTAGCAACTTTCTTAAGCAGCCTCGAGCCATTCACCTTTCTTTTTTTTTTTTTTTTTTGATCCAAAACCAATAAGTTTTACTTATTTTTTTTTTTCCCACAGTGTTCTTTAGTTTCAGGTATACACCAAAATGATTCAGTTACACATATTATTTTCAGATTCTTTCCCTTATAGGTTATTACAGAATACTGAGTAGAGTTCCCTGTGCTATACAGTAGGACTTTGTTGCTTTTCTGATTTATATATAGGAGTGTATCTATTAATCTAATATCCCTAATTTATCCCTCTCCCTCTTTCCTCTTTGGGAACCATAAGTTTGTTTTCTATGTCTTTGGGTCTGTCCGTTTTGTAAATAAGTTCATTTATATCATTTTTTAAGATTTCACATATGTGATATCATACGTATTTGTCTTTCTCTGACTTTGTTCACTTAGTATGATCATCTTTAGGTCTATCCATGTTGCTGCAAATGGCATTATTTCACTCCTTTTAATGTTGAGTAATATTTCATTGTATACATGTACCACATCTTCTTTATTCATGCTTTCATTTCTTGGCTATTGTAAATAGTATTGCAATGAATATTGGTTTTTTTTTTTTTTTAAGGATAAATTCTTAATATCATCAAATATCCAGTGATGTTTAAATTTCCAGTTGCCTTACACACCTTTTTTTTTTTTTTTTTCCTTGCTAATTTTCTGTTTAGTTGATCTATCCATAGGTGTGAGTGGGGTATTAAAGTCTCCCACTATTATTGTGTTATTGTTAATTTCTCCTTTCATACTTGTTAGCATTTGTCTTACATACTCATGTGTGCTCCCATGTTGGGTGCATATATATTTATAATTGTTATATCTTCTTCTTGGATTGATCCTTTGATCATTATGTAGTGACCTTCTTTGTCTCTTTTTCACAGCCTTTGTTTTAGAGTCTAATTTATCTGATACGAGTATTGTGACTCCTGCTTTCTTTTAGTCCCTATTTGCATGGAACATCTTTTTCCAGCCCTTCACTTTCAGTCTGTATGTGTCCCCTGTTTTGAGGTGGGTCTCTTGTAGACAAACATATGTAGGGGTCTTGTTTTTGTATCCATTCAGCCAGTCTTTGTTTTGGTTGGGGCATTCAACCCATTTACGTTTAAGGTAATTACTGATAAGTATGATCCTGTTGCCATTTACTTTATTGTTTTGGGTTGAGTTTATACACCATTTTTGTGTTTCCTGTCTAGAGAATATCCTTTAGTATTTGTTGGAGAGCTGGTTTGGTGGTGCAGAATTCTCTCAGCTTTTGCTTGTCTGAAAAGCTTTTGATTTCTCCTTCATACTTGAATGAGATCCTTGCTGGGTACAATAATCTGGGCTGTAGGTTATTTTCTTTCATCATTTTAAGTATGTCTTGCCATTCCCTCCTGGCTTGAAGAGTTTCTATTGAAAGATCAGCTGTTATCCTTATGGGAATTCCCTTGTGTGTTATTTGTTGTTTTTCCCTTGCTGCTTTTAATATTTGTTCTTTGTGTTTGATCTTTGTTAATTTGATTAATATGTGTCTTGGGGTGTTTCTCCTTGGGTTTATCCTGTTTGGGACTCTCTGGGTTTCTTGGACTTGGATGATTGTTTCCTTCCCCAGTTTAGGGAAGTTTTCAACTATTATCTCCTCAAGTATTTTCTCATGGTCTTTCTTTTTGTCTTCTTCTTCTGGAACCCCTATGATTCGAATGTTGTAGCGTTTAATATTGTCCTGGAGGTCTCTGAGATTGTCCTCATTTCTTTTAATTCATTTTTCTTTTATCCTCTCTGATTCATTTATTTCTACCATTCTATCTTCTAATTCACTAATCCTATCTTCTGCCTCTGTTATTCTACTATTTGTTGCCTCCAGAGTGTTTTTAATTTCATTTATTGCATTATTCATTATATATTGACTCTTTTTATTTCTTCTAGGTCCTTGTTAAACCTTTCTTGCATCTTCTCAATCCTTGTCTCCAGGCTATTTATCTGTGATTCCATTTTAATTTCAAGATTTTGGATCAATTTCACTATCATTATTTGGAATTCTTTATCAGGTAGATTCCCTATCTCTTCCTCTTTTGTTTGGTTTAGTGGGCATTTATCCTGTTCCTTTATCTGCTGGGTATTCCTCTGTCTCTTCATCTTGTTTAAATTGCTGAGTTTGGGAGTCCTTTCTGTATTCTGGCAGTTTGTGGAGTTCTCTTTATTGTGGCGTTTCCTCGCTGTGTGTGGGTATGTAGAGGTGGCTTGTCAAGGTTTCCTGGTTAGGGAAACTTGTGTCGGTGTTCTGGTGGGTGGAGCTGTATTTCTTCTCTTTGTTCAGTCGCGCTGGGGGAGGGAGGGAGGATGCTGCAAACAAATGACACTGGCGCGGCGCCGCAGTGCCTCAGCCACACTGGGTCTGCCCCCGCTCACGGCGTGTGTAGCCTCCCTGCCCACACTGCTCAGGCTCTAGGTTGTTCCGCCGGGAACAATCCGAGGCTGGCCCTGGGTTGCATGCACCTCCCAGGTCCAAGCCGCTCAGGTTCAGGCACTCAGGTAGTCCTCAGAGGCGCAGACTCAGTTGGGCCTGCGTTTTGTGCTCTTCCCAGGTCCGAGCAGCTCAGGTGATGAGGTGTTTGGCGAGCGCCAATGCTGCAACTTATCGCCTCCCCGCCACTCGGTTATCTGGGTGTAAAACCAGCGCACCTTCTCAGGCAGATGTTGACCGTCCAGACCCCCAATAAGTTTTAGTTAGCAAAGAAGCCAGTTTTATAGATAATGTCTCTCTGGGGCTGCGATTGCCCCCTTCCGGCTCTAGCTGCCTGTCACCGGAGGGGGAAGGTCTGCAGCCGGCTATCTCTGTTTAGTCCTTTGTTCCGTGTGCTGGCTGGCGGTGTCTTAGGTTAGAGCTGGCTTTTCGTATGGTAGATATCCCACAGTCTGGTTTGCTAGCCCAAATTATTTCGCTCAGATAGTGCTCAGGGTATTCAGGCCAGATTCTTACTCTCAGCGATGCAGCCCGCGCCCGCCTCCCTGCCCAGCCCCGCTTGCTAATGGCGGATGCAGGCGTCTGCGCTGCTTCTCTGCTGGGGAGTTACAGTAGGGCTGCAAATCTGCGAGTTTTAATTGTTTATTTAGTTTTTCTCCCTGTTATGTTGCCCTCTGTGCTTCCAAAGCTCGGCACGGATTCGGCAGTGAGAAGGTTTCCTGGTGTTTGGAAACTTCTCTCTTTTTAAGACTCCCTTCCGGGACGGAACTCCGTCCCTCCCTCTTTTGTCTCTTTTATTGTCTTTAATATTTTTTCCTACCTCCTTTCGAAGAGTTTGGTTGCTTTTCTGGGTGCCTGATGTCCTCTGCCGGCATTCAGAAGTTGTTTTGTGGAATTTACTCGACGTTTAAATGCTCTTTTGATGAATTTGTGGGGGAGAAAGTGTTTTCCCCATCCTACTCCTCCGCCATCTTGGCGCCTCCCCTCAGTCCAAATTTAAATTACAGTACTTTTCTTAATGTCTTTGGTTTTATATTCATATTAGAACACCTTGGTTTCTAATAGTATGAACATTCTTTTTTAATACAATATAAATGAAACAGTTTCAAGTCTATAACACCATATTACTACTACTAACAACAAAATCATTGAATGAAATTTAAGATTTTTTTTGGTAGTTGTTTTCAGTCATAGGGCTTCCCTGGTGACTCAGAGGGTAAAGCGTCTGCCTGCAATGTGGGACACCTGGGTTTGATCCCTGGGTCAGGAAGATCCCCTGGAGAAGGAAATGACAACCCACTCCAGTACTCTTGCCTGGAAAATTCCACGGATGGAGGAGCCTGGCACCCTATAGTCCATGGAATCGCAGAGTTGCACACGACTGAGTAACTTCATTTCAGTCATATACCCTACTAATGACCAGTCAGAACACTGTGCTTAAAAGTCACTTGGGATACACTTCCTGCATGATTATGTTATAATTCTGAAGTAGAATCAGACTAATTTATTTTCATTTGTTTACATTTGGGGGTTTGTCTCTTTTTTTCAATCTTTTGAGTTAATTTTGTCTTTTGAGTATGTAAAATATTCATATGATGAAAAATCAAAACTATATAAAAGTTACACTCAAAGGAATCTGGCTTTTATCCCTCCTCATCCATAAAGGTAGCCGTTTTTATTAAAACTGACTTATCCTTCCAGTGTTTCTTATTTTGTAATCAAACAGCCACATAATTATTTTATTTGATTGCTTTTCTCATCAAAGGTAGCACACTATAAACTTGAGCCTGTACTCTGTTGGCTTTTGCTTAACAATGCACCCTGGAGACCACCAAAATAAGAATCTAGAGTTCTTTCTCGTTCTTTTTCACAGCTTCATAGTACTCCATCATGTGAAATTACTGTAATTTATTTACTCAGTCTCATAATAATTTTTCCTGTCTTCCAAGCACAGAAAAATCTCAGCTAATGCTAAAATATAAAATATACTCTGATATTTATAATTTCCCCTTCAAATATATAATACTGTCTGAACAGTTGTTTACTTTCTTATAGATAAATAGCAGCCTTTGCAGTTAGACTCTAAGTTCCTTAAACATAAAGATTGTCTTACATCTGGTATCATACAAGATTTGATGCTACTGTGTATCTAATAAATAATAAGCCATATTTTTTGAGTTTTTACTATGTTCCAAGCAGTACCCTAATAAGTACTCATTTATGCATGTCATTTAATTTAATATCCAAAACAAACCTAGGAGGGGGACATTTTCCTACCGCCATAAAACACCTGAGGTTCACTCATGTGACGCAGCTTACAGTGGTGGCAGAGAACAGGGCACAAACCCGAGTAGACTTGCTTGAACTTGTGGTCTTAATCCTGAGATTATATGACTATATTAAGTTTTGTCTCCATTTAAAACTCTCCTCCCTCCAAGCAACTGACTTGGTCAATTTTCAATTAACTAATTAGATTTTGTTTAATTGGGGTTGGAGGACCTAGAATAACTGCCTGGCTGACTCTTCCTGATCCTTAGTCTGAGCCCACATTTCATAGCTTCCCCTTCTCTCCTCTCACTTTTCCAGGTATGTGGTCAGCAGTTAAAGTTAATCAGCTCATGAACATACATCTCCCATCCCCATCCCAGGGAGGTAGGCAGGATCCCAGTCCTTGTTTGCCTTGATCACAAAATGCTCCAGTCATAAATTTCTCAGTATTAACTGTGGTTTAATTTCCACTATGACTAGAGCTTAGCAGGGGCTTCCTTCCCACCTGCCAAATGGTCCAGGCTTAACTACAGTAGATGCTGCTACTGAGAAGAAGCTCAAAGGAAGCATCATTATAGCTAAAAATCAGGGAAACGTGGTTCCTTTCTGTAGGTAAAACTTTAAACATGAAAGAGACATGTTATCTCACTTAAAGATATTCCCCATCAAGGAAAAAAAAAGAAAAAACAGGCTATGTTGAGCAGAAGAGGAGTTAGTAAGCCAGAGTAGCAAAGGAAAAGAAAGCTGATAATGGAAATGCCCTTTCAAGAGAGAAGGTGATCAGACCCAATAATGAGGTTGAACCACCTGATCTCATTCCATTCCCAATCTGTATCTTTCTGATTGTGACTTGGCACCTGTATTCGCCAGTAACTTACAGTAATGCTCCATCACAAACAATGCAAAAATCCTAGTAGCCTTCATTAACAAACATTTGTTGCTTGCTCACAGATCTTTGGGTTGGCTAAAGTTGTTCTATTTCAGACTTCAGGTTGGGTTCAGATCTGTTGCACATGTCTCTTGCTTATCCCAAGATTCAGGATGAAGGACTGTGGCTATTGGGCATACTTGCAGAGCAGGACACAAATGCAATCTAAACCACAGAAGAACATTTAAAGCTTCACACTGGATGGTTTGTACATGTTTTGTACAGAACATCCCTCATATTCCATTGGCCAAGCCAGGTCATAGGACCAAGACCAAAGTTAGAGAAAGTAGTAAGCATATTCTGCCCTCAGTCAATCATGGCAAAGGTGAGAGGAAAAGGAAGAATTGTAAACAAATAATGCAAAAAAAAAAAAAAAAAAAAAGAAGAAGAAAGGCTTCCCTAGTGGCTCAGTTGGTTAAGAATTCACTTGTAATACAAGAGACTGCTTGCAATGCAGGAGAGACATGGGCAATCTCTGGGTTGGGAAAAGCCTCTGGAGAAGAAAATGGCAACCCACTACAGTATTCTTGCCTGGGAAGTCCTATGGACAGAGGAGCCTTGTGGGCTACAGTTCATGGGGTCGCAGAGTTGGACATGACTTAGTGAATAAACCACCAAATGCAAAGAAACCCCACAGCATTCCATGTGGCATGTGCACAAAAAGAAACTGGGTCATCATATTCTTCCTGATCTTCTATTACTTAGGGTAAATTCATAATTTGGCATACGGTCTCTGAAAACTTGATTTATATGAGTCTTCTCCAGAAATAAATGCATTTTCCATGGATTGACTAATCAGATTTGTGTTCAAAGTATTTGCCAAGAACCACACAGCATGACCCATCCAAATAAGACTATGCTCCATAGACAATTAGGTTCAAAGTCTGGCCAATAGTGTATTGATTTTGGTGCACAGGGTCCAAGATTTATACAAAGTTCAGTTACCCTTTATGTAGTTCTCATGCCCCATGCTTCACTCCTAATCTTTAAGGGATGAACTCACATACGTCTTTATACCCAGCCAGAGAGCAAGGCTGTGCGTGTGTGTGTGTGTGCAGTTGCTCAGTCGTGTCTGACTCTTTGTGACTCCATGGACTGTAGCCTGTCAGGCTCCTCGGTCCATGGGATTTCCTAGGTAAGACTACTGGAGTAGGTTGCCATTTCCTTCTTCAGGGGATCTTCCTGACACAGGGGCTGAACCTGCATCTCTCGTATCTCCTGCATTGGCAGGCATATTCTTTACCATTGAGCCATCTGGGAAGCCGCAGACAGCAATGCTGCTACTTGGTAAAGCAGGAAGAACACTGGACCTGGATTCAAACAGTCCGAATTCCACCAACCATCATCACTGTGATTCTGAGCAAGTCCTTTGATTTCCAGGATCCTCATTTTCCTTAGTGGTAAAACGGAGGTGATAAATTCTTCCTTACTTAACATACACACTGTGGGAGTATAAGTCAAAGTAGATAAACAATAAAATGCCAGAGACATAGGAGAAATTGCCATTGAGGAAACTTCCTTTCTCATCCATTCTGCTCTACCACCTCTGTCGCAATTGGTGCTCTGTCGCAGACACCCATACCCTTATCCCAGGCACACACTGTCCAAACGACTCTAAGGATTATCCTCCAAACCTGTAGGACACCCAGGATGTTCCAGCCACAGAATCCACCCATGAGTCATCTTTGTATGCGCAGCTTGTTCCTGGTTGATGGCAGCTGTGCACCACTAATGGCCTCCTAAGCATCAGAGAAGCTCTTGTGCAGCAATTATTTGCATTAATCAAAGGCTTCAAGCAATCTCCCATTTTTGGCTGAGTAGTGAAAGTGTATATTCATGCTGTGCCCAAATGAGGGATTTTATAGGAAAAGGGATGCTTTGGGTACATGTTACTACTCTGGTATTCAGCTTCTAACCAAACTCTCACTTAGGGGTTAATTTTTCTGGAGAATATTATCTGTACACAAGCTAACTTAGCAAAAGAGAATGTTTGGTGGCATATTAGTACTCGTGCGTAGATATATTTGCTAATTAATCAATATCCGAGTATGCTGAATACCACTATTGACTCTATTTCAAATCCAGAGTGTGGAAATGAGAGCTAATCAGCATGGACAGACACTTGTTTGAATCGTTCCAGGTGGGATTTTAAGTGAATCACTCTCAGCCTTGCATTTGAAGGTGATACTACAGACTGGGGCATGGACTCACAATGTGAAGCCACTTTCACACTAAAGGCATGGATGGGGTCCATTTCCAGAGGCCCCACTGGTTCTCAAATGGAGCATCCCAGATGACATTGCCCTACGGCCAGGAGTACTTCTTCTCATCCTCAGGACAATTAGTAGGAAGAAGGCACTAAAATACCGAGACTCCGGGTGCGTGCTGTACCACCAAACCAGGCTTGGAAATCTAAGATACCACAGAAGAGGGCTTTGGGAGCTTGAGAAGGCTCATGTCAAGACTCACTGCACTTCTCTGTGGTCAAACTAAATCTAAACTCTTTTTAACTATCCAGCCCAGATAGCAAAGAAAAGGGACTCTGAAATTTTCTCAATTGGTGTGTGGTGATTTGCGTTCTGTTTGCTGCAGGAGAATTAGAATAATGAGGAAGAAATTCTGCAGCAATTGAATGCTAAGAAGCCTGCTAACTGAGGCAATATTCACCGAGGAGCACAGTGGGTGAGCGGTAGGAAAGAAGGACTCAGCCGAGCTTGAAGAGGCTCCTCTCCTCCGGAGACCTCTGCCTGTGTGCCCCAAGTGCTCTAGCCGATCGGTAGTCAACTCAGGTTATTGCTTTAAAATTTCGCCATGTATTTTTTTTTCTAAAATAATAAGAACTTACATTTTAATGAAAGGATCATTATCATATTCAAGCATACTCTTTCCCATAGGACTTGAACTGTTCTTTGCATATTTATGATTCTGCTGGGCTTAAGCTGAGAGAAATTTACAAATGAACAAAGGAAAGGAAGCTGTTGATTTCTGAAAAGACTGTCATCAAATGTGGTTTGTAATGATTATCCGTATTGTCCACATCCACTCAACCTTCGTCAGGTAAACATGTCCCAGTCTTCCTCTAGAGAATAGCCTTCTCTACTCTCAATGCTTCTGTTAGAATTGATGATGTCCTTGCCTTTGAAGGCACGTGATTCAGGCCCATCCCTGGAAAGCATCACTCCCCTAGGCCATAAGGATAAATCTGCAAGTGGGTATGTGACCCAAATGAGCTAGTACGTGTTAGGTCAAATTACTGGAGAAGAGAGGGATATTCTTTTGCCTTGGGTTCGAACCTGAGAGGATGCAGTCCTGGCATTGTGGGCAGCCAGCTTGCATGGAGCCTACAATGAAACCACGATGAAAAGATGTCAGAGGATCAGAAATTAAGACAGACCTGGGCCTGCTTCAAGTTCTAGACTTTGTCTTGCATGAGCTACTAGGTTCTATTTTGTCGCTTAAGACCGTTTGTATTGAGCTTTGAGTGTGTCCTTAGCTGAACAAACTATGCCAAAGAGATTTAAAACACTGTTGCATATTTCACTCTCTATAGAAGGAAATTTTTTTTTGCCTAATTTACCACTGTGAAGTAGCAGGAAACGATTCTGGTCAGAAACAGGACCACCTATTTTCTGGTTTCACAAGTGCCCCCCAAACTATCTGTGAGAAACTGGTTAAGCTACTGAGTCAGCACTGACACCCAAGGAAATGAGGGGTCTGAATCTGAGCATTTCTAAGCACTCTCCAGCCCCATGCATGCATGCTTATTCGCCAAGTTGTATCCAGCTCTGCGACTACATGGACTGTAGCCTGCCAGGCTCCTCTATCCATGGGATTCTCCAGGCAAGAATACTGGAGTGGGCTGCTATTCCTTCCTCTAGGTGATTTTGCCGACCCAGGGATTGAACCTGCATCTCCTGCATTGTAGGCAGATTCTTTGCTGCTGAGCCACATAGGAAGCCCATAATTCCCTCTAATGCTTGCTCAACCATCCCAACTGGGAAGACACTTAAATAAAATCAGAAAGAAAAAAGATATGTTTTCTACTCAAATGTCAGATTTTGGGTGTTCTTCAATGACCTCTAGCATAGGCCCTAAATCTTATGACCCATGGCAAAGGACATGGCTTAAAAAAATAAATCAAAGAAACATATTTCTTAATACATGAATTTCTTCACCTGCTAGAGGGGTCTTCTATGTGAATCAGATTAAGTGATTTTCTAATTTTCAAACCAGACCAGCTGGGCAAAGCTACACCATCTTTGATAAATGAGAAGGAAAGCCTCATTAAAGAGACCATCCATGCTTTCTTTTTCTTTCTTGTTTCTTTTTCTTTTTTTGTCAAGAATCTCTGCAAGCTGCAGTTAACGACTGGAACAGAGTGCAGGCTGCTGTTAACTATCCACGTGGTGTTTGTGTCTCTGCTGAACTTGTTTATTTGCATTTAAAAGAGATTTGGGATAAATGTAAACACTTTGATGGGATTTATGGCAGAGACAAAGGTCCGTTAACATTTTGATCCAGTGAGTAGAAACTGAAAAGCCATCATTAAATTGATAACCAATAGTATTGAAGTTACCTTTTGAAACCACCGAAAGGATGTTTGGAGCATGAAAGATCAAAACAGGAGTTACAACTGAAAAGAAAAAGGATGGGCACACCAAACTTGTTTTTGGAATTTAAATACTTTTATTTTATAATCACAAAACAAGAAGCCAAGGCACTTTATGTTTTTATTAATCAATATATCCCTGAAGATTAAAAAACAAGCTGAAATAGCACTTCATTTATTGGACATTTATTGGTCATTATATGGACAATTCGGAATAGAGATACAAGAATTCTGCACTTACTAGGGCTTCCTGGTGGCTCAGTGGTAAAGAATCTGCCTGCCAAGGCAAGACACATGGGTTTGATCCCTGGTCCAGGAAGATCCCCCATGCCTCAGGGCAATTAAGCCTGCGCTCTAGAGCCCAGGGGCTACAATGACTGAGTCCACAGGCCAAAACTACTGAACTCTGCACGCCCTGGATCCCATGCTCCAAAACAAGAGAAGTCACCTTCATGAGGAGCCCGAGCACCACAACTAGAGAATAGCCACCCCTGCTCATGCAAATAGAGGGAAAAGCCCACACAGCAATGAAGACCCAGCACAGCCAAAACAAATAAATGAATAAATAATTTTTAAAAAAGAGAGTGCTGTACCTATCAGACTCCGTGCCTTCAGGAGGACCATCTGAAACAAAGAAGAAGCTTGGAAGTGTTCTATCAGCTCAAAGACACCACAACACAAAACTTCTTCCATCTCAAGTGATTCAGAGGCTCACAGAGCTCCTGGCCACTTCCTCAGAACTTGGGGAAGAAAGACAGCAGAGTCAGGGAAAAAGTCTGGATGCACACACATGAGTTCAAGACCCATGTCTTTCTGACTGAAATCCTTGAGTCTTAAGAGTTATAAAACCTCACTTCCCTCATTGATAGAAATGAAAGGAACAGCACTTATCTCACAATTTTTGTAACGATTCAACACTTTTTCTCCCTGATTTCACCTACTTGGGGTCAATGCTTCTCCTTTATGCTTCCTTAAAACCAAATTTACATTCCTTTCACAGTCCATACCAGGAGCTCTGACTTTGGTCTGTTGGTTTTCTGTCTCTGTCAGGACACTGAGGACTTAGTAGGGACATATTTGCATTCATTGATTGCTATTGATCAAATATCCATTCTGTGACAGGCAGCCTCTTGGAAGGAATTCATCAGTGAATAAGACATAGTGGTTGCCCTCAGGGGGCTTATAGTCTAGTAGCAGCAGGAGAGGTTCAGGCAGAAAACAAATTACAACATAATCTGATTTTGTGAGAAAAGGACTGGGTCATTTTTAGAAATAAAAGGCATCCTCGATCCTCAATTACTTGCTGAAGAGATGATTAAATGAATGGATGAATAAATGAATGAATAAATCACTCAATTCCATTCCCTGGGGATTCATCAAGAACTCTTTCATTATACAGGTGTGTAAATTTCATTATACAGGTGTGAGAATTAGGGAGATAAGTGACCTGTCCAAATTTCATATTTGCTTTATACTATAGTTTCTGCCACTTTGATCAAAATATGTAGAATTGTGAGAATACCCCTATTTGAAACTCAGCCTCAATTTAGAGAAGAGAAGCTCCACTCTTCAGATTTGTTGGTGTGTATGGTATGAATGTGAAACCCTTGATCTATGAAACAATGATCCTAGCATGAGTCAGATGGTACACAGGGTAGACTGCCTACTGAATGGCATTAGTTTCTTCTTTTGATTTTTATTTAAACTTTCTTCAAGCTTCAAATTCTCCAGTAATATTTAGGAGTGATAATTGTATCTCTCAGGAGGTATGTCTAATGTTTAAAAAGAATCATTGACTTCTAAGACAATGAAGGAGCTGTTTACACTTGGCCGCAGCAGCCAAATCTATTTATCAATATCCTGTCTCTCCTAAATGAGTTCATATAACTACTGATCTGGCCAAAACTATTGATGTTTAGGATATCTCAGGCCTTTTGAATTAATTTTCTCACTGCTGAGTAGCAATGAAAGACCATTTATATTTGTCTTCTAACATTGGAGTAAACAGAACTCTAAACACTGGTTTAGCCTGGGTGTCCCCAAACTGGATCAACTCTCCCAACTGTGCTTTGTTTTTTTTTTTTCATTTTCCCCCCACAGATTTAACCTCTCTGGACCCCAGTTTTCTTAATTGTAAAATGAGAGAATAAAAGTGGAAAATCTCTTGAAAACTCACATACTCTGATATTCTAAGACTCTAATATTCCCATTTTATCAAAATGTTAGACACAAAAATATTTTAAAAAGAATAAAACTTTTTGGCACCAATATGTAGATATGCACATGCCTCCTTCCCCAATACACACACAGCCACAAAATCACAGGCCAGACTTCCACCCCTCCACCCCTCCAATGTTAAAATTCTGGAGCCACCAGCACAGATTCTTAAGCACAAACTACAAACTAAACAAGAGAGACAAATGAAAGACAACTGATTTATGTGGTAAAAATGTGAAAAATTCTGTGGGTAGGATCTGGAGTCTGAATCGTGTGCATTTTGAGAATAAATTTTAGATTTCTTATTTTGCCCTTTCAATAGAAGCGTACAGTGAATAAGGGAGAAACACGACAACAGGCATCTGTGAGACCAGAGTCACATTTTCCTTGGGTCACTGAGGTCAACGGCAAATGACACAATGCCCATAAATAAAGCAAAGACGGTCTTTCTTGAAATAAAAAAATAAGTATATCATTAAGGTGTTAACTACTCTAGGCACATAGTCCTGGAGATGTTTTTTAATAACATTATTATAGTTAACAATATTTAAGATGAAACACTGGGTCACAAGGTTGAACAGAATGACTGTCTTGGTCTGCTTCAAAAGCTCTTTCAATACATCAGCAGACTGTGAATAGGATACATAAGTGAAAAGCAGGTAAATAAGCTATGCTATTAAAATGGATATTAAGAGCCAGTTAAAAACCAATCCAAGGTCATGTGAAATTTCAAAGAATGGGATAATGGCACTCAGCAAGAGAACTCTTCAACCAAATTGACCCAGATGGTTGATTGTCAGGCAATTCTGAGAAAAGAGAGCTAAAAAACAGTTTCTTTATGACGGTCCTGCTTAAAAGCCCTCTTCAAAATTCTACCTGCACTGATTCTGGTTCTGAAGAAGGTTCTGTTCTTACAAACACTTTGCAACCTGAATATAGCTAAACTAGAAAGCATGAAAGTGCCTGATGACTAACAGCTCATAATCATTCATTCATTCATCAAATTTCTATTGTGCTTCTAAAAAAGCAGATCCACTGGATCAGATGCTGAGGTTGCTGTGGTGAAAACATTGCACAAGGTCTTTCTTTGTCTCCAAAGTTTTGAAATCTAATTACTAGGAGGGTAGGTGGGAATTCCTAATCACTAGCAACCACTGAAAGAATGTAAACACTCACAAGAAGGCATTAGGGGCTTGCTGGTGAAAGTAAAGTGTTCCAAGGTCATTGCCATCAAAATTAGTTACCATGGTGTATGGCAGTGACCATAATAAATCTTCAGTCAGAGTATATGATGTATACAAACTCTCACTGGCTCTCTCAACCTTCACTTTCAGTTTAGTTCAGTTGCTCAGTCATGTCTGACTCTTTGTGACCCCATGGGCTGCAGCATGCCAGGCTTCCCTGTCCACCACCAACTCCCTGAGCTTACTCAAACTCATGTCCATGGATTTGGTGATGCCATCCAATCATCTTATCCTTGGTCATCCCCTTCTCCTCCTGCCTTTAAGCTTTTCCCAAACAGGGTGTTTACTAATGAGTAGTTCTTCACATCAGGTGGCCAAAGTATTGGAGCTTCAGCTTCAGCTGAATGAATATTCAGGACTGATTTCCTTTAGGATTGACAGGTTTCACTTTACCCTGCTTCTATTTGGGGAGTTTCAGTTCAGTTCAGTCGCTCAGTCGTGTCTCACTCTTTGCAACCCCATGAATCGCAGCACACCAGGCCTCCCTGTCCATCACCAACTCCTGGAGTCTACTCAAACTCATGTCCATTGAGTCAGTGATGCCATCCAGCCACTTCATCCTCTTGTCGTCCCCTTCTCCTCTTGCCCCCAATCCCTCCCAGCATCAGGGTCTTTTCCAATGAGTCAACTCTTCACATGAGGTGGCCAAATTATTGGAGTTTCAGCTTTACCATCAGTCCTTCCAATGAATACCCAGGACTGATCTCCTTTAGGATGGACTGGTTGGACCTCTTTGCAGTTTAGAAAATGTGAAATGACATTTCCAAGACTCCCTTGCAGCTAGGACTTTTCGAATAAATTGTGTTTTGCTAACTAGACACATTTGCAGAGATTAAGACTGCATTGACACAGAGAGGCAGTGGTATTCTTCCTGCATCTGTGACTGGCGGCTGGAGAGTAAGTCCCAACAGGTTGAGTGTTTACAAGGAAAGTGAAAGTGAAGTAGCTCAGTCATGTCTGACTCTTTGTGACACCATGGACTGTAGCCTATCAGGCTCCTCCCTCCATGGGATTCTCCAGGCAAGAATACTGGAGTGGGTTGCCATTTCCTTCTCCAGGGGATCTTCCTGACCCAGGGATCGAACCCAGGTCTCCTGCATTGCAGGCAGATGCTTTACCCTCTGTGTTTATATTGGTGGACTTCATATCACTCAGGCCCCCTCTGTGGATATAAAGCAACTATCACAGCAGGTTTTTGATGCCTGGATTATAGCTCCAGTGCTGAATGTTCAACCAGCAGTCTGGTAGAACCCTAATGACTTCAGCTTTTCTAGCTCTCACCTCGTGTAGTAGTCAAGGATCTCCAGGAAAAATGTTTATGTGTTCTCATCTAGTGACTCTCTCTTTATGTTCATTCAATCCCCCTCCCGTCCCCGCTTTCTTCTCTTCTTCTTCCCCCCACCTTCCTTTCCTCTTTCCCAAATTTCACATATATGTATATAATTCTAGAGACTGAGAAGTCCCATGATCTGGCACCAGTTTTGTAAGTCTTGATTTGAGTCTGAACGATGGAGAGCCAGGAGTGCCAATGTCTGAGGAGAAGCTGGGTGTCCCAGCTCAGGCAGAGAGCAAATCTGCTCTTTCTCCTCCCTTTTGTTTTATTCATGTTCTCAATGGATTGGATGATGCCCAACCACAATGGTGAGGGTGATCTTCTTTACTTAGTCCACCACTTCAAATGTGGGTCTCTTCCAGAAACACCCTCACAGACATACTCAGCAATGTTTTCCAGCTATCTGTGCATCCATAGCCCAGCCAAGTTAACACATAAAACTAACCATTGCACCTTGATTTTGTAAAGGACCATAATTCGGCACAATAGATCATTTAAATCACTCTGTGCTTGAAATATAGAGTGTTTCTGGTTTCCTGCACTCAACCTTGACTTATCAGCACAGTGAAACCATCACCAAATATCCAAATATCACAAATATCCAAACATTGAGCTTGATGTCCATCTCCAGTACCAGAGAGCAGGATGAACATACTGAGCTCAGAAGAGTAGGAAAGGCACACCCACGGGCTTCAAAAGAAGATGGGGAATCTCTCTCAACCAAGAACTCTGGATGAAAGGTAGATGAAATACTTACTATGACTTCTTGCTTTGGGATTATATGGAACATGAAATATTTAGACAGGAGGAGATTTAAGGTCCTTCCTGTTCCAATTCTATGACTGGGACTGTCTCCAGGTCTATAAAGCAGTGAATTCATGCTCATAACTGCAAGATGATTGAGCTGATTATCATAGTTTTTGAACCATGGTTTTCCCAAGATCACCCGACTGCTAAACAGTTGAGTGGGGTGATTGTAAAGTATGTGCACCAATTCTTTGATGTATTTCCTTTCAAAATGTATCGTCTAACTCCCCACGCCATGAATGTGGGCTGGACTTAATGACTCACTCCTAACACTGAGGATGTGGTGGAAGGGGCAGTGATTCCCAAATTTAAGTCACAAAAGACATTCTCGCTTCTGCTTTGCCTTCTTTTGAATTGCCTGTTTTGAAGGAAGTCCGTGGCTTTGTTATGAGGACACTCCAGCAGCCTCTAGTGAGGCCCAACTGGGGAAAAACTAGGGTTTACTGCCACAACCAGCATCGACACACCAGTGTCAGGGAGGGAAAAAAATATTTTCCTTCTATCCTTCAGCTGGGGATCTTTAAAAAAGTACAGAGCAACAAGAGAAAAACAGAAATAAGTTTACTAAATGTATCTCTCATATATACATGGGAGAAACTCAAGGATGAGAACCTCAAAGGAGTGGTTACAACTTGGGTTTATAAACCAACTTGGGGCTAAAACATAGGGAAAGGGGGTTTGGGCTTCTGGACAAGTTATGGGAAGGTGGTCAGCAAAAGTGTGCTGAACAAGGGTAAGATCTAGTATACAAATTTAAGCCAGCACCTTCTCCATGGATAAGGGTGTCTTGGGAGTAAGTCATTTTTCTCTTCCTGGTACAGAGTGGGAAACATCCTTTGGAAATTTCCCTTATTAATATAAATTTCCTTCACAAAAGGGAAACAATGCTGTGTCTTCAGAGCTTCTTCTGTGTCTTCTGTTTCTCAAAATAACCCTGATGCTAAAAAGGTATATTTGGGGTTGGCATATTCTAGTCTCTTACACCAGTCATGTGAATGAACTACCCTGAAAGCAGATTTCCTAGCCTCAGTTATGACTTTAGATGACTGCAGGCCTGGCCAACATCTTGACTACAGCTTCATGAAAGAGTCTTGTCATGGGCTGAATTTTACTTCCTGAAAAAGAAACGATGAATTCCTAACCCCACCCCCACCCAGCATTTGTGAATGTGACCTCATTACTGTAGATGTAAGAAGGTTAATATGATGTCACTAGGGCAGGCCCTAAACCAACATGACTGGTGTCCTTATACAAAGGGGAAATCTACACACAGACAGAGATGCACACAGTGGGAAGATGGTATTGATACCGAGACACACCAGGAGAAGACAGCCATGTGACAGCTGTGACAGAGACTGAAGTGACGCATCTACTTACTAAGGGACACCAAAGATTTACCATGTAAACTCCAGAAGAGAGAAGGAACACAGGCTTCTTCCCTATGGGTTTTGGAAGAAGCATGACTCCGCTAAACATCTTGATTTTGGACTTTTGGTCTCAAGAATGGTGAGACCACAGGGGTCTGTTGTTTTAAGTCACTCAGCTTGCAAAGTACTAGAAAACTAATACAACCCAAAGTCATCCAAACAAGCCACTCCTGAATTCCTGACCTACATTAAGATGATAAATGTTTATTGCTGTTTTCAGCCACTAAATTTTGGTACAATGTATTATTAACCAATAGTAAACACTCAGAGCTAGACCCAAACTTAAGCCTTCCAGTAATCTTTCTACTACATCAAGTTGCTGTTTGTTACCTTTGAGAATGAGAAAGGCTAGGAATATTTAACTTAAATTGCTAATAATTTTTTTGGAGACACTGGCAGAATTTTCCACTATGAGGCAGCAAAGTTATCTTCACGGGGGTTGTGGAACTAATCTGACAGTAAACTTAATCGCATCTAGGTTTGTGTTGCCCTTATGAGTACTTCTACATCCCTCTAGGAGAGGCATCAAACGATCAGCACTGGACCATAAAATGCAGCAAGACTGACATTATGTAACAAAGAACATTCTCTGTAACTATTCAACCGTCCTCCAGACAGAGATGAAGATAGATGAATAGATGGATAGAGAGATGGATGGATGGAAGGAAGGGAAGGAGGAAGGGACAGAGGAAGGTAGGGAGCCAGTGAGGGAAGGAAGGAGGTTGAATGAACATAGAGAGTTACTAGGCAAAAGCACACAAAAATAAATAGTAGATTTCTGTGTGTCAGAAAGGTGGAATTATGGCTCATTATCTTCTATTTTTCAAGCTAAACTATTACAATGTTTCTTGACAGTTATTTTCTCTAGCTTATAAATTGATATTTGTCTTCTCCCTCTCCCCATCCCACCCCCTGCCAACTTTTTTAATACACAATTTTTCTGTCTTCAGATGATGGGAAGGAAAGTATGTATTTACATCTTAATTAATAATTTAAAGTATCAACATTAGAATTTAGAGGTCTTCTGTTCAGTGTCATCAATTTATTGATTATAACTTGATCTAAATGAGATGATCTTAGAATATTTGAATTTTGACAAACAACAACAACAAAAAGGGAAAATAGATGTGATGTGTTTTAGTCCATCCTTTTGCGTCTCAGAAAGTAATTCACTGAGCTCCATGTAGTCCAGCACAGGGTCCACCATGAGATACACTGGGGACCAGCGCAACGTGTCCACTACTTGGGGGTCACACTGATGACTTTTTATACAAAGCTTTGTTTGAACTCTCAAATCTAACACTACCAAACAGCACCGTTCCATTATTTGTATTATTTCTCCTCTTATTTGGTATAAAAAAAGCCAACTACCTCCAAAGGAAAATCCCCTTTTCAAACATCAGTAAATGTGGAAATTTTTAGTGCTTTCTTTAAACACCCAACATCGGCTTCACTGAGTGGGCAGAGGATGCTATTTCAATTTCACTCTGTATGCTGTGGTCACCGGCCAAAGAAGTTGCATGTAAACAAAGCATGTCAAGCTTAATGTATTCAGGGGATCAACATATTCACAAAGACACCAATTTCATGAATCCATTCTATTTCAGCACAGTTGAAGTTAATATTTTTCTTGCAGGTTTGTTTGTTTTTTAATCAAAAGCAGATGAAAATGACAACTTTCCTTGGACCTACCATATTTTCTACAAAGCAACTATTGGCTGTGATTAAGGGAAGACAAAGCTACGTGCTGTGGGTAGCTGAAATACTTCTGGAATTTATTTACTTGGGTATACATGCTAAGGCCAAATGAGTTTCTTTAATTTCCATAATGAAATTGTTTTTGTAAAGTTAAAAATACTGTAATGAGGCCAAAACGGTGTGCTTTCAGGGGGCTCCCATGGTGAAACAAATGAGATTTTAGCTTCTCTAATTGGGCATACTGCAAGCTGGCTTGATGCTGTCCTCAACGCAGGATGTTTGTTATCCTAACAAAAAAGAGGTCTACAGCTGTCAGCACAATGCTATATGGCTTTTCAGGAGCCAGGCTATCGGAGGAAGACCGCTGCTCTCTAAAGGGACCACCCAAAGGGAAAGATCAAGGAGAGAACAGCTCTCCTCTTCCCTGATTAAGAAGTTGTTTGTAAGGTAATTTGTTTACAGCTATCAAAGGGAAGCTTTGGAAACAACTGGGGAGAATTCCCAGAATCCTCTGAAAGAATTTTATTTGATTAAGCAATGAATATGGATATTTTCTATCCACTGCCCCCACCACCACATTTTTGTCCTCTTATGAATTAAATCTCATTACCTGTCAACACAGGCCTTTAGAGTCTTACTGTTCCTGCAGAAAACAAAAGTTAGGCCCATTTTATTGAGGCGGCTCTTGCCAAACTCTGCTGGTGAGCTGCCACACTGGGTACCATGGAAACAGCCTATGAACCTCTTTGAGCTCTGGAATGGTTTTGATGTAATATTGTCTTCATTTATTTTTAACCATTACCTTAAAGTACAAAGGGAAGTAAAATAGAAGGCTAGTCAAATTAATTTTTAGCCACCAGAAGTAAGTCAGTAACTGAATTTTCCCAGTTTGTAACGAGCATTTTCTTTTGGATGTAAATATTCAAAAGGATCCAGAAAGATGAATAATTTTGCTATAAAGTTCCACCCTGCTCAGTTACATTTGCTAGATGCTAAACAAGTGGAATGACTGGTATACTATCAAACTATATGAAAAATTAATAGCATATGCACCAAATGAATTCAAATCTCCAAACCCACTTATTCAAAGAGATAAATATTTAAAGGATAATGTAAGCTGCTATAGTAGGCTATAATTATACATTACAGTGGTAAAATGTGTATTTCCAGCAGCATAGATTTAAAATGCTCTTTTTCCATTATTCTAAAGAAGATTATAATAAATCATTACACAAAAATTAGGTGAAATAGATTTTACTACAGTAAAACTTTCTGAATTGCCCCCAACTAGTAGCTTCTATGTTACATTAATTTGATTGTTGTTTCCAATTTGTTCAAAACATATAACAAGAGTGCTATAATAAAACAAATGAATGTTACCCACTATCATTCTCCCTTTCCATTGGTTATACTTTGCACTTCTTTTTTTCCAACAAGGTTTCAAATACTGGTCATTTCAAGAACTCTAACCAATCCTATATTTTTCAAGATGAGCTTAAATATAAAAAACTATTTGAGGGGAAATCTTTCATTTTAAATTTTGCAAATATAGAATCTAAGTAAAAATGAATTGATTCATTATGTGCATATATTCTGCAAATAAAAGGAATAAAATAAAATTGTAGCTCCAGAATGATGGCAACATCAAAATTATATATGGGCTAAAAAAAAAAAAAGACCTATATATGGGCTAAGTATATATCATTTCATTTAATTATAAATCACCCAAAATCTGAAATTCTAAGACAACAGAAAAGCTTGGTAGTTAACAGCATAGACTCTGGAGTCTAAGAGGTATGGGCTGGGATCTCAGGTCACCCATATCAGTTGTATGATCTTGGGCACTTGAACTCTCTAAACCTTAGTTTCCTATCTGTCAAATGGATGATAAAAGCCTCTACCTCACTTGCTGCTGTATCAAATGTGATCATACACGCTGAGGTAGTGCCTGCAAGGTATAAAGCTGTCAGTTAATCTATGTGATAAGAATAATGCGGTGAAGATGATGATGGTGATAACAATTTTGACACTGGGGATTCACACACCACAAAATACTCACTCTGAATACATGTGAACTGATCTCCTTGATGCCTGGAAACCGACTCTTTGCAACCGCATGGGCTGTAGCCTACCAGGCTTCTCTGTCCATGGGATTCACCAAGCAAGAATACTGGAGTGGGTTCCATTTCCTACTCCAGGGGATCTCCTTGACCCAGGGATCAAACCTGCGTCTCCTGCATCTCCTAAATTGGCAGACAGAGTCTTAACCACTGTGCCCCCTGGGAAGCTCCTCCCATGTATTTAATTGCCCACGATCTGCTGCCTCTAAAAGTGCAAAACGGGTTTCCTTGGTGGCTCAGTGGTAAAGACTCCACTTGCCAATGGAGGAGACAAGGGAGACTCTTCGATCCCTGGGTTAGGAAGATCCTCTGGAGGAGGGCAAGGCAACCCACTCCAGTATTCTTGCCTGGAGAATCCCATGGACAGAGGAGCTGTTGGGCTATAGTCCATAGGGTCCCAAAGAGTCAGACAGGACTGAATCAGTTTAGCACTAATGCCCACAGGCAATGAGCCTATAATAAGTAAAAGAAAAAGTATTTTTTCCTTCCCTATACTTGATACAAAGTATAATGTTTTAAGTGAAATGTATTTAAAATGCCTCAGTATTAGAGACAAGAAATCTGAATAAAGAGGAGTCAGGAGACTTGTTTAATTAAAAGGAGAAGATGAGATGAAGACAATGAATGGTACAGCCACAGATGCCTCAGACAGCCCCAGAAGAATGTCTGAAAATGAGAAAAACTAGAAGCAGAACTCTGCTACTGAATGACGATATTCATTCAACAGAAAATTTCCAAGAGTAAAGACAAGCTTCATATCATTGGAATTGTCCAGACATTAATACATCTTGAGGATGCGTTAATATATCGTGAGGAAAAGTGATTCGGTAGAAATGGAGATTTTCGTATAATTCATTAGTGGAAATCTACCAAGCAAATTGTGAAATCTCACCTAACAGGCCCCCCAAATTATGGCTTCCCAAGCCATGGGGGGCTCCATAAATGCTGACTAGAGGAATAACCTCATTTCCCTTTTGCACCAAAAGTAATTGCATATCCTCTTTTTTACTTTTCATAATATTTGGCTAAGTCTACTTCATGCTGAATATATCATGATAGCAGAAATTTCTATATGTGAAAACAAAAACAAGAAAATGTTGCTAGACATGTTACTAATAGTGAGTGAACAGCACACTTAGTAATTTTGATCCACATAGTTTCTATTTGATATTAGGTCATAATAACCATTTTATTGCCATTGAAATGGTTTTTTAAAACCATTTATACCAATATGTAATAATAAACTCATTTTATAGTCTCAAATCCCTTATGGTGTGTGAACATCTCAAGTAACTGACCTTTTTTTTTTTTTTCATATAACATACATCTGTGTGTGTGTAAATGTGTGTGTGTGCATCTATATATATTCTTAAAAATGAGCATTTACTCATTTATATTTTCAGAAAGAATTTTCAATCATGCAAAGCCTTTTGCAACATCTCCACTCATCTCAGACATGAATACTGTAACATGTATGGGCATAGCTGAGGCAAATTTATCATGACAGCAACCAAATAATAAATCTGTATCTCTATAACCAGTTCCATTTCCGAATAATTTCTCTGTCGCACATTATTTTAGTCTGGCAGATTGCTCCATTCTTTTTTTTTTTCCCTTTACTTTGGGGTTAAACTGCACTTTCGAATTCACATTATATTGCAGATAGCATGTCACCTTCACTTAAGTTGCTATGGCTGGCATTTCTCTTCTATCAGCTGGAGCGGTTAATTTACTTGCATTGACCAGCCAACAGTATAATCTACCACCTGATAATTGTGTTCTTCTTGGGCCACCAAAGTTGTAAAAGACAAAGAAGAAGAAGACTTAATTTTTGCAGTTTTATAGTTTGAATTCTTATGATTTGGTCTTAAATTCTTTGATTTGCTGAGGAACTCCATGACTGAGTAGGGAGGGCTTTTTTTTGTTTTCTCGTTTTTTTAAAATAAATCACATTTATCTATCAGTGTTGGGTTTAACATAGGAGGACTCTTGCCAGTTATACTGTAACTGACGCAGTAATGCTGGAATTTCAAATAGAAAGAAATATAAATAGTATACATCTTTAAGGGCTGCTGGATAAATTGTTTACATAAAGGCTGGTTATTCCAAATAAAATGATTTTTGTCATTGATATTATGAAAAGAATGGAGAACTTTGCAGGAGAAGCAAAAGAATAAATATTATGCAGTACCAAAATGGATGTGCTCTAAAATGTGTACATGCCAGCAATTTAATATTGTAAAGCTGAAGTGGAAATATTTTAGAAACCCACTAAGTCATATCAAAAGTAAATATTTCTGTTAATCCAAAAATATTAGACAATTTAAACCTGTTAAAGTTGAATTTCACAGCTATTTTATCCTTCTGTAAATAATTACTATTTCTCCATTTCTCTAGACAATTATGATACTGGAAAATGCTAATTCATGCTTATCAAGATAAGATAGAGCTAAAAACTAGAAACATGCTCTCCTCAGTCTGTTACTTTATTTTGGGCTAAGAGACTGCAGTTTTGACAGTGGGGCCATCTGCTACTAACTTTTCTCCTTATCACCATGCCAGTCCAGTCAAAAGCAATTAAACCTGTTTTGCCATTATAATATGTAGATAATGATGATAAATTACAGCCTTAAAATGAGTCTCAAATTATGCATACGCTAGGTATTTCCCTTACAGCTACTAATATAAAAGATATTCCTGTACTTGTGAAATTTTTCAGCTATTTTATTAATGATGTTAGCTCTATAATGAGCTACCTACCAGGATATTTTGCAGGCACAGAGCCTAACAGTCATTATAAATCTATTTATATCCCAGCAAGATGTTTCTCCAAGTGGAGAGCAGAGCCCCAACACTCGGCATTGCAGTTGAACAAAATATATACGACGTATGGCTCTGACTTCCTATGTTTTATTATGTCACATAATCAATAAAACACATAAATACCACAAATAAAAAGAAGAAGGAAGAAAATTCTATGGCTCCAGCACAACATGGGGCTATGTGGCAGAAAGAAGATGAGGCTTAATGATTTCCAGGAACAGACACAAAGCTATCATTCTTGAAGCAAACCATGTATTACCTCTGATTTCCATCAGAAATGTCTGGAGTTTTTTCAAGGCAGAAACTACAAATAAACCAATGTTCCAAAATGGTAACTAATATCAATCTCTTATTAGGACTGCCAATGGGAACCACTATATTGGACAGTTTGACTGTCTGGTTGGCTTTTCAGATTTTCAGCTGCTAGCATAATTGTTTTTTCAGAAGATTTGTTACAATTTGTTACCACCTTTTAATTCTGTTAGACAAAAAGAAGAACCAGGAAATGCAGTAAATGCCTTGAATGCCCCAAGAAACTCTATTTAAATAAACCCTTCTGTGGACTCCCACTCCAAAGCACAGCTATTTAAGACACCACCCTCTGCAGTAACTAATGTGGCTTTGCTAATTGAGAGTTGGAGAAGTGAAGCCCTTCTTATACTGTTTCCTGCCACTGTTTTCTCTAGCAAAAAACCATTTGGCGTGGTAAACATGTATTAATTATGGATATCCGACTTCCTCATTCTGTTTTATCATCAAAACACAGACTAATGATGACTGGGTAAAAAAAAAAAAAAGAAAAATTTGGTCCCAAAGAAAAAGAACTCTTAGCAACACTGGAAAAATGTACTGCCTAGCAGTAGTTCATTACGACCCATCTTTTTTCATTACTATGTAACACTCATAAATAAGTCTGGGGGAGGAGGAACATGGAAAAAGGAGAAACTCACCAATTACATCTGTCACAACGCTATATTAATGGAGGCAGTTTACTGATATTTTAATAGGTCTTCTGAACTATACTGGAAACAGGAATCTCAATTGCAACTTATCATCCATTTGCAGACAAAGGTATTATCCATCATGACTCACACGAGGACCCACCTCAAATTCATACCATTCTTCAAATCATCGTTTTAGGTCATACCCTTAGCATCTCAGTGTGCTTCCCCAGACAAACATGAAGAGCAGGCATTTACCCAGGGCATACAAATTGCCAACTCTAGAAACCAACAGTGTGGGAATTCTGCCTTTCATTTTTCTCCCTCATTTATAATGTGGAGGCTTTTGGCAAGAGTAAAGTTTTACAGTATGGGAATGTATGGTCAGACTCTTACATTGGGGAAAATATTGCAAATCATAGAGGAAAAAAATGAGATTGCTTCCCCTCGTTTCCCCATCTGTTTAATGAAATGTGTGCTGAGTTGAATGTATACAAATAATGGTTAAAAAAAAATATTCAATGTGCCAGAAAGCAGATTTTGCAATGCACAATTTAAACAGTCTAATATTGGCCTTAGCAGGGAAAAGAAGGGCAGGAATATAATAAGATAGGATAACAAAATAGAAGGGAAAAAGGATGAACAAAGAGGAAAACAGAGGCAATTTCAAATAATATGAAGAATACAGAATAGCACCCTTGTTTCTATAGCTCTGAGAGATGACTATGAAGGGAGAAAGTCCAAGGTTACACAGTTTCTCTTTAAAGTTAGGCTGCGGGGAAAGCAGTGAGTCTGAAGGAAGCAGCTTTGACATTTCTCAGCTACAGATGCGGCTCCAGCCCAACCAGCTGTGTAATACTAAGTATTTTTCCCAGAGCCTCTATTTCTTCATCTGTCAAGTGGATAAATTCAGCTACCTTATAGAACTGCTATGAAGAGTGAAAGAAATATGACATAAAAATATCTATTCATGTCCCTTGCACAAAGTTGCTGCTAAGTCACTTCAGTCGTGTCCGACTCTGTGCGACCCCATAGATGGCAGCCCACCAGGCTCCCCCGTCCCTGGGATTCTCCAGGCAAGAACACTGGAGTGGTGCTAATAAATCTCATTTGCCCTTATTAACTCTTATGCCCAGCATTTATTTCCATTAAAAATTTTTTTTCCAGATTAAAAAAGCTGTACACCTCATCATCCTAGGAAATATTTTCTTCCCACTATCTTCAAATATGCTTTCTCCCCCAAATTAGTGAATCCTCTGTACAATAAAGACTTCTGCCTCTCCTGCAACTTTTAGGCAGTCAGGAGGGCAACATCTCATAAACCTAAGGTTCCCAATCTTGGTTGCACATTATAATCACCTGGGACGTTGCTTGTTTGATTGTTTAAATAACAATGCCAGAGATCCTGATGAATTGCTCTGGGTTTCAAGCTTTCTGAAAGATACCCAGGCAATTCTAATGTGTAGCTGAGGCTGAGTCCAGGGCTTCCCCCTGTAGGTGGGCAAGGCAGGGCAGCAAGACCACGTGCAGCAGGGTAAATCTAAGCTCCCAGGTGAGCAGAGATTCCTTAACTTTAGTTCCATTTTTAAAGGGAGACATTTTCCAGCTAACTAGGAGGGTGAGTGGCCCTTGGTACACAGTATCTTTTTAATCCCGCCTCAAACCAGCTAAATAAATACAATGTGTTCCGTTTTTCCCATTTGGCCTCTTCATTCTCATTAGCAGGTGCCAATGTGTTGCCATATTTTTATTTCCCTTGGCAGAGAAGGCAAATTCCTCCCTGAGGAGTATATGCCAATCAATAGCATGGCAAAGATGGTCTGTGGAACATCAGCATTCTTCCCTCTGCCCACATAAGAGCATAAATTATCCTCCATGTGATCTCAGAGTACAGCTCCCAAGTCACAAATGTATCCCTAGGTCAGCTTTCTTCAACTTTGACATCCGGCTGCTCTGTCCTTCCATAATTAATTGTTATTGCAAAGTCCTGGGAGTATAGTGAGCTTTTTTTCTTACTATTAAATCGGAAATATGCAGTACTTCATTGTAACTGTATTAAAAAAAATGCTTCCTCAACAAATCTTTTAGCTCAATCATTTTCTGGAAATGAAAAAGGTAACGACTGAAATTAGATCCAAGCCTGATTTACCTGAAAGCATACCATGTTCCAGAAAGTCTGCTAATTCTTCTAATACTCCATTCAGGGAGAAATTAAACCACCCACTCTTTTTATCAAGTTCATGCAAACACTGCATTGTGTTACCTCCTCTGCACAGCTCTGTTGCAGTTAACTGATAAACATGAATCCAGCTTCGTTGACATCAGTCAAGTATTCCAGTGTCAAACAGAAATAGTAAGCAATGGAAACATGCTGTATGAATTGCGATTGTATCAAAATAGCCATATTGATTTCAACTTGATTCCCATTGTACAAAGAAAAGCAGTAAAGTGTTTTCCAAGCAGAAAGCAAAAGAGAAAGATGCAAGAGAATATGTCCTAGGTTTTTATTATTATTATTATTCCATTGGAACATGCTAATTTAGAACTGGTAGTTGGATCTTACCCTTCTCTCAATATAATTTAAGGAATAAAAAAGGTCTGGAATCTATTTGAAAAGGTTGAGAAGGTCTGTTGGTCTGTTACTGTGGCAACAGTCATCCCCAAGACGCAGCATAACTAATAAGTTAACTAGAGGCACCTAGCTCCAACCATCCAGCATAAGCTATAAAACTAAACTGCTGAGAATCACGGGCAACTTCGCTAAAGGAGGAACGGTGCAAACTGGTACACTAGGGAAGCCGATAATCCAATTTAGAAGTGCAGATTCTCATTTCAGTTTCATTGGCATGTTCATTTTGAACTAAAGGGATCTGAGCAGTAATTCTATAAACAACCAGCACTTAGAAATCAGAGGCAACGAGATTCTCTAGAGGTATAATTGCTTTTAAACTAGGCAACCTGAAATTGTATCTGCCTGGTTGTAGCAGGGAGAAAGTGGGGGATATCTCAGCTGGGAAAATGGGTAGTTGGCCAGAGAATATCCGCAAACTGGGCATGGCTTGGGCATCACCATATACCCAGTGATGTGGTTTTAGTCAATAAAATTTATCAAGGATTCCTGTAGTACTTAGAATTTTATTAGTCCTCACACATTTTACATAGACTACATTTTGTAATATCAGGAGAACCAATTATATAAATAAGACCCAGTTCAAATCGCAGGTCTGCCATCTTACCATCTGTAGCAGTGAAACATTCGCTAGGTAACACAATCTCTCTAATCCTTGCTACATCATCTCTAAAATGGAGATCACAGTGGCATCTAAATCATAGGTCATGGGTACCAAATGGAATAGTCCATGTGTTTATCATAGATCTCTTTGTCCCTTGCATTGGCAAGGATGATTCTTTACCACTGGGCCACCTGGGAAAACCAATAAACGTTAGCTCTCAATGTTAGTAACCTTTAATTTAACTATACATTCTGTTCCTATTTTGAATATGAATCCAGTCTTTTCGGAGATTCTGTTGGCTTTGAATTCAAATTATAGTTAAGAGCCCAAGCCCCTCTCACAACTCCACTGCTAAACTGCTACCAACACATAGGCCACCAATACCACCTGCTCCAATAGATAACTTTTACCTTTGCTTCCCTGCTGCTGCTGCTAAGTCACTTCAGTCGTGTCCGACTCTGTGCGACCCCATAGACAGCAGCCCACCAGGCTTCCCCATCCCTGGGATTCTCCAGGCAAGAACACTGGAGTAGGTTGCCATTTCCTTCTCCAATGCATGAAAGTGAAAAGTGAAACTGAAGTCGCTCAGTCGTGTCTGACTCTTAGTGACCCCATGGACTGCAGCCTACCAGGCTCCTCCGCCCATGGGATTTTGCAGGCAAGAGTACTGGAGTGGGGTGCCATTGCCTTGCTTCCCTAGCATCTGTTTATATCACAACAGCCAGAAAATCCTTTCAAAATACAAGTCAGTGCATGCCAATTTTCTGGTCAAAATCCTGCAATATCTCTCCCCCATTTCATTTGATGATAAGATCCCACATGATCTGACCCCCATCACTGTCTAACCTCATTCTCTACTACTCACCCCTTAATTCTTTTCCCTCCAACCACTTGTCCTTCTTATTTCTAGAGTGTTCTAAGAATGCTCCTTAGGATCTCTGCTGTAACTGTCCCCACTGCCTGCCCCACTCATGAATCAAGGAGAGATCCTGGCTAATATAAACAAATGGCATGACATTTGCCTGGCGAGAGCCAGGGCTTCCCAGGCAGTGCAATGGTAAAGAATCTGCTTCCCAATGCGGGAGATGCAGGAGGTGTGGGTTCAATCCCTGGGTTTGGAAGATCCCCTGGAGGAAGAAATGGCAACCTGTTCCAGTATTCCTGCCTGGAAAATTTCATGGGCAGAGGAGCCTGTGGACTACAGCCCTGGAGTAACAAAGAGTCAGACGCAACTGAGCAAACACACACAGCCATTGGTCATGGGGTGATAAAGTGCACCAGTAAGAACGATGGGAAAGATTTTCATCCCCCACTTGAAAGATAAGCTTCTCTCTTACTTGAAGAGAAAGCATGACGCCCAGACTGCCACTGACAGCCATCTTGCAACATTGAGGAGAAATGCCCTTATCAGGGAATTTAAAAAAGGGCCAGATTAAAGAGACAGAAAGAACTAGGGTCTTCAATGGCATCTCTGAGCCCTAATTATAACATGACTGTAACTTACCCCATCCATGGACTTGCTGTTCTGTAATATAAGGAATGTCTTTACTATTTAAGCTTGGTTGAATCTGGTTTCTATTTCTTACAGCCAAAAATACTTGAAAGATACAAGGGTTCATTGAATAATGATGTCACATACAAAAAAGTAAGACTGAAGGTTGAACCAATCATGCCTGCCATTTTTCACTGACAGAACTTGACCCTTGGCCTCACCTGACATCTATAAAATGGGAATATCAATTCATATGCCATGTAGTATCTCAGCAACTAAATGAAATTTTGTTAATCATAAAACACTACATAAGTGTTAATTACATTTGATCTTTGAGTGCTTCAAGATGAAGCACCAGGTAAATATTTTAGAAATTAAAGGTTACAGGGCAATTCAGACTGAGAAACCACTTATCTTAGTGAAATTATCCTTTATTCCTTCCTTCCTTCATATTCTGCCCGAAAATCCTGCAGTTCTACTTGTGACATTGATAAAGATTGTGATTCTGTCTAACCAGCCCGGCTGCAGCCACCATAAGCCATTTACTCTAAGCCACCAACCATTACAATAGCTTCCCGTCTCATCCCCCTGTTTTCATCCTTGCCATCTTAGTCTACTTGCCTCACAAAAACCAGAGAGATACTTGGAAAATGTAATTCAGATCACATCACTCCTCAACATCTTCCCAAGTCTTTCCACCTCTCCTAGAGTCAAAATCCAGCCCTGATTCTGTCTTTTAGGGCATCTCTTCCTCACTCTCCCTCCTAACTCTGCTTCTGACCACTGCCTTCCTTCTTCTTCTCTGAACACCAAGTAAGCCCCTGCCTCCCGGCTTTTACAATCACTGTTCCTCTGCCTGGAACTCCTTCCCACACTGAACCACCTCAAGGCTCTGCTCAGATGCCATCTTATCAGTGGGACCTGTTCCCATCCCATATCCTCATCTCTTTCTATTCCCACACCCTGCTTTACTTTTTTTTTTTTTTCATGATATCTGACATACAATTATCTATTAACAATACCTGTCAGTTTTCTACCTCCCCCAGCTAGCATGGATGCTCCATGAGTGCAGAGATGATGTCTAGGACACTACTTTATCCAGTAACTAGGGCAGTGCCATGCACACAGTAGATATGCTAGCTAGTGAAGAAGAAATGAAGCTGAGTCAAAAGAACAAATAGTATTGGTTGTGTTATTTTACATGCATTTGTTGGTATAGCCAGAATTCTAGGCTCTTGGGAAAAAGAACCCCATCCCCTACATGCAGTAAAAGTTTACTTCGACAAGCTTGGGGTGCACCAATCCTCCAAATAAGAATTGGCCCTTGATCAGCTTCTGAGAGATAAGCGCTAAGCCCTTGCAATATCCTGCCAGATAGAGTGTCTCCTGTATACATAGAGTATTGGGCCACATCAGATAGTTTATGCTAACAACGTGGTTTATGGTGATTGCCTATTTTTGCTTGCTGGGGCCTTGAGACCCACTGTATCCATCTGACCTCTGAGGGTGTTAGAGGCTAGACACTGAGTAGCTAAAGTCAGTAAAGCAGGTGCTCCAGGCCAACACGACTGACCCCTAATAAAAACCTTGGACACCACAGCTCAGCCGAGCCACCCTGGTTGGTAATACTTCACACATGTGTGGTTCTGCTGAGACAGGACAGCTAGAAGTTTGCACTGGTCTCTCCTGGACCTCATCCTACATGCCTTTTTCCTTCACTTGTTTTAATCTGTATCCTTTTGCTGTAATGAACCAAAAACATGAATCTAACAGCTATTCTGAGTTCTGTGAGTCCTTCTAGTGAATTGTGAAATCTGAGGGTGGTCTTGAGTACCATGGACACACCTAGCATTTGACACAGTGCACATAGAGGGGTTCAATAACGGGTGAGTGAGGGAGTGAATGAATGAACGAATTCAGGGGATCCATGTCGTGTTAACCACCCATCTGAATTCTCTCTTTACTCTCTCACTCTGCCTCTCCCAATGCATGTTTCCTTTTTTTTTTTTCCCTTCCACTCTGATTTAAAATAGCAGGTATGACTGCTGTCTAGTAAAACAGCAGTCCTGAAAACTGTCACTAAACATGAGAACAGTTGACAGAAAGGTAAGACTTAGAGATCAAGACAATTTGGGAAAACAGAGCTTCACCTTTGCAGATCACCTTTCAGGCCAGTATTTTGCATGGAATAATTTGCTTTGCTGCCTGACTCTTGCCCTTCTGACCTGGCCTGAACCCAGCTCAGGAATGCACCCACCAAGAGCTGGCTCCAACTTTTCCTCACTGTTTCTCATTGAATCAATAATAAGGAAACCTTCTTTGTTGCCTTGGGACTTACAGCCCAGTGACAGACAGGACAGGGAAGTAGCCATGGCCTCAGCTTGGCCGCACCTACCACACTCACGTGTAATGACACATGTGTGTGAGATTTAACGACGGATGGTAACACTGAAGGTCTTGAGTGGGTTTCCTCTAGTCCACTGCACTGGCAAAAATTATTTTAATAGCCACCAACGAAGAAAAATACAGTTCTCATTAATACCCTGCATTTGACCTTCTACTTGTTTTGAATTAAAACTCACTTACAGCCTGGAATGCAATTGTGCCCATTAAAAGAAGGGAGAAGTAACACCTTCCTGGTGTTACTTCATGTTTCCTATGGAGCACAGGACAGAAAGGAAGAAAGTCAAGGCTGAGGTGGATAGAGGTCATGATGGGAGAGCTACTTCTTTTTTGAGGTCTTACCATTAAGGAGACTATAAGATATTCTGCTAGACTAGAAATTAAGGCAAATGTCTTGTGGGATCACTTATCCAAAGAAAAAAAGGATGGAAATAAACAAAATCAGAATTTGTCAGAATGAGAAAAATCAAGCCTATTGATTCTATGAGGTATGTGACAATCTAATAAAAAACTGGACAGAATCAGTTTCTATTTCTTGCAACCAGAGAATCCTAAATAATAGATATTATATACCACTTTGTCTAAGATGGATCCATACTAGAATCTGTCATAGGACGGCTCAACAGGTGGTCCACAGATAATGAGAGCCTGGTGTAGCAGTAATAATCATGGTAGAGCGATCACATCCCAATGATATTTGCCTTTGTACTGGATGTGGGTAGGAGACGAGACAAAGTATTCATCTCTAAGCAAATGAATAGTGCAAACAAAGCTGAAATTTGGTCTGCTTAAGGATGAAGGCCAGCAATCCTTTCAATACTCATAAAACAATTTTGTACAGTATGATTTTTAAAAAGCAATCTGCTTCATGAATTTGAATGTAACAAATATAGAATTTCCTTAACAAAATCTATAATTCTGGTTTTATACTGTAAAAAATAAAATTGAACTAGATTTCCCTTCAATTAAGAGTAATAAGCCCAGTTTAATGGTCCTTAGAATCAATTTATTTTTAAGACAAGACAGAGCAAATCACTGGTCTTACACAGTATCTTCATTATTATTTTCCAAAAGGTGTTGACTGTGATGCAATCATTCAGACATTTCAAAGAATATAATTATTAAGCATATATTCTAACAGTGTAAGATAACAGTGTAAGATGGCTTATAAGCCATCCGATCTCTATCCTAATGAGCTTCCAACTTAATTGGCAAGCTAAGGGATTGAAAGGCCAGTGAAAAATTAAGTTAAAAAAGCAAGGATGCAATAAAACACAGAGATGACTCAAGAAGAGTCCCAGATCTGGTCCCTACATTTGAGTGTTTCATAACACAGCAAGAGAGACAGTTAAAAAAAAATATATATATATATTAGAACAGAGCCCAAGCTATATCAGTGGTATAAAAAGGGAGGGGAGAAGACATAAGAAGCCATTCATTAATTCTGTCTTACACATCTGTGAAAGCTTCATGCTGCTGCTGCTGCTGCTGCTGCTAAGTCACTTCAGTCGTGTCCGACTCTGTGCGACCCCATAGACAGCAGCCCATCAGGCTCCCCCATCCCTGGGATTCTCCAGGCAAGAGCACTGGAGTGGGTTGCCATTTCCTTCTCCAATGCATGAAAGTAAAAAGTCAAAGTGAAGTCGCTCAGTCGTGTCTGACTCTTAGCGACCTCGTGGACTGCAGCGTGAAGGCTTCATAGAGGATGTTATACCTAATATGGAATTTGCAAGACAGGCATGATTTAAAGCAGTAGGGATGAGGAGGAAAGCATTCTAACCTGAGGGAAGAATAAGAACAAAGTTAGGACAGATTCACTTCTCCAAGGTTGTGGCAAGTAGGCAAACATGCCTGGAGTATGAGACATATAAGAGGATGAAGACTCTGGCAAGGCCATACTAGTCGGTTTGTATCATAACTTACAGGTAATGAACGAGGAGTCAGGTGCTGGTGTTTAAGTAGGAACACCATAATCCAATTTGCATTCTATAAAGTCATTCTGTTGACTGCAAAGATGGACGGGAGAAGAAACTGGAAGCAGAAAGATCGGTGCTTCACTCACCCACGCATCCATCCTCCCACTCTGTTTAGAGATATTAACAAGTACCAGAGTTCGATTCTTTAAACAAAGGATGCAAACTCACAAGTCAGATCTGAACTCCAGCTATGTTTGGCACATACTTACTTTGCTTCTGTTTCTTTTATTTGCTCCAAGCTGTAAAATAGAGATTCTCCATAAAGATCTAGATTTTCACCTTCTCTGAAAAATTAAGTCTGACAAAGCTGGACCCACATTTCCAGCCAAAGTTGAGTAGTAAATAAACTGAACAAGAGGCATCAATAACCAAGCTCCCTGGGTCCCCACCATTCATATTCTGTCCCTGACATTGAAGCCAAGTGCAAGGAGCCACAACCACCATGCTCACACTGCTGCCTAACTTCCGGTCGAGAACACTGTCCTTGTACCAGCGAAACTATCAAAAATGAGAAAGTAAAGACAGAAAAAGCAGCTTATTCCCAGGAAAACAGGAGGGGAAATGTTTCTTTGTAGAAATGATGAATTGTTTTTAATGCAAAATACGGCAAGGATGTTGAAGAATACAGCTTAAGCTGCCTTTCTGCTAATATCTTCTCACCATACTCATCTGTTACCTGATTGGCATCTGACTTTCCAACCCTAAAGAAAAAGGAAGGTTATTGTAGGCTTTCCAAAGAAAGAGGTATTTGAGCTAAGACCTAAAACATGAGCAGTCATTAGCTTTGCAAAGCCTTCTGTCACTAAGTGGTACAGTTACTCCAGTGAAAGTGAAAGTGACGGTGTTACTTGCTCGGTTGTGTCCTGACTCTTTGCAACCCCATGGACTGTAGCCAGCTAGGCTCTTTTGTCCACAGAATTCTCCAGGCAAGAATACTGGAATGGATAGCCATTCCCTTCTCCAGGGTATCTTCCTGACCTAGGGATCAAACCTGGGTCTCCTGAATTGCAAGTAGATTCTTTACTGTTTGAGCCACCAGGAAACCCCATAGTTAGCTTGGGTATTCACCAAATCTACCTGGATTTCTGTGAGTCGTTAGGTTGATTCTAGTATCCTAAAGCATGTCACTACTGAGGACATAGGGCCTAGGACAAGTCACATATTCATTTAACAATTATACCTGAATATTCATTGGAAGGACTGATGCTAAACTCCAATACTTTGGCCACCTGATGCAAAGAGTTGACTCATTGGAAAAGATCCTGATGCTGGGAAAGATTGAAGGCAGGAGGAGAAGGGGATGACAGAGGATGAGATGGTTGGATGGCATCACTGACTCAATGGATATGAGTTTGAGCAAACTCCAGGAGATGGTGATGGACAGGGAAGCCTGGCATGCTGCAGTCCATGGGGTCACAAAGAGTCAGACATGACTGAGCAACTGCACAATAAAACATATAATTACCTATAATCATTTACCTATAGTTATATAGGTACAAAGATGATGTTCTCTGCTGGAGAACAGCAACTGTGGCCATTAACACTGGCTTTAACGTCAGGAATGGAGAAAGCCATGCTCAGTGCTCAACACTGCAGGGAGCATCAATAAGTGTGGCAGCCTCAGGACCTGTTGACAAGGAGAGAATCTAGGGTCTCAGTGACGCCAGTGTCAGTAAGGTCAGGGAGTGGAACAGGCAGAAATCAGATTGCAGTTGGACATGAAAATGGGAAGGACAGACATTGGAAAGTTATGGTAAGCAACTCTGTGAAGAGTTTTGTCTGTAAATAAGAAAGAGAAGGACAATAGCTGCCAGCGTTCCAGGAGGAAATTTTCACTAGAGCAGGACATATTTAAATGTTGATTGTCTCTATATTGGCCCAGACTCTGGTTCAAAAATCACAAAATTCAAATTGACAGAAGGAAACAAGGGATTGTAATGGCTTAGCCACTCCAGAGGCTGACATGGCAAGGTCCCAGGACCCCACCTAGTCTCCAGGAATCACCTCTTACCCTGTTCATCTCTGCTTTCAGACAGTCTTTAATCACCTGCTGGAAAAATGGTTAAAAGCAGCTCCAATTAGAAACCTCCATGGAGGGGGAATGCTCCTTTCTTAGGGTTCCTACCAATCCCTTGTATTGACAATGACTTGGCCTAAAGACTGGGAGGAGAGCTGGGTCAGCCCCATCCAGATCACACAGGTGCAGAGTGATGGTGGGGTCTGGTTTCCCACTGGAAGAATAGGTTCTGTTGTCCAGACATGGGGCTGGAGAAACAGGAATGGGGCAGGGATTTAAAAACATTAAAGCCATGGTGGGGTGGCGGGGGAGGTGGGGGGGACTTCCCAGGTGGCACTAATGGTAAAGATCCTGCCTGCCAATGCAAGAGACTTAAGAGATCCAGGTTCAATCCCTGAGCTGGGAAAATCCCCTGGAGGAGGGCACAGCAACCCACTCCAATATCCTTGCCTGGAGAATCCCATGGACAGAGGAGCCTGGACAGTTGCCATCCATAGAGTCACACAGAGTCAGACACGACTGAAACAACTTAGCACAGCAAGGCCATGGAATTGGCAGAACTATACACCACCTAGGACTTCCCTGGTGGCTCAGACGGTAAAGTGTCTGCCTACAATGCAGGAGACCCAGGTTCGATCCCTGAGTTGGGAAGATGCTCTGGAGAAGGAAATGGCAACCCACTCCAGTACTCTTGCCTGGAAAATCCCATGGACGGAGGAGCCTGGTAGGCTACAGTCTATGGGGTCCCAAAGAGTCAGACACGACTGAAACAACTTAGCACAGCCAGCCATGGAATTGGCAGAACTTTACACCACCTGGTTTAGGGTTGGTGGAGAGCTGCTAGAGGAGATGAAAGAAATGCCAGATGACTTTGAACATTATAGGTTAGCCAAGTGGGTGATGAGAAGTCTAAAGAGGGGACAGAGTGATGCTAATAGCCTAAAACTTTCACGATTAGATGTCTTTATAGGATTCTTCCAACTTAACATTCAGTAGTATCAGGTGAAATCACTGGAGACATGAACAACAAATAAGAGTGGAGTAACATTTGAGTGGGGCTTCCCAGGTGGCTCAGTGGTAAAGAATCCTCCTATCTATGCAGGAGACACAGGTTCAATTCCTGGGTTGGGAAGATCCCCTGGAGAAGGAAATAGCAACCCACCCCCATATTCTTGCCTGGAAAATCCCATGGACAGAGGAACCTGGCACCCTCCAGTTCATGGGATCACAAAGAGTCAGACATGACTGGGTGACTGAACACTCATGCACAGCATTTGAGTTGGTTATCTACTAAACCAGGGGCAAGAATAAGGTTAAGACATTCTGGGCACAAATAGCAACCAGAGAAATTTGCCATAGCTGAATTTGAATATTCATCATCTATGGCTTTTATTTACTGCTAAGTCACTTCAGTCGTGTCCGATTCTGTGCGATCCCATAGATGGCAGCCCACCAGGCTCCCCCGTCCCTGGGATTCTCCAGGCAAGAACACTGGAGTGGGTTGCCATTTCCTTCTCCAATGCAGGAAAGTGAAAAGTGAAAGTGAAGTCGCTCAGTCGTGTCCGACTCTTAGCGACCCCATGGACTACAGCCTACCAGGCTCCTCCACCCCTGGGATTTTCCAGGCAAGAGTACTGGAGTGGGGTGCCATTGCCTTCTCCGGGCTTTTATTTAAGTGGTCACCAAACACTAAAAACAAGAATTCAAAAGTGAATGTCTGAATCATAGGACATTAATCCAGGATTTTGTGAAAGGAACATGGGAAGCTGTATGCTTTTTTAAAAAAACTTTAATTGGAGAATAATTGCTTTCCAATGTTGTGTTAGTTTCCTCTGTACAACAATATGAACCAGCCATATTGTATGTATATATACCCTCCTTCTTGAGCCTCCCTCCCCTCTAGGTCATCACAGAGCCCCAAGCTGAGCTTCCTGTGCTATCCGGCAGCTTCCCACTAGCTATCTATTTTACACACGGTTGTGGGAACTTGTATCTTTTTCAGTAACAGAAGGGAGCTATAGCCTTCACGAGTACATGAGAAACTGGGCCAGGAGGGCCCCTGGCTAATGCACCGAGATACCTGCTTTTAGGTAACTTTTTATTAAACACAATCTCCATTTGCAGAAGGGGAAAGAGCATCCAGGGAAGTAAGAGCAGCAACCTTCCTTTGCTTTACTTTCATGTTATTCTAAAAATGATTTAATATACGAATATACCAATATGAATAGAGAAGAGCTCTATGGGAGACCTAATATCAAGTGTATTAAAAATGTATGACACACTGTATATTCTCACAGGAGTTCTGTCCAGGACCTCTACAGCTGATAAAATGACATAAAAACGTGATTAATAATATTGTAAATCCTGCTGATTGGAAAACTCAGGGACACATGACAGATTGACCTGACTCTTTGATTTAAGCCAATATTACTGAAATAACCTTTCATACCCCAAGAAAGAATAATGTCTTGCCTGCGGCATAGAACACAGCAACAGAAAATGCAGTTGTCTTTTGAGGTTTGATTTTATACGTTAAAATCTCTTGAAACATTTGTATCTGAATCTTTAGATACCAAGCTCTTAGCCCAGAACTGCCACTATTTCATTGATCTTTCTAAATCACTCTTATGATTTTTGATGCAAAATAAAACAACAGAAAAAAGGAAATATGTCAAGATGCTAATAGTGAAAATCATAAGCTGATGAGTCTCAGTGATTTTTGTTCATTTCTCTTTATGGGGTTTTCCCAAGTTTTCTACAAAGACATAAGATGGGAGGTATGGGGAGAGATGCAATTGTTAGCATTAAAAAAGAAGTTAGAGAGGAAATCACTTCAAAAACAAAATGTTGCAAGTGTTTTCCATCAGACTTAGACAAAAAGAAACTAAGATTTAAATGAATCTAATGAATCAATGAAGAGCAGAAAGACATAATACTATCGTCATCACACATTCCCAACAGCTTAGACTGCTGTTTTTTGTTTTACACCTTAGAGAGGAATGTTCACCTGGAAATCCAGACTATCCACTCTCTTTTGGTTAGATACCTCTACCTTATTAGATACCTCTACCTTACTGTACTTTTTCTTTTTGCATCCCAGTGTCTTTTCTTCTGCTACCTGCATCCTAACATTTCTCTGAGGAACCAGCCCTTCCCCCAACCTTAGATTATGGGTGTAGAGCTGATTCCACTCCTAACTCCAAAGTGGGCATGTGATTCACTTCTAGAAAAACAGATTATGTTTTCCAGCTACAGCAAATGGCTCAAGAATGGGTCCGTGATTAATATTAGATGCAGAGACTAAGGGAGGAGCATGCTCTTTTCTGCTGGACTTGAAATTAGATAAGTTCATGTTTAAAGCTTTTAACAGTTGTTTTTCTGGCATAAAAGAAACTCAAGAATAAAAACTTACTTGGGGAAAGATTAGGTCCTCATGACATTGTTTGAGCCTCTGGATCAAGCCAGTCCTGAAGCCTTCCCTGCTTCTGAACATTTCTGTTGTAGGAGCAATAAATTCTCTTCCTGCTTCAGTCAATTCAATGTGAGTTTTTCTGCCTTACAATTGAAACAGTCCTAACTGATAGAACTTTTTATCTATTTAACACCCTATTCAGAGGGATTGTTATCAGATGATTTATTTTTTATACCTGGATAAGGCCACTGGAGTTGCACAGGCAGACTCCTGGAACTGTATTCCTTTTAATGCATAAACTTTTAGTATTTATGTAGCCCTTATGTTTTTAGAGTCTAAGTACAGCAGTTTACACACTGAGGATATAAAAACAGCTATCAATGATTATATTATAAATAAATTAAGCATAAAGTTAAATAACATATACAAACATTAATAGGCATCAATGTATTAAAAATTAATCTTTGGAAAGTTCCAAGCAGTACCCTAAGAACAGTTTCTGTGTTTTGATAAATATACCAAAAAAATAAATTCAAGCAAGTGCTCTTAACCCTATTTGGGTTTCCTTGTCATTAAAAGTCCATAACAATTTGAAGATAGAGAATTTTCTAAGGGTACAAAAATTTCATCTAGTTTAAACTCAGTCACATCCTCCTTAAGAGCACTCTAATACAAGCAAGGACCACAGGAGAACCTCCATCTTGGTTCACAGAAAATGACAATAAACTCATCCACTGATTCTGAAGATAGCTTGTTTGAGAGGAAGGTTCAAAGGAGAGGAAAGTGCATGCCAGCATTTGTTTTTCTCTCCTCCTACAGGAAAGGGATACGGTGGCATGCGATAGCATGACTACAGAGGTGAATGGGAGTCAGAGAAGAGCAGAGAACAGCCTTCACCATGACTGTTGGAAATGATCGATTCCGCAGTGGCCTGCTGCGGTTTGCTCTACAGTGCCCATGTGCTTTACTTTCATCTGTTATAAGACTGTCATAACAATTTTATTTGAACAGGACACTTCTGTGTCTTCCAGGCAACGATAGTGATAAATATACCAATTTACTATGCCTGTTATATGAACATATCCCTTAGACACACACATCTTATTTAGTGCACATCCTATACAACTATATATGGAACCTTATGAGCAAAGACTATGCTAGAGAGTACTCACATACACTGGCCCACCTTAAAACAGTTGAAGTCTTTTCTGACTCTTCTCTCATATTTCAACTATGGTCAAACACTTTCATGAATATTAAACATGACAGATTTAACCATCTTCTCCTGTCCAGATAACAGGGTCAGAAAAATGCCAGTGACATGTAGAGAAAGGAAACAATCATGTTTTAATATTTGTCGTAGGCTGGGAAATTCAATTTCTCATTTTCAAAATTATCTTTTATATGTATAAAAAAATGCACTTTAAAAATCCAAACAAAAAAGTAAGGTATAAGGTAAAAAATAAGCCCTCTTCCTAACAACCATTCTTACTTCTCATAGACAAATAGCATTATTAACATTTCCTCCAGGGAGTTTCTATACCCTTATGCATTGTCAGCAAGCAAATAAATAAACAGAAACGTGCATGCTTTAGAAATATAAATATTCAGACAAATAGGATGCCGAGTAAGTCAGGGATGAACACCCATTTCCTCCAAATTATTACCTGTTTGAATGGGCAGATCCAGCAAGTCACCTTGAAGGGGATGTCTTCATTATGCAATGAAAAAGCAGCTGTTTATAGTTATGCAAACACGAGGCTAGCAGACACCCAATGTCTTGGGATGGGAGAGGAAGGGACAATACAAACATGCTTGCTTTATCAAAAGCCACTCTTGTCCTTGGTGTGCAGAGTTTGGAGAGGAGATGGGTGGATTTGAGAAAGAACCACTGTCCCCTTTGTCTTCTAGGAAAGAGGAAGTTCAATCTGTGCCCGAAGTCAGGGAAACTGGTTGAATGGCTGGTTGAGTGGTTCCACCAGGAAAAGACACAGAGGCCTCACCAGGAAGGCAAGAGGACATCAGGTCATCACTGAGTCCATGGGCTTCCATCGAAGGGCTCCTGTAGAAAATGCAGCTGAGACTAGACCTGTGATTTAGAGAATAATGACTGTGCAAACTAAGACAGCTATTCTTCCACAGCACAAACATGAACCATCACAGCCTCTCAGGATTCTGGAAGAGTGAGGCATTCCAACAGCCATGAAAAAGCATAACCTGGTAGCTGGCTCTAGGGCCAGCCAGTACAATTCAGCCTGGAAAGGAAAAGCCAGGCCAAGAGAGGACTGAACAGACGCTGCTGTGCTGGCTCCCCCTGGTGTTGACAGCTGGAATGACACACCCATTTTGAACTTGCATAAACCCTGAAATTCTTGGACAATTCATTGGAGCAGCTGGACACTTGAGCAGTTAGTGGGACAAATAAGGCAGGTGTGTTCATCTGTGAACACAAATTAGTGAAGTGTATCAAGCTGGTTACATACAAGATCCTACATATTTTTTGCATTTATAATGATGCTAAAGCTGAAACTCCAGTACTTTGGCCACCTGATGGGAAGAACTGACTCATTGGAAAAGACTCTGATGCTGGAAGGGATTGGGGGCAGGAGGAGAAGGGGACGACAGAGGATGAGATGGCTGGATGGCATCACTGACTCGATAGACGTTGAGTCTCAGTGAACTCCGGGAGTTGGTGATGGACAGGGAGGCCTGGCGTGCTGCGATTCATGGGGTTGCAAAGAGTCGGACACGACTGAGCGACTGATCTGATCTGATCTGATCCTTATTATATGTATGTATATATACACATATATATGCATGTGTCTCTACATGATACCTATATATACTATTCTTCAAATAGCTCAACTAGCTATTTAATATAATAATACATATAGGATATCTTTCTATAACTGTGTATCTATCTCATTCCTTTTCATGGCTACATATAATTCTATTATATAAATTTATTATCATTTGACTAGTTCCCAATTGATGGATGTCTAAGTTGTTTCTAGTCATTTACTATTACAAACATGGTGCAATAAGGATCCTCACATAGGTATTTTTATATATCAACAACATAAACTTCTAGAAGTAAAATTGCTGGACAAAAACAGGTACATTTAAATAGATAATAGATATTGCCAACTGTCCTTCAAAACAGTTGCACCAATTTATCCTTCTGCTAATGGAGTATGAACCCTTTCCCCATATTTTCCCAACAGTGCAGAGAATCAAATGTATAGATTTTCCACTCTAATCATGAAAAATATAATTTCATTTGATGTTATCCAGCAATCCTAGAAGACATAAATTATTTCCCTGATTTTTCATATGAGGAAATCTAAACTGAGACAGGTTGTATAACTGCTCATATGCCTAAAGAGTAGAAGAACAAAGATTCAAACCCTGATTTGTTTGATTCCAAAGTCCATTCATACATTCATTCATTTAATAGAATCTACTATGTTTTAGACATTGTTCTAACCATGTTACATATTTGTTCATTTTATCTTTATATCAAGACTTTAAGGAAGATGCAATTAATATCCCCATTTTACGGATGAAGTAACTACTGCAAAGAGAGATTAATTTACTTGCCCAAGATCATATAGCTAACAAAGTATCAAAGATGGAGTTAGAACCCCAACTGTTTGGTGTCCATTTGTTTCAATGTAAGAACAACCTCCTTAAAACTATTTTTTTTTTGCAAAGAGAGAAATTCGCCCCTGCAAAGGCACAGGCTTTACAGTGTTTATAAAAATCGTTATAAGGAAATAAAAATGGATTGATGAAAATTCAGTGGGCTTTAAAAGGCTACATAATTTGATATGCATTCAATAGTACACCTTTCATTCTCCTTCTTAAATACTGAATGTGACGCTATCTCTCAGGGTTTGCAATGATAGTCAACAAGGTTGACAGTCTTTTCTATGCACAGCACCATTGCTGTCACACATTTTATGATATAAATTTAATAATTTAGATGGTAGGCACAAATGTCTAACAACCACTGTACCCTATGCTGCAAAATATTATGTGCAGATATAAACATGACCATGTATTAGTTGTTGATGAATGGAAAACTTAGAAAATTTTAGGAAAATGGGAAAAAAAGCATTTTTCTAATACTTCTTTTCACTGTAGATCTTTTATCATATTTTACAACCAGCAAATTTAGCATTATTTTAAATAAGGACATCCTAGACTGCCATGATATCAGCCCTTTAAATTAGTGTTTAATAAAGGAAATTAAACAGGACTTCTAAAAATACTGTGTATCTGAATAACTGTAATGGGTTAAATAAGATAAAAGTACTTCTGACTGAGCCGAATGTAGAAGGTCACCTAATAACACCTCTATTCCAAATAAAGCATTTTTCTAGATTTATCACCTTGGATTATATTTTGACATTCACATAAACATAAATATATAGATGTATTTATACAATAATTTAAAGGTAAAAGGAAATAAATTCACATGAGTAATTAATTCTACTAAAGCATTCTCAGCTAGAAAACTCTAGTGGCTTCAAAGTTTCATGGGCTGAGTAACAGGGCCAAGCATTGTCTATTTTTATTTTCTACATCTTACTGTTCTTGGTATATTTTATTGTTACAAAGCCAAAGACCATGTCAAAGAGTTGTCTCATTAATACCAAAATAGGATGCCATTAATTAGGTTTATTAACGGACTCTGGAATGCAGCTGGTACTTTAATGGGATTTCAAAAGCAGTCAGCTCTTTAAGGGTTTTCTTTGGTTACTATTGTTTATGACAAATATTCTTACAGTTTTCTCTAGGTCATAAGCAAGGCCAATAAATGTTCAGAAAAGATTGTGCCAAGCTTTTCATAATCATTTCACCTTTGACATGAATATTTACCTAATATTTTCCAGGCTTTACACAGTGTAATAATTTTCAAACATTGCAATGTCCCCTATATATAACAAGTAATCAACTACAGCTGGTTTCCTCCACCTGTGTATAACCATAACCATATTTTTCCACCTATTCGCTAACCTCTTGCATCTTTTTCTCCCTAATAGCCATGCAACATGACTGTCCCTCTAGACTTCTAAGCATGATGAATTTGAGTCAATGGGCTTACAGAGGTAATGGAGTACCAATAATTTTAAAGGCAATTTGATAAAGCAGCATGCAATTCTAGATCAATAAGTTTCATTCCATGAAGCTTAAAGTAATTATATACAAAGCTACATTCATTTGAGGAGTACAGGTCTGGCAGAATTTCTTTCTGTCATCTACATTCAAATGTGTATTAAATCATATTATTAAGTTCTATCATAGAACAAATCAGTCTACTCGGTTTGCTAAAGGCTGAATTAAATGAGATAAGCATTGGAACTTGAATCCAAACAATAGGGAAGTGTTCATTTATTCATTCAGCAACTATTTAATGAATCAGCTCTCTGAATTCCAAGGACAGAGCAGGGAACAGAGCAGATGAAGACCTTAAGCCTTAAGGAGTTCACCTTATGCTGGGGGGACCCACAGTTAATGATAAATAAGTAAAATATAAGAACCTTACATGATGATAAGCAATATAAAGAAAAATACAGCAAGAATAGGAATGTCAAGACAAAACAATTTAAAACAGAGTGGTCATTCCAAAGAATACATACAGATGGCCAACAAACACATGAAAAGATGTTCAACATTGCTGATTATTTAAAAAATGCAAATCAAAACTACAATGAGGTATTACCTCACACTGGTCAGAATGGCCATCATCAAAAAATCTACAAACAATCAATGCTGGAGAGGGTGTAGAGAAAAGGGAACCATTCTGCACTGTTGGTGGGAATATAAATTGGCACAACCACTACAGACAACAGTATGGAAGTTCCTTTAAAAAGCTAAAATTAGAGCTACCATACGACACAGAAATCCTAGACATATACCCAGAGAAAACTACAATTTGAAAGAATGCATGGATCCCAGTGTTCATAGCAGCACTATTTACAATAGCCAGGACGCGGAAGCAACCTAAACGTCCATCAATAGAGGACTGGATAAAGATGTGGTACATATATATAATGGAATATTACTCGGCTATTAAAAGGAACAGAGTGCCCTTTGCAGAGATGTGAATAGATCTAGAGACTGTCACACAGAGTAAAATAAGTCAGAAAGAGAAAAACAACCATTGTATGATATGCTTATATATGGAATCTAGAAAAATGGTTAAGACGAACTTACTTGCAAAGCAGAAATAGAGTCACAGATGTAAAGAACAAACTTATGGCTACCAAGGCAGTTGGTGAGGTGGGATGAATTGGGAGATTGGGACTGACATATATACACTACTATGTATAAAACAGATAACTAATTAGAACCTACAGTATAGCATAGGGAACTCTATTCAATGCTCTGTGATGACCTAAATGCAAAGGAAATCTAAAAAAGAGTGGATATATAAATGCATGTATGCAATCTCAGATGCTTCAGTTGTGTCCAACTCTTTGCAACCCTATGGACTGTAGCCCACCAGACTCCTTTGTCCATGGAATTCTCCAGGCAAGAATACTGAAGTGGGTTGCCATTTCTTCCTCTGGGGATCTTCCTGATCCAGGGATTGAACCAGCATCTCTTAAGTCTCCTGCATTAGCAGTAGGGTTCTTTACCACTAGCGCCACCTGGGAAGCCCAGATATAAGTATATGTATGACTAATTCACTTGGCTGTGCAGCAGAATCTAACACAACATTCTAAAGCAATATACTCCAATAAAAATCAATTTATAAAAAGGAAAGGCAACAATAAAAAGTAAAATAGAGTGGTTAGTGAAGGATTTTGGAGAAGGTGACATTTGAGTAAATTCCTAAAGGAGGTCAGGGAAGCAGCCATGGAGATACATGTGGGAAGAGTGTTCTGTATGGGAGGAAAGGGGACGGTGGGGTGAAGACCACACTCGTGGCCCTGTGAGGACAAGTGTGGTTGGTGGGAGGAAGCATGGGAGGGCAAGAAAGTCCTAGTTGAAGTCCTAGATGAGGTCCTTGATAAAGTCCTAGATGAGGTTCTAGATGAAGTCCAAGAGACAAAGTGGAGCAGATCTGAGGTCACTGTAAGGATCTTGGCTATTACTCTGAGTGAAATGGGGAACCAGGAATGTTTCTGAGCAGAGGAATTTAAAGAATCTGACTTAAAAGGGTCTTAAGGAATCACTGTGGCTGCTTTGCTGAGCAAAGTCTGTAGGAGACCTGGTAGGAGGGCATGGTGACAGTTCAGACAAGAGACAGTGGTAGCCTGAACCCAAGCAGTGAGAGACAGTCATAATCCAGGTTTTTGGAAAGTGGAGGCAATAGGATGTGTTACTCATTGGATATAGGTTTCCCAGGCTCTAGCGGTAAAGGCCCCACCTGCCAATGCAGGAGGCATGAGACGCAGGTTCTGTTCCTGGGTCAGGAAGATCCCCTAGACAACAGCATGGCGACCCACTCCAGTGTTCTTGCCTGGAGAATTCCATGGACAGAGGAGCCTGGAGGGCTACAGTCTATAGGGTTGCACAGAGTCAGACACGACTGAGGTGACTTAGCACGCACACATGCACACACTCATTGGGTGAGGGAGAGAAAAGAGAAGTATGACTTCTAAGTCTTTGGTAGAAGAGACTGACAGGATGGAAGTATTATTAAAAAATGAAAAGGAATGCTCAGGAAAGAAAGTGAAAGTTGCTCAGTCATATCCGACTCTTTGTGACCCCATGGATAGTCCATGATATTCTCTAGGCCAGAATACTGGAGTGGGTAGCCATTCCCTTCTCCAGGGGATCTTCCCAGCCCAGGGATTGAATGCAGGTCTCCTGTATTGTGGACAGATTCTTTACCAGCTGAGCCATCAGGGAAGCCAAAGAATAGTGGAGTGGGGAGCCTATCCCTTCTCCAGGGGATCTTCCCAACCCAGGAATCAAACCGGGGTTTCCTGCATTGTAGGTGGATTATTTACCTTTTTTTTACAGGAAAGAAAATGTAACATTAAATAGTATTGACAATGTTACTTACAAATCAAGACAGGAACTTATTCCCATTACTTATAATTACCTACAAAAAATACAAATGAACAGAGAGGACCCCCAGATTGGACTGTAGTTATCCCTGACTTAGGTGCTAATTACAAACACAGTATAAATATTTTTTCCACCTAAAATTCAGAAACATCTGATTTTAAAAGATGACTCTGGGATCTTGGGGTCTCTCATTAATTTTGCTCATTAGTACTTCCACCATAGATTAAATTATTCCATTGGAAAAATACATATTTAGCACTTAACATGAGCCAGGCAAGGTGCTGGGCAGCTTAGGCAGAAACGTTAGGCATTAGAGACATAATCATGAGTACACCCAGATTCTTTTCTTGCCTTTTTATTTTCTCTGGTGTTCTCTGACAATACATGTCCCTGTCATAAATTAGCTGTGAGAACGTCAAAGAGTTCTGCACCATCACCAGTGTGAGAGCTGAGTTAGTTGGAAATGACTGGAAAGATTCCTGGTGTGAAAGTACCGAATGGAAAGAAGGGAGAGGAAGGCTGGAGTATAAAATCGACATTAAAAATGAAACGGGAACTAAGAGAGAGCAGGGCCATTCAAAATATTTTCCATTACAGATGCCCTTCAGCTCTGCCTTCTTCTGTGATAGCAAAGTCAGGAATGTGCCACCATTGGGCTTTCTCTGGGATTCTGAGGTTCAGAATCATCAAAGTGATCTGGCCATGCTAAGTTTAGACCAAAGGAGGAAGAAAACACAGGAGATGGATGGTAAAATGTCACTAAATCAAAATAACTCTGGCAGTACAAAAACGTGGAGGAATTCATCAAAGGGGTAACTTGGAAGAGGTTCACAGTGATGAAGAAGAGAGCATCTCATCGTCATTGGGCCTCCCAGATGGCTGCTGCTGCTGCTGCTAAGTCGCTTCAGTCGTGTCCGACTCTGTGCGACCCCATAGACGGCAGCCCACCAGGCTCCCCCATCCCTGGGATTCTCCAGGCAAGAACACTGGAGTGGGTTGCCATTTCCTTCTCCAATGCATGAAAGTGAAAAGTGAAAGTGAAGTCCCTCAGTCGTGTCCGACTCTTAGCGACCCCATGGACTGCAGCCTACTAGGCTCCTCCATCCATGGGATTTTCCAGGCAAGAGTACTGGAGTGAGATGCCATTGCCTTCTCCTCCCAGATGGCAGGGAGCCACATTTAACATGCTCACACCTTCTGACACACCTGTCAAAAGCATCCAAGTTACCCACAGTGGACTATTCCTGGTGTTCCTTTTGAGTACGTTTGGTCTAGTCTCGACCTCTCTTATTTGTTCCTTTTAGATATGTGGATTTCATTACATAGCTCCAAAGCTATAGTGAAGCCCCAACTTTCTCATCTCTGTTAGAAGATACTTTATGTTCACATTAACCATAATTAACTACAGCACACAATTTCCTGTCTTATTTTTGCTTTTTATTGGTAACAGTAACTTCTACAGACTTTAGGCGGGAACAGTACTAACAATATTCATTTTTCCTAACTTCTTTTGAAAGCATTTAGCATGCTTACTTTTTATCATTTGTATAGTTTCTCAGGAATGTTTCCTTTCCTTTTCTTTCTTCCTTTAAAAACAAACAACAAAAGAAAACATTTCCTTCATTTTTATAGATGAGGTACTGAGTCAAGGAAGGACAGTTCCAGGAAGTTGCCCAGAACTGGAAATTAAACCTGTAAGGCCTCCTCCTGCCCTGCCTGACCTTTCAGATCCATGGAATTTTACTTCTGAATGCTTTAAATCTTCAGCGACAAATCCAATAAGGGCGCTGGAATGCACCCCACCACTTCAGCCCGGAGTAGAGCAGAAGAGACAAAAGAGCCGGCCTCTCGGCGCGCATTCTAATCAAATCTCTCACGAGTCCCCCCAGCTAAGTACAGGAAATCTCAAGTTTTCAGCCAGTCTTCAATTTCCTAATCACGGACTTCAATTCCCTGGGTCTTTATGCTTGAGCTAGCAGGCAGCGCCTGGCAGGTTTGGTCCAGCGGCGCTGGCAGCCTCGGTGCTGAGTGTCCACATTGTTGAGGTGAAGCTGAAGGAGAGGGCGGGGGCGAGGGGCGCATGCTGTTCTGCCTCTGGAAAGGCCGTCCTGCCCTGAAAATCCTTTCTCTTCCAGGCCCTCATTCCCACAGTGTTTACCGAAGCTGGATCTTTTCTCGATCCTGATTTCTGTTGCTCTTGGTCATGGCTATTTTGCCTGCAAACTGATAAGTTTGGGGAAACTTATTCTAACCAGACTTACAGTGAGCTTCACTCTGATTGACTTTTATAAACAATTTCCATTTGACTTTCACATCAGGTACAACATAAAAGTGATTTGTTGGATGTCATTCATGACCTTTCTCCAGAAGGCTTGAGTCAGATCTTCAGCAACAGTAAACAGCATCTATCAAAATCTTCCTGCAGTACCGCGGGGCCAATAGCAATCACCTCGCTCCTTCTCAATGTCCCAACACGTACAAAACACACACACATACACACACACACTCATCAAATAGATTTATATGTGTGTTTTTAGCACTTCAAGTCCATGCTAATAAAAACTGGGACATTCTACAGTGAGAAGAAACTTATCTTACCTGACTCTCTGTAAGGCAATCATGGATCTGCATCCTTTTTCCTTTTCTTTGAAACCATGTTTACAGTGTGAGCTATTTTTTTGTTGTTGTTGTTAATGACAACAAAAACTCACTTGCCTGTAAAAAGGAAGAATGGTCATCAAACAGACTGCAATTTCCCTAAAGCTAGAGGAAGTAAATACAGTCACGGGTCTGAAAATACTGAAAAAGAGTCTTTCCAGAGAGAAAAAGAACAAAAGAGTGTTACACTAATCTATAGGAGAGTAATTTGTTCCTGAAAAGAAATCTGTAGGGCTATTTCTCAAAATGTTATTACAATCAATTTCAATGGTAAAGAGTTTTGTGTTTCCATTCTCTAAATTGATAGGCATTTATGTTAAAACAACATCAAATCCCACTACAATGGGCTCGATTACCTCAACAGTTAACATTCATTATCATAACATAACCTAACAAGGCGTTTTTCCTTCATTAATTATTCTACAATATGGCTGTTCCCCTGATCCTTTTTAGGTTTTTTATGGAGCTATTTTCTATCTAATGATTGAGACAATGCTCACAGAAAGGTATACACATGGTATACCGTTAAGTAATTCAAACTTTAATGCAGGAAAAAATTGCATTGCAGTCAAAATAAACCCATGAAAGTGGTACAAATAATCTCACAATCATTGAATAAGCAGACGTCAGAAGGGTCGTGCCCCACACAATACCCCTGGCAAAAACTAGATGATCGCTCTGAAAGGAGACATGTACGTGTACAACTCACAACAAGGACACCGCAAGGATGACAACGTGGTGACCCCTTCTCAAGGCACTGAGGCTCATAAAGTACACAAACCACACTGATAAACTCAACTTGTATATCGGGACCCATAGCATGAAGGCTGCCCCAGCGGCCCAGGCCATGTCACAAATGTAAGTCAGGACTTCCCTGGCGGTCCCGTGGTTAAGATTGCATGCTTCCAATGCAGAGCATGCTGACTAGATCCCTGGTGGGAAACTAAGATTCCCACATGCCATGTGGTGTGGCCAAAAAATAAAAAAAATAAAGTGAAGAAAAGACCTAAGTCAGCTTGTACTTATGGTAAATGCCTCATTGTCAAGAAAATGTAACACCAATCACAGTCCCCCAGCTAAGCTTTGGCGAGCTCACCTCATGTAGAACACAGGACCTGCTCACCTTATAAGGAAATCCTCCACCTCCTAGCCGGTCGAGCCCTGTTTCCACAGCACCTCCTCTAACGCGCCATTAAGCTCACGCTCGCCCAAACTCCCTTGGGAAGAGCAGTCCGCTGCTAGTGAGGCATTGTGCTTCCCAAACCCATGGGTTGTTTTCACTTGAATAAAGGCATCAAACTCATACTAAGTTGTTTTAGTTTTATCATTTGACCATACTAAGGAAAATATGTTTTATGAAACTCTATATAAAGTCAAGTTCTCAGAATCCAAATTGGCAAATGTCAGCGCCAGGGTAACGTAGGGTGAAGCAGGGAGACAAGGGGAACTGAGAGTCCGGGTGCGTGCGTGCGAGTATGCTTGCAGAGTCGCATCAGTAGTGTCCTACTCTGTGCGACCCCATGGACTATAGCCTGCCAGCTGTCCAGGGGATTCTCCAGGCAAGAACACTAGAGTTGGTTGCCATTTCCTTCTCCAGGGGATCTTCCTGACCCAGAAATCGAACCCAAGTCTCTTATGTCTCCTGCATTGGCAGGCGGATTCTTTATCACTAGCACCACCTGGGAAGCCTGAGAGTCTAGGTAACCAACTGGGTTTGAACCAGGTATTTCTGATACACAAGACTGAGATAGAAATTGAGGTGGTTTCTGAAACTTCTTAGCACTCAGCCATGAGCAATAAGGACTGGCTTTGGGAAGGATGTCATGGATCCCTCTGCAAAATCTGATCAGAGCTATGGTGCTGTCCTCACAGGAAGCACATATGCACACACAACTTTTGGCTTATAATTTCCAGTGCTTGAGAACACCACTAAAACTCATCCATGATGTGAGGATCTCATTTAAGAGCCCTTGCTCTAGAGATAGAACCAATCTAAATGCCAAGATCTCTTGTCCCTTTGGTTCAAACTCTCTTTTTTGCAGTGACTCACTATGCATAAATAAAGTCATAAATGAGTAAAGATGGAGGCGAGACTCCCCTAAGGGCATCTGAATTGATGACTATGAGCAGTTAATTATCTCTTGGACATGCTTTATGAACACCTTCTACCAAAACTTAAATTCAGATGACTTCTAGGGAATGAATTAAGCTTACTGGGGAAGAGCATGAACTCATGGCACTCCAGGCTATTAGGTAAAGTAATTACAAGTTTGCCTCATTTTAATGCAATGGCTATCTGTCCTGAATTCCCATGCAAACAAAACCATTTTGCAAATCAAATCATGTTTTAAATCTATTTAGCAAGTAAGCTTTGCTCCTTAGAAGAAATTTTATGGTGAGCCTTTTGGTGGAAATAATCATGACCGAAAATGTTTTGTAAATCCTGTTTCGTGTGTGTCTACATCAGCTTTGCTGAAAGTGAAAAGCCCCTGAACTAATTTATATCTAGTAACTGGAACAGGTTCATAAACTCATAATAGAAACCTGCTTCGAGGATGAAAAAGATTTGGTCAATTCTATACCTGTGTCGATTTAGGATTATAATTGGTTGTTTGGCTATGCCTTCTGGACACTTTGACCACAGGAAAAACCATAGCCTTGACTAGACGAACCTTTGTTGGTAAAGTAATGTCTCTACTTTTGAATATGCTATCTAGGTTGGTCATAACTTTCCTTCCAAGGAGTAAGCGTCTTTTAATTTCATGGCTGCAGTCACTGTCTGCAGTGATTTTGGAGCCCAGAAAAATAAAGTCTGACACTGTTTCCACTGTTTCCCCATCTATTTCCCATGAAGTGGTGGGACCGGATGCCATGATCTTCGTTTTCTGAATGTTGAGCTTTAAACCAACTTTTTCATTCTGGACACTTGTGCACCAATTATAATTTTTACCCCAGAATTTCACAGGACTGTGGAGTTTTCTCTATTGTGTCTTGTATTTATTGGCCTTATCACCTTGGTTAGCTTTTCAGTGGCAAGATCCTTTCCTTTTGGTTCACTTTTATTTCTCATGGTGCCTGGCTGAGAGAGGAACTATGGGTTTTAGAGTGATCAGTGATACAAATGGGCTGGAAATGATGGAGGATATAGTTAGTAAATAAACAAAATAGGAGAACAATTCAAACAGGGGGGAAACCGCAGAGTCAAACTGTCAGTGGTAGGGATGCAAATCCAGGGCCAAGGAATGAAGTGGAGGTCAGAGACAAGGGACCTACAGCCAAAGACAGTGTTCGAGCCATAAAAATAGCTTAATAAATATTTGTTGTTGTTGTTATTCAAACACTTCTTAAGTTAAATAGTGTAACACTTTAATAATTTGGTGGGTGGGTGTGTATACAGGATTAGGGGGATTCCTAGTATTTTCTTTATTTACACTCTGGCACGTTCCTCATTCAAGCTGAACAATGAAGCTGCCAACTCAGGAAGTATTGTTAGAACAAAAATGAAGAAAAGAGGCTTTTTTGAAGTTCAAAGTCTGGCCTTTTAAGTCTCAGAAGCTCTGGCCCAGGTGGAGTGCAGGCAAAAGGGCTTCATGAGATAAACAAAGGCTTCCCACCTCTCCTTGCCCAAGAGAGGAGAAGAAGCCCTGGGTCTAGGGACTGTGGGGAGATGGTGAGCAGAGAAAGATGAAGAGGTCACCGAGCCTGAAGGACCTGCAGACAAGAGCACATATCTGAATCACACTGGTGATGATCATAATGCTACCTGCCAATGTTTGCTGAGTGCTTACGGTATACCTGACACTGTTTAAGGCACCTTTGTTCTTTAGTCGCTAAAGTCGTTTCCGACTCTTTTGCGACCCCATGGACTGTGGCCGGCTAGGCTACTCCGTCCATGGGATTTTCCAGGCAAGAATACTGGAGTGGGTTGCCATTTCCTCCTCCAAGGGATCTTCCCAACCCAGGGATCAAACCAGCATCTCCTACATTGCAGGCAGATTCTTTACCGCTGAGCCACCTGGGAAGCCCAACATGCAATTGACAATGTCCTCAATCTTATGCAGCAGTGCTGGGCAAATATGGAGTTTTACTTCCCTTCTAAGCAGACTGTGGCTCCTAAACCACCAGAATTGTGTAGAAATTCTGGTGCTACTGCTCACACATTTGGGGATTCACTCTCTTTGTTCAAAGTAGTTTTGAGTGCATACCTTGTGCTGCTCACTGTGGGTGCAGCAATGAATAAGGTGCATGGAGTCTCTCTTTCTATGGGGTAAAGGTAGGACCAACAGATACACAAATAAGTGTATAATTACTTGTTGTAACCTTCCCATGGTTGATTTCCCCAACTTAATTGCAAATTTCTTGAAGGCATTAGGCACATCTTATACTTGTTAGGTCCTTCCACCATGCTTGGTTGAACTCTCAGTAACTCTTGGTTGATTATTAATTATCTGACCATCTGGACTTGATAAGCAATTCTAGGACTTCTTGGCAGAAGGAGCTTTCTGAAGCTGACATACTTTCTTACCGGGCTCCAGCTTTTTCTATTTTTCCCACTTAGGAAGATGCTCAAGTTTTTGAGGTTGGTTTTTGACGTGGTCAGAGGTTAATTTATTCTATTAGAGGCTCTATGTTCACCCATGAAATTCAAAGTATTAGACTGAAGTCAGAGGTGCTAGTTTCTGTAATTGACTAAAGTTAAGCAGGTGAGTGATATGGTTTCTAATATAGGTAATACCGCTGAGTTAGCACAATACTGGCTCCATCTTAGAGATCCTCAAGCAGGAACTTGTTTAAAATAAGCTACAGGGCTCTTTTAATCAAGTTAAGTTCTCCCCTGCTTTCTGACCCCCAAACAGGGCAGGTTTCATCTCATATTCTAAGGTGACATCGCTTGTGTTAGCACACTTGGGACTTGGTTAAAGGAACTTTTATTGGACTGCAGACTCTCATACTGCCTGGAATTCTCTTGTCTTGTTACTTAATAAGGTTAAGGGCTGCATTGATCTTAAAGTGACCACACAGCCCCAAACTCAGCAACCTGCTGAGAATAACGCTGAAGAATTGGCAGAAAGAGCTGTGCCTCTTAAATAAGAGAACTTTTCCTCCCGGGAAAGGAGGAAACTTGCAGGAGGAAAATAAGGTCACAATCTTCAGCATTCTCCTTTTCATGCCAACCACTTATTGATATAGTTTAAGAATGTGTTCGTTGAGCAAGACGTTTTCTGCTCACATTATTCTGCTGAGACAAAGGACTATTTCCTGTATGTTCACACCAATCACTATATTTTTGGCTTGGCCTCTTTTGCTTTTAAATTAAGGGTATGTCCTGATAAAAAGAAGCAGTTGCCTCCCAGAATGTGAGAAACACCGTTGCCAGCGTGGTTTTTTTTTTAATATGAATAGAAGACTAGATAGAATATGACTCAGTAAGAAGGTTTTGTGCTCAATTCATGGTTAAGACCGTTTCCATTGTCAAGAATACAAATGGAAATCTATGATGCTTTGTTAGCTTTGTTTGTTTCATGTGGACAGGAGTCAGCCTAAAGATACGTTGTTAAAATAAAAGTTTGAACTACCCAGAGAAATAGTTTATCTTCTAACATACTTGACTTAGTTCCCTGTGACTGCTGTAAAAAATTACTGTGAATTAAATGGCTTAGAACAATGCAAATGTAAGGTCTTACAGTCTGCATATCAGAGGTCCAGAGTGGAACTCACTTGACTAAAATCAAGGGGTTGGCAAAATGCATTTTCTTTTTGCTGGAAGACTCTAGGAGAACCTGCTTTCTTGCCTAACCAGCTTCCAGAGACCATCCTCATTCCTCCAACTTCAAAGCCAACAACATTGGGCCCAGTCTTTCTCACATTGTCATCTCTCTGGCTCTCCTTTGTCTTTCTCTGTTCCTTTTGAGGACTCTAGTGATTACATTGGGCCCACTTGGATATACTAAGGCTGCTGCTGCTGCTAAGTCACTTCAGTCGTGTCCGACTCTGTGTGACCCCATAGACGGCAGCCTACCAGGCTTCCCCGTCCCTGAGATTCTCCAGGCAAGAACACTGGAGTGGGTTGCCATTTCCTTCTCCAAGGCATGACCGTGAAAAGTGAAAGTGAAGTCTCTCAGTCATACCCAACTCTTAGTGACCCCATGGACTGCAGCCTACCAGGCTCCTCCGTCCATGGGGTTTTCCAGGCAAGAGTACTGGAGTGGGGTGCCATCGCCTTCTCCATATACTAAGGCAGTGGTCCCCAATGTTTCTGGCACCAGGGACCAGTTTTGTGGAAGACAATTTTCCCATGGACCAGGGTGGGGTGGAGTTTCAGGATGATTCAAGGACATGCCATTTGTTGTGCACTTTATTTCTATTATTATTACATCAGGTCCACCTCATAACACCAGGCATTAGATCCCGGAGGCTGGGGACCCCTGAACTAAGATACTCACCCTCATTAAAGTCAACTGATTAGCAACTTTAATTTTACCAGCAACCTTAATTGCCCCTTGCCAAACAACCTAATAACAAATAACCTAATATACTTGTAGGTTCTGGAGATTAGACTGTGGACATCTTCGGTGGCAGGGGGGTGGATGTCGTTTTTCTGTCTGCCACAGATATTAGGAGGTCTTGTGTTCTTTTAAAATCTGATTTTGATAAGTCCGGGGCTTGCTTCCAAGTTGTGGGTTTCTCTCCATCAGATATTTAAGAAAGGATCTTTAAATTTAGATCTTTCCAGAGTCTTCACTGGCCTCAATTCAGTATCACTTCACAATATTCTTGACTTTGCAACACAAGCAATTAAATATAGGCATTGATTATCAACCATTTCCTGAGATTACAAACTGCTGGAGAATTACCTATTGCTTATGCATGACTGTGACATGATTGTGTATGGTTTACTGCAGGTCTTTGCAGTGATTTTAAGATACAGTCAGACCCAAACTTGTTTCCAATGCGACTTACTATTCCTAGAGTATCATTCTCAACAGGCTGTTTCTCTGAATTTGTAATCTTCTCCCAGATGCAGGGATTGAAAGCTTTGGCATCATCTCTGACACTTTGAAGTGTCTGCTGTAGTTTGCAGGACCCTAACGCCCATGTTATACCACTGTCCTGACTGTTGCAATCGCTTCTTATCATCTGCCCTGATTCCAGACTTTCACCCTTCTCTCCCTCCTACACACTCAAGCAGGAAGAGTTTTTCTAAAATATCAGTTTCCCAAATCATTAATTTTTGTTCTAATATTTACTGTTATAGCCATGTGATCTTGCAACATTAGTTAACCTCTCTGTGAGGTGAAGGCATAATGGAGCCAATGTACAATGTCTTCCTCTTAAGTTTTTGTGAAGATGAAATTGAATGTACATAAAATGCTTTAAGGGCTTCCCAGGTGACACAGTGGTAATGAATCCACCTGCCAATGCAGGAGATGCGGGTTTGATCCCTGGGTCGGGAAGATTCCCCTGGAGAAGGAAACAGCAACCCACTCCAGTATTCTTGCCTGGGAAATCCCATGGACAGAGGAGCCTGGAGGGCTACAGTGCATGGGGTTGCAAAAGAGTCGGACATGATTTAGCAACTAAACAACAGCAACTACAATTGCACATAGTGAAGAGATGTGTGTGTATGTGTGTGTGTGTCTGTATGTGTGTGTGTCTGTATGTGTGTTGCATGTATGGTAGGGAGGCCAAAAGATATTACAAGATTATGGGATTATGGAAAAATTAATGTCCCTCAATTCCTTCTTCTTGCAATGAAATCCAAGTGCAGTGATGATTCAGAGCAAGGAAAGATCCATTTTAGCTACTTAGCACTAGACTGCTTATGCCCTCCAAAATTCACATGTTGAAACCTAATCCCAGGTGTGGTGGTCTTAAGAGTCTAGGGCCTTTGGGGATAGCTAAGTCATGAGAGTGGAGCTCCTGTGAATGGGACTGGTTTCCTTATAAAAGAGACCCCAGCTCCTTCTGCCATCTGGGGACACAGTGAGAAGACCACTGCCTATAAATGCAAAGTAGGTTCTCATCTGAACTGAATTTGCTTATTCCTTTATCTTGGGCTTCTTAGCCTTCAGAACTATGAGAAATAAATGTCTTTTGTTTAAGTCATCCAATCATTGATATTCTGATATAGCAGCCTGAACAGAGTAAGACAGCTAGTTAAGAAATATTTAGGGAAAAATAATCTATTTTTCTCATTTTCCAAAAATGAGCAAAAGACATGTTTCACTCAGCTCTTGATATCTTACTTTAGGAATGAGAAATACCATAAAGAAATCCCTACTGCATGGGTGACAGAGAGAAGAACACTAGGAAGGTCAAAATTCAAAGCGTACTCACCACTCTTTCCTCTCCATATAATATGGCACAAGGGCTTGTGAATTCAGATTGGCATGTGAGTCCTGTCTCTGCAGCTCTCTAGCTATGTGACCTTGGGCAAATTACTTAACTTCTCTATGCTTCAAATGTTCTTATCTAGTCTTCAGGGATATTAATAGTAACTCATTTACTAGCTAAGGTGGAATGGCAGAGACAATAATGCCTATCAAAATATTCCATATGTTCCCATACATTCCCCATTTCCTTGTACTGAAGTGAACCATATGACTAGTTCTGGTTAACAAGCCATAAGCAAAAGTACTGTGTCACCCAGACCACCAAAGAATTTAGGAGCTGGCACACAACCTTCTGCATTCTCTTCTCCTCTGCCTTAGTAAATGGTGATGATCCAGGTAGCAAAGCCTCCATCATATTGAGCACCTCAATGATTACGCAGGGCAGAACATTCTGCATTGCTATCCACATTAGTTGTTATGGAAAAAACAAATAAATTTTGTTAAGACCTCTGAGGTTTCAGGACGGATTTATTCTTGCAGCATTGACAGCCTATCCTATAATATAGCTGGCACTGCTTGAAAAAATAACCAGGAGAAGAAAACAATCTTTGAAAATCATGACTCAAGAATATAGCTAATAAGGCACCAAATGCTACAAATTTTTGAGTAAATGAACACATGAATAACCAATAGCCATGACTCTTCGGTTCAAGGTAAACTTTCTTAAAATTAATCCTTCTCATTCCCACTGAAGAAAACTCTCAGAGCCAACAGAATTCCAAAATCCTCCCTAAGATGTCTCTGAATGCCCAAGGCTTAGATGTTTCAGGGTCCTTCCATCCTCTGACACCATTTATCTTAATTTGGTTTTGTCTCACAATTACCTAGACATTGCTCTCAAGCCCTTTTCTGGTTGCTGTAAGAAATCTCATCATATCAGCTAGGTACCACTTCTAAAATGTCCCAAAGATTTAGAATGTCACAAACATTACTGTCAACATACAGTATCATGTCAAACCACTATTTCTAACTTGTGTCTCTTCCTTCTGGCTCCTTCTTTTCTCTGTCTTGCAGGAGTTCATAATTATTCTTCTTCTCTTATTCATAGTAGCTTCTCTGACTTCTAAAGACAAGAGGCCTATATTTGTTTTCTAGGGCTGCCATAACAAAGTACTGAAAATGGAGTGGCTTGAAATAACAGAATGTATTATTTCACAATTTTGGCTCAAAGTCAAAAATCAAGGTGTCAGCAAATGACCTCCCTCTGAAATCTGTAGTGAAGATTTTTTCCTTATCTCTTCCTAGATTCTGACAGTGGCTGTTTATCCTTAGCAATCGTTAACTTCTAGATGCATCACTCCAGTTTGTGCCTTCATCTTCATAGGCTATTCTCCCTTTGTCTCTGGGTCTTCACATGGCTGTCTTCGTATAAGAAGAATAGTCACACTGAGTTAGGAGCCCACCATAGTTCAATATAATCTCATAATAACTAATTATATCTGCAATGATGCTATTTCAAAATAAGGCTAGATTCTAAAGTACTAGGAGTTAGAATCTCAATCAATCTTTTTGAGGGATATACAATCTAACCCATAACAAGACCCTATTCCTAAGTAGAACACAATCTACCCCAACAACTTATCAACTCTATTTGCCTTTGCACTCAACTCTATCTGCCTTTGCACTTAGGCCTCAAACAGTTTCTGATACATACATCTTAGGTGCTGAAACAAACAGGTATTCCCTGCACAAGATAGCCAGTAGAATGGTGGGTCAACATTTTCAGGAATAACTTAATATTTAAGATTAAAAAATAAAATCCATTTAAAAGCACCAGCAAGTTGCTGAAACAAGCAGAACCAAAGGGGACATGATTTTGGGAAGGAAAGGACTAGAAAACACACTGACATTGTGCAATTGTTTGGATGATTCTGGATTTGGCACAAAAGAATGCAAATCTAGGTTGCACCCAGGCAGAAGGCCACTGCTAGGGACAGAATAATGAGCAGAATCTTTCACTGTCTTATTAGGCTTAAGGGACAAAATTTGAGACTTAAAGAGCCAAGTTTCTGGTAACAAGGTGAGGAACAGAGAACTAAGCCTGATATACAGCCAGCTCTTTCCTTAATATAAATGCCAATTTCTGAAGCAAGGCCAGGAGGCTTAGAAGCTAAGCAGATAAACTGAAAAGCAGGGCAGAGTTTTTAGGAATCTCATTTGTTAAGGAGAAAAGGATTAGAGTTTAGACCCTGCCTGGGAGAGGGACCCAGTGAACTTCTTAAGCTCTTAAGAATGTTAGGCCTCATGGGCAGGGGTGAACCAGGAGCAGAGTGAGCTTTACCAACACTGAAACAGATTCTTTACACGAATTAAGAAAGAGCCTCAACTCTGCCTAATAGAAGAAAGATAAACTCTGACTATAGGAAGACAATATTATATGGAGACCACAATTTGTTTTTACATACAATGCCTGAAATTTAATTTAAAAATTACTAGACATGACAAAAGACAGACGATGTCTAAAAAGCCAAAGAAAAACTAATTATGGAAATAGGTCCGTACTGATCCAGCTATTACAGCTAAATGAAACTTTAGAATAACTATGAGTTATAACTTCAAGAAAGTAAAGGAGAAAAAAATCTTAAATAGATGAAAAGGTGGAGAATTTTAACAAAGAACTAAAACATACAAAGAAGAGTCAAATGAAAATTCTAGAGCTAAAAATACAGTTACTGAAATTAAGAATTTATTAGATGAATTTAATATGGCAGAAGACAAAATTCCTAAATTGGAAGACAGGTCCATAAAAATACCCAAATTAAAGAACAGACAGGAAAAGTGTAAAAAATACAAACTAGCATAAACACATATCAAACAACAAAAAAAGTCTAACATACACATAATTGATATCCCCAAAGAAAAATAGCAATAGAACAAAAATACTACTTGTCTTCAAAAATGGCTAAAAATTTTCCAAACTCATGAAAGACAATATTTATAGCTTTAATAATTCTGAGAACTCTAAATAAAAAAATTAATGTGAAGAAAATTACATCTAGCTATATCCTATCAAACTGCTAAAAACCAAAGAAAATTTTAAAAATCTTAAAAGCAGAGAGGGGGGAAAAGACATTATCTTTTACAGTAAGTAGGAAAACAGCTAACTCTCATGGGAGATGATGAAAACTAGCAGACAATGGAATGACATCTTTAAAGTGTTAAAACAACCACCAAGATTACAATACTCAAAAATAAAAAGAAAAGTAAGATACTTCAAGACAAACAAACCCCAAATATGGAAAGGAAAGGATACATGTCTAGCAGACCTGAGCTAAAAAATAAAATTACTAAGAGGATTTTTTTTTTTTTTTCAGGCAGAAGAAAAGTAATCTGAAATACCAACACTGAAATGCAGGAAGCAGTGAAAAGCTTACATTTTCAAATACCTGTCATTAATCCCCAAAGCAGCAAGTATTTCAACCACTTATCACCAATTCCTTGCACATTGATTATCCCTTAGTCAGTTTTAACTGTTAAAATAACATCAGCTGCTGCTGCTGCTAAGTCGCTTCAGTCCTGTCCGACTCTGTGTGACCCCATAGATGGCAGCCCACCAGGCTCCCCTGTCCCTGGGATTCTCCAGGCAAGAACACTGGAGTGGGTTGCCATTTCCTTCTCCAATGCATGAAAGGGAAAAGTGAAAGTGAAGTTGCTCAGTCGTATCTACTCTTAGGGACCCCATGGACTGCAGCCTACCAGGCTCCTCCATCCATAGGATTTCCCAGGCAAGAGTACTGGAGTGGGGTGCCAACATTAGCTGCACCTTGCTCCAAATGAATAGTTTCCTTATTCCCATCCTGAATCAGAGAAATCTTACAGTCCTTAAGAATCCATTAGCCTTCAAAAAGGAAGAAAAAGAACAATCCAAGAGTCTATTCCTGAATCTGAAAATGATTCTATTTCATTACAACTCCCAAAATAAAAACTAAATCTCAAGAATATGTGTCCCCCAAACCTCTCCTCCACTTAATATTTTCATTCCAAAAGACAGAGATTACCTCAAATAATTCTCACTATCAAAGAATAACCTCCTAAAGGAAGGAACTTCACAAATCAGTTGATTCTTTCTTTTGCCGTCAGCAGCAACCCTAAACCTTTTTACCATATTTGGTTTTATCTACACAATAGGAAGCTGGAGGAAAGAAAGTATACTATAGGCATGATCCTTTGACTCCTTAGACATTTTCCATTACATAGTGGCCACCAAATGTATTCAATAATGAACCATTTTATAAAGGCTTAAAACTGCAGCAAGGTTTAATAGACCATGTTAAGTCTCTCCCCCGCCCCTTTAAAGAATGTCTGAAATCCAGTGACAGGGAGAAGGAAAGACTGGCCTTAACCGGAAAAACAATGTTGTCTGCATGCCTTTTTATTCCAGAGGCTTAGAAACGCAATCAGCTTTCTTGGCTGCGACCCTTTTGTGCGAAGAGCACATTATGCAGCTTTCTTCATGGCAAAGAAGCTCCCCGCAGTGAAAGCCTCCTCCTGAATGGGGTATCTGAGCACAGACATTTCCTTGTGTCTTATTTGCAGCTTTGTACAATAAGCCCTCTCCCACACAAATACATATTTTCATTATCTTATTTTTAGAAATGCAATTTGAAGAGGAGAAGTGTGATTTGACATTCTAATTGTGGTTGATTCTTCCTTCTGAGTCTCTCTAGGATCTGGCTGCAAATGCGACAGTTCTAACACCAGATTTCTGCACAGAGACATCAGTTCCGCTTAGCCACATTAAAGCCATGTGTACCGCCGTCACGGGAACGCCATCCCACACATTCATTAGTGAAAGCATATCGTGCAATAGGATTATTTTCCATTATAGCAGTTAAGTGTCTGCTCCAGACTGAGAGTGTAGGAAATGAGTTTAGGCTTCTGAGGTTCAGTGAGTTGAACTCAGGTTGTTCTCAGATCTTAAGTTAGCATCTATGTACTGTACCAAGTTTCAAACTAACAAACCTTTCAAACTACTTCATGTACCAGCTAACAAAACACTTGCTGCCCAAAGAATCTGACAGAACTAAATGTAATTCCCAGAGAAGATAGGTTGTCTTAAAAGTAGGAATTTGCTTCTCTAATCAACTCCATCTTTCCTTCCTCTGTCCTGTCTTTTTCCCCATCCTTTCTGCCATCATCTTCCCCTCCCTACTTAGACCCATTCTTTCTTTTTGAAAAATTATCTCAGCATCTAAGAAGCTCCAGATACTGTCTAATACAAAGCTATATAATCCAGGGCTCCATTCGTGTTGGGGAGTGGGATCAGTGGGAAAAAATAATGAAAATGCAAAGTAAGGCAGATGAGCTGGATTTTGCATGACTACGATATGTGGGGATGGGGCACGAGGGGGATTAATTCCAGCCAGAAAGGAAGGAACTGCATACTCCTCTCTCAACTAGAATCTAAAGTGCTACCTGGACTTGATCTGAGCATGTTGGTTGTCACAAGCAGGACTGGAACAAGTTGATATGCATTTGGGTTGTTGAATCTAAAGAAAGTGACCAGTAAAGCAGACAGTAGGAAGGGTCTATCTCAATGCATCAATCTGCAAATATTTACTTGTACCTGTTATACAATACATCCTATTGCATGACAACTCCCCAAATAAACACTACAACTTCAAATTTAAGTAGTCTACTAGGGACTGGGGGACACATGGGTGAATAAGGCACAGGTGGTTTCAGCTAGAGGCAAGAATACTGACCCTCTACCAGTAACTGAGTGATATGGAGTGATGAGCTACAGGTAGATACTAGGGGGAAAGTGTTCTTGAAGGTTTCAGGAAGACTGAGACAAGGAGGCATGGGTCGAGTCACTTTGGGCCCTAGTGACAAACTGCCCACAGGTGAAGGAAGAGGCCTCTTCCCTGCAGACACAGTCATAATTCTTTGGAAACTCAAGAAGGAAGAATGCTCAGAGTACTCTTGGTCCAGAGAAACAGAACCAACATTAGAGATGGAGAGAGAGCAAGAGAGAATGATTTTCAACTGGATCACTGGCTGGGGGGGACTGGCAAGTCTAAGATCCACAGGGCAGGCCAGCAGGTGGAAATTGAGGATTTCAATTTTAGAGTCTTGAGGCAGAATTTCTTCATCTCTGTTTTCACTCTTAAGGCCCTCACCCAATTGGAAGAGGTCCTCCCCATTATGGAGGGCTATCTGCTCTACCTAAAACCAACTGTTTGTAAACGTTGATCACATCTACAAAATACCTCCACAGCAATATTTAGACTAGTGTTCAACCAAACAGCTGGGCACCATAGTCTAGCAAGGTTGACACCTTCACTTAACCATCACACATCAAATTGGGAATTCTGTGTGGATCATAATAAACTGTGGAAAATTCTGAAAGAGATGGGAATACCAGACCACCTGACCTGCCTCTTGAGAAACCAGTATGTAGGTCAGGAAGCAACAGTTAGAACTGGACGTGGAACAAGACTGGTTCCAAATAGGAAAAGGAGTACGTCAAGGCTGTATGTTGTCACCCTGCTTATTTAACTTATATGCAGAGTACATCATGAGAAACGCTGGGCTGGAGGAAGCACAAGCTGGAATCAAGATTGCTGGGAGAAATATCAGTAACCTCAGATATGCAGATGACACCACCCTTATGGCAGAAAGGGAAGAGGAACTAAAGAGCCTCTTGATGAAAGTAAAAGAGGAGAGTGAAAAAGTTGGCTTAAAGCTCAACATTCAGAAAACTAAGATCATGGCATCTGGTCCCATCACTTCATGGCAAATAGATGGGGAAACAGTGGCTGACTTTATTTTTCTGGGCTCCAAAATCACTGCAGATGGTGATTGCAGCCATGAAATTAAAAGACTCTTGCTCCTTGGAAGGATAGTTATGACCAGCCTCGACAGCATATTAAATAGCAGAGACATTAATTTGTCAACTAAGATCCATCTAGTCAAGGCTATGGTTTTTCCAGTGGTCATGTACGGATGTGAGTTGGACTATACAGAAGGCTGAGCGCCAAAGAATTGATGCTTTTGAACTGTGGTGTTGGAGAAGACTCTTGAGAGTCCCTTGAACTGCAAGGAGATCCAACCAGTCCATCCTAAAGGCGATCAGTCCTGAGTGTTCATTGGAAGGACTGATGTTGAAACTGAAACTCCAATACTTTGGCCACCTGATGCGAAGAGCTGACTCATTTGAAAAGAACCTGATGCTGGGAAAGATTGAGGACAGCAGGAGAAGGGGACGACAGAGGATGAGATGGTTGGATAGCATCACCGACTCAATGGACATGGGTTTGGGTGGACTCTGGGAATTGGTGATGTACAGGGAGGCCTGGCGCGCTGTGGTTCATGGGGTCACAAAGAGTTGGACACGACTGAGCGACTGAACTGAACTGAACTGAACTAAAGAGTATCTTTTGCCCAGGCATTGTAATCCCCACCACAAATGAAAGACAATGGCAGCATCAGCAGTGGCGGCTGGTTGGGGTGATCAGTCAGAAGAAAAGAATGTGAGGACTCCTCATGTCAGCACGTGGGAAACACCCTCTGGGCACCTTCAGAATCACTTGGCTGGAAAGGACCAGGCAAGGGAAGGCTAGAACCACAGAATGCTTTGTTATTATCTCTGAGACATAGGGAAGGACTCTACAACTTGAAAACTGAATCTTGGAAATAATAAAATGTTTGATCTACAAAGAGCCTACAGGTGACAAGAGCACAAGATGTATGACTCTTTTATGGCATGCTGTCTTGTGAGGGCAGAAGGAAAGAGAAGCAGACATGCCGGGGCTTCTCCTGTGTAATGAGAGAGCTCTGTGTAATGCGGTTGGGAGGCTGTGGGAACAACCCTTCCCTGTAGATCCAGTGGTTCGACTGCTGTCAGGTATAGCTTGATTGTGATACCATCTTTCTACTCCCCACCCTCAGAGGCCAGTAAGCCCAAACACTGCTTTGGTTCCCCAGATTTGAAGGCTCAAGCCTGGGGGAGGGCCTCAAGTCATTCTGAGATGCGAGATGTCTCTGCTTTCAAGACAGGAAAGCAGAGACATTGGAATGTTTCAAGAGAGAATCAGTAGTGACAATCTTAACAAGGACTGCTGGCCTGCATCAGCCAAGGCTGAGAACTTAAGTACCATTATGTATGTACACAGTGTAAGCTGGGACTGAAAAAACAGCCTAGTATATAAATCTTGTCAGATTCTAGGGATGCACACTCATATTCTTTTTCTCCAAACCTCTTTCTCCTCCAGCACCCTTTTCTTAGAAACCGAGGCCACCATTCACCCAGTCTCCCAGCCCGAGGAAAGTCCTTAACTCCTTCCACTCAATCACTCTCCAAGTTCTGTTGATTGCTACTTACTGAAGCATCTGATAAACCCAAACCCCTCCTTTTCATCCTGCTACTACACTTTAAACCTGATATCCCTGCCTTTTCTAGTTTTCAATCACCTCTGACCCATTCTTTGTATCAGAATGATGATTCAAAAATGAAAATCCATTGCTGTCACTTTCCTGTCTCTTCCTAGAGCCTTCAGGATAAAGGAGAAACCCTTATCAGGAGGAAGTAAGGCTTTTGTAATCTGGTCCTTGCTCACTTCTCCCGTCTTAGCCCACACAGAGCTCTATCAGCTACTCAGTTTCTTTTTCTCTTTCTATGTCTCTACACATGAAGTTGGAAAGTTCTTCCTACTTCTTTGCTGAGTTCACTCATACTTCTTTAAGACATAGATCAGAGGTCATTTCCTCCAGATCACCCTGGCCTGAGTTGGATGTTTCTCTCCTAGCCTAGAACTGTTTGAGAAGCCACACAGGGAAGCAGGCGTGCTGCAGTCCACGGCTAAGAGTTGGACACGACTTAGTGACTGAACAACAATGCCTGCAGATGTTCTCTTTCTTTCATCCCATGCGAGGATACGTGTGGGTTCAGCTACCACCCATGCCCACCACCCTGCCAGCCCCCAGCTGGTGCTCTGCCTAGAGACCTGCTCCAGTACTGAAGCCAGGCTAAATCTGATTCTTAGACTCAAGATCTTCCCAAAACCACACTCAGGAATGTGCCTCATTCTGACTGTCCCAGGCCCAGGAAGACTAGAACTTAGTGTTTATCATGGACATTTGTTTTGTCACAGCACAACTTAGCACTGAAGGCAAAGCTTTACAGGGTTTTGATAAACAGCTGCCTTCATGACCTCCTGGTTGAAAGGCACAGTGGCACCTTCCCCAGCAGGGTTGCTTTCAATCCGTGATTCACCCAGGTATTGCTTTATTGGCATTCTTTCCCTGCCACTTACAAATAAGCAGCTTTTCCAAAAATAGGTAAATAAATACAAAGTTGAAAAGAGCAATCATTTCTATTAATCTCTAGCAAAGGGCAGGAACAGGAAATAGGAAAGATCTTCATGTTTGCTCTATCTGCCTTGGGATTTGGTTTCCTAAAATTAAGGCCAAAACAAAGTTTGCAGTCTCCTCTGACAATATGTGTGGATATTCAGGTAAGGTCATTCGCCTGCCAGACAGCATTTGGTGTTATCAAGACAGCCACTTAAAGAACCACAGTGGATTAAGGAAATCCTTCAGAAAAGAAAGGCATCTGACAGGGCAAGGACAATGAAGGAATTAACTCTGGGGAGAGTCATCTCCAGCCTGGGAAATGCAAGCCCAGGAAATAGAATCAGGAAGACGATAAGAATGAAGCAGTCCAATCTCTCCTCTTGGTTATTATTGCCTCTTCCTGAAGTACTGCCCACCCTGGCCAAATTATTACTCGTCTGAGAATAAATTTCAGTGGTTCAAACTAGTAAAATTATGAGGAATTACATTAAAAGCTGGATAAAAGCTGAATGTGGAGAAACAGAGAGTAAAACAGTGGTTACCAGGGACTGGAGAGTGGAGGAAAGGGGGGGATATTGGTCAAAGTGTACAAATAACTAGTTATGAGATTAACGAGTTCTGGGGATCTAATGTATAGCATGATGGTTACAGTGAATAATGTTGTACCATAACTTGAAAAACTGCTAAGAGAGTAAATCTTAAATGTTCTCACCACAAAAGAGAAATGGTAATAATGTGATGGGACGGAGGTGCGAGCTAACATATGGCGATAACCATGCTGCAATATATACCAAATCAACTCTCATATACCTTATATATTTTTTTAACTGGAGGATAATTGCTTTACAATGGGTGTATTAGTTTCTGCTGTACAACAACCTAAACCAGGTATAAATATATATATATTTATACCTGGTTTAGGTATATATACATACATATGTGTGTGTATATATATATATATATATGTCCCCCTGCTGTGAGAAACAACAGGAGAAGTTTCCATTGGAAGATCAGAAATCCCAACCAGGGGTAACCAATGCACTGATCAAGCTTTTCTGCAGACATTTGATGGTCTCCCATCTCCTTTCCACTGGCCAGGGCCTATGAGGGTCTAACCGGTTGTAGGTACTCAAGTAGTGACTGACTGATGCTGTTTTTACTCTGAGCAGCAATGCCTGGAGGTCTGTCAGGAATATCATGCTTACACTTGTATGTCTCTTATCCTTATGAGGTTGTAAGCATCCTAAAACCATCAACTACTTCCTTAACCTGGCAGTCCCAGAGAGACTCCTATTATAGATATTCAATAAACATTTTCTGAATGAATGAATAACTACTATGAACAAATCAGCAGACACCAAGGGAGCCTGATCCTGAGCCAACTGCTTTCTGAGAGAAATGTGCCTTACATCCTCCCCACCCAGAGCAAAATGGTTTCAGGGTGTGGGGACATCTGTCCATGTTGTCTGCCAAGAATCCACAGTGCCCTCTTCCAAGAAGAGCAAATCAATTTTCCTTGGGGGAACCACTCCACCCCATCCTCTCCTGGCCAAAGGTGGGGCTAAGTTCAGTCAGTCCTCTTTCTCTCCCTGGCATTCGAACCTTAAGCAAAAGAACCGCAAGGAAAGAACATGGTTGGAGCTGATTCATCCCAGCAGTGCCTAAAGAGTTTGTCCATTAGCTCATGCCACCTCGATGGATAACGATAGGGAGGTTTCCATCCTCCCTGAGACCCCGTCATGTAACTCTTCTTTGCATCAGTGAGCTTGCCTTTATCCTCTAACAAATTCCTTTGGTCCATAAGCATAACTAGAGTCCATTTCAATAGCTATAAACAGGATACAATGGATGTGCTATAAAATCCTTGCTCTAGACCAGTAGTTCTTAATGTTGGCTGCACATTAGAATCATTGGGGAGTTTTTAAAATCCTAGCACTCAGGCCATACCCCAAGCCAATTAAACAGGACTCTATGAGGGTACAACCAGTCCTTGTTAAAGTGCCCTGGGTGACCACTAATGTGTAGCCCAGGTTGAGAGTCACTGCTCTAGAGTTAATGGAAATATGTCCACTTTCCTATCGTCAGAAAATGAAGGAGGCTTGCAATACCCCCTGGTATTTTAAAAGTGACATGTTTTTAAAAACAGAATTTAACCCTAGAGAAAGAACTAAATTCTCACTCAGAATTCATGATTTCCCCAAGAATTAAAGAACTATCCCCAAGAATTAAAGAACTAGAAGAGTTTTCATCTTTAATTACTATTTTTACTACCAGACAAATTTAAAGAATTTCAGAACTGTAAGCACTTTCTAATTTTATTAACAACACAAGTAAAACACAGTGTCAGGAAGAAGATATCCCTGTTGGTTTGCATTTAAAATAGATCACAATAATCTATTCCAAGCTTAGAAATGTTTCTACTGAAGAAACCAAAGAACCACATTCAAAGTGGGGCTGTCTTTGGTGCCATCTATGGACTAGAAGGTGATCATAAGAAGGGAGAAAATTGATGCTTTTTCACTACCTCTCCTCCTTCTGTCATGTGAGAGACCATTTCTTAATATTATGGGAAATGCAGTGAGGAAAACGCTAGCTAAGGAGTAAAGCAATTAAATTTCACAGAAAACAATAAACGTCTACAAGAGTGAAAGATATGTTGAAATAGTTGACGTTTAGTTTCTTAAAGAGACGACCTGCCTTTTCTTAAGAGTGGCTTCTATAGAAAGACTGACAATATGGTGACATTCCAGAAGAAACCCAGCTGTGTGCATGCCCTGGACAGGAAGTCAAATAGTCACATTAGGACCCGAAAGGTGATGCCTCTGTGGAGGCGCGTTTCTGCTGCTGATTGGCTACCACTCTCTTCTTTCTTGCCCATGACTCACTCTCAGTGCATGTAGACTTTGGGCTACTGTGAGCTTTGCCCGCCTCACAGGGTGATGCCACATGTGTAGAACCAGCTCTGCTTCCCACAGCCCTGGTGAGAGACCCAGTGTCCCTAGAAACCAATTGGGTCCATCCTCTTCTATCAGCTACACAAGAGTTGTTTGTTTGTTTGTTTTTTCTATTTTTGTTTTTAGCCCTGATGAGACTGAGTCAATTTGAGGATAGATTTATATATGGTGAAGCACTGCATAAATTAAACAATAGAGCTTGGGCACTTCACTGAAGTACTGCAGTTGGATGCAGAAAGGAACAGAATGGGGGTCCCCTCCTATGAATCACGGGAAAGGGGAGTGAGGGGAATACTTTTGCATCTGGCACACATTCAGGGTGTTCTTTAAAAAAAAAAATTCCTCCCACTTGTAAATTCAAATATTATGTGAGAATGCATTTTAAAATATTTTTAAAAGTCAAATAAATTTAAATTGGATGGTGTTCATTTGTTGTCTTTTATTTTCATTTGATCAATATATGAGGAAATAACTCCTGAGACTAGACCAATCACTAGGAAATGATTTAGGAACATGTGTTCCCACAGGTCAAATACCTTTGTTATGAACATGAAGTGAGTTCAAAAGATACTTAACTGAGACTCTAATAGCACACAATCAAAAAAAATAAAACTCACAGTTTCGTGATTATAATACAATAAGCCACCTCTGATGCTGTACTGCCAATTCATTATGTCACTATCCCGAAGTTATTCTGGAGCAACTAATTGGTGAAACTTTGAGCATGACATTATCTCTCCTAAACTGAGAGTGTGATATTAATTTTCTCTTTATCATAAAGTGCATAAGAACAGCCCACCTGGACAGTATAATGGGTTAAGAATGTGATGGAATTGTTCCTTGCATGTTACTGGTTGACAGGGAAACACAACTCATGAAAAGAGAAGAAACATGATAATGGAAAGAGAGCTGAACTTGGGACCTGAACACCCAAGTTTGAATCTTAGCCTCTCAAGAAACCACACGCTGGTCACTTCCTGTTACAGTTTCTTCCACTGTAGGATGTAGATGAAAGTAGAGCTGCCTCCCAGGCTGTGAATGAGAAACAAATCAATAACACATATCAAAACACAGTGGCCTGTGCTCCAGTTTTTGCTGAACCCCGACCTCAGTTCCATTAGCCTCAAACAATGAACACCTGAATTGGCTGCCATGCACGCCATTTTACTTTACCATGCATAAGTGAGGAATGAGTGTGAATTGCCTGTGATCTTTACTTTCTTCTTTATACTTTTCTGTATTTTCCAGTTTTCCTACAGTGATCATGTATCAAATTTATATGTTTTATGAGTAAAAAGATGTGGGTGAATTTTAGAGGTTGGAGTCAGACTGAAAGCATTTGATTCAATGAACACACATCAAAGAGCATTTTGATAATTGTTTGAACTGACCAAAAGACAGAATGACAGAGTTTCAGAACACTAAAATTACTGAGGTGAGAAGCTTGCTCCATTTTCATTATTTTCCTATGAGAAAACTTTCCTTAATGAGCTCATTGTATCCTCATATATAGCTGACCCTTGAAAACACAATTTTGAACTGCATGGATCCACTTACAAACAAATTTTTTCAATATATATGCACCAGAGTACTACATGATCCATGGTAGTTGAATCCAGGGATGCAGAACCATGGATATGGAGAGCTGACTGTAAAGTTATATACAGATTTTCAATTATGCAGGTTAGTGTCCCTAACTCCCATGTTGTTAGGGTCAACTGTAGTTTAAAATGTTCATTTATTGAGCACTTATTATTATGTGTCAGGTGTTTTGCAAAAAAGCTTATTAACACTATAAAATGTATTTTAGCCCTATTTTTTTTCTACAGGAAAATTCAAAGTAATATACCCAAAGTTGTGGCCAGTAAATGACTGTGTCTGGTACCACTATTAACCCACTTTATTCTCTTCCACTCTAATTTCCTGTACCATGCAGGCTAATGTTCAGACTCCCTTGCAGCTCTGGTCCCATATATGACCTCAGTTCAGTTGTTCAGTTGTGTCCGACTCTTTGAGACCCCATGGACTGCAACACGCCAGTCCTCCCTGTCCATCACCAACTCCTGGAGTTTACCCAGACTCATGTCCATTGAGTCAGTGATGCCATCCAACCATCTCATACTCTGTCATCCCCTTCTTCTCCTGCATTCAATCTTTCCCAGCATCAGGTTCCTTTCAAATGAGTCAGCTCTTCGCATCAGGTGGCCAAAGTATTGGAGTTTCAGCTTCAACATCAGTCCTTCCAATGAACACTCAGGACTTATTTCCTTTAGGATGGACTGGTTGGATCTCCTTGCAATCCAAGGGACTCTCAAGAGTCTTCTCCAACACCACAGTTCAAAAGCATCAATTCTTTGGTCTTCAGCTTTCTTTATAGTCCAACTCTCACATCCATACATGACCACTGGAAAAACCATAGCCTTGACTAGACGGACCTTTGTTGGCAAAGTAATGTCTCTGCTTTTTAATATGCTGTCTAGGCTGGTCATAACTTTCCTTCCAAGGAGTAAGCATCTTTTAATTTCATGGCTGCAGTCACTATCTGCAGTGATTTTGGAGCCCCCCAAAATAAAGTCTGCCACTGTTTCCATTGTTTTCTCATCTATATGTGACCTGGGTTTAGCCAAACAGATACACCTATGCAAGATGAGGAAGGCAGTGGTGAGCATCCAATGAAGAGATTGAATTCTCTGCCAAGCACAGGGTAACCTTTGGTTCTTTGAGTGCAGTGGTCAAGGAAATTATGTGTTCAACTGCATAGGAGTGAGGAGTTCAATGCATCAGATAGAGTTTGTAGAGAGATCTTACATAAAGAAATCCCTTGCAATTCTGAAGTGTTTCTGCTGGCTGCATTATTTCTGCTTGCACAGCATACAAACTTCTTTGCCAGGCCTGATAAGTCTACAAATTACCCAATGTGCTCAGTCACTCAGTCGTCTCCAACTGTTTGTGACCACATGGACTGCACCCCACCAGGCTCCTCTGTCCATGTGATTGTCCAGGCAAGGGTACTGGAGTAGGTTGCCATTTCCTCCTCCAGGGGATCTTGCTGACCCAAGGATCAAACTTGTGTCTCCTGTGTTTCCTGCACTGGCAGGCAGACTCTTTACCACTGTGCCACCTGGGAAGCCAAATTATGCAATACTCTGTAATAAAGTCATTTCTGTTTAAACTGCCTAGAGCGAATTCTAATGTTTGCAACTAAGGAACTGAAGATAACCAGCAGATCTTTTAGACTCCATGCTTTTCCCAACTCTCTGTTTTCCCCAACTATCTTTTTTATAATGGCAAAAAAGAAAAAGCAAAGAAACCTGGATCCAGGATTCCTAAGACCAAAGAGATGACTTGAAGGTAACATAGCTATGACTGAAAAGAGTAAAGAACCAAAGAAATTAAGTAAAAGGACTTGCTTAAGGCAGGGACTCTGGGAAAGACTAAATCAACAGAAGTCTGAAAGGGGAATGCAGAAGTGTCAGTGAGGGAGAGAGAGAAATTCAAAAGTATCTGGGCACACATTCCAGAAGAGTTCAGGGGTAACACTCCTGTGGACAAACACAGCAGTTTGACCCGGGTCTGATCACAAAAATTGCACTGGGAAGCCCATTAACTCTTTCAAAGATTGCAGGCTAAAAAACACACAGCATAGGTCAGGGTTAATAAACTCCAGTCCACAAGCAAAATCCTGCCTGCTGGCTTTTTGTAAATAAAGTTTTACTGAAATAAAGATACACTTATTCATTTACACATTGCCTATGGCTGCCTTCACATAATAGGGTTGAGCAGTTGCCACAGAGGCCACAAAACTCACAAAGCATAAAATATTTACCTGGCTCTTTACGGAAAATATTTGCTGACTCTTGGCCTAGGAGGTTGGGAGGGCAGTCATTTGAAATTGATCAGTCACTTTTCTTTATCTGTCAACAGAAGAGAGGCCTATGTGGACAGACACAGGGACCCAGATTGCTGCCTGAAAAGAAGACATCTAACTCCTTTGGTGGAAGCAGTCCCCATGACAATTAGTCTACAGGTGTCCTTGTATGCATGTGGGTTGGGAGTGAAGAATATCAGAGGTGCTGGAAGTAGGAATTAAGTAGATTCAAAGAAACAAAACTGTACCTAGAGGATGTAAATGATAAACACAGAGGTAGAAAGTTTAGAAAGCCAGGCTACAGCTCCAGAGGTATTTACGTGAGGAAGAGGATGTACAGAAGGGTTGTCAGAGAAACAGTGGGCAGCCCACTTGAGACCATTCCTCAGAGGCCAAGACATTGTGGGTGATTCTTCTATGTGTTCCTTGTATGTACTAGACACTGAGTGTGATCCACAGGGAGTTTGCAGACTAGCAAAGGGTAAAGGTGTTGTTCTTAGCACCAAAGTGGTGGAGTGACTAAGAAGCAGCCTTTGAATCCCACAGTCAAGGGAACCTTCAGCAATCTTAGTAAAAAGAGGTGGACTCTGTATAATTTGGAGGAATAAGAGCTGTTCTAAAATGGGTGTCTGGGAATTTCAAATTGTGAGATGGAATAATGCTCCAGAAGTGATTAAGATGAAAGGAATGAGATGAAACGGTAGCTGCAGGGCGTAAATGGGTCTCACCTTGCTTTCTGAAAGATGGGTGCTGTAGCCGAAAACCCTTTTCATCACACGGCAGTGGCAGCTGTGGCAGCATTCTTTGTAACAGGATACGACCTGTGGGTGAGCAGCTTCCATTCTCTCCCACAACCAAAAGATTTTTCTTAGCTGTGTTTTGGCAAAACAGAAAAGAACGCCAATTCCACTGCAAACCACTATAAATGCCACCTACACTGTGCCTGTGGCTACTTTATCCAAGGGTAATGAGAGGATGACCAAAATAAAAATACGCTGTGGCCTTTCTCAGCAGTGTACTTGAGTAAGCACAGAGGGAAAAAAGAGCCCTTCCTGCATGGAGAGAGCAACAAAAGGCAGTTACTCAACGAATCAACCCACTTGGGCCCCTGCAAGAACTCGCTGCTGCACTGCCTCATTCTCCCAGGGGCGGGGGATCAGGTCAGTCCCTGGGAGTGCTGACAGGTACACTGAAGAAGCAAAGAGAATCCTATACACCCCAAACTTATGAGACTTTTAGAGAAAGGAGAGATTTATCTTCCTGCCACCATTTTTGTTACCTCTGAAGACTTGCAATTCAAAACCTGAAGAAGCCACTTAACTATTTTGCGGTCCATTTTTCATCTATAGTAATGAAGATGATAAAACTGTGTCTTCTTCTTCAAGGAGTTTGAGCTACTGCTATCAAAATGTCTTACGAAGAGAAAGTTACCGCTGGAAACTCAGCACTTACATGCTGAAGTTTGGCAATTTTCTCTTAAGAGAGCTTTTGGAATCCCTGAGAAGTGAGGCTTAGAAGCTTGTCATGCCTAACAGGAAAGGCAAAGCTAGTCTTGTTTCTGCAAGATCCTGCCAAGTGACACCTCAACAGACTTTCCTACCTCATGGGGCATTTCCTAAAAGCGAGGTGCCTGTGAGAAAGGCTGGTGGCTGCAGGGGAAGTGATCCTTACAGGATATTGGTTAAGAGACTGGATTCTAGAGCTAGATCACCCAGCTCCATCTCCTTCTATTGTGTGACTTGTTACAGATTCACCATCCTCTCCAACTTTCCATTCCTTCCCCTGTAAAGTGTGGATAATAACTGCACAAACTTCAGTAGGTTCTATTAAAGAATAAAAGAAATAGTGAATGTATTCAGCATATTCAGCATGCAAAATGTTACCCATTAATATAATTATATTTTGATATTAATGATGCTGCCATGAGAAGGAGTTATAGAGTGATTGATCTCACTTGAAATTAAGTCTGAAGGGGGAATTCCCTGCTGTCCAATGGTTAGGGCTCTGCACTCTTACTGTCAAGGGTCCAGATTCAATCTTTGGTCGGGGAACTAAATCTTAGAGGTGGGGTATTAGATGGAAAGATCTTCCATCCATGGGAACACTTAGGTTTGAATCACCTAAGATACTGTAGGAAATCTGAGGCCCTCAAAAGGAGCTGTGAGGGTAGAGGTTCCAGAAGAAACACTCCAAGGACATCTTGAGGTGCCTGTGCAGTAGGAACCAGCCTTGGATTGAGCAGCAAAGCTCATTAGCCATCAGAGGCTCACAGATGACACGAGGTCATATACTGTAACATCATCCTCAGACTCACTGAGTATAAAATATGGGAAGAAAGGCAACATACCTCAACCCAGAAATGAACTCTGGGGACTCTTTCCAATCATGGCGTCCAACACCCTTTTGGCTCCAAAATGCTACCAAGAGGTAAACTGGTAAAGAAACAGAAGTCCACACCTCCCAAGTTCTATTCAAAAGAGCCTTTGTTTTCTGTTGCAGTTATCTGACAAAGTTAAATAGCATTTTCAAGACAATGAAAAAATAAAAACAATATTAGAAACCTTCCAAAAACAAAATTATATGGCCTGCTCCTAGATTTAGCAAACATCTTTCTTCCTGCAGTGTTGTCCTTTATTAAAATCTAATACTAATGTGGGGTTAATGTGACAGCCCCGAGAACACAGATGAAGTTATAAAGGAAATAAGCTTTTATTACTTTTCCAAAGACAAAGCAATAACTTAGAATAACAGAATGATGTTAAACTCTCTACCACTTTCCACCCTCACATTTTCCCTCTTTCTTTCTCTATATATAATAGGGAAATTTCTCTATATATAATAGGGAAATTTTCTTTAAAAAAATTAAGACTCCATTTACAAGTTTATGATAAAGCAGTAAGTAAGAATAATAGCATATTCTTTGTGACAACATCTTCTAGAAGCAGGGAAGACTGTCTTTGGAATTAGCCCCCAAATTTAACCCTATGTTCTTACTTTTAAGTGCACTAGGTTAACTAATATATTGTTACATAGTACTTCTCCCTTTTGCTCATTCCCCACAGTTCTTTTTTTAAACCTTCTAAATGTCTCTCAAATCTGTTGTCTCCTTTCAGGCCTTCTCATACTTCAGATGCTGTCAATCTTCTCAAATACATCCTCCCAGTCATCAGATTGGGACCTGTGTGAACTGAATATCTAATTTCATCCCTTCCCTGCTTAAAAAAAATCAACTTCCTGTCACTTACAGAATCGTGTCACCAGTCATGGGGATGGTCCACTGATATGTTCATCTACTTTGTCCTTAATCCTCCCTGCCCCTCCCTGTTCTGTATCCCCATGTCCCTAGCATGGCCACCGCCCACCACCACCATTTCAACCCCTACGGTTCTAAAAAGTCTGGTTCTCTAACACATCATGCTTCTGTAATGCATGTTCTGCACTACCATATGCTGCATCTCAATTACCTTCCCTTCTTGTTTATTAACAGTTGCAGAGCTCTTACCATGGGCCACATCTTATTCAATGAGCCTTATGAGTATTAACTCAGTTAATCATTACATCCCTGTGAGAAAGATACTATTATTGTCCTCATTTTAGAGAGGAGGACACTTCAGCACAGATCAGTTAGGAAACTTGTCCAAAGTCACACATTAAGTAAACTGCTGGGAGAAGCAAGGAAGCAGGATTCAAACTCAGATGTTCCTGCTCCTTATCCACACACCGCACTGCCTCTGCTTCTTCAATCCTCGTTCTGTATCATCTCTTCTGCAAAATTTTCTCTGAGAACCCCAACTGCTCATCAACCCCTCTTATACGCCTCATGAAGAGACTTATTATATGATAACTATCACAACTCTTCTTCTCATTTTAGACCATAAGTTACTGGAAGGCAGACACCATAATTCATCATGGTATCCTAGCACAGGTGCTCAATACCTGCTTGACAAATGAGCCAATAAGGATGACAGATAGCCTTATTATATGTTCCACAGTTGGTATAAGGAGAAATTCAAAGAAAATGAAACCTGAGGATTACTTGGTTCTTCTAGCATTTAATGTGTCCAAGGAACATTATATCTAAGCCATAAATTGCAGAGAAAATTTGCATGCATGCCCCTGCCCCATTCTCAGGAGCTCTGTTAGATAGATCAGCACTATCCAATAGAACATCTGAGAGCCTAGAAATGTTCTATACTGCACTGTCCAGAGGGTGGCCACCTGCCTTTCGGGCACTTGGCTAGAGACTGAGGAGCTGAATTTTTCATTTTACTTTAATAATTTTAAATTTAAATAATCACAGGGAGCTAGTGGCTGACATATTATACTGCACTTGTACGGACCATTGACAAGTAATAAAGTGGTTGCACACAGAGCAGTGATAGGAAACAGGACGTGGAAAGCAGGAAAGAATATGCAAAGAACACTCAGTGCTGGGGTGACCACCTGCCCAGTTTGACTGGGACTGTGGAGCATCGTGGGAATTTCAATGCTCCAAATGTGATGGTCCCATCAAACTGGAACCACTGGTCAACCTACTCAATGCCTAGGAGGAGCTACGAGAAAATTCTGCACAAGATCTAAAGAAGCTGAAGCAGGAGATGGAGCAGGAACGGTTGGGACAAGGCTTCTCAGGTGGTGCCAGTGATAACCTGCCTGCCAATGCAGGAGACATAAGAGCTGCAGGAAGATCCCCCGGAGTAGGAAATGGCAACCCACTCCAGTATCCTTGCCTGGAGAATCCATGGACAGAGGATCCTGGCAGGCTACAGTCCATAGAGTCGCAGAGAGTCGGACACGACTGAATCGACTTAGCACGGGACAGAGTGAAGATAAAAACACATGATAGATGGGAAGGAAGTCTTCGTCTTAGCAACCCTATGCTCCTCAAATTTCCATGCATCTACAGATTCCAACACCCAAGTTCTAATGTAGAGATTTCAAATAAATGTGTATAACTTGCTTTTATACCTGCTTTTTTCCCCAATATGCATACTTTTATTTTACTCGTAGGTCTCTTAGTTGGGGAAATCAAGACCACAGCCTACTCAACTCTCTTTGATCTATCATTTAAATTTCCATTCTCATCGTATAATCTGTTAATCTTTCCAGTATCTCAGGGCAAGGCTGAATTAAATTCCCATATTGAATCCCAACATGAAAGGCATTTCTTTGTGAGCAGCTCAATATAATGTTCTTCTAAATGACATTTAAAAGGTTCAGCTCAATAATGGAATGATAAAGAAGGGCACCCAGTGGTAGTACACATCAGTAAAAAGAACATTTTTTTTATTAGTCAGAAGCCAAAAAGATAGAACAAGATAATTAAAAAAAGAAAAAGTTTATTCCTGCTAGACTGCCACAGGAGTATTATGACTCAAAATGTAATAGTCACTGAATTCCTGCAGGAATCTAACTTCTTAAAAAGATATCAGACATCAAAGTCTGAGTCATGCCACATTAACCACCAATGGCCAGAAAAGTTTGAATGCCACTGGAAAAGTTAAATATTAGACTTTCCCTGAAACATCTAAACTCAGAGAAGTAGGTATTGCAGTTGTCATACCGACTTGTGTGCATTCTCTACAGGCTTCCAAATCCATCTTTGCACCCTCCCCTTTCTGTTGCTATGGTAACCCAAATAAATACTCTCCTGAGATTCATTTCTCTCAGATGCCAGTGCATCAGGTCAAACAGGCAGGCAAATAACGCACTGGCCCTAAACATTCTCACTGTCCAGGCAGCCACAAAGAGCTAGTTCTCTACATAGTCCATCATATTTTAACATTTTCAAAGCCACAATTCCATTAGATTGGGAAAAAAATATATTCTACGCTTTGATACTTCTCTTATTTGTTGAACCAACAAGAGGAATCCTTGAAAAAGGTGAAAAACAAGGAGCTAAAAGTAAGAAATTCTCCTAACATCCACGTCATCACTCTTATGTCCACCAATAAGACCTGAATGAAAGTTCTCAGTAGAATAAAGATAAATTCAAGAACTCTTGCTGTCTTACCTGCATACAGTACTGGTAGATGTGCTATTTAGTACTTAGAATTAGGGATTGGGGAGATGGCTGTAAGGGAGACAGGTATTACAAAACATTTTTTTGAAGGAAAGCACCTGATTCATAGAAAATTGCAGGCATAATTCAAGAGGGAAAGCCTTAAGACTTTTTGTCACTGAAGATACTATAGTTTAAAGCCTCTGGTTTGGTCACCCTCCTCTCCATATATGTTAAATACACATTGCATATGGTGCAAATAATTGTCAAGATAGAGCAGCCAGACAAGCAGCATTTCATAGTGACACTGTATATGCAGTAGGAAACAAAGACATACTACCTGTGTTCCCTAAAAACCTGTCTATTAATTTTACCCAAAGATGAACAATATTTTGACCTCAAAACTACAAGGCACCTATTAAGAAAGGGTGGGTTGGACATTCTACCCTGGGACTTCTAGTAATAACAGCCCACATTGTGAATACCTATACTCTCTGCCCCTTAATTATGCCTCACCATAACCCTTTAAAGGTCGTTACCCCCACTTTCCAGATGATGAAACTGGGAGAATTGGTACGGGGGTTTAAATCTCAGCTCGAATGTCTGGACTTGCCATGTCTCTGATGTACTGTCCTTGAGGGTCCCCAACACACTTGGACAAATCAAACATTGACTTGAGATTTTCTGCCTTCAAATGCCTCTGTATCACTATCTATCTTCTACTTCTCAGTGCACACGCCCCCTCTCTTCCTCTCTCTCTCCCTCCTTCTCCTAGTATTCCTGGACAGCAGCGTCAGTGGTCAGATGTTCTCTGGAGAGTTACTGCTGCCAAGAGAAGACATGACTCCTCTACCTACCCTGTAGTCCAGGGCAGAGCCAAAACTCTCAGGAGCCAGAGACCATGGGCCAGAGAAAGTTTTCACTGAGCCCAGAAGAACAGTCTGAGGCTATGATCATCCTGGAGGGATGACTCTGAGAAGGTGAGACCAGGAAGATGCCAAGCAGCACATCTACACTTTCTATTTCAGTGTCATGCTTTCCCCAGAATTAGAAAAAGAGTGGACTGGCCACTCCCGTATATGTAGTCGGGGCTTCCCAGGCAGCACTAGTGGTAAAGAACACACCTGCCAATGCAGGAGAGATAAGAAATGAGGGTTTGACCGCTGGGTTGGAAAGATCCCCTGGAGGAGGGCATGGCAATCCACTCCAGTATCCTTGCCTGGAGAATCCCTTGGACACAGAAGCCTAGCAGGCTGTAGTCCATAGAGTCGCAAAGAGTCAGACAGAACTGAAGCAACTTAGTAAGCATGCACACATGTAGTCAGGGACTCCAGTCAGATGCAAGGAGAGGGTGATTCCACCCCAGGGTTGGATAAACCAGAAAGGAAAGCTTTGAGCAGACAAATAACAAGTGCAATGAGATTAGAGGAATTCAAAAGAGGATGAATGAGAGCAAAGGAGAGTGAGCAAGCAAGTCAGTCCACATCTTGGCCCCTCTGTGCCTGCCCCTCCCAGGCTCTGGGTCCTCACCATGAAGCCTCAGTGAGAGCTTGGCCGTCCTCCCTGCTCACCAGTTCCTGAGCACTCGCTCCCCACTTTCTCTCCACAACAGGTATTTTTGAGGGTCAGCATGGGTATTTTTCAGGGATTTTTGAATACTATTAACCTTTTCTTAGAAACCACTGTCTTTTTTCTTACTAGGAACTACCTATGCTGGAGAGACTTTAGTTTTGAGATGCCAGTTGGAGTTCTTAACGACCATTGGTGCAAATGGGACTTAAACGTGAAGAAATTTGCCTTAAAGGCAGCTAATTTTCGGAGGGGAAGACATCTGTTCTATATACCAAGGAATATCTGTTTTCAGCATCAAAGGATTTACACACATGCCTATTCCTCCTGAAAGGACAGCCCAGAATCTTAGAAGCAGAGTCCTGGCCTGACTTACTCATGAGTGTTCCTCGCCTGTAGTACAAGATGTCTTGCCACCAGGACTCTGGGTTTCGGGTAACTGCCTCATAAGTGGATTCGGCTCTTAATCTAGATTTCACATTTTCCTCCTTCATTACAAATGATTTAATTTCTCAAGAATTAAATTATTTTCTAGAGTTCTTCTAAATTAAATGAAGAGTAAATAAAAAGGCCTTAGACAAAAACTGAGTAATTTTATTAGGAATATGATAAATGTGATAGGTTGCAGTAGCCTGAAAATCCCATTATATGCAATTAAGGAGCTACATTAATATAATTGTAGAGTTCCAAGCATTTCAGCTGAGCACATAGAGTATTTACAGATAATTGCATAGTAAGGGGGAAGATGCAAGCTGTGCATCTAGCACACACGTGACTCACGTTGTCAAATTAAAACCTGGTTGGGTTTCTCCTTGAGTTATTATCTCTACAAAGCTTAATTTTTTTCTTTTCAAGGTGGGAAAATGCACAGGTATGCAGACAAAATGTTTCCTATTAAGAACCATACAAAGTGCAATGAAATTACTGATGCCATTAAAGTAATAGTCATTTGGAAAATACTATTTTCAGATTTGTAACTTTGACTAGAGCTTCACTGAACAACAACAACAAAAAATCAAAGGCAAATTAATTCTGTAAAGAGTATGAAAAGAAGACCAAGTAACTTACTTTTACATTTATGAGCCCTCTGATATAAAAACTGCATAAAAATGAGGCAAAAATTACAAAAAAGTCAATGAATGGCAGGATGATATCATTTAAAAAGTACTCAACTAGGCTGAAGGAAATCTGAGTTCAGAAATCAGAATTCATACTTTCCTGTTGGAAATAAATTACATAATCTTGGGGGAAAAAATAAACTCTCTAGATCTCAATTTCCTCAATTATAAAACTCTGTGGTTGAATTAGATAACCACAAGAGACTCCCCAATCTCTAGAAATTAAGATGTTATCAAATTGCTGAAGCAGACCCTGCAGGTTGAATACTTTTCAGCTATCAGACTGAATTATTAATCTGAATTTGAAAAAATTCTATATTTTTAAGTACCTAAATTTTTCATTCATTTCAGGTTACTTACCCCCAGATATGATAGGGGAATAATATGGACCAGACACCTTCAATATATCAGGAAATGTGATAGCCACTTCCACATATACTACATATATTTGCATATGGATACGCTTTATTGGGGGACAAAATTATAAAATGGAACTTGTACAGGGCTAAATTGACATTCCTTCTCAGGTGGCACAGTGGTAAAGAATCCACCTGCCAATGCAGAGTCTAGAGTTTGATCTCTGGGTAGGAAAGTTTTCTGGAGAAGGAAATGACAACCCACTTCAGTATGCCTGCATGGAAAATCCCGTGGACAAAGGAGCCTGGTAGATTACTGTCAATGGGGTCACAAAGACTCGGACACAACTGAGCATTCAGTTCAGTTCAGTCACTCAGTCGTGTCTGACTCTGCAACCCCATGGACTACAGCACACCAGGACTCCCTGTCCATCACCAACTCCCAGAGTTTACTCAAACTCATGTCCATTGAGTTGGTGATCCCATCCAACCATCTCATCCTCTGTTGTCCCCTTCTCCTCCCGCCTGCAATCTTGCCAGCATCAGGGTCTTCTCCAATGAGTCAGTTCTTTGTATCAGGTGGCAAAAGTATTGGAGTTTCAGCTTCAGCATCAGTCCTTCCAATAAATATTCAGGACTGATTTCATTTAGGATGGACTGGTTGGATCTCCTTGCAGTCCAAGGGACTCTCAGGAGTCTTCTCCAACACCACAGTTCAAAAGCATCAATTCCTCAGTGCTCAGCTTTCTTTATAGTCCGACTCTCACATCCATACATAACTACTGGAAAAACCATAGCCTTGACTAGATGGACCTTTGTTGGCAAAGTAACAAAGGTCTCTGCTTTTCAATATGCTGTCTAGGTTGATCATAACTTTCCTTCCAAGGAGCAAGCATCTTTTAATTTCATGGCTGCAGTCACCATCTGCAGTGACTTTGGAGCCAAAAAAAATAAAGTCTGTCACTGTTTCCATTGTTTTCCCATTTGCCATGAAGTGATGGGACCAGGTAAAATAATCTTAGTTTTTTGAACGTTGAATGTTAAGCCAACAAGAAGTTGGCTTCTTCACTCTCCTCTTTCACTTTCATCAAGAGGCTCTTTAATTCCTCTTCACTTTCTGCCATAAGGGTGGTGTCATCTGCATATCTGAGGTTTATTTCTCCTGGAAATCTGGATTCAGGCTTGTGCTTCATCCAGTCCAGCATTTCTCATGATGTACTCTGCATATAAGTTACATAAGCAGGATGACAATATACAGCCTTGACATATTCCTATCCAGATTTGGAACCAGTCTGTTGTTCCATGTCCAGTTCTAACTGTTGCCTCTTGACCTGCATACAGATTTCTCAGGAGGCAGGTCAGGTGGTCTGGTATTCCCACATCTTTCAGAATTTTCCAGTTTGTTGTGATCCACACAGTCAAAGACTTTGGGATAGTCAATAAAGCAGAAATAGATGTTTTTCTGGAACTCTCTTGCTTTTTTGATGATCCAACGGATGTTGACAATTTGATCTCTGGCTCCTCTGCCTTCTCTAAATCCAGCTTGAACACCTGGAAGTTCATGGTTCACATACTGTTGAAGCCTGGCTTGGAGGATTTTGAGCATTACTTTGCTGGTGTGTAAGATGGGTGCAATTGTGCGGTAGTTTGAACATTGTTTGGCATTGTCTTTCTTTCGAATTGAAATGAAAACTGACCTTTTCCAGTCCTATGGCCACTGCTGAGTTTTCCAAATTTGTTGGCATATTGAGTATAGCACTTTCACAGCATCATCTTTTAGGATTTGAAATAGCTCAATTGGAATTCCATCACCTCCACTAGCTTTGTTCATAGTGATGCTTCCTAAGGCCCACTTGAGTTCACATTCCAGGATGTCTGACCTTAGGTGAGTGATCACATCTTTGTGATTATCTGGGTTGTGAAGATCTTTTTTGTATAGTTCTTCTCTGTATTCTTGCTACCTCTTCTTAATAACTTCTGCTTCTGTTAGGTCCATACCATTTCTGTCCTTCATTGTGCCTACCTTTGCATGAAATTTTCCCTTGGTATCTCTAATTTTCTTGAAGAGATCTCCAGTCTTTCCCATTCTATTGTTTTCCTCTATTTCTTTGTACTGATCACTGAGGAAGGTTTTCTTATGTCTCCTTCCTATTATTTGGAACTCTGCAATCAAATGGGTATATCTTTCCTTTTCTCCTTTGCCTTTAGCTTCTCTTCTTTTCACAGCTATTTGTAAGGCCTCCCCAGATAACCATTTTGCCTTTTTGCATTTCTTTTTCTTGGGGTGATGGTCTTTATTGCTGACTCCTGTACAATGTCACAAACCTCTGTCTATAGTTCTTCAGGCACTCTGTCTATCAGATCTAATCCCTTGAATTTATTTGTCACTTCCACTGTATAATTGTAAGGGATTTTATTTAGGTCATACCTGAATGGTCTAGTGGTTTTCCCTACTGTCTTCAATAAAGGTTTGAATTTGGCAATAAGGAGTTCATGATCTGAGCCATAGTCAGCTCCTGGTCTTGTTTTTGCTGACTGTGTAGAGCTTCTCCACCTTTGGCTGCAAAGAATATAATCCATCTGATTTCAATGTTGCCCATCTGGTGATGTCCGTGTGTAGAGTCTTCTCTTGTGTTGTTGGAAGAGGGTGTTTGCTATGACCAGTGTGTTCTCTTGGCAAAACTCTATTAGCCTTTGCGCTGCTTCATTCTGTACTCTAAGGCCAAATTTGCCTGTTTCTCCAGGTATTTCTTGATTTCCTACTTTTGCATTCCAGTCCCCTATAATGAAAAGGACATCTTTTTGGGGTGTTAGTTCTAGAAGGTCTTGTAGGTCTTCATAGAACCATTCAACTTCAACTTCTTCAGCTTTACTGGTCAGGGCATAGACTTGGGTTACTGTGATATTGAGTGGTTTTCCTTAGAAACAAACAGAGATCATCCTGTTGTTTTTGAGATTGCATCCAAGAACTGCATTTCAGACTCTTTTGTTGACCATGATGGCTACTCCATTTCTTCTGAGGGATTCCTGCCCGCAGTAGTAGATATAATGGTCATCTGAGTTAAATTCACCCATTCCAGCCCATTTTAGTTCACTGATTCCTAGAACGTCAACTTTCACTCTTGCCATCTCCTGTTTGACCACTTCCAATTTGCCTTGATTCATGGACCTAACATTCCAGGTTCCTATGCAAGATTGCTCTTTGCAGCATCGGACCTTGCTTCCATCACCAGTCCCATCCACAACTGGGTGTTGTTTTTGCTTTGGCTCCATCTCTTCATTCTTTCTGGAGTTATTTCACCACTGATCTCCAATAGCATATTGGGCACCTTCTGACCTGGGGAGTTCATCTTTCAGTGTCCTATCATTTTTGCCTTTTCATACTGTTCATGGGGTTCTCAAGGCAAGAATACTGAAGTGGTTTGCCATTCTCTTCTCCAGTGGACCACGTTTTGTCAGAACTCTCCACTATGACCCATCTGTCTTAGGTGGCCCTACATGGCATGGATCATAGTTTCATTGAGTTAGACAAGGCTGAGCAAATATGCACCAATTTTACACTAAAATGACTTAAAATCATCTTAAAGTCATTTAACTTATATATATACATATATGTCTAAGATCATAGTCATGATCAAGCAGGCATCATCCCAAAGCCTCTTTTTTTTTTTTTTTGTCCACATGAGGTTCGTGACATTGTACAGGAGACAGGGATCAAGACCATCCCCATGGAAAAGAAATGCAAAAAAGCAAAATGGCTGTCTGGGGAGCCCTTACAAATAGCTGTGAAAAGAAGAGAAGTGAAAAGCAAAGGATAAAAGGAAAGATATAAGCATCTGAATGCAGAGTTCCAAAGAACAGCAAGAAGACATAAAAAAGCCTTCCTCAGCGGTCAATGCAAAGAAATAGAGGAAAACAACAGAATGGGAAAGACTAGAGATCTCTTCAAGAAAATTAGAGATACCAAGGGAACATTTCATGCAAAGATGGGCACAATAAAGGACAGAAATGGTATGGGCCTAACAGAAGCAGAAGATATTAAGAAGAGGTGGCAAGAATATACAGAAGAACTGTACAAAAAAGATCTTCATGACCCAGATAATCACAAAGCTGTGATCACTCACCTAGAGCCAGACATCCTGGAATGTGAAGTCAAGTGGGCCTTAGAAAGCATCACTATGAACAAAGCTAGTGGAGGTGATGGAATTCCAGGGGAGCTATTTCAAATCCTGAAAGATGATGCTGTGAAAGTGCTGTACTCAAGATGCAAGCAAATTTGGAAAACTCAGCAGTGGCCACAGGACTGGAAAAGGTCAGTTTTCATTCCAATCCCAAAGAAAGGCAATGCCAAACAATACTCAAACTACCGCACAATTGCACTCATCTCACATGCTAGTAAAGTAATGCTCAAAATTCTCTAAGCCAGGCTTCAGCAATACATGAACTGTGAACTTCCAGTTGTTCAAGCTGGTTTTAGAAAAGGCAGAGGAACCAGAGATCAAATTGCCGACATCCTCTGGATCATCGAAAAAGCAAGAGAGTTCCAGAAAAAGATCTATTTCTGCTTTATTGACTATGCCAAAGCCTTTGACTGTGTGGATCACAATAAACTGTGGAAAATTCTGAAAGAGATGGGAATACCAGACCACCTGACTTGCCTCTTGAGAAATTTGTATGCAGGTCAGGAAGCAACAGTTAGAACTGGACATGGAACAACAGACTGGTTCCAAATAGGAAAAGGAGTATGTCAAGGCTGTATATTGTCACCCTGCTTATTTAACTTATATGCAAAGTACATCATGAGAAATGCTGGGCTGGAAGAAGCACAAGCTGGAATCAAGATTGCCGGGAGAAATATCAATAACCTCAGATATGCAGATGACACCACCCTTATGGCAGAAAGTGAAGAGGAACTAAAGAGCCTCTTGATGAAGGTGAAAGAGGAGAGTGAAAAAGTTGGCTTAAAACTCAACATTCAGAAAACTAAGATCATGGCATCTGGTCCCATCACTTCATGGGAAATAGATGGGGAAACAGTGGAAACAGTGTCAGACTTTATTTTGGGGGCTCCAAAATCACTGCAGATGGTGACTGCAGCCATGAAATTAAAAGACGCTTACTCCTTGGAAGGAAAGTTATGACCAACCTAGATAGCATATTGAAAAGCAGAGACATTACTTTGCCAACAAAGGTCCATCTAGTCAAGGCTATGGTTTTACCAGTGGTCATGTATGGATGTGAGAGTTGGACTGTGAAGAAAGCTGAGCGCTGAACAATTGATGCTTTTGAACTTTGGTGTTGGAGACGACTCTTGAGAGTCCCTTGGACTGCAAGGAGATCCAACCAGTCCATTCTAAAGGAGAGCAGCCCTGGGTGTTCTTTGGAAGCAATGATGCTAAAGCTGAAACTCCAGTACTTTGGCCACCTCATGCGAACAGTTGACTCATTTGAAAAGACTCTGCTGCTGGGAGGGATTGGGGACAGGAGGAGAAGGGGACGACAGAGGGTGAGATGGCTGGATGGCATCACTGACTCGATGGACGTGAGTCTGAGTGAACTTCGGGAGTTTGTGATGGACAGGGAGGCCTGGCGTGCTGCAATTCATGGGGTCGCAAAGAGTCAGACACGACTGAGTGACTGAACTGAACTGAACTGAACTGATATGGCATAGGTCCTGATAAGGGATCTAACTCGCACCCTTCTCATTGGAAGCTTGGCGTCTTAACCACCGGACTGCCAAGAAAGTCCCCTAAAGCCTCTTTTTGTCGACTGGATGCTGCACCGAGGACTCTGGGTCCTTAACACTCAGAAGCAGCCTACAGAGAAGGTCCTATGACTGTCTCCATTTTACAGATTCACTAAGTAGGCCACAGAGAAGCTTGGCAACTTGCCCGAGGCCACCTAACCAGCATGCACAGGAGCCAGGACTTGAACTCAGGTCAGACTCTGGATCTAAAGCAATGCACAAACTGGTTTCCACATGGACTCATAGAAGAAGTTATTCCCTTCTTCCCATTCCCCTCTAATCATTCAAGAGGTCAGAGTGAATTGGATATGTAATAAACACCCTCTACCTAACTTCCCCTGCCAAATTCACAAAAAATAACTAACCAATCCAGCCATCTTCCCCACCGCTGGCCCTGTGTAATGGAAAACAAATGTTCTTGCTAAAGGGCTTGGACAGAAGCTATCAACAGAAATGAAATCTCAAATGATAGCTGCCCAGAACCACATGGCAATACATTATCACTCATACAGTTCATGGAACATTCATTCATTTTCTTTAACATCAACTTTAACTTTGCAAGAGGAGAGTTGTGTTATAAAACTAAAAAAAAAAAAAAAAAAAAGGAATCAAAAAATCGGAAAATGTTGATATGATTGTCTATCTAGTGAAAGGGAGACGATCGGCAGTAAAATAATTGGTACATTTTCCCACTGCATTATGTTTCTCAAAACATGTTACTGTGGGAGGAGATTAGCTTCCCCTTTCTTCAGGAAGAAAATGACTTGTCTCCTATAGTGAATAGAACTGTCATTCTGAAAGCTGACAAATGCTAACAACCTTTGGAGGTGCAGTGGGCCAGCATCTAAAAAACAAATAAAATAAAATGAAGAATCCAGTAACCAAAGAAAGAAAGGTCATGAAGGGAAATAACAGGATAGGAACCCTTAAACACACATACAAAAAGTACTGGAAACTTGCTTAAATCTGCCTCATGTTAGAAATAACAGACTCATACCCTAAAACAGAAGGAAACAGAAACAAGTCATTCCACATTAAAACCACTTCAGTTAGTTTACTTCCTTATGTTAGGCTCCATAGCACCAAATCAAATATAATGGATTCTATCTTGTTTTGCTAAAAATATAGTTGCACAAGGAAGACAATTAGTAGAGCCAGCCACAGATGTTCAAAATAACCATGTCCAGAGTCAGAGATGGGCTCATTGGCTGAGGTGGCACCTGCTACATGATGTACCTGCTGTAGCCTTGGTCCCCATGATCCTGGTGGGATTAGAGTAAGATTGGTGACAGAGAAAAATGGACAGAGACCACAGGATGATACTTTGTGAGTCAGGTTCCTGAGAGGCAGTTTTGACAGAACTAACATTTTGGCAGATGGCAGCGGTCAAGAGAAACTCTAGCCAATCCTGGTCTCCCTTCTTCCTGTCAGAAGAGGCTCCCAATAATGAGCTCCCATTTTATGGCAAATAGATGGGGAAGCAGTGGAAACAGTGGCTGACTTTATTTTTGGGGGGCTCCAAAATCACTGCAGATGGTGACTGCAGCCATGAAATTAAAACATGCTTACTCCTTGGAACGAAAGATATGACCAACCTAGATAGCATATTGAAAAGTAGAGACATTACTTTGCCAACAAAAGTCTGTCTAGTCAAAGCTATGGTTTTTCCAGTAGTCATGTATGGATGTGAGAGGTGGACTATAAAGAAAGCTGAGTGCTGAAGAATTGATGCTTTTGAACTGTGGTGTTGGAGAAGACTTTTGCGAGTCCCTTGGACTGCAAGGAGATCCAACCAGTCCATCCTAAAGGAGATCAGTCCTGGGTGTTCATTGGAAGGACTGATGTTGAAGCTGAAACTCCAATATTTGGGCCACCTGATGCAAAGAGCTTACTCATTTGAAAAGACCCTGATGCTGGGAAAGATTGAGGGCAGGAGGAGAAGGGGACGACAGAGGATGAGATGGTTGGATGGCATCACCAACTCAATGGACATGAGATTGGGTAAACTCTTGGAGTTGCTGATGGACAGGGAGGCCTGGCATTCTGCAGTCCGTGCGGTCACAAAGAGTTGAACATGACTGAGTAACTGAACTGTACTGAACTGATGGCATTATTTTCTTTCTGCTATTTTATTCACCAAATAAAATCCTGCAATTGACAAAATTCATATTTTCGTCCATCAAGATAGAATATTTATATTTTTGTCATCCTATGTATATTCCCAACTAATACTTATAGTCATAAAATTGGGAGAGAGAGGTACTGCTGAAAACCAAAGTGTACCTTAGAATAAAGGTGTTTGCTTTAAACAATGACAAACACTATTCTGTACTTTATGGACATTTATATGTTATGAACAGAAGGGTCTTCAACAGGCGTCTGAAAGTCTGCATAAGAAATGGAGTTCTTCACAAGTATCCATAGCAGTATGCATGACTACTATCTGCTGGGCACTTGTTATGAACTGTACTATACTATGTATTTCACATGTGTGAAGCTATTTGCTCTTTACCATTTTTGTAGGAGAACCCAGTTCAATTCCTAGGTTGGGAAGATACCCTGGAGAAAGGATAGGCTGCCCACTCCAGTATTCTTGGGCTTCCCTGGTGGCTTAGCTGGTAAAGAATCTGCCTACAATACGCGAGACCTGCATTCAATCCCTGGGTTGGGAAGATCCCCTGGAGAAGGGAACAGCTACTCACTCCAGTATTCTGGCCTGGAGAATTCCATGGACTGTATAGTTCAGTCAGTTCAGTTTAGTCACTCAGTCATGTCCAATTCTTTGTGATCCCATGAACTGAAGCATGCCAGGCTTCCCTGTCCATCACCAATTCCCAGAGCTTGCTCAAATTCATGCCCATCGAGTAGATGATGCCATCCCACCATCTCATCCTCTGTTGTCCCCTTTTCTTCCTGCATTCAATCTTTCCCAGCATCAGGGTCTTCTCCAATGAGTCAGTTATTTGCATCCGGTGACAAAAGTATTGGAGTTTCAGCTTCAACATCAGTCCTTCCAATGAATATTTAGGACTGATTTCATTTAGGATGGACTGGATGGATCTCCTTGCAGTCCAAGGGACTCTCAAGTATCTTATCCAACACCACAGTTCAAAAGCATCAATTCCTTGGCACTCAGCTTTCCTTATAGTCCAACTCTCACATCCATACATGACTACTGGAAAAACCATAGCTTTGACTAGATGGGCCTTTGTTGGCAAAGCAATGTCTCTGCTTTTTAATATGCTGTCTAGGTTGGTCATAACTTTCCTTCCAAGGACCAAGCATCCTTTAATATCATGGCTGCAGTCACCATCTGCAGTGATTTTGGAGCCCCCAAAAAATAGTCTGTCACTGTTTCCACTGCTTCCCCATCTATTTGCCATGAAGTGATGGGACCGGATAGCATATTAGTATTTTGAATGTTGAGTTTTAAGCCAACTTCTTCACTCTCCTCTTTTACTTGCATCAAGAGGCTCTTTAGTTCCTCTTCACTTTCTGCCATAAGGGTGGTGTCATCTGCATATTTGAGGTTGTTGATATTTCTCCTGGAAATCTTGATTCTGGCTTGTGCTTCATATAGTCCAGCATTTCTCATGATGTACTCTGCATATAAGTTACATAAGCAGGACAACAATATACAGCCTTGAGGTACTCCTATTTGGATTTGGAACCAGTCTGTTGTTCCATGTCCAGTTCTAAGTGTTGCCTCTTGACCTGCATACAGATTTCTCAGGAGGCAGGTCAGGTGGTCTGGTATTCCCATCTCTTTCAGAATTTTCCACAGTTTGGGTGATCCACATAGTCAAAGGCTTTGGCATAGTCAATAAAGCAGAAGTAGATGTTTTTCTGGAACTCTCTTGCTTTTTCAATGATCCAACGGATGTTGACAATTTGATCTCTGGTTCCTCTGTCTTTTCTAAGTTCAGCTTGAACACCTGGAAGTTCATGGTTCACATACTGTTGAAGTCTGGCTTGGAGGATTTTGAGCATTACTTTGCTAGTGTGTAAGATGAGTGCAATTGTGTGGTAGTTTGAACATTCTTTGGCATTGCCTTTCTTTCAGATTGGAATGAAAACTGACCTTTTCCAATCCTATGGCCACTGCTGAGTTTTCCAAATTTGTTGGCATATTGAGTGTAGCACTTTCACAGCATCATCTTTTAGGATTTGAAATAGCTCAACTGGAATTCCATCACCTCCACTAGTTACAGTACATGGGGTCGCAAAGAGTCAGACATGACTCAGCAACTTTTACTTCACTTCACTTCACCATATTATGAAATGTACTATTGTTATCCTTATTGTGTAAATGAAGAAACCAAGGATTACAGAATCTGAATACTTACTCAAGATGGTAAGTGTTCAAGTTTAGATTATTAGGTAATTTTTTATTGAAGCTAAACACTGTGAATTTTGCAGTGTTAGATTGTGGATATTGTTTTCTAGAGCTGTGTTCTGGAATGTAGTTAAGATACTTGGGTGAAATTGTTTCAGCCTTTGCTTTTAAGCTTTGCTAGGTAAGACCAAAGTAGTGTTCAGTCAAGGGCTAAGTATTCTTCACTACTGAGACAAAATGCTACAGGATACCCTATCTGCTGCCACATGAATTATGAAGTTTTTTACTCTGACTGGTGGGAAGAGGAACTGGTCCCAGGTCTGCAAGAGCTTCTCATATTACCCTTTTAGTCATTTCAGGGGGTTCTTCCCCCACCATTGGCAATTTCCTTGCATCAGTGTGCTGATCAACCCTCAGTCAAAGACTCAAGGGGGATCCTCTGCAGATATCCAGAGCTCTCTCCGTGCCCCTTCTTCTGTAAATTCTGGATTCTCAGCTCTGTCTTCTCAACTCAGGGAGACTACCCTGTTCTAGCTGGGTCTCCCTTCCCTGCACCTTAGCTTGAAAACTCTCTCCAGGCAGTCAGTAGTAATGATTGTAGAACTCACCTCATTCGCTTCCCATGTCTCAGGGATCATTGTCCTTCATGGCATGAAGTCTTAGAAACTGTACAATGTCATTTATGTTGTCTAGTTTTCTAGTTGTTTCAGGAAGGAAGGTAAATCTAGCCCTTATCACTCCATCTAGGCCAGAGGCAAGTATTCTCAAGCTCAGATTTGAAGCTAAGCAGTCAGGTTTCAGAATCTGAGACCCTAACTGCTACCCTGATTTTTATAAAGCAATCAGTTGGGATAAAAGAGGTTAATTGGAGAACTAATGAACATACCTTAAAAAAAGAAGTCTTCTTCCTTATAATACAATTTTTCCCTAAAATACCATTATTTGTATGGTGATATTAGAAAAAGCACAGAAGAAATAGATTTAGATCCTCTGTGAGTTAAATATTTTCTGCTAGGCTCAACTATCACATTTTCTTCTGAGGTAATACACACATTTTCTGGGAACATTAGGCCTGAGAGATCATCCATAGAAGTTTCAGGAAAACTACATGAAGCACTCTTTATGTTCATGAACCTCACATCATTAGCGGCATAGAGCACTATTGAGGTGGGGTTTACTGACATCTCTCACCATCAAAGGATATTTGAGCACTGCAGACATATCTCACTTTACCCAACACATCTGTTCCTAAAGAGGTGTGCTTAAGTCATATTTCAGTCAACTGAATAGTTTTGAAATGTACCAGTGAAGTTTATCCTTTAAAATGATGATAAGTTCTTTTGGGAATTGAATCAATGCCTACTTAAATGCTAGGTAGCATCGTGGTTAAGGGTACAGGGTTAGGAGACTGGTGGACCTGAGCTTAAACCCCTGATTCCTAGCTGTGAGACCTTGGCAAATCATTTAAACTCATCAAAGTCCCAGATTTTTCTCCCATAAAATAAGGATGATGAGAATACTTACTTCTTGATATGTACAGCATTGTTAGGAGGACTTTGGTGAGCCAATCCCAGTAAAAATGCTTAGTCAAAGTCTGTTTCTTAGCACTAAATAAAAGTTAATGGGAGAATGGGTACATGTATATGTATGGCTCGGAGAAGGAAATGGCACCCCACTCCAGTACTCTTGCCTGGAAAATCCCATGGATGGAGGAGCCTGGTAGGCTATGTCCACAGGGTCGCTAGGAGTCGGACACGACTAAGCGACTTCTCTTTCACTTTTCACTTTCATGCATTGGAGAAGGAAATGACAACCCACTCCAGTGTTCTTGCCTGGAGAATCCCAAGGACGGGGGAGCCTGATGGGCTTCCGTCTATGGAGTCACACAGAGTCGGACACGACTGAAGCGACTCAGCAGCAGCAGCAGCATATGTATGGCTGATTGGCTTTGCTGTCCACCTGAAACGATTCCATTGCTAATTGGCTATATTTCAATATAAATTAAAAGGTTTTTAAAAGTTAACTATCATTAGTTCTCTAATATAGAAAAATGCAAAATTAATACAATGAGAGAAAATGAGAAATAAGTTGTCATCTCTAGTTAAAAGCCTTTTGAGGCATATGATGGGTGTTAGTCTAATTTTAAGTGTAGTGAAAGTTGGACTACCCAACAATTTCTTAGAAGAGTTTTATAATTAAAATATTTCACCCTGGTATCATTCTCTTTAAATATTGATTTACTTAATGTCATTCATCAATACTTATGTACCATGGTAACTAATCCTGCAGGGTTTATATCCTTTGGATTTTATTAATCACCTCAAGATGCCACATTCCTTTAGTTACCATTTCAGTCAAATACAAATATTTATTTTCTTTCTTTCTTTTCCCCTTTCTAACTTACATGGATCGAATACTTCAGCACTAACCACTCCTACCACTTTCCACAAGGAAAATTTTTAAATTATCAGTTTGGTCACTTAGTCGTGTCCAACTCTTTGTGACCCTATGGACTGCAGCATGCCAGGCTTCCCTGTCCATCACCAACTCCCAGAACTTGCTCAAACTCATGCCCATTGAGTTGGTGATGCCATCCAACCATCTCATCCTCTATCATCCCCTTTTCCTCTTGCCTTCAATCTTGCCCAGCATCAGGGTCTTCTCCAATGAGTCAGTTCTTCGTTTCAGGTGGCCAAAGTATTGGAGTTTCAGCTTCATCGTTAGTCTTTCCAATGAATATTCAGGACTGATTTCCTTTAGGATGGACTAGTCAGATCTCCTTGCAGTCCCAGGGATTCTCAAGAGTCTTCTCCAACACCACAGTTCAAAAGCATCAATTCTTTGGTGCTCAGCAACCCACTCCAGTACTCTTGCCTGGAAAATCCCATGGATGGAGGAGCCTGGTAGGCTGCAGTCCATGGGGTTGCGAAGAGTTGGACACGACTGAGCGACTTCATTTTCACTTTCATGCATTGGAGAAGGAAATGGCAACCCACTCCAGTGTTCTTGCCTGGAGAATCCCAGGGACAGGGAGCCTGGTGGGCTGCCGTCTATGGGGTCACACAGAGTTGGACACGACTGAAGTGACTTAGCAGCAGCAACTTTCTTTATAGTCCAACTCTCACATCCATACATGACTACGGAAAAACCACAGCTTTGACTAGACAGACCTTTGTCAGCAAAATAATTTTTCTGCTTTTTAATATGCTGTCTAATAATGCTTCCCTCTGAATCATAAGAAAAATTCCAACGTCCTTTTCAATATGCTATTTCTAATTCACATCCAAACATATCTACCTGGAAAACCATGTCAATACTTCACACTAGACACTGATATCAACCTGAAAAAGCAGGTGAGCCCTAAAAGAATTGACCCAGCATGTTTAGATGAATGAGTATAATTGTTGTTATTTTCATAACTTTTTCTTAGGATCTCCTAAAGCATCTGTGTTTTAGAACAAATTCTAATATTTCAGGTTGTCTGTATTTTAATTTGATAAATCTGGCAATGCTTAATATGTTTGAAACAGGTATATGCTTTTATATTTGCCAAGAGAATATTTAAAAGCATGAAGGTTGTCAATGGTACAAAATATGAATATTTATTATATCTGAGCACATCTTAGCATAATTTCTCTTTCCCTAGTGATTCCAACAAGTTTTAATGCAACCCAAGTATAAAATGTCACCAACTTACTTAGATAACAGCATCCAAATCAAACACTAATATGGCAATTCATTTCTGAAATATCTTGTCATCAGATGCATCGTTATTTCATATTAGCAGCCTTTTCTGGCATCCAGGAAACAACAAGAAGTTCACACCAAAGCCAATTTCAATTAATTCAGGATGGAAAATTTCATGTGACACTATCAAACACTTCACCAAAATTAAGACAGATTGCATCTACAGTTTCACATTCCTGTTATCTACTGATCTTATAGCTCTATCAAAAAAAGCAATCAAGTTTTTCTGGCATGATTTACTCTTTTCAAACTCCTATTTCATCATGTCCATTATCATTATCCTTATATGTTTCATCAATGTTTGCATATTTTCTATTAATGTTCATTCTATTCTTCCAATATAGATTTACCTTGCTTTTGCTAGATAATTACATCAGCAGTTTTCATTTTTTCAAAGCAAAACAATAATCATTATCATTAGGATAATGTTCAAGAAATTACTTCTCATATTGGGGTGATAAGAGGATTCAAATCAATTCTATAAATACTTATTGCACATTTACTAAGTGCCTATTTCTCTGCCAGACAATGTAGGGAAGACAGAGGAAGGATACTTTCCTCCAGAAGCCATTGATCTCACTGAGGGGATAAGATGCAAACTAATGGGGATTCTGTATTCATTTATGTCTAGTATTTTACAAATCTGGTAGGTAAAAAAAAATCTTATTAAAATTCAAGATTCTATACCTTATTTCTAGTGTTCTGATTCAGCATTTGTGCTTTTAACAAGCACTCACCACCGCCAAGTGATTCCAATATAAGCATATCTTAAACTACACTTGAGAAAAACTGATAAGGATAATCAAAGTATCAAAGGACCAGAACAGAGTCTAGCCATTATAGATCAACAATGTACAAATGATCTGCCAGCATAATCAGAACTGTAAAGATGACAGACTAACAGAGTTCTTACAATATTACCTATATTAGCAGTGCTAGAATTGCTTTGAAATTTACTTGATTTACAAAGATAGACATTTTCATTTACCATATCTTGTACTCTCTGACCAAACCAATTAAGCAATGGAAGAAACATTATAATCACTTACCCAGGCAAAAATAAGCATGTATTCCTATCAAAATAACTAAAATAAATTTAATATTGAAAAGCATTAATCTGGGTTGCTTTCACATTGTATATCTACTGGATACAATCCAGAACTCGCGAATTCATCTATTTTTGGTGACAATCCAGAAAGCAATGCTTAAAGGATAATTTCAGCGTCACCAAGGGGATTTTTATCTCATGGGTAAGCCTTGCAATACTTCTGTGAAAGCCTGTCATGTTAACTATGATTACTCTAGATTCATGAAGTCTCTAATAAAAATTACTATTTGAACATGTATAACTGTCTTTCTCCAATATCTCAGACTGGCCTAGTATATCATTTCATTCATTTTATTATCAATGTAAAACCAACATGTCAGTCAGGGTCCAACCAAGAAAACAGCACTTAAGATAAGGGGAATTTAATACTGGAGGGATTTTGTTGACCAGGTGATGAAAGAGGTGAATAACTAAAGGGGACAGAAAGCAAATGACAGATGAGGAGTGTAGGAAGTTTCTTCCTCTAAACCCAGTGAAAGAGGTTGTGTGCGTGTGTTTCCAGAACTCAGGTGCACGGTCCCCCTACTCAATCCAGAACAATGGAGGCTTGTCTGCAATGACTACAATAAAGAAGCAGCAGCAGCCAAGGCAGAGGGACAGGGGAGGAAATGCCCTGGCTTCTCCTGTCCTCCGGTCATCTGCAGGTGCTTAACCCTGCTGAGCCAGCAAAATGCTAGCTGGCACATAACCTTTTTATTTTGCCTTTTTGTACTGTTCACAGGGTTCTCCTGGCAAGAATATTGGAGTGGGCTGCCATTTCCTCCTCCAGTGATTTTTGAATTGTGGTGCTAGAGAATTGTGACACTTTCAAGTTGTGGTGTAGGAGAAGACTTTTGAGAGTCCCTTGGACTGCAAGGAGATGAAACCAGTCAATCCTAAAGAAAATCAACCTTGAATATTCATTGGAAGGACTTATGCTCCTTGGAAGGAAAGTTATGACTAACCTAGATAGCATATTCAAAAGCAGAGACATTACTTTGCCAACAAAGGTCTGTCTAGTCAAGGCTATGGTTTTTTCCTGTGGTCATGTATGGATGTGAGATTTGGACTGTGAAGAAGGCTGAGCACCGAAGAATTGATGTTTTTGAACTGTGGTGTTGGGGAAGACTCTTGAGAGTCCCTTGGACTGCAAGGAGATCCAACCAGTCCATTCTGAAGGAGATCAGCCCTGGGATTTCTTTGGAAGGAATGATGCTAAAGCTGAAACTCCAGTACTTTGGCCACCTCATGCGAAGAGTTGACTCATTGGAAAAGACTCTGATGCTGGGAGGGATTGGGGGCAAGAGGAGAAGGGGACGACAGAGGATGAGATGGCTGGATGGCATCACTGACTCGATGGACATGAGTCTCAGTGAACTCCGGGAGTTGGTGACAGACAGGGAGGCCTGGCGTGCTGTGATTCATGGGGTCGCAAAGAGTCGGACACGACTGAGTGACTGATCTGATCTGATCTGATGCTAAGACTTAAGCTCCAACACTTTGGCCACCTGATGCAAAGAGCCGACTCACTAGAAAAGACCATGACGTTGGGCAAGATTGAAGGCCAAAGGAGAAGGTGGTGGCAAAGGATGAGATGATTAGATAGCATTACCAATTTAATGGACATGAATTTGAGCAAACTCTGGGAGATAGTAAAGGACAGAGGAGCCTGGTGTGCTGCAGTCCTTGGGGTTACAAAGAATTGGACATGACAGAGACTGAACAATAAAAACAAATGCAACCTCTAGAAACAGAGAGACCTCTGCTCCTTAGACTAGAACAGGAAAAAGACCAGAAAGGGGTCCAAAAACAAATAAGCCGAGGACTATCTAGGAAAAGTGATGATGATAGTGATGATGATTATTTTTTATAGCTTTCCTTTAAAATGGAGAAACGGAGTTTGCAAACAGAGTTTGAAATTTTTATAAATACTCAATCCAGTGCTTCACTTATTCAACAATTCATGATGCCTCTAAATATGCTACATTTTATACCCTCATTCTTTACTGCTCAAGTTTTCTATAACTTAAAATTCAATGCCTGAATAAGCTGCATAATTCTTTTTATAATATTATGAAATGCAAATCTGTTCTCCCTATTCATTTCTCTCACCTATACATCATGATATATTCTTATATCATTCCTGACATATTTTAATTGTCCAAACATCTCTACTTCATATTTTTAAATGTACATTTTTGGAGAACAATCTAGTATTTAAATCATGTAGCTATCATCATTTTGTTCTCATTTGCATGCATTAATGGAGTTTCTGTATCTGGTAGTTTCTATTTTCCATGCAGCAGGCCATGTATTAGTCCCTTTAGCCTATTTACTGAGTAAGAAGAATGTGCTTAGATCACTTTGCTATCTCTCCCCACCTGAGAAAAATCAATCATATTAAATATATATTGCATAGAGCTTGATGTTTAGCAAAGTGCTTTGCATACTGTGTGTGTGTGTGTGTGTGTGTGTGTGTGTGTGTCTGTGTAAACAGAATGGCTTCCAAGGATAAAAAACATACGGAATTGTAGGACTTGGTGTTTCCATCATGTATTTATGCCTAAACATATAAAAACTTTACAGTTATACAATCATGTTCTTAGAACATATAGTTCTTTGTCCAGTCAAACAGTTACCCAAAATCCACAGATTATAATTCAGTTGATCTCCACTTCTCCTTAGTAATCAATTTCTAGTCTCATCAGGTCAGTCTCTTCACTGACCACCCAACATTCCCATGTTCAACTGGGCTCAAGATTGTGCTAGTCTACTGTCCACTCTACTGCCTCTAACTTCTCCATTCCCCAGTGCTGTATCTAAGTTCTATCTCCTTCATGGAATTACCCTGATGGCCCAGCCATCAGGGCTCTCTCCCCTGTCTCCTGGACTCCTATTAGACTTATATCTATGGTTAGTTGTTTATTCATTATTTCATGTATGTGCTCTGTGTCATCAAAAGTCCTTTAAATTCTTGAGGACAGAGCCTGTAGTTTAAATCCTACAATATTGTTAAGAGCAAGCCCCCAAAATACATCCACTGAGTGCCACTGAAGTTCCATAATCAGTCCTGGAGAGGTGTTTCTGAAGTCACCAAAAGATGATGGGGCATCAACAAAGGAATGAACAAAGAAGATGTGGTCCATATATACAATGGAGTACTACTCAACCATAAAAAGGAACAAAACTAGGTCATTTGTAGAGACATGGATGGACCTAGAGACTATCATACAGAGTGAAGTAAGTCAGAAAGAGAAAAACAAATATCATATGTTAATGCATATATGTGGACCCTAGAAAAATGATATGTGCTCAGACTTTCAATCATATCCAACTGTTTGTGACCCAATAGACTGTAGCCCGCCAGGCTCCTCTGTCCATGGGATCCTCCAAGCAAGAATACTGGAGCAGGCTGACATTTCCTACTCTAGGGGATCTTTGATTTTCTTATTCACAAAGCAGAAATAGAGAAACAGACATAGAGAACATGTATGATACCAAGGGGGAAGGGGGATAGGACGACTTGGGGGATTGAGACTGACACATGTATACTACTGATACTATGTATAAAACAGATAACTAATGAGAACATACTGTATAGCACAGGGAACTCTACTTAATGCACTGCGGTGACCTAAGTGGAAAAGAAGTACAAAAGGGAGGGGATATATGCATATGTATGGCCGGTTCACTTTGCAGCACAGTCAAAACTAACACAACATTGTAAAGCAAGTGTACTCCAATAAAAGTTAGTTTAGAAAGAAATAAAAGGTGGTGGGGAAAAGGCAAAAAGGAATGATGTCATAGTGCAAAATGTAGAACAACAGATGAGAGACCAGTAACCTAGAAGGGAAATAGAAATAAGTCAATTTCCGGTATGCAGGAGTAGATCTCCTCTAAAGAAACTTCTCATACACTTTGGGGAAGTCTCCAAGACAGTTTTCTTCCCTTTGGAAAAAAAAAATAATCATATTTTTTATCTTCACTGATTAAATTTCTTTTGTTTTAGCCAGCAGTATATTTTTGCTGCCTCTCGCATCTTGAAAAATAACTCTGAGGAATTTCATCTCATAGTCACTCTTTATTATCTGTCTTCTACCCTGTCTTAATTCAGTTTCATCAGGACGATCAAATCTAAAGCCCATCTGTAGCCGTGATTAGATGTTCACTAAATGTGATTTTTAAAACTCAAGTCTCATGATATCATCATTCTTGGAGCCTCTTGAAGGTCGACAGGGATTACACCAGTGACAATTAAACAACGTGGCTTCCTCCCCGATGCCTCCTCCCCCACCTGCCTGGACCTTATTGTTCTGACCTATCTCCTCATTTAAACCTCTCAACACCAATACGTCTTCAACTTAAGAATCAGTGTTCTCCCCTGTTCCAGTTTCTTTTTCCCAGTTGCTTCTCTTCATTTAATCTTCAGGGTCATCTCAATCCCCATAAATCTAAACATAGCAATCAAACGTCTCCTCTCTTTAAAATGTCTCACCACAGGTGGGGTGCAAATCCCCCCTCCTGATTGATTGGGCAATTTAAAAGAAAGATGGTGAAAGGCCATTTCATCGGAAACATGGGGGTGGAAGGGAAGCTTTTGCTTTTGTTATCGAAAGGATTCGTGTTTTGATCTCTGCTTTGAGAAGGCTTTTTCTTGAAAAAAATCTTGCCATTTATGAATGAGGTCTGAAAAATCAAGGTGTTGATAACACACTACGAGTGTTTTGTTTACTAAAACAAAAAGATGCTACTAAACCTGAAGTGGACTCAGTCTCTCCCCAACCCCTACAAATAGATAACTATTGTGCCACTTAACATGCCTGCGGCAGGCTTCCTGCTAGGATTCTCTGCTTCTACAATCACTAATATTTTACTGACTAGTTAGTGAGCACTTATAATCACCAAGGCATTAATCTAGGTGCTGTGATGCCAATTAGAATTAATATGACTCAGCCTCTGTTCTCAGTGACATAGATGTGATAGGTATGTATACAAATGTTGTTGTTTAGTCATATCTGACCCTTTTGCAATCCCACAGACTGTAGTCCACCAGGCTCCTTTGTCCATGGAGTCTCCCACGCAAGAATACTGGAGTGAATTGCCATTTCCTCCTCCAGAAGATCTTCTCAACCCAAGAATCAAAACTGCATCTCTTGTGTCTCCTGCATCGGCAGGCAAATTCTTTACCACTAAGCCACCAGGGAAGCTGCATGGATATTATAAGTGGGTGACCAGACATTAACAGAGTGATCAGACCCAGCTACATGTTGTTAAGGCAGCTTATAGCAAAAGGGGCTGATGCAGACTCAACAGTTGAAGATATGATTTGGGGCTGAGACTCTAGGACGGATAGGAGGTGACAAGGCTCAGAGACGAGGGAAGAATGTTCCAGATTTGGTCATATAAAGAAAAATTTCTACGGAAGCTTTGAGAAGGAGAAAACTTTTTCAGGAGTGGGAGGAGGAGGGCACATCCTGGAGTAAACAGAGCACTAGCTCTGGCTAAGGGATGGGATGGTGAGAGGAGATTCTGAGCCAGAGAATGTAAAGAGGCAGGTGGAGGTGAGCAGTGTTCAGGGAGAAAGGAACAGCATGAATCAGTTAAGTGTATGTACAGAATTCAGTGATGAGGACGAAAAAGATTCAAACATGGAGGGCCTCACTATCTGGGCTAAGAAGTCTGGGATTTTTCTAGTCAGGAAATGGAAAAATTGCTAAAGGTTCCAGACCTTCATGTGTCTGGAGTTATCGTGTAACCAGAATCGTGGTTTAAAGATATCATTTGAACTTGGGATACCAATCAGGAGCAGGAATGGAAAGGAAGACACAGAATGCAAAAGAGTTGCAGAAGTAGATCTAACAAGATGAATCTTTAAAGAAGACTTTAGATGTCCTGGAGCTGCAGAGAAATTTTTTTTTTAATTTTATTTTATTTTTAAACTTTACATAATTGTATTAGTTTTGCCAAATATCAAAATGAATCCATCACAGGTATACATGTGTTCCCCATCCTGAACCCTCCTCCCTCCTCCCTCCCCATACCATCCCTCTGGGTCGTCCCAGTGCACTAGCCCCAAGCATCCAGTATTGTGCATCGAACCTGGACTGGCATCTCGTTTCATACATGATATTTTACATGTTTCAATGCCATTCTCCCAAATCTTCCCACCCTCTCCCTCTCCCACAGAGTCCATAAGACTGTTCTATACATCAGTGTCTCTTTTGCTGTCTCATACACAGGGTTATTGTTATCATCTTTCTAAATTCCATATATATGCGTTAGTATACTGTATTGGTGTTTTTCCTTCTGGCTTACTTCACTCTTGAGAAAGAAGGAGAAAGGAACTAATATCTACTGAAAATTTTATCTGCTAGACCCTATGCTAAGAGCTCTCATGAACTGTTTTAATTTAATTCCCAGGATTCCCTGAAACCAGTATTATTACACTTTTTGTACAAACGAGAAACTGAGGCTCAGAGAAATTAAGTAACTTGTCAGTGAGCAAAATAATAAGTTATGAAGCCAAAATCTGACCTCAAGATCACTGCATTTTACTTCAAAACAAAAATATCACTCTGAGGGCTTTCTTCTCTCCTTGTTTATGATTCTTCCCTTGTTTACCATTGCTCAGACTCTACTGACATTCAAAATGGATCCTCAGTGCTCTGCAAACCTCTGATTGAATAAGGTAAACTCCCAAAGGGCCACCTAACCAATGTCATGCATATTTATCTCTGGGATAAAAGAAAGAAGATCTCCAGTAAAACAACCAGTTGGAAGAGGAGGGGAGGAATAATCCATTTCTGGGATGCCTGGTCCAGCTGTCTCTGAAATTTCAATGGACTTGGAAACCAGTTAGTGGATTCAGTATATTACCTTCCACTTTGTTGTTTTTATTTTCCCTGTAGGGATCAAAAAATGATGAACTCCTGTCAAAGCTTGTAACTCCTTAATTACTTAATTATTAACAGTGAAAAGCTGGTTTTTGAAATTGTTTAATGGTCATATAAAAAACCAGTTGAGAGGACTGTTGATACTGTGGCTCAAGTCTTTGAAGAGTTGAGTGATATTGTAGTTACTGTTATGTCCAAGATAGAAACAGAAAAGCCAGGACTACAACATTGCCTGGATTCCCAGTCACACACTGAACAGGTAATACGTCTTTTAGACTTGGATGGGTTCAAGGAGGAGACTTACATAACAAGTTTTTTCCCCCAGCCAGTCTTTGTCATAGTAGGTAAAAATAAAGTTGATTATTAGGCAGAGGGGAAAAAAATGAACCAATTATTAAGCATATTGCATCATTCTTAGAGTTGTTTTCTGACTTCTGTTACCAGCACTGGCTGTGAATTTTAGCATTAATTATCTAGAGGCATCAAAAGTGTACTGATATTATAATTTGAAACCATTATTCTAAGTATCTCCACTCCAACTCATCATGTCTGGCAACAAACAGAAAGGTGAAATGCAAAGTAGCCATAAAAAAGAAGACAGAACAAAAGAATAATAAATAGACAATTTTATATTAGTCATGGGAACAATGACACCCATGCACAAATATACTACCCTGACCACAATGCTCTGAAGGTCTGTCCACAGAGTGGTAATGTCATTCAGAAAGGGAGATGGCTCATTTCTGAATTAATACCAAAAGAAAGTATTTCAAGAGGACCTGTAAATACAGAACATTTTAGAGTAGTCCTGACTGAGGATGGGTAGCCCCTGAAAGGGGTGGTCCTAGCACAGACCTGTCTTCCTCCTTCCGAGAAAACGGAAGCCATCAGATGAGGCTCTCACAATTTTGACCGAACCCACAAGTCAGCCCTAAGTGCACTCAGTCCTTCCTCCTTCCTGGGAGAACATAGGTTGTCTCTTCCTCCAGTAGAAAGCCACTTCTAGCTGTTCTTTGGTTTCTACCTCCTCCCACATCTGGTTCTCTTAACGATTACCTCTCTCTTCTCAATGTTATCCTCTATTATCCTTTCTCTCTCTCTCTCTCTCTCTCTGTCTCCCCTCCCTCCCTGCCTTAATCACTTTCCTTTTCTCTTTTCCTAGTCAGTATTTTGCATGCTCAAGTCTCTCCTACATTAAACAAACAAACAAACAAAACCTCTCCATCCAATCTCCAGGTGACAATGTTTCCTTCTTTTTCCTTTGCTGTCCTAGATAAATTCTTCCCACCTTTCTTATCTCCCTTACTCTTCACTTCCTTAAATCTGGACTTCTACTTTGCACTCCACTGAAATGGCTTTCCAATATCACCACGGTCCCCCATGTCACTAAAACACATTTTAGTTACAATTTCCTGACCTCTCAGCATCATGTGACATGATTGGCCAGTCTCTCCTTCTTGAAATTCTCATGTTTTTGGCTTCCCTCATGGCTCAGTGGTAAAGAATCTGCCTGCCAATGCAGGAGACACAGGATCAATCCCTGATCTGGGAAGATCTCACATGCCTCAGAGCAACTAAGCCCGTGCACCACAACTATTAAGCCTGTGCTCTAGAGCTTGGAGAAGGCAATGGCAATCCACTCCAGTACTCTTGCCTGGAAAATCCCATGGACAGAGGAGCCTGGTGGGCTGCAGTCCATGGGGTCGCTAAGAGTCGGGCATGACTGAGCGACTTTACTTTCACTTTTCACTTTCATGCATTGGAGAAGGAAATGGCAACCCACTCCAGTGTTCTTGCCTGGAGAATCCCAGGGATGGAGGAGCCTAGTGGGCTGCTGTCTATGGGGTCACACAGAGTCAGACACGACTGAAGTGACTTAGTAGTAGTAGCTAGAGCTTGGAAGTCACAAATACTAAAGCCTGTGCACCCTAGAGCCTACGCTCTACAACAGACAGTTAATGAGAAGCTCTGGCACTGCAACTAGAGACTAGCCCCTGCTCACCCCAACTAGAAAAAAAGCCCACATGGCAATAAAGACCCAGCAACAACCAAAAATAAATAAATGGGAAAAAATTATCATTTTTTCTTGACAGTCCATACTCTTTTAAGTTTCTTCCTACCCCTTTGGCCATTTCTTATCTTCTACAGATTTCATAATTTTAATATTTCTCTGAGCTCATTCTTCTCACTTGAAGGGGCTTGTGAGCACGTCAAGTCACTTCAGTTGTGTCCGACTCTTTGTGACCCATCAACTGGAGCCCACCAAGCTCCTCTGTCCATGGGATTCTCCAGGTAAGAATACTAGAGTGGGTTGTCATGCACTCCTTCTGGGAATCTTCCAGAGTCACTCCCATACTTCAAGTACCACTCTTAGGCTGAGGAGTTTTCAGACTGCATTTACAAATCAACTGATTTCTAAGCTTCAGTCTGACATATCCAAAGGTCAACTGGACATCTCCTTTGGGGGTCTGGCAAAAATCTCAAATGCCATATGTCTAAAAAAGAACTTAACTTCTTCCCTCCCATTATGGTAAACAGCATAACTTTTTTTAAATATAAATTTATTTATTTTAATTGGAGGCTAATTACTTTACAATATGGTATTGGTTTTGACATACATCAAGATGAATCTACCACAGGTATGCACATGTTCCCCATCCTGAACCCCCCTCCCACCTCCCTCCCCATACCATCCCTCTGGGTCATCCCAGTGCAGCAGCCCCAAGCATCCTGTATCATGCATCGAACCTGGACTGGCGATTCATTTCTTATATGATATTATACATGTATCAATGCCATTCCCCCAAATCATCCCCCTCCCAAAGAGTCCAAAAGACTGTTCTATACATCTGTCTCTCTTGCTGTCTCGCATACAAGGTTATCGTTATGATCTTTCTAAATTCCATATATATGCGTTAGTATACTGTATTGGTGTTTTTCTTTCTGGCTTACTTCACTCTGTATAATAGGCTCCAGTCTCATCCACCTCATTAGAACTGATTCAAATGTATTCTTTTTAATGGCTGAGTAATACTCCATTGTGTATATGTACCACAGCTTTCTTATCCATTCATCTGCTGATGGACATCTAGGTTGCTTCCATGTCCTGGCTATTATAAACAGTGCTGCAATGAACGTAATAGATGGAGAAATATACCATGTTCATGGATCAGAAGAATCAATATAGTGAAAATGAGTATACTACCCAAAGTAATCTATAGATTCAATGCAATCCCTATCAAGGTACCAAGGGTGTTTTTCACAGAGATAGAACAAATAATTTCACAATTTGTATGGAAATACAAAAAACCTCAAATAGCCAAAGCAATCTTGAGAAAGAAGAATGGAAATGGAGAAATCAACCTGCCTGACTTCAGGCTCTACTACAAAGCCACAGTCATCAAGACGGTATGGTACTGGCACAAAGACAGAAATATAGATCAATGGAACAAAATAGAAAGCCCAGAGATAAATCCGTGCACCAATGGACACCTTATCTTTGACAAAGGAGGCAAGAATATACAATGGAGAAAAGACAATTTCTTTAACAAGTGGTGCTGGGAAAACTAGTCAACCACTTGTAAAAGAATGAAACAGCATAACTTAGTCAGGAAGATCCCCTGAAGAGGGAGACTACCCACTCCAGTATTCTTGGGCGCCCCCTGGTGGCTCAGATCGTAAAGAATCTGCCTTCAGTGCAGGAGACCTGGGTTCGATCCCTGGGCTGGGGAGATTCCCTGCAGAAGGGCATGGCAACCCACTCCATCATTCTTGCCTGGAGAATCCCCATGGACAGAGGTGCCTGGTGGGCTACAGTCCATGGGGTTGCAAAGAGTCAGACACAACTGAGTGACTAATCACAGCAGAGCAAGTAACCTCTTAACTGAAATCAAAAATCTGGGAATGATTTTTGGCACCTTTTTTCTCCTTTCTGTCTCTCAGCACTCACATTAAATCAACCACAAGTCCATTCATTCATTCATTCTGCAAATATTAACTGAGTCTATCATCTGTCTTAGGGGCTAAGGGGTGCAAAACAATTGTATTTCTTATCCTCATGGAACTTGCAGTTTAGTAGAGAAAACAGTAGTCAATACACAAGCAAACAAATGGGAAATCAAGAAATAGAAAAATAAGACGGGTTGAAGCGTAACTCTTTGGGCTAGAATTTGGACAACAAAGAAAGAAAGATATAGCACTGACAGGTGTTGAGAGGTGAAACTGAAAGTTTTTCTTGATTCACTGAATGTAGGCACAAAAAAAAAAAAGAGAGAGAGAGAAATGGAGGATATTTCCAGCTTTTCAACTGAGACTCTGGGTGGATGGTGCTATTGATATGAGCTGAGGTGATGGAAGGGTAAGGAATCAACCAGGAAGTTCAGATGTGTTGAACCTGCAATGTCTATTAGATGTTCACATGGCCTAGTCAACTAGTAGTTGGGGATTATGAGCCTCACACTTTGAGGAGAAGTCTAGACCTCACCACACAAACTAGTGAGTCAGCAGCATATAGATAGTTAAATCAATGAGAAAAACACCAAAGCCACTACACACTGCAGAGAGCAAGGGAAAGAAGTCCAAGAATCAACCCTGCCTAACTTCATCACAGGTGGTTAAAAGGGAGAAAAATTGTTTAAAAGAGACTGGAAGAATAGGCTGGAAAGAAGAGAAATAGGTGAACATGAACTGAGAAGGAGAAAAATAGACAACAGAAAAAAATGTGGTCCAAAAGTCAAGAGGTCAACCATCTAGAATACTGTCAAATAGAAAGGGAAGAGAGAAATACTCATAGACTCTGCCACCTTGAGTGATTGCAACTACAATAGAATTGGTCTTGGAGGAATGATGACGGCATAGACCAGAAATCCTATAGCTCCTCTTTCTAAATATTTCCCAGATAGGCCTCATTCATTGCATCCTAATTCAAGTTGAAACCACTATCCAGGCTCATGCATGTCACTCTTGCATCTCCTTCATTCTATTCCCTGTCCCATGTCTAGAATAATTTTTCCAAAGCAACAAAAACAATTTTAAGCATGTCATTCCCCTGTCCAATTTAGGATACAGACCAAATTCCTTAGGACACCTTCACCAGCCCCCAGTGTCTGGCCCCTGCCTGCTGCTTCCATCTCTTCTCATTCCACTCTCCCTTTTAAGTTCAGAGCACTGGTCACATTGAATATCTAAGATTCCAGGCACACCTCATATTAGGGCATCACAGGATCGATGGTGAGTCAGAGCAAAAGTGAAATGAGAAAAGTGCTCATCTGTAAGCTTGAGGGGAATATCCTAGTTGTGAATCAGATAAGTGTTGTACGTGCGAACTGATCTTCCCCTTTCTTGCTATTTCCTTTAACCTGGGTACTTCTCCCACTCCAGAATTAACCTTTTTTTCATACTTGAACCTTTGTTGACATCTCCCACAATCAGGGACGAACTCTGATGCTACCTGTTTTATGCCTACCTTGCAATGCGAGGCCTTTTCCAAAGTAGCTATGTTCCTTGTGTTCCTAACTCAGATTGTAAGCTGTTTAAAGTTAGGGAACATCAAGAAGCCAAGAATATGGATACCCATGTTTGAATCCTGGTTTTGGAGTCCTTGGGCCGCTTTTTAAAATGTATTTTCATTATTTAGCTGCACTGGGTTACTGTGTGCAGGCTTTCTCTAGTTGCGGCAAGCAGAGGCTGCTCTCTAGTTGTGGTGGGCAGGCTTCTCATTGTGGTGGCTTATCCTGTCACTGAACATGGGCTCTAAGGAGCGTGGGCTTCAGCAGTTGTGGCGCATGGGCTTAGTTGCCCCAAGGCATGTGGTATCTTCTCAGACCAGACATTGAACCTGTGTCCCCTTCATTGGCAGGCAGATTCTTAAACATTGGACCACCGAGAAAGTCCCTGGGCCATTTTGTTTTAAGTCTCTCAGGGATTCAGTTTCTCCTTATAGGTGCCTACTTCATGGGGTTATTTTGAGGATTCCTTGATATCACAGGTGTAAAGTGCTTACCACACTGCCTGGCACACACAGAGCACCCAACAAATTCCATTATTCATTTTGACTATCGTTATTTTCTTGATCTTAGAATGCTTTATACAGTACTGGCTCTGCCAGTACTTCACAAACACTGGTTGGCTACCTGATAAATGCTATTGCACTGACCGTTTTCCCCTAATTGTTATGGTATATTATTCAAAGACAAGAGGAGTGCACCCATCCTTAGGATTAATTCCTTCTTCCGTTTTCATGTTGAGTTATGTAAATCAAGATTGTGAATTTCACCCTTCAGACAGAAATGGAGTGGTTCTAATTTGATCTAACTTAAGATGGGAGGGGGTATACAGGAGACTGGAGAAGTTAAAACTTTCTGGTATAAATGAAGCAGCAGGCTGCCTTATGTTTTCAACATTAGCATTTAAGTTCACTGCAGCTGAACTCAATTCGTATCAGGGGAGATTTATATCAAACAGTGGGAAGGCAAGTCATATCCTACTGCTGTCTTGCAGAATTATCATCAGGAATGTAGCCAATTTTATCACAAATAAATGGTAGTTAGGGAAGTAACTTGTATGATCGAGTCCTATAATGGTCATTCTTTGATTTAGAAATATATTCTAAACCTGTCACTTTGCATGAGCTTGATTTCCAAAGAAAAGAAGAAAAAAATCACTACACTTTCTCCTGCGGGAATAGGACATATACAATAACAAAATAACGTTTAAAAAAATTCTGCTCACTATTTTATCATTTTAAGTGTATAGAAAATAACATTAAATGGTGGAGGCATGCTTACGGATTAAATTATATACAACACTGCTCACTATCATTACTGTTACACATCACTAAACCAAGACACTCCTAAAACTGTCATCTTGTTGGCAGTCAAAAGACAGCTGAAATGCTGGTTTGAATTTTATCTCTTTTATCTCCTTTATGAAGTAGAAGAAGCACTTTATGAGAGTCACATAAGAATAGAGGGAAAAAAAAAAAACTAGTGAATGAAATGAAAGTATACTTAGACCTGGAAGGGACTTGAAAGATCATCATTTCAACTCCTTCAGTTTAAATATAAGAAAAAAAAAAGACCCCCAAAATCAAAATAGCCAGCCCAAGGACACATGTGGTTGGGGACTGCGTCTATTCCTCTTCCTGCCACTAAGTAATTTCCAAGCCTGGCCAGCAAACACAGAGCTTCCTGAACACACAGACTTGCAGAATCAGAATGTTTGGAGAATAGAATCTAAAATTCTGTAGATTTAAAAACCTCCCCAAATGATTCAAGTGTAGAACATCCAGTGACCAATATTCGTGAAGCACTAAGCTACCCTGTTCATGACCACTGGCTGGACGTTCAACCTGGGAAAGGGGGCAGATACAACCTGTTTATTTTCTGTATTTAAATAGCTAGCAATTATAAAATGCCAAATTGTAAAATGTCATTTTCTACCAACCTATTTACATCTACACTAAAAGCAGTCAGGCTTACTATAGTTCTTTTCTGGTTTATAAAAGCATATGGGGGTGTGTGTACTCGGTCATGTCTGACTTTTTGCAACCTCATGGACTGTGACCTACAAGGCTCTTCTGTCCATGGGATTTCCCAGGCAAGAATACTGGAGTGGTTTGTCATTTCCTCCTCCAGGGGATCTTTCTGACCCAGGGATCGAACCCAGGTCTCCTGCATTGCAGGCGAATTCTTAACCCACTGAACCACTGGGGAAGCGTGTGTGAACATATACATACATCTATATGTTTGTTGACCTATATTTACATCTATAACAAATCTATACTGTCCTTGTATTTATATCTCTACCTATTGAGAGAATGCGAATGATAAAAAGAGACTGGACAGAACTACATACTAAAAAGTCATAATGGTAGTACTTTGATCGATGTTGACTTCTTTATATTTTTTTATATTTTCTTAGTATTCCCCTTATTTATATTCTTACCCAGTCTCTTCACTAATATGCTGTGTCTAATTTAAAATTGGGGCCCCAAGAGTAGAAACCACATCTAATCATCTGATTCTGCATCCAGCATCCCACCCCACATGGCCTCAGTGTGAAATGACCCGGTGGTTAGCATTGCCACAGCCGTGGCAGATCTATCTGGCACCCTTGAGGGGGTCTTTTTTGGAAAATAGTCAATTTTTAACAATTTAAGTGTGGATCATCTAGTCTTAAAGTATCTATATCCTTATATTCTACAACATTTCCCTCTTGCTGACCAAATTTGACAGTTTCATGGCTCCTAAATATCTCTACCATGACAGGAAGGAGCAAAAGTGAAGATACTATAATCAATCAAATTGCTTACTCTGTGGAACCATTGATCATTATGTTTACTTGGAAGATCCAACATGAGAAATTTATTTCTAAATGTAATGGGAGGAAAAAAAATTCTCCTGATTTTCTTTTTTATTGATAAAATGATGTAGCTTATGTTCCACTTTTTTGTCTCTTTCTGAAGGCTTACCATTATTTACTGCTCTGTCTTCTTCCTTTGCTAAATCTGATTTTCCTATTGATCTTATTTTTATGCCCTGTTTTGGTAGCTTGTCTCAACTTATTTTTTGAAGAAGTTGGGGTAGAAATACATTCACCAAATAAATAACAATTTTGAAAATTTGTGCTAATAATTATTAAGGCCTTATATTTTGTTTTGTTTTCTTTTTAGTACTTTCGCATTCATGATTTCACCTACTTCTCCTCCTCCCATAAACAGAGAAGCCATTATCCCCATTTTACAAATAAGAAAACTGACAGCTTCTGGAAGAATAAGATGGAAAGACTGTTTTGGGAGCTGGACTGCCTGAGCTTGAATTGTTTCTCTTCTTGTTCATCCTACAGCTTTGCCCTTGGATAAGCTGCTCACCTCTCTGTCCCTCAGTATCTTCATCTATAAAATGATAATAATAGTAGCTACCACAGAGAATTATTGTGAAGATAGGTCAAATAAATTGCATACTTAAGGAACACAGTTCAGTGAATGGTACATTTGTTATTCCTATTCAGTTGCTAAGTTGTATCTGACTCTTTGCAACCCCATGAACTGTAGCATGTCAGGCTTCACTGTCCTTCATTATCTCGTGGAGTTTGCTCAAATACATGTCCATTGAGTCAGTGACATCACCCAACCATCTCATACTCTGTCTCCCCCTTTTCCTCCTGTCCTCAATCTTTCCCAGTATCAGGGTCTTTTCCAATGAGTTGGCTCTTCACATCAGGTGGCCAAAGTATAGGAGCTCCAGCATCAGTCCCTCCAGTGAATATTCAGGATTAGTATCCTTTAGGTAATCCAGTAGTCATGTATGGATGCGAGAGTTGGACTATAAAGAAAGTTGAGCACCGAAGAAATGATGCCTTTGAACTGTGGTATTGGAGAAGACTCTTGAGAGTCCCTTGGACTGCAAGGAGATCCAACCCGTCAATCCTAAAGGAAATCAGTCCTGATTATTCATTGGAAGTCGTGTCCAACCCTTTGCAACCCCATGGACTATACAGCCCATGGGATTCTCCAGGCCAGAATACTGGAGTGGATAGCCTTTCCCTTCACCGGGGGATCTTCCCAACCCAAGGATCGAACCCAGGTCTCCTGCATTGTAGGCAGATTCTTTACCAGCTGAGCCACAAGGGAAGCCTACTATTACTAAACCCATATAAATTTCATCGTACAATGCAGTGGTTACCAGAGCTTTTAGTAGCAGACAGGCCTGGGTGTGACTCAGTCCTGCACTTTCAGCCTCAGGCAAGCCCCTAACATCCAGAGTCACATCGTCCTCTGTCATAAAATGAAGACACCAACGGCTCTGACTTGCTATGATTTTTACGTAAAGCACACAGCACAGTGCCAGGACGGTACAGGCAGTCAATAAATATGGCAGTGATTACTGTCATGTTCTTATTATCATTATACAATAGGCCAAATGTACCAAAAGCTGTTCAATTCAATTTCTTTTATAATATTTTGCATTCAGACTTTGAGAAATTTAATTCAAAAATTTCCCCAACTTTAAATTACAGAGGATTTACTTTAGTTGAGGAAAAAATTGTGTCCTCCAAAATACAAAGCTTTGTTGAGTAATTCCCTCCATCTTGTTTCTGGCTAACTCTAAAGCTCATTATATTTTTCTTAATATATTTAATATAAAATTAATCCCTTTTGTTATACAGGATCCCCAAATTTTACAATGAATATAGACCTTAAAAGCTTTGATTCTCACCCTGATTCTGATACATGCTGATAAAATGTAAAGCCTTAAGACTTTATAGTTGGATATGTTTGCTTTGTTTTGTGTTTGAGATTAGGGGGAGGGTTATGTGTTTGAGTTGGGAAGAATTAAGTCTAATTGTCTTCAGTAACTAAAATAAGCTTAATTAAATTTGTGCTTAAATTTATACGAAAGACTTTATTAAAAGACAGTATCTGCTGCAAGTCAGAGCTAGCAACTTAAAAAAAATTACATCAAGAACACAGATAGGCCTTCCTTTAAGAAAATCTAAAATGAAAAGCTCTGAATTCATAAAATGAAGAGAGGATCGCTATTTGCTTTTCAAGAGAGACTCTGTTACATGAAAAAGTATCTTTCTTTCAAAATCAGGCTTTATGTGGTATTTGAAACAATTCAATGGTAAGAAATTTGATTTGCACAGACCACAAATATTGAATAAAATGAAATATGCTTGTGTCTGGAGAAAACAAAAAGCATACTTTTTTCACATTAATGCCACTGTTTTTCATGTACCTTCTAGCAGATTCCTGTAGTTTAAAAATAATAATCAATTTGGATGTACTGGCCTTTACAATTTAAAATGGTCTGGTGATCGTGTGTACCTCACTGCAACTGATGTGAAAAATGCAGTGCCCTGACAGCTCGCATTAAACATCACACAGAAAAAGTATAATTAGCATTTCTGTGCTAATTAAAAGTGATGCTGGGTTAGTTCCAATATCATGCTTTTAAATGGCTGATGTCTCAAGAGAACAAAGTTGAAGAAAAAAATGCATTTCAAATGGAAAATTCCTGTGCAAACTTTCTTAAATGATTTGGATTTGTTGCTGTTGTTATTTACATCTCATTATAATGGGAGACTTTAAGATGACTTCCTTTAATCAGGCTACCATTTTCACTTTTCCCACTTTGCAAGCAGTAGGTGATTCAAGATTTTTTTTTTTTTTTTTGCTTCCTTAAATCCTCTGACCGTCTGCTTTCACACAAAATTAATTAAGGATTCTCTAAATAGAGAACACACCATGAGAGAAAGAAACAATTCAAGATTTTCAGTTTTTCTTTAGAAGAGTACAAAGTACATAGTGTACTCAGCCACTTCAACTTTTCCTACAAGTGAAAATTTCAGAGACAATATCACCTCCCCAACCCAGGGTTTTTCAAATAAACAGATGACTGCCACTGATGAAATTCTTTTTTCAAACACAGTCCAATTATTTAAAATCACAAAGGTTCTACATAGTATTAAATCTGATTTTCTTTCCAGACGAAATGTTGGAGAATCACCAAGAGGTGGGGAGAGAGGGAAACTATTGTTCCACCACATTCCATTCCTGTTAACTCAACTTGATATATGCGATAAATTAAGTCTGCACCGCAGGTCAGTGAATTTCTATTAACTACTTATTATGGAAGAAAGGAAAGCAGACCAGTCAAGAACTCTTATACATCAGCTAAAGCAAGATGTCACTCTGTTTAACTTTTACAATAAGTGTTCCTCCATCTCACACATGTGAAAGAAAAAAAACAAAAAAACACCATTTGGCATTTGAGCCCTCGTTGCCAATGTGCATTAAGGCAAAGAATCAGCCCAGACTGATTACTTCTGATTTAAAAGGCTAGGGAACTCTTTAGATTTTGCTCTGACTCTGCGGATTTATAATGTCACCATTTTAAGACACGCCTCTAAGGACTGAAAATATGGACACCTTGTAACTTTGTTACAGTTGTAGTCCCAACTGTAGTCTATCTGCTTCTTTCAGGTTCAACAACTGTTGGGTGGAAATGAGGCCTCCACTCAGAGTTAGACCTCAAAGGAGATGGTTCAAGTTTTCTACATAGGAGCTAAATGAGCAAGACCATAGGAGGCCAATCTCTGAGAGGCCTAGCACAAGGACCATAGCTCCTGAAGATGTAGAAGGAGTTTGGTCCACAGAACTCAATTGGTTCTAAGTATCCTGAGCATGCCCGGGATCCTTAGACAAGACGTAGTAGATGACTGGATAAAAAGTAATTAAGCAGGTGGACCTGGTCCTCCCTGTCTCCAGACAGGAAGTCTAAGGACTCCACAGAGTCTAAGAAAAACTGGGACAAGAAACTTCTTCCTGGTGCCTCTGTGCAAGGCTGGAAACAAGCCAACTGCCTAGAACGCAGACCACACTGCCTTCTATCACTTACTTCCTGAGATGCTAGCACTTCAGAGCTCCAAAAACCAGATCTGAGCCCCAGTGAGGATGCCAAAAAATAAACTAAGTATAATAATATACAATATATATATATATATATATATATATATATATATATATATATATGAAGTGAAGTCGCTCAGTCATGCCTGACTCTTTGCGACCCCATGGATAGTAGCCTGCACCAAGCTCCTCCATCCATGGGATTTTCAAGGCAAGAGTACTGGAGTGGGTTGCCATTTCCTTCTCCAGGGAATCTTCCCAACCCAGGGATCGAACCCAGGTCTCTCACATTGTAGACAGACGCTTTACTGTCTGAGCCACCAGGGAAGTCCTGCTGTATGTATGTGTGTGTATATATATATATATAAATGATAATAAAGCCAGAGAGAGTAAGGTCTTTCTGAGAGTAAGGAAATTTGGACACAAAAGGAGATATGAGTGATCCATGTGCACAGAGGAAAGACCATGTGAAGGTGGCCACATACAAGCCACAGAGAAGGGTCTCAAAAGAAACAAAACCTGCACTGTGATCTGATACAGGGGTATTTAAGCCATCCTGGACCACAGAAAATGAAGGAGATCTCATTAGTTAAATCTGCTGCTGCTGCTGCTGCTAAGTCGCCTCAGTTGTGTCCGACTCTGTGCGACCCCATAGACTGCAGCCCACCAGGCTCCCCATCCCTGAGATTCTCCAGGCAAGAACACTGAAGTGGGTTGCCATTTACAAATCTAGCTTTAATATAATACTAAATTGTAATAACATAGTGGAAAAATTCACACTGATACAATGTCACTTAAAATTGGTCTGTTATCAGAGAAGAAGACTTAATGCCATGAAAATGTCTATATAAACATCTATCTATGCACCTATATAATTTTAATGCAACTTCAATTAAAGTTCTGATATTTTTAAAATTTTGACTCTAATGATTCATACATTTTATATGAAAGAATAAATCTCTAAGAACAGTTGAGAAAATGATTAAAAAGATCTTGGTTTACCAGATCAGAATGTACTATAAAGAGAATATGGTATTACCTTAGAAACAGAAAATTAAATCACTGAAACATAATAGAAAATCAAGAACCAGAGGCCAGCATATGGGGATTTAATAAATGACAAGGGTCACACATTTCCTCCCACTGGATAAAAAATGTATTACTCAATAAATTATTCTGGTTATCCACATGGAAAAAAATTGTTTGGACTAACATCTTACACTATATTCCAAAACAAATTTTATATGCATTAAAGACATAAACTGGAGAAGTATTCTTGCCTCCACTCCAGTATTCTTGCCTGGGAAATCCCATGGACAGAGGAGCCTGGCAGGCTGCAATCTGCAGTCTATGGGGTCACAAAAGAGTCAGACATGACTTAGCAACTAGACACCAACAAAAAAGATATAAACATGAAAATATTAATTGAAAATATTTTAAGAAAATCTAGGAGGTTGTATGTTTGTTGAGGGGGAAGGAGAGATCTTCTTAGTTTCAAACTTAAAACTCATATACTATAAAAGAGAAAATAGACACATTTGGTTAAGTATAAACAAGACACTTTTGATGACAAAAGTTTCCCTAAACAAATCCAATAGACAAACAAGGTATTTGGAAAAAATTCTAAAAAACAGAGGAAAAACAGGCAGTTAATATATAATATATATATATACAGGAAGCTCCTACAAATCAATGGGAATACAAACAGTTTTATTCCATATGAAAGGAACAGGAGGAGAAATCTCACAGAAGTGTTGGATATAAGTGGCAAGAAAATATTCAAAGATGTCTGATTTCACTAGCAGTGCAGGAAATGTAACTGAAAATAAATGAGATATCCTTCATGCTCATCAGATTGGCAAAGTATGAAAGATTAATAATTATTATTGCTGATGCTGAGCTTGAAAAACATGTCCATTTCACACTGCTTAAATAGGACAAAAAAATGCATGAGGGCAATAATGTGTTTAAAAGGAACTGTGAATTATAAAGCTTTTGGTAAGTAGTCTATCCACATTCATTAAAAGCACACATATGTTTGACCTCAAACTACCCCCTCTTGGGACTCTAGGCAAAGAAATAAAAGCTCAAATACAGAACATTTATTATATCACTGCTTGTAAAGGCTAACAACAACAACAAAATGGAAACAAAGTGAATGCTTTACAATCATATCCATGGTGGAATATAATACAGCCATCAAAAAGGGTGAATTACAGCTCTGCAAGTTGGGATAAAAGGGGTTTCCATAAAGTGTTTTGTGCGACAAAATCTAAATGTAGAAAAATTTTATAAAAAGCACATTATTATAAAACAATGGAGAAGGCAATGGCACCCCACTCCAGTACTCTTGCCTGGAAAATCCCATGGACGGAGGAGCCCGGTAGGCTGCAGACCATGGGGTCGCGAAGAGTAGGACACGACTGAGCGACTTCACTTTCACTTTTCCCTTTCATGCATTGGAGAAGGAAATGACAACCCACTCCAGTGTTCTTGCCTGGAGAATCCCAGGGACGGGGGAGCCTGGTGGCCCACCATCTATGGGGTCGCACAGAGTCAGACACAACTGAAGCGACTTAGCAGCAGCACAAAACAATGATAAAACCCCCTAAAATGTTAATTTATGAGTTTGTGTATATAGGTTTACATATGACCATGAAGATAAATATAGATTATATATAATATACATTTTATATATTATACAATTTAATTATATGATTATGTGTACAATTAATGAAATAGAAAGATAGATGATAGATAGGGAGACAGAGAGAAAGACATAGTAGCAATAGTAGGTGAAAGGAGAGATCAATAGACTGCACTATAATACTACATTTATGTAAAATTATATGTGTGCTATACAGTGGTAAAAGTCAATAGCTCTAAGATATTATTTTTTGCCTTTTATTACCTCTGAAGTCAAAATGTACTTTACAGTTGATGGCGTCTGGTATCTCCTAATTAATTGGTGAATTTTTTTCTTTTCTTAATTTTACATAAAACACTGCTGCCTTGAATGGATAAAATATGGCATTATTCTAATATCATATCCCTCAAAATGTGCTTTTAACACACGTTGAAAATGGTGCATTCAATTGAAGAGCAAAGCTTTAAAAATCACTTCTCTTTTTCACATTTCTTAAGTGTATTAAAAAAATGTTAAAGTGTGCAAGGGTAAAAATGAATCCCTTAGGGCAGAGTCCTCTAGTAGACAAATAATCTAACAGTGTTATACTCCTGGAAGTGGATTAAAGGAAAAGAAGTCATGTCTTGAAGTCTTCACATTAGAGGACAGTTTGAGAGTATTTCATTGTCTCTCCTGCAATTCCTAGGCAGAGAACCAGAGCAAGACAGCAAAGGATTTCTCCAGCCTCAACTACCACCTCAGACCCTCATCTCTACAATCCTCTTCCTTCGGCTCTACAGGGAATAACAGGCCAGGAAGGCAGTGTTTCTCTGATATGAAGTAACTGAATACCCAGAGGAAATTGAAATGTGGCCATAGGGAATCTATTCTACTAAAGTAGAATCTTTAGTTTGAATACTGGTGTGCCCATTTAAAATAGTAGGTCTTTCTGGGATGTTCCAAAAGACAGCATTTAGAAACATGAAATGTTACCTGCATAAATTTTCCATTTGCTTCAAAAATAGTCCCTTATTGTTAATATGTGATAGACAACATATTCATTTACAGTCTCCCAATGACTAAAACACTATCATTCTTAGAATCTGAATATTCTCTGACAATCTAAAGCTAGTTTTCATACTTTTGACTCCTAAAGTCATTTTTCCTTCTCTTTTTCAAGATCTCCTCATCTAGAAAGGAAAGTGAAGGATTTCCCTGGTGGTCCAGTGGTTAAGAATCTGCCTGTCAATGTAGGGGGCATGGCTTCGATCCCTGGTCCAGGAAGATCCCGCATGCCGCAGAGCAACTAAGCCCATGTGCCACAAGCTGAGATCAGCAACTACTGAGCCTGTGTTCTGCAGCTACTGAAGCCTGCACACCTATAGCCTGTGCTCCACAACAAGAGAACCCACTGCAATGAAAAGCCCATGCACTGCAATGAAGAGTAGCCCCTGCTCAATGCAACTGGAGAAAGCTCACATGCAGCAATGAAGACCCAGTGCAGAAAAATAAACACATAATTTTTAAAAAGAGAGAGAAAGAAAGTGGATCCATAAAAGGATAAAGGCACTTTGGCTGCAAAGGCCATTGGTTAGAAATCACGATTGAATTTTATGCCATACTTTAATGGTCTTATTACAGGTCTGGCATTGGCTGGATAGTGGAATACATAAAATAAGAATCTGACCCAACTTCAGAATTTAGATGATTTATAGTCAGGAAATAAAACACACAATAATACACAGACTCTAGTATTGCTAATCAATCTATTAGTATATTATGTATATATATTAGTATGTTATGTATAAATTTACTGTTTATTTGGATGTCCTCTGTTCCTAAAATAACACCCCTTTCCCTTCTCTCCCTGACTTCCTCCTCTACCCATGTAGTACCCAAGCTCTCCTTGGCTAACAGGGTCAGCTGTGCCTGGCACACAATGGTGTTCTGCCCCAAATTCTTTTCATCACCTTCCCATATTTTCCACAATAGAGTTATGAATATGCTATCCCAGTCCTTCTTCCCATTTGCCTATTTATAGTTCAGTTACCCTTTTTAAAGATTTATTTATGTATTCACTTCTTTATTTTTGGCTGTGCTGGGTTTTTGTCACGTACGAGAGACTTTTCTCTAGTTGCGGCAAGTAGGGGTTACTCTCTAGTTGCAGCGCGTGGGGTTCTCATTTCAGTGGCTTCTCTTCTTGGGGAGCACAGGCTCTAGGCACACAGACTCAGTAGTTGTGGCACACGGGTTTAGTTGCCTCAAGGCATGTGGGATCTTCTCAAAACCAGAGATCAAACCCATGTCTCCTGCATTGGTAGCCAGATTCATAACCATATGACCACCAGGGAAGCCCCTATAGCTCAATTACATTTATCTCAGTAACCATTTCTCACCACTACACATTATCTTTAATTCATTTCCTTGCCTACCTTCTCCTAACACTAATTTCTTCAGAAAAGATTTAAGGTTTCAAACATATTATAATAAGTGATTGAAAGAATTTTAAAAACTTCTCTGAGATAATAAATATTTAAAACTTGAAAGTTTTTAAGAGAAGAGAGAATTAGCACTTTTAAAATACTTTATTCCCCCAAAAAAATCCAAAAATAAAATACAAATGACTGAAACTGGGCTTTTCAGAAACAATTACCCACTATTTGAATAGTTTGAAGTATGTTACAAGAAGGGCTGAGGGTGTGGGGGAATCAAGTAGAAAATGAGACTATTCAGTGACAGGTAATGTGAAGTCCTCTTTAAAATGACCAAGCAAGAAAAGCTCAGGATCAGCATAAGCCACATGTCAGAAAATAATTTTAATTAAATGGCATCAATTCCAAGGAGAAAAAAAAAAAGATGTAGAAAGCAAAGCTGAGAGTTGCATGGAGAAAGATAGTTTTCCTCTCGATTTGGAGAAGTGATGGAAGGTGAGGACCTAAGATTCACTAGGCCCAGAACCGGTATGTGTACTTGTGCAGGCTATGAATTGGACAAAGGCTCTCAATGAAGGTGTTGAGTAAGGCAGAATCCCGACGGTGTTCCCTGGTGTGTGCTTCACAAATCTGGAGAAAGGGGTAGTTTTTTCTTGTCTCAAGGGATATGTCTGTACCATGAAGCATCTTTTTCTAAATAGTGATTTTATTTTTTTAATTTATTCAAAGTGAAAGTTTTAGTCACTCAGTCGTGTCTGACTCTTTACAACCCTATGGACTGTAGCCCACCAGGCTCCTTTGTCCATGGAATTCTCCTGGCAAGAATACTGGAGTGGGTTGCCATTCCCTTCTCCAGGGTATCTTCCCGACCCAGGGACAGAACACAGGTCTCCCGCATTGCAGGCAGATTCTTTACCATCCGAGCCACCAGGGAAGCCTATTTTTATTTACCTGAGTTGAAATATAGTTTATTTACAATATTATATTGGTTTCATATATACAACATAATAATTGGTCTTTTATAGATTATACTTGATATAAGGTTATTATAAAATATTGGCTACATTAGCTTGGCTGTATAGTACATCCTTGTAACTTATCTGCCTGGTAGTAGGTACCTCTTAATTCCCCTCAGCCACTTTTCTCCTCCCCACCCACCTCCCCTCTGGTAACCACCAGTCTGTTTTCTGTATCTGTCAGTCTGTTTCTCTTTTATTTGTTCCTTTGTTTTATTTTTAGATTCCACATATACGTGAAACCATACAGCATTTGTCTTTCTCTGTTTGACTTATTTCACTAAGCCTAAGACCAACAGGTGGAGACTTTTTAAATTGCTTCCAAATTCTTTGATATTCCACCTGTCAGAAAGTGAGATCTATACTCCACTCCCTTTGAACCTAAGCTTTTTACTGTTCTATCCATAGAATATTGGAAGTGACAAAGTGGCAGCTTCCTCCTGCTGCATTTTGCAACATTCACTCCTGGAAAGTGACCACTATGCCCTGAGGATGGTCAGACAGCATGGAGTTGTCACTTGCAGGTGTTCTGCCTCACAGTCACATCTAAGGTCTTGGTCAATAGCCAGCATCAACCAGCAAACACAAATGGGAAGACACCTCCAATGGATACTGAGCTACTGCATCACCTCCACCCTTCTAGTCTCTCCACCAATGCCCTAGATACTGTGGAGTGGAGACAAGCCATCACTGCTGGGCCCTGTCTAATTCCCTGATCCACAGAGTCTGGGAGCATAATAAAATGTTGTGTTTTTTTAATGCCACTCTGCTTTGAGTGGTTGGTTCTGCAGCAATAGATAACTGGGACATCATCCACCAGGACCTATTTCTAATTCATGCAGAGGCTCTGTACAGGCTAGGAGCCACCCTGACTTAAGCTCCTTCTAAGTGCTAAGCCAGGAAACAGGTTACTGAACTGAATCCTCAGGCTCATGCTATTGTTAAATATTTCCATTTCATGAAGCCAGGTCTCTGCAGCAAAAAGCCTCAGCGTCATCTCGTTGTGTACAAGGCCCTTGGCTTATCTCTCTTGAATTATCTCTCTCCAGCTCCCAAATTCCACACTGCATTCTACCTACACTCACAGCTCCCAGAACACAGCTCTCTCTTGCCTCTGGGTCTCTGTGTAAACTGATGCCTCTCTCTGAAACATCTTTCCTACCTTCCCACCCCCTACCTCCACTGTTGTTTTCTCATGCTCTACTTTAACTTTCTAATACCAAAACTGTCAGTAATGCAAGTGGGTTCTGTATTCTTTCATCCTAAACTTACTATCACTCTGGAAACTTCTTCCGTAATACATCTTGTTCAATGGCTTCCCAAGAAGCCTCCCAATGCACCTCCTCCACTAGAAATGCCCTCCAATGGTAGCAAGGCGAGAAACATGGCTGCTGGCCAGATTCCAAGAATCACCATCTTAATATCTGTCACCCTGAAGCAGGCACAGATGAAAAGCTTGGAACCTCATTCCCACAGAGAAATGATGCAAATTCAAAAAAGTCATAAAGTCAATTTTATCCCACTTACGCAAGGGCATGTATCACAAGGGCTTCAGGATGTTTAAATCTCTTACTGACTAGAACCTTAGGAGTAAGCAAAAGTGGAAAAGAGCCTAGAAATCACATTTAGGCTTCGTTGCATTTGGCCTGAGAAAAGCTGTTACGAGGTGGCATTGAACTAGCAGTAACATGACGACTCGCAGCCTAACCTGGCTGCAGTGGGCATTTCAGATGACTAAGCTCGAAATTAAGGCTCTGGAAGTTTATAAGAACAACTTAAGAGCTGGGAATACGGAGAAACTGATTTCTTCCTGATGAATTTTTCACTCTTAGTTTGGTTTCTTCTACATGTAATCCCCACTGTGAGACAATTAAAATAAAACCAAAAGTGATTGGATATGAGAAAATGATAACTTTGATGTGGAAAAAAAAATGTACACAGAATGAAATGAATGCTGCTCTCAAATAAAACCTTTCAGGTATTGTGAAACAAGACAGACCTAATCTCTCAAATAACAAAGATTAAGCAAAAATAATAGAATGTGAAAGTCAAAGAGACTCACCAGTATAACCGGAAAATTGATAGACACCTGGGAGTTTCCAAAATGCTTTTTAAAAACCTGAACACATTCTTTGATACAATACAAAATCTGTGGCATTCCATGGGAAAATAAATGTTTATTTCCAATCTTAGCTTTCAAATATTTAAATGAAAGCAGACAGGCTCTTTTCCCTAATACTGAAGGCACTGGCATGCTAATAAGCATTTCAATGAGAAAAAAAATACATGTATCTCTCTGAATTAAAGTGAAGTCTATCTCACTCTTCCTCGTCTACCTACCTTTTTTTTCCCTTCTGTCAGCTCTATTTTGTCTGTCTTCCCTATCTCTCCTTTTATTACTAATATAATAGTAACAACTGTCCTTCCATTTTCCGTCTCACTGTAACTCTATTTTCAATCAAATGACCTATTCATTGTGATCCTACCCTCTGGGAGTAAATCTGCTAGCCCTCAGGACAAACATGAATACATTGTGGGGTTCTCATCAGACTGGAAAGTACAAACAAGCTGAAAGATAAGACAGGAACCAGATTTCCACCATACCAAGCAGCATCTGACCGTAAATGCTGGCATGTTTCAAGAACTGGGCCCTGGACGATGACCCTAAGTAGGAAGAAAGAACGTTCACCCAGGGAATTTTGCAAGCAGAGATATAGGGGTAAGAGAAGGCATTATTTGCTAAGAAGTTCAGTCCAGTAGACTACTTTGCCTTAAATGAAGAGTTTACATAGGCAGGTGGTGAGAGAGGGTTGCAAAAGCAGAGGGGATGCAACTGTGAATGAGTAAGTGAGTGAGTGAGTGAGTGAAAGTCTCTCAGTCTTGTCTGACTCGTTTCGACCCCATGGACTATAGACTCCATGGAATTCTCCAGGCCAGAACACTGGAGTGGGTAGTCTTTCCCTTCTCTAGGGGATCTTCTCAACCCAGGGATCAAACCCAAGTCTCCTGCATTGAAGATGGATTCTTTACCTGCTAAGCCACCAGGTAGGCTGCCTTGAAAGCCAGGTAAGGGATTTAGACTCCACTGCCCACCAGAGAAAGCCAATGGTGTTTTTTGGTGCGGTTTTAAAGATTTGTCTTTGAGATCCTCCCCTCCCTCTCCTTTCATTTTAGCCAACCATCATTTTTCTGTTATTTGTTACACTTACAGAATAAAATGTACTCCTTATGCTATTCTCAATTATAAAATCAGGTGAGCTAAAGGCTTCATATTACCTTTAAAAGTCATATATATTGCTGGACTTCTGTAAGTAACCAATAAATAAATGACACTCAGTTCTGGTCATTTAGATAAATAAGATTTTGAAGGTTATCTCTCAGATGAAAAGAAAAGAAAAAAAAAAACAGATGAGATAAATCCAAGTCCAGTATAAAATCCAGGAAATGTCATTTAGGATATCTGACATTTCCCATGGGCTTCCCAGGTGGTACTAGTAGTAAAGACCCATCTACCAAGGCAAGAGACTAAGAGACACAGGTTCAATGCCTGGGTTGGGAAGATCCCCTGAAGGAGGTCGTGGCAATCCACTCCAGTACTCTTGCCTGGAGAATCCCATGGACAGAGGAACCTGGTGGGCTACAGTCCACGGGGTCACAAAGAGTCAGACACGACTGAGCGACTGAATGCACACACATATAGTTGCTTTAAAATGCTATGCTTGTTTCTATAGTACAACAAAATGAATCAGCCATAGATATACATATCTCCCCTCCCTTATGGACTTCCTTCCATTCAGGTCACCACAGTACATTAAGTAGAGTTCCCTGGACTACAGAGTGTGTTCTCATTAGTCATCTATTTTATACCTGGTAGTAATAGTATACATGTGTCAGTCTTGATCCCCCAGTTCCTCACACTCCCCATTTTCCCCTTGGTATCCAGATATTTGTTCTCTATGTCTGTGTCTCTATTCCTTCTTTGCAAATAAGATCATTTATATTTCTAGATTTCACATATATGTGTTAATATACAATATTTGTTTTTCTCTTTCTGATTTACTTCACTTTGTATGAAAGTCTCTAGGTCCTTCCATACCTCCAGAAATCATCCAATTTCATTCCTTTTTATGGCTGAGTAATATTCCTAGTTGACATACTTATAAAAGTCATAGAAAAATACAAAATCCACCCTGCCATCAAAATAAAAAAGAGTTAGAAACAACTATTACTAGACTCTTGAGAAGTATTTTAGTCGGCTATATGGCTCATGGATTAAAATGTTTGCTTGCCGGGCCACTGAGACACTGCGCTGAAGGGCAACCTGAGCAGCCAAGGCTGTTTATTCCCTCTCCCTGCTCTCTTCCCACCTCCTACATCTCACCAAACTCTCTCAATTTCTTCAGACTGGAAATCCTAGAAAATCCTAAGGCAAGAACTAGAGAGTAGCTGGTGCGTGCTGTCCTCTTGCTGCACATTGTGGGAAGACCTCTTCCCTCCCAAGGGTGCTTGAAACATCACATGGAAAGGTGGAACAGAAAACATCCTGGATCTTCAAGGAAGAACACACTCCTGAAAGTGCTTTACTTGAAGTAGTCAGAAAAAATTCTAAAAATTAACCTGGCAGTCAATTGTACAGTATTTGATACTGTCCAAGAGGCTGTGCCCACAAAGATATCCATAAAGAAAGCCATCAGGAAAGCAAAGATTGAGGAAAAAAAAGACAAAAGAAAGCAATAAGCTGAGTGCAAGAAAAGCTGGGTGGAACAAGAAAGACTTTCAAGAAAACTAAAACTGCCATAGCAGAATGAAAGCATACTGAAGACAGTAAAAAGTTGAATTCTCATTGTAAAAAATCAAATCAGAAATAAAGATGGGGAAAACATGAGTACTGCCCTCTTTATGAATGTCGAGTAAAAAGGCAGAACAACTAACAGCATGTGATTAGCAAGACATTGGTTGTAATAAGAGATGTAGGCAAAGGCAGGAAAGATCAGCAATGCAACTCTTGATCTGCGTGAAGAACTTGTGGACGAGTGAAGAGTTCAATCAGGCAGCAAAGAAGTTGGAAAGGACGTTAACTACAATCTTAGTAGCTGTACTATGAAACTAAAGGCATAACTTGAACCAAGGAAAAGCCACTCCTCTCCAGAGGGTTTGGACTCAAAGCCCCATCTGGTTTTAGCAATGATAGAAAAAGAAATGGCATTTCATAGTGAGTAAGCCTAAAGACACTGCCAGGGTGAAATCCTGCTCCCTCACTATGTGAGCTTGGTCAAGTTACTTTATTTCTTTTTCGCCTAAAAAATTAAATTTATAATTAAATTATAAGATGGAAATAATCATAGTTCCTTCCTCATGAGACTGCTGTGAAGCTGAAAAGAGTGATATTATGTACATCACTTCATCTGGCACGTAGCACAGTGCTCGGTGAGTTGTTGCTATGCTGCTGTTATCATTATTCAAATCAGAGGACAGATTTATATACATGGCCCTAGAGATGAAGAGAAGTACACGAAGATAACTTAAAGAAATGCAAATTCCAAACAGGCAGTCTTGGAACTAGCTGCAATACTAGGTGTAAGATACCCCCTGCTCAGATCCAAAAAAAAAAAAAGAATTGAATAATTCAAACCAGAAGGAACAAATCTCATCTAAAGGCAGTGGATCAGGAGTCCCCTGTTGTCATAACAACAGTACTACACCATCACCCTAGACCCTATGCATCCTGCTCAAAAATCTCTAGCCAAAATGCCTTCTCAGCCAGTTGATGAAACACAGCACCCAGGTCTCCCTGGCTTCAACTTGTTTAGATTGGCAACCTTGATTTATTTTCCATAATAAAATCTAGTAGGTAAGTGTCTTTTCCCTCCAGGAAGTCTGCATTAAATATAGAAATGATAACGTAAGTCAAACCTACAGAACTAATACTTTTATAGTACATGTAGGAATTGGTTTCAAATCATGGGGCAGTATTTACAAATGTAGTTTACAAAGAGGTTTAATGTTTAATAACATATGGCATATCAGTGAATATGACAGATTAGCCTCGGAATTCCAATTTAAAAGGGGTAATTGGGTAATGGATTTTAGACTTTTACCTTTAAGTGGAAAGATTTAGAGAATTTAATCAAGTTTGAAAGTATCAGAATGGCTAGGAGAACATGTGATTCATTATTTAAGGTTAATTTATTAGATTTGCTGGTGTTGTTAAGACTTGACTGGTAGGTCAGGCATTTGAAAAGCTTAAAAAAGAAAACTGAAGGTATTAAATGTATAAATGGATTTTTAAATACTTAAGAGTATTTTATTAACTAAGTTGTAAAGGGACCTGCTTGAGAGTTTAATGTGTTCAACGTAAATTGGTCAAATATTATACAAAGGCTCCCTTGAAAGCAATTGTTAAAATTTACTAGATTCATAAATCAAGTAATAAAGTGTGCAAGGTGGACTTCAAGGTTTGAGAAAACTAGATTTCTAAAAAACTGTACCTATAATCAGTGAATACTAAATTCAAATCTTGAATAACAGCAGAGCCTTTTTCTCTACACAAAAGCAGCCCTCAGACATTAAAATATCACAATTGACATGGATTTAAACTAAGAATTATAAATGTTTCTGAAAATGAAACCATATATGTGAAATAGAAGGAACAAGCAGACATGATTAGGAATTACTTTCCAAAGCTAGAAAAAAAAAATGATTTGAGTATACACGTGAAATGGGCTTATTACGTTCTAGGAAAAATTAGGAACTAATATTTTACACTTAAAAAACTGAATTACAAGGTGAAAGAAGAACAAACTCATATTAGACCCCATGTAGAAAAAAATGTAATACACAAGGGAAAAAAATCAGGCTAGCCTCAGACTTCTCCTCTTTACAATAAAGGGTACAGAAAAATAGATCAACAACTACAGGGTTTGAAGGGGAAAACTTGTTATCCAAGTACTGCCACTTCACCAGCTTCCTGTCCATGTATGAAGTAATGATAAAGACATTCTCAGATAAGTAAGAATTCTAAAAACAGGCTAGAAGACATATTTCCATGAACAAAGATGAAGTAAAATAGAAGCCTGGAAATCAGGCAGTTGTGTATAAGAGGACTATGGTGAGCATTCAGTTCAGTTCAGTCACTCAGTCATGTCCAACTCTTTGCAACCCCATGGACTGCAGCACACAAGGCTTCCCTGTCTATCACCAACTCCTGGAGTTTGCTCAAACCCATGTCCATCAAGTCAGTGATGCCATCCAACCATCTCATCCTCTGTCATCCCCTTTTCCTCCTGCCTTCAATCTTTCCCAGCATCAGGGTCTTTTCCAGTCAGTCAGTTCTTCGCATCAGGTGGCCTAAGAATTGGAGTTTCAGCTTTAGCATCAGTCCTTCCAATGAATATCCAGGGCTGATTTCCTTTAGGATGGACTGTTTGGATCTCCTTGCAGTCCAAGGGACTCGCAAAAGTCTTCTCCAAGACCACAGTTCAAAAGCATCAGTTCTTCGGTGCTCAGCTTTCTTTATGGTCCAACTCTCCAATCCACACATGACTACTGGAAAAACCATAGTTTTGACTAGACAGACCTTTGTTGGCAAAGTAATATCTCTCCTTTTTAATATGCTGTCTAGGTTGGTCATAGCTTTTCTTCCAAGGATCAAGCTTCTTTTAATTTCACAACTGCAGGCACCATCTTCAATGATTTTGGAGCCCAAGAAAATAAAGTCTGTAACTGTTTCCATTGTTTCCCCATCTATTTGCCATGAAGTGATGGGACCAGATGCCATGATCTTAATTTTTTGAATGCTGAGTCTCATGTGAGCATTACATGAGTTAAAAATAAAAAGTTAAGCTTATACATCACTGTCTCTTTTGCTGTCTCGTATACAGGGTTATAGTCTTTTGGACTCTGTGGGAGAGGGAGAGGGAGGGATGATTTGGGAGAATGGCATTGAAATACATATATCATATATGAAACGAGTCACCAGTCCAGGTTCGATGCATGATACTGGACGCTTGGGGCTGGTGCACTGGGATGACCCAGAGGGATGGTATGGGGAGGGAGGAGGGAGGAGGGTTCAGGATACGGAACACATGTATACCTGTGGTGGATTCATTTTGATATTTGGCAAAACCAATACAATATTGTAAAGTTTAAAAATAAAATAAAATTTAAAAAAAATAAAAATAAAAAGTTAAGCTTAAATAATTGCATTTTTTTTCAGGCCAAATGGCGTGGAAACGCCATCAGTGTTCATGGGCCCCCACAGACATCGTGCTTCCTTAGACACCAGAGCACACGGGTGTTCTTGAGAGGCACAGATTAGGGACAGGAGAGGCACTGTGCAGGGAGCCATGCTCTCTGATATCTCCACCCACACACTCTGGCCAACCTCCAGAATATCTTCCCTTGGGGTGACTTAACTTGAGTTCTTCACATGTCTTTCTCTAGGAATCCAGTCCATTCCACAGCCTGACTCCATTGACGGGCCTCCTTCTTACTTTCCTCCCAGAAGCAAGCCAAGGACATAATTGTTGTTGTCCTTCTTGACACCAAGAGAGGCTGGTCTTTTCAGAGCCCACAAAGAACCTCAATGGATATCCCCTTTCTGCAAACCAGTCACACATTTTCCCCATCTTTTGAGTTAGAGTTTCAAAACTGAGTTTTTCTGTTTTGTGTGAAATACATCATTCACATGCATATCTGCTCATATCTAAATAATCAAAAGTAATTTTTTTTGTTGTTAATAGCTTCTCTGGGATATAGAACAGCCAAAACCCATTAAAAATAATCAAGAACATTTTTATTCATCAATTTAACAAATATTATTTTTGACTTACAAGATGGACATTACAAGAGCTACTAAAATGAGTAAAACTTTGGTCCCTGCTCTCAAGTACAGGAGAAAGAAGTGAACAAAAATAATTGTGGTAAAACAGTGTATGAATTAAGTATAGTAAGTGTGGTACAAATAATGAAATATGATAATTCATTAAAGGAAAAAAGAATTTCAAAAGAATAATAAAAGCATCTATTACATATAAAATAGACAACTAATAAGGATCTACTGTAGAGCACAGCAAAAACTCTATTCAATACTCTGTAATGGTCTATATAAGAAAAATAATCTAAAACAGAGTGGAGATATATATATATGTATGTATGTATGTATAACTGATTCACTCTGCTGTATACCTGGAAAGTAATACAAACTTATAAATAAACTACATACCAATAAATTTTTTTTTAAAGCATCATTTTGGGGCAACATTAAAATGGACTTTCCCTGCAGTCCAGTGGTTAAGACTTTGCCTCCCAAGGTAGGGGGTGAAGGTTCAATCCCCAGTGGAGGAGCTGCTGCTGCTGCTACTAAGTCACTTCAGTCGTGTCCGACTCTGTGTGACCCCATAGACAGCAGCCCACCAGGCTCCCCCGTCCCTGGGATTCTCCAGGCAAGAACACTGGAGCGGGCTGCCATTTCCTTCTCCAATGCATGAAAGTGAAAAGGAGCTAATATCCCACATATCTTGTGTCCATAAAACCAAGACGTAAAACAGAAGCAATACTGTAACAAATTCAATGAAGACTTTAAAAATGGTTCACATTAAAAAATTTTTAATAAATAAATACATAAAATTAGTGTAAACAGAAACATTTCAAGAGAAGGCTGTGAGGTTTTAATTTGTTGCTTTTTAAAAAAATGTAACCTAACAATTTATTCATTTTTTCTTCCCAGGTGGCTCTGCAGTAAAAAAAACTGCTGCAATTCAGGAGACCCGGGTTCGATCACTGGGTCGGGAAGATTCCCTGGAGAAAGAAAGAGCAAACCACTCCAGTATTTTTTCCTGGGAAGTCCCATGGAGGAGGAGCATGGCAGGTCACAGTCCAGGTTAGCGACTAAACAACAACAACAAACATTTATTCACTATATTTTGTAAAACTTTAGTTATGGATTTTACTAGTTGGGACTTGCAAATCTAAGAAATCTGATTTTAACTTTTTAGTTTAGAGGAAAAAAGGAATTTATTTTTTTTAGAATAATACTGGAGATGTCTCAGGTGATCAAGAAGGGTGGAGGGCAGAGTTCTATAATAATTGGCCCAGTTTTTATTAAGTAACCAACCCTGGATCAGAGGCTGAGTACATGGACATCTTTTATAACAATGGCAGTTCCTAGAGACCCACAAGTTTGAAATAAAGGAAGTAAGAGTTTACAAAAGGAAAGAGAAAACTGTAAAGCCCTGCTTGCTCAATTGTATAAAATCTTAGTTCTTTAACACAGAAGAAAGATTTCTCTCTGAGCATTATTCAATATCACATAAATATGGCTGGGCAGCCGCCTCCTTGCTTCTATTTCAGGTATAAACATAGACTATAAAAATCAACGGAACAACATGTACCATAGGGAGAAAAAGGAACACCTCTAGGTATGGCTGCTTATCCTGAGTACAGAGAAATCTCAGGTACAAACTTCTCAGAGACCACCAAAAATAAAGGCTTTGATGTGATCTATTTTATGAGATGACATTAAAAACAAAAGATACTCACATCTCCTTGAAGTTTTCCAGTTCCATAACCAGGCTATGAAAAATGTAAGTTTCACGCAGGCCTCTTCACTACATCTGTGAACAAGTTAAAATTTTATTTAACATCCATTTCACCTGGTCAAATCTGAAGACAACCACCCTGAATCCTAGTGTTTCACCATTCCCAGACTGCGACCTCATATAACTAAGACACTCGGTAGGAAAGATTGATTAGCTCGGGGTCTTCAGAGCCCTCCCCCAACCCAGAAAACTCTATGCCTACTGATGTTCACTTTTATACAGTAAGATGGTCATTAAAGGTATACGTATTAGAGAACAGCAGGCTTTGCTCTGATGAGTGTCAGCACACAGTACAGGAACATTCATGGTCATTACTAGTACTCCCGTGAATTTTTCTGAGATAATTAAAGGGCCGGAGGCTCAGCACACAGCACCACACGCAACTCTCAGATTATTCCCTGAGCCCCTCAAGGAATGCTGCCAGATTTAGCAGATAAAAGTACAAGGCATCCGGTTCAAGCTGAATTTCGGATAAATGAGCAATTTTTTCAGTAGAATTATGCCCCATACAATAGTTGAGATTTACTTCTACTGAAAAATTAACTATTATCTGAGATTCAACTCTAGCTGGGTATCTTGTATTTTATTTGGCAATTCAATGCTCCAAGTTCCCTTTGGTAATACCTTCAGTCCTTTTCCTGAAAGGTTCGAAGAATTAAATTTCAACCAGCTTTTTGCCCAAACCCTAACACTTTTTTACTTCCTCAATTTTGTGGTCACCAAACTCTGAATTCAGAGAATACCCAAGGTATGAGAGAAAAGAGGGAAAGCAATAAATAAATAATAAATAATTTCTTTCCTCTGGTATAAGTCTACCCCCAAAATAAATCGCTTGGAGTACTAATGATTATACCTTGCTGCTGCTGCTGCTGCTGCTAAGTCGCTTCAGTCGTGTCCAACTCTGGGCGACCCCATAGATGGCAGCCCACCAGGCCCCGCCGTCCCTGGGATTCTCCAGGCAAGAACACTGGAGTGGGTTGCCATTTCCTTCTCCAATGCATGAAAGTGAAAAGTGAAAGTGATTATACCTTGGGTTAGCCCTATTTCAGACACAGTTTATAGGATGGTAGAAATCTCCCATGGAAGTGTGCTGTTGTTACCTCCTACGATACTGACAAGGCACGCTGACAATACCAGATGCATTCTTGCCGGGATGCATGAGCCCCAGTACAGAGAAATGCTACTGCCCCAGCCATTCCCTGTCCATATATCATAAGCATGTGCACATTCTTACAATGGGCCTGCCACAAAGGACGGAGGAGGCCATACATCACCTCTCAACACCTAGAATTTATATTTAAAGCTACCCTTGCAATGTCAGGTCTGGGAGGTCCTTGTATTAAACACAAATCATAAAATACTTGAAGAATGAACCCAAAAACCATAACTCTGCCTTCAACCCAATGCCTCTACTGTCACTTCTATTTGAGAATTTTTAGTAGTTATTGTTGAAGTCAGGGTATGTATAGCAAGGTAAGGGGGCTACATTTATCCAAGAAAACAAATATAATTCTAGAACAGGGGGACAAAAGCTTTTCATCAAAGACCTTAGCAAATAAAGTTTAAAAACAACCCCCCAGGTCACATGCATTAAGTGGCCACAAATCTGATTGCTGGAGCAGCAACATGTGACTCTGTAGGCTGACAATGAAAAGAATGAATTAGGATTTATTCTGCTTTATGGTAGTACTTCCTGTATTTCAGGGTAATCAAACAGTTAATGAGGGAAATTCCTTCTTTATGGGAAAACTCTCCATTAGTAAATGAAGAAGCTATGATAAAACTAAGCCATCACATTTTGCAAGCTCTTCAATGAAATAATAGATCTAGACCACAGTCATCAAGGACCCAAAACTTGATAATGAGAGGACGAGGCTGCCACACCTGCCCCCACTCATCCGTCTGAGCCATCACTTCAAGGGAGACAACCAGAACTTCTAGCTTCAGGACATGAAACAACAGGAAGTACAGAATACCCACCACCCAGCAAAAAGCCTTGTCTGCAAACTGAACCTGAATCTACTTGAACCCTCAGATCATTATATCATCCTCTCTGCTTTTGTGTATGTTTGAAATTTTTCATTTAAAAACCAGGTGTTGAGGATGTTCTTGGAAACCTTTGCTTCGACCTTTGCTTCAGATCCTTCTAATATGCATTAGTTCCCTTTCCAGCCTAAATATATTCACCATCCAGAATAGCTGAGTTTTCCTTTGATGACTGAGGTCATCATTTCAGGCTTAATACAACAGACTTCAAGTACAAGTTTCCATAGTGACTGATTTAAATCATGTAAAGGAGATGGCACTTTATATTAATCCCAGAATATTTATTCATTGATCATAAATAGTTTTCAGGATCTTTTCACATACTAAGTATTGCTACCATCTATTTTCTTGATGTCTGACCTTTTTTCTCATGAAAATTTTAAAAATATTCTAAACCACAGTGAGTGGAGGTGAGAACTGCAGCTGTTAAAACATACTGGTTCATTGGAGGTTTACTTTATATAAAAAAAAACTTATGGCAAAGGATGGGGAGGCTTGGGCAAGGCAATATTCTGTAAAGGTGCTGCTACCCACTCTTCCCCTTCTGCATGCCAGACTCGACTGAAAAATACGATCAACTGTATGTAATAAAAGCTGTCTGCAAGTGAGGTTAACTGGTTAACTGGTTAACTGGTAACTTCATGAAGATAACTAGCACATTGAGAATGACTGAACTTTGTGTACAGGCTCAGTTACTTCAGTTGTGTCTGACTCTTTGTGGCTCCATGGACTATAGCCCACCAGGCTCCTCTGTCCATGGGATTCTCCAGGTAAGAATACTGGAGTACATTGCCATTTCCTTCTCCTGAGCCAGGGACCGAACCCAGGGTTACTACATGCAGGTAGTCTCTTGTATTGCAAGAGGATTCTTTACCAACTAAGCCACCAGGGAAGCCCTGACTGAACTTTATTCACACATAAATATAAAGGAAAGTGAGTAGGGGTCTAAAAGAAACACCTTGTAGTTCTTTTATGGAAAAAAAAAAAAACTGCTGGAAACCCTTAGCCATTGAGGGGAGGGAACTGCGCCTCTGATACAATCTCAATTGTTCTTCTTCCTCCATTCTTGCCATCCTCTTCTCACTCCACAATGGAGTAACTGCATTTGTCATCAATGTCCTTTGGTTAAACTTCTCTTAATGCACTTCACAAAGTTCACTTCATGCGTCCTCACTATCAATCATTTTGCTGAGGATAATGCGATTCCTGCCAGTAGCCTCTCGAACATGCTGGCTGCTGACCTTCTGTATTAACCACTGCCATACACTGTTTGTCTCTCAGTTTATGATGTGTTGTGACTTACTGCCTGTCTACTCTCTGAGCTCTTGATGGGCTATTCTGTATTTTTTGTCTGACTGTAGCAAAGGAAACAGAACAGTTTGTTTGGTTTTATTTTTGGTTTTATATTTGTGGGAAGGGCAACTTTCTGATTGCTGAAAACTGACTTTTTTCTTCCTTAACCTATTTATGTTCCAATGCCACTGGTCTTGAATACACCCATCTCCCCTCTGGCTCCCCCTGTGGGGGACTGTATGTTTCTCATCATGCCATGCCCAGTACAGAATAGACTCCAACCCCTCTGAGGATGGCTTTGCTTTTTTTCAAATCCTACAAATTACTGAAACTTTGCTTATGGTAGAAGTAGAGATCAAGGCTCTAAGAAAAAAAAGGAAATTCTACAAAACCCAGAAGTGAGTTTAATAGGAAAGAATCCCTCTCTCTGTGATCCTTGCCCTTTTCTGATAAGAATGAAATGAAGATCTCTTGCCTCTTTCTTCCTTAAATACTCCTTTTCTCCCCCCTTCAACCCTATTTCCTAGACACAATAAAGCTTGAAGATTAAGACCACCAAGCATCTGTGGCTCAAGAGGTACAATAAGTAGAGACTCAAGTTAAAGGCTTGTGAAAAAATGCCATTGCCTAAAAAGGATATGGTAAATTCAGAGGGAAGAGATGTAAGTGCTAATGGATGCCTCCAGAGGAATGAGGGCAAAGAGTAAGAGTCCAGGAGAAAAACCCAAGACTTCACAAGAAAGTAATTATGTTGCAGATAGAATAGGACCAGAATCTATTTTTAAAAAATGAAAAATGCAAGGAACAAGAAAAATGGGTCTAAAACCAGGGACAATCAACAGCTAACTGAATGTATTGAGAGAAAAAAGGTGAGAATGGGGAGGTTGGACAAGTGAATGGAAAATCACCCAAATACGAACCTGAAATATGGTCCTTCTCCCTAATGATCCTTGTATCCAGCCAGAGGAAGAAAGGACATTCAGAAGAAATTGACAGACCACTCTCTTCCAGATGACAAAAGGGAGGCTAAACATAGAAACAGCTCCACTTTGGACTGAAGAGTAGAAGCAAGGTGAGTGAACCAAGATTCAAAATTGAAGGGGACAGAAGCAAGGGAAGAGGCTGTGGCAGGAAGTGGAGATAAATCTCTGCCATTACCAACACAATGAGAGTGGGATTTAATGTTCCGAACTTGGGTGGGGTAAACTGAATAAAGGCAGCTCTCTCCATGGAGGCCCCTTGGCTTTCTCACTCCCAGAGTCTTCAGTTCTGCACCCAAGCTTTCAAGATGGGCTGAGCTGTAGTGGGTGGAGCAGAGGTTAAGGAGATGCCATTGAGGTGGAGGGAAACAGAGTAGGAACAAGGTAGCTGGCAGCCCAGAGAGATCAATTTTGAAGGGAAAAATTCTCTCTCCTGGATGTCTTAAGAGAAAGAATCTAAGGTTACTCAATGCAGCAATATGTTTAAATCCAGACTTATAGCCAACAATCCTTTAATAACTAGTTACTGATCACCTACCACATTCAGGGCACCAGCAGTCAAAATATGAAAAGAATCAAAAGAAAATAACCTGTGATGGATTCATTTTGATATTTGGCAAAACTAATACAATTATGTAAATTTAAAAAAACTTCACATAACACCCAGTAAAAAATAAATAAATAAATAAAAATGTTAGTGCCTTAGTGAAAAAAAAAAAAAGAAAAGAACCAAAAAGGTGGTCTAGAAGAAGAATTAATTTCCAAGATGGAATATTAGTAGCCTTGGGTTACAAACAATCTTGGACTCTTTCATTTGATCTAAATACAGATTCTATGCATCCATGCATCTAGCCAAGTATCCAACAAACAAGCATGCGGAACACCTACTATTTGCCAAGATTTGTACCAGGTGGTGGGAACAGAAAGATGTTAGACATGATGCCTACCACGAATAGCTCTGCCCAGTAGGGAATGAGGGGGGAAAATGTTTAAACCAACATTACAGTGCAACATAAGCACAAATTAGATAGATGCCCAAGGTACTATGAGAGCCTGGGAACATCCAGATTGTAAAAGGGAGGGAGGCACTCCAGTCAGAAGGAAGAGCATGGGCAAAGACAAGAACAAGACTAACTGCAAGGCAGGTTCATGAGGGGCAAGTAGTTCCTGTGACTGGAGTCCTGGAAGCACAGGAGAAATGGCAGACTAGATCAGAGCAGAGCTTCTTCAACTCAGCACTACATACATTTTGTTCCTCTCTTTGTTGTGGAAGCTGTCTGGTGCATTGTAGACTGTTTAATAGTATCTCTGGCTTCTACCCACTAAATGACAGTACACACACACAAACACACACAGACTCATGGTGACCATCAAAAATGTCTATAGGCACTGTCAAATGTCCTCTGTGAGGTAAAACTGACAAATTTTGATCCTGGTTGAAAACAACTAAATTACAGAGGTAGAAATGGGTCAATTTATGAATGGTTTTACATGGGATTTGGATATTTTCTTCTAAGCAGTGGAAATCGTGGAAGGAATTGACATGATCATATATGATCCTGAGACCTATCACTTTTGTTTGGAGGATCTGCAGAGGGACAAAGCTGGAGTAAGAAGCCCAGTCGGGGGAAGTCTACAGGAAGAGTCCAAGCAAGGGGAGGGGATGCAAGCCTGACCAGGGTCAGTAGCATTAGAGCAGAGAGAGGAGAGCAGAAGATAGGAAAGAGCTGATAAAATGATGTCATGTTCCCCTCCCTGCCTTCTCAGTCAAAATAATAACCAAAAAGCCAACAAAGTAACTCTTAAAATGATTAGAACTGGTAAATAGATTTACAATGTGATGATAGAAAAATGAATACTTCATGAAGCTTTCCTGAGAACGTATTACTGCTTTTTCGAAAATCATTTCACATTAAAATTAATACATTCATTTATTTAACAACAACACTATTAACTTCTGGGCTACTAGAAAATAAAAGAAACTATGTGTAAACACATGTAGGGTTACGTGTATAAAATGAAACCAGGAGACTTGCTGGGTCGGCGGCCAGTGAAACTTCAAGAGACCTCAACCCTCTCTCACCACTGCTTCAGAAGCTTACCTCATTCCAAGAACAAGAAAAAAAATAAAACTTCAGGCAAACAGCCCTGCCTTTGTCAAGGAGGTGCTCTTTCCTGCATATACGCAAGCACACACTGTTCATGAACTTATATGGCACCAATTCCCCAGTGATCTCAAAGTGTCAAGGCATTGCTGAAGGCAATTAATTGTTTCCTCTGAGAGTATCTTCAAGTGGGAAAATTAAAAATGCTTTTTTTAGAGATGACTGTCAGATAGCGACACACAGGTATACCACTTATCATTACCTTCATGCCCATTGAGATCTGCAAAAGCAAGGCGGAACAAGAGTAGCTCATACCAACGACAAGTCATCCCACACACTGGGCTGTCCAATCATACAGCATCCCGGTGGTCCTCCAAAGGCCATTTTCAGCCTTCTCCCAGCACCAAACCTGAGACTTACATCCACTGTCTCCTCTGTAACAGCTCTGCATCACGAAAACACAAGACCCTGTGTCTGCAGAGGCCATCATACAAACCGAAATCAGAGTAAAACCATAGTCAGTAGGTGAACCAGCCTTGAGTATCATTTAGGGAGGGGAAGCACTGAATTGGCTAAATTAACATTTTTCTCCTTCGAAGTCTTTTTTATTCCCTTACCTCTTCTATTTCATTTTCAGCATTCAGGTAATTGACATTAACCAGTCTCTCTGGAGACCGCTGGTCTTTCCAAGGAGACTGTTACAGGAAAAGCTTATTCCACCCAAACTTACTATTACTGAAACACCTCAGGAGACATAACATTTATAAACTTCCTGTCACCCGATGTGCTGTTTAGAAGCCATTCATTTTAACTTAATTTGCAGGCCTGAAAATCTCAAGCTCACTCGCTATATAAAAAGTGACTTTTTTAGCGATTGCCCATTATCATTTTGCCTCCTGCCAATGGTACAAAGTTAAAGAGCACACAGAGCTGGAAATGTTTTGTTTGTAGTTAAACAACAAGCTGCAAGGCAGTTCTTACCCAGAGGGCAACCTTTTTCCCTCTTAAAGTCTAATAATAATACCAGTGCAGCAAGTCACTCCTTCTCTTAAGATGCTGAGACTGGTGATACACTACTTTAAGGTCAATGAATGTGTGTGTGTGTGTGTGTGTGTGTGCGTGTGCACACACACGCTCAGTCAGTCAGCAGTGTCTGAGTCTTTTCGACCCCATAGACTGTAGCCCACCAGGCTCCTCTGTCCATGGAATTTTCCAGGCAAGAATAATGGAGCAGTTTGCCATTTCCTACTCCAGAGGATCTTCTCGACCCAGGGATCAAACCCAAGTCTCATGTCTCCTGCATTGGCAGGTCAATTCTTTACCACTGAGCCACCTGGGAAGCCCAAGATCAATGAATACTTCAGGCAAATCTTTCCTGCGACCGCCTCTTCATTTGTTTCCTCTAATATCTATCTGAATTGCTATTATTTATGTGGAGAAGGCAATGACACCCCACTCCAGTACTCTTGCCTGGAAAATCCCATGGATGGAGGGGTCTGGTGGGCTGCAGTCCATGGGGTCACTAAGAGTCAGACACAACTGAGTGACTTCACTTTCACTTCTCACTTTCATGCACTGGAGAAGGAAATGGCAACCCACTCCAGCGTTCTTGCCTGGAGAATCCCAGGGACGGGGGAGCCTGGTGGGCTGCTGTCTATGGGGTCGCACAGAATTGGACACGACTGAAGCGACTTAGCAGCAACAGCAACAGCATGTGCAGAAAACCAAAATGCTTACCCTCAGAAAATTCTAATTGCTTATATAATAAAGTACCAATTTATGATACAGCAATGAATAAGCTAATCACATGACTCACATGTCCCTCCTCTAGTGAAAGTGAAAACCGCTCAGTTGTGTCCGACTCTTTGTGACCCCATTGACTATACAGTCCATGGAATTCTCCAGGCCAGAATACTGGAGTGGGTAGCAGCTCCCTTCTTCAGGGGATCTTTCTAACCCAGGGATCAAACCCAGGTCTGCCATACTGCAGGCAGATTCTTTACTGTCTGAATCACCAGGAAAGCCCAAGAATACTGGAGTGGGTAGCCTATCCTTTCTCCAGAGGATCTTTCCAACCCAGGAATCAAACCACGGTCTCCTGCATGGCAGGCATATTCTTTACCAGCTGAGCTACCAGGGAAGAGATCACCAATTTACAACCAAATACTATCAATACCATTAAGATCCTTAATGGTATACAACCTAGATTCCTGAAAAATAATTATCTGGACAACCTTGGTATAGGTCATTTCTGACCTGGGGTCACTGCTACCCACCTAGAACCAGAAGTGACAAATAATGCAGTTGGTAGTTTAAGGGTAAGAATTCAAGATTGTGAAGTCATTATCCACTGAACTGCATGCATGAGTTAGGATCTTATATTTGGGATGAGAAACCGTATTCTTTCCCAGGAACTTTGAATCCCTGAACCGATATTCTTAAGCCAGTCAAATAGAACCACACTATTTGGATATTTATGTGGTATTCATTCAACAGCTCCCCTGAAACTATTTTTGGTAGGATCACCAATGCCCTCGTTTTTTGCTAAATCCATTCACTGGACACTTTTAAATCCTCACCTTAACAGACTTTTATCTTTGCTTTTATCCTTTCTTGTCGGGCTACTTTTGGGGAAACTTCCTCAACTTTTCTCCCAATTACACTGGAGAGAATGTTCTATTTGAGCAATTTTCTTTTTCTGTGTTATCTTTGGTTTTGTCATCAGAGTGATGCTGGCCTCATAGAATGAGTTTGAAAGTGTTCCTTCCTCTGCAATTTTTTTGGGGTAGTTTCAGAAGGATAGGTGTTAACTCTTCTCTAAATAGAATGTTTGATAGAATTCGCCTGTGAAGCCTTCTGGTTCCAGACTCTTGTTTGTTAGGAGTTTTTTAATCACAGTTTCAATTTCGGTACTTGTGATTGGTCTGCTCACATTTTCAATTTCTTCCTGGTTCAGTCTTGGGAGATTGTATTTTTCACTTTTCAAACTTCTTCTTATCCTTCTATGGAGACAATAACATGCCCTATCTTGTCGAATCTGAGGACAATAGAGTTGTTTTTAAATTATTTTTGTTTCCCTGAATTCTCTGTTTCTTCAGGGGTCAGTTTTTTGTGATTATCTTCTGCATTCTCTTCCAAGCTGTGAAAGTTCTGAAATACAAGACTAACTGGGAGCAGAATTTGTCCGCTCAAAGGCTTCTGTTTAAAGGGACAGGGTGAGGAAGTAAGAGCCAGCTTTACTTATGGGCCACAGAAGGACAGAATGGGAAGGGCTTGACTCCAGGGTGATAACACCCACACTAACAGCCAAGTTTTCCCAGAATGTATGTTCAATTTCTTGAGAAAAGAACACTCTGGTTTGTTTTGTTGCTGTCGTTGTATTTGCCTAAAGGAAAATGTTTGGTTTCTAGACTTTCTTAAGGAGAGAGTAGACTATGTGTTCTTATATAAACAAGTTCTTCAAATATAAACCTTTAATATTCCACTTTCTGGAAACTCATTCCCACTCAGTTATCTACCCTCTTTGAGCTTCAAGTATATATTCTTTTTTTCTTCTGGATTTATTGAGATATAATGGACATACAGCACTGTATAAGTGTCAAGTGTGCAGCGTGATTTGATTTAGAGCCATCATGAATGATTATCACCTTAAGTTTAGTGAACATCTATCGTCTCCTATAATAGATACGAAATTAAATTTTTTTTTCTTGTGATGAGAATTCATGATTTACTCTAACTTTCATATATAACATAGAGCAGTGTTAATTATATTGATTATGCTGTACATTACTTCCCTAGTACTTACTTATAACTGGAAATTTGTACTTTTTTGTCTTCATCCAATTCCACTCCCCCCACCCGGGCCTCTGGTAACCGCAAATCTGACTCCTTTTTCTGTGGAGTTTGTTTTTGTTTGTTTTTGAAGTATAACTCACCTATAACACTATGTAAGTTTCTGCTACACAGCACAGTGATTTGGCATTTCTATACATTTAAAAATGATCACCACCATAAGTCTAATCACAGCATGTCACCATTCAGAGATAGTATGTTGTTTTTGACTACATTCCCCACACAAACATTTCACACCTGTGAGTCATCTATTTTGCAACGGGAAATCTGAACTGCTTAATCTCCCTCACCTATTTCTTTCCTCCTCTACCCTGTAACCCTATAGCAGCCACCTGTTTGGTTCCTGTACCTGTAATTCTGTTTTTGTTTTGTTAATTCACTTGTTTTGTTTTTTATTTATTTATCTATTTATTTTTGGCCACACCACGTGGCTTATGGGATCTTAGTTCCCTGACCAGGGATCTAACCAGGGCCGTCAGCAGTGGAAGCTCGGAGTCCTAACTGGACTGCCAGGGAATTACCCTTGTTTTGCTTTTTGGATTCCACGTATACGTTAAAGTACACAGTCTCTGTCTCTCTGTGCCTTGTCTCACTTGGTGTAACACCTCCTAGGTTCATCCGCATTGTGGGAAATGGCAAGATTTCACTCTCATGGCTAATATCACATTATCTTTATCCATTTCTCTATTGATAGACATGGGGGTGACTTCCATTTCTTGGCTTATAGCAAATCATGCTGCAATGAATCCAGAGGGGACTATATTCTTTCTAGTTAGTGTTTTTGCTTTCTTCAGATAAATACTCAGGAGTGGAATTGCTGGATCATATGGTGGCTCTATTTTTAGTTTTCTGAGGACTCCTCACACTGTTTTCCACAGCGGCTGCACCAATTTATGTTCCCACCAACAGCGCACAAAGGGTTCCCTTTTCTCTGCATCCTCATCAACACTTGTTATTTGTTGTCTTTTTGATAACAGCCATTTTAACACCTGTGAGGTGATATCTCATTGTGGTTCTGATTTGCATTTCCATGATAATTAATGATGATGAGCATTTTTTCATTTGCCTGCTGGCCATCTGTATGTCTTCTTTGGAAAACTGTATATTCAGATCCTCCTGCCATCTTTTAATTGGGTAAGATTCTTCTTGGAATATTCTAAACAGGCTACTCCTTCCTCAGCTACAACCTCCTCTGCAAATATTATGGCTGGAAGTTTTCTCCCAATCTACAATTTACTTTCCAGAACTGGAAACAGTTCATCTGTCACTGCTCTGTATGTAAACTGAGAACTCAGCATTGTCTCTCCTATCTTTGTTAATCCAACATGAAACTTGAAATCCACTTATTACTAAGTTTCTTGTAATGATTCCAGCAGAGGCCAACAGCTGACATATCTTTAATTATTTTTGAGAAATCATACAAGTGTGATAGTCTTTCTGAATCTTTGTATATTAGATAATGTGTTTGTTTGTTTGTTTTTCCCTCATAATTGTTTTTTGGGGCTTTAAAAAACTTATTTATCTATTTTGGCAGTGTTGGGTCTTCATTGCCACACACGGGCTTTCTCTAGCTGTGGTGCGTGGGCTTCTCAATGTGGTGACGTCTCTTGTTGAGGAGCTTGGACTCTAGAACTCAGATTCAGTAGCTGCAGCATACAGGTTTAGTTGCCCCTTGGCACGTGGGATCTTAATTCCCTGACCAAGGATCGAACACATTCCCTGCACTGGCAGGCAGATTCTTGACCGCTGGACCACGGGGGACGCCCCCCATAATGTTATTGTCTACTGCTTTATATTATAGAGGCTACTCTATCACTGCTATTTAATATGGCAGAGATGAAGTCTGAATTCTGCGTGATTTCTGTTCCTCTGCAAAAACTTTGTGAATTCGAGATTTCATAGCAATGTTTTTGTCTATGAAGTTGAATTATTTTTGCCAGGACATGCCTGAAAGCAAGTCTTACCCTGTTTATTTTCTGTGGGAATTACTGAGTGCTATCAAATGCTGACTCAGTCTTTCTTCCATTTGGGAAGGTTTTCTTCTTTATATCTTTTAGTATTACTTTGATACCATGTGTGCTGACTTTATCTTCAGAAACTCCCTACACTCATGGTTTCATTATCTCATCTCTGCATTCCATATGGATAAACTTCACTATTACCATGTTCATCTCATTACTTTTGCAATCTAAAGGAGCCTCTCAACTTCCTCTTCATGGTAACTGACATCGTGTTTTCTGTCTCGATGTCCTTTCTTCCTTCCAAAGAAGATTTCAGAAATATGTTTTAGTTTCCTTTAACAGGTCATTTCTCAAAGTATGCATTCCATATGTCTTCTCAAGACAACAGTCCCTTTTTTAGAAGTTGCAGAAACTATCCAAAGGTTCCATGTTGATTTTATTTGTTTGTTTGGTCACCCTTTACAGAAGAGTTTTATCCAGTTCCTCTCTTCAGATGGATAAGTTGCAAATATTGCTCTTAATCCCCTTTCTTCTCACCCCCAAATAAATACACCCTAGATTGCAAGCATTCCCTGTCATCTAGATGTCAGTAGAATTCCCCTCTCAGACTCTAAAGCAGGGGGGAAAAAAGGTGATTATTTTAGATACAACAGTCATATCCTTATGACAGAAGATTGTATTTCATTGTCCACAAAAGCCATGAGAATATCTGCTCTTCTATATGCTCTTCTATAATGTACCCTTACCTCTCCTCCATCAAGAGGTGGTATCTAACACCATCCCCTGAATGTGGGCTGGCCTCAGTGATTCACACACATTCAGAGCACAACAACACTGACTGTTTCATGATTTCTGAAAGTAAATCATATTATAATAGGCCATGCATTTTCCGTCTGCTTGATCTCCAAATTCTCCCACTTAGAACCCAGCTGCTGTGCTGAGAGAAGTCCAAGCCACACAGGCCATATGTAGGTGCTGCGACTGACATTTCCAGTTGATCGCAGCCTTCAAGTTATCCTCACCCAGGTGCCAGACATATGAGTGAAAATACTTCTAGATGATTCCAGCCCCAAGCCATCTGGAGGGCCCATACACTGTGGAGATGAGACCAACCATCCAAGTTACTGACTCACTGAATCCATGAGCATCATTCAATGGTTGTTGCTTTCAGCACTTATGTTACAGAGTGGTTTGTTACACAACAATAACTAAAGCTTCCAACTAAATTTCTTATATGACTCAGCCACTTACCCACTATAATTTTGACAGGCTAAGAAGGAACGAATTCTGGTTCCTGCTTTTTGGGGTACTATGACTAGGTTTATTTATTTATGGATATATTTCATTTGAATTTGGGAAAGACTTGAAAGAAGGCTAACAGTTCTTGCTTTGATGTCACTTCTTATCTCCATTTCTTTCTATGGCTGGCTTCACATCCTAGATATGGTGTTCCCTTGCCTGTCTGCTCCAAATGTCAGTCTTTTGCACGACTGAGGAGAAAGCAGAAAGGTCTTGCCTGCTTCAAGAAGGAATTTCCATGTGTGACTCTGAGAAGTATTCACATGGCTTTCTCACTAGTAGAGACCCCAGGGGGTACACAGTGGCATCAGGGGCATCTCTTCCTGCCTTTGCCCTCTTTGGCCCTGCTCACATGTTTAGAAGTTCCACAATGCAGCCTCCTCTACAGTTGTCTCATTCCCACCCAAGCTTCCCTGTGTTACTGAAAACAGCCCCCCAAAACTGACAAACTATGGCTTTAAAGATGGGATAGAGAGTTTTCTTAAGGCAAGAAATCTCTACGTAGTGAGAAAATTATTTCCATTATTTAAAAGTTTTAAGATCCCTGACTGAATAGGGTGTTTCCCCCATAAGCACATAAATTTTGTCATTTTAGATCACCTGCAGAGTAAACACAGCTTAGCATTCTGTCTCAGACATGGGAGCAGTCCAAACACAAGATGCCAAAGGGGTGCAATTCACGCTCAAGAACCATTGTGTCCCTACTATTCATAAATATATTATGCCTTCTGTGAACCTTTATTATTTTCAATCCAGACCCTATCTTGGGAATAACTTGTTTCAAAAGTTTATGACTCACTGTGTAAACTAATGTGTTTTTTTTCTTCTATTTGTCCTAAATTTCTCTTCTTTCAGGCTTCAAAGAGTTCTCCCTGCCCATTCTTGTGCTTTGGAATTTGGTGAACTCAAACATTTTGATGCCCTTCATGGCTTTGTCGACTTTGATCATCTCCCCATGCAGCCTTCATCTCTGTGGGCTGAAAGTCTTAATCTTCTTAGTTTGACCTCATGTTTCAGCCCACATATTCCCTTAATTCTTTCATCTGCCCTTCACTGGCCCTTCTAAGAATCATATTTCTTTGTTAAGGGGTACTAACCACAGACACTATTTCAAGAGCAGGTGTTCCCAGCCTTATCTTTAACTCTCTCTAGTGGACTATTCAGTCAAGCAGACTTATATGTTTCCAGGAGGTGGGGGCAAACAGGAAGGTAGAAATATTTCAAAGTCAATATCAGAGCACAGTTTGGAAATATTTTGTCGCCAGAATGATGCAAAGGGAAATTACTCCCTGGGCTCCTTTGGTATCTATTCAAACTTGAATAGCCTGATTTCCAAAGCATGTGGGAACTACAGCAGTAAGCACTGTAGGAAAAACAAAGAGCCTATTTTTATACAGAATGTTCTGGGGTATGTGTGGGGGGGAGACACAAAACCAGAAAAACAACTCCACATTTTGTACATGGGGAAAAATTAAAAATAGGATGGCAGCTTCGTTTTGATATTTTGGTTCTTGGAAGCTGTTGTTTTTGTAGAAATGGAGAAAAAATAAACAAATGGAACAGAAGGTGTTATACACAGGAGGAATATAAACACAGACTCATAGTATGCTAGTGCTGTGAAGAGAACTCCGAGGCTCCAACACAACAGGGGCTTCCAGAAACCAGGCTTTGGACCAGAGATGGGCTGCCGCTGTGAGATCCACATAGAGGGGCTTGTTACAAAAGCCCATGGGGACCATATTCCTAAAATTACTGATTCAACAAATCAAGGGTAAGGTCTGGGGAGTCTGTATTTCTTTTAATTCCTTAGAATGATTTGATAATCAGGTACATTTGTGAAACACTAATCTAAGGCCAGTGGTTTCCTACCTTTAATCCTTTGCATTTTCATAGCATTTTGTTTTGGCAGAAGAACTCTTCTCTTATTGAAATCCCACTTGGAATCTAAACACATGAAATCCTTTAAGAGCAGCTGCCCTGATGGGACTGGGGTGACCAGGCTGAGACCTCCTTTACAATTGCACCCACTTGCTCTTTAAGTGACCCTTCAGTATAACCAGGGAGTTCAAAAGGTGACACAGACATAGCGTGAAGGCAACTGCTCTGGTCTCGTTTCTTGATCATATGGATGGTGGGGCTAGAGCCCAGGGAGGTGGTGCCCACAAGTTCACAGAGTAAATTAGAAGACGGGTCAACTGGAACAAAATCCCAGATTGTGTGCATAGCCCTTCCCTGGCATCCAACAGCAGCCACCAAGGCACTGGCTGGGCACAAGGTCCACTGTCAGCTCCCTCCTCAGCACCAGACCAGAGCTTCCTGGAGGCTCCAGGTTGCTCTCCCTTCAGAAGGTTGGGCCAGCCCCTCACCCCATGGCTGTCCTCAAGGAGCCCAAGGGGGATGCATACACTCATCCTCCAAAGGAAGGCTACCTCAGTGACAATTCCAAGCTTTTCCCTAGGCTTCCCGTTTTGATTACAATTCCAAACAAGGGCAATGCCAAAGAATGTTCAAATTACCATGCAACTGCATTCATTTCACACGCTAACAAGTTAATGCTCAAAATCCTTCAAGGTGGGCTTCAACACTATATGAACCGAGAACTTCCAGTTATACAAGCTGGGTTTAGAAAAGGCAGAGGAACCAAAGATCAAATGGCCAACATCTGTTGGATCATAGAAAAAATGAGGGAATTCCAGAAAAACATATACTTCTGTATCATGGACTATGCTAAAGCCTTTGACTGTGATCACAACGACATGTGGAAAATTCTGAAAGAGATAGGAATACCAGACCACCTTGCCTGACTCCTGGAAAACCTGTATGCAGGTCAAGAGGCAACAGAACCAGACGTGGAACAAAACTGGTTCAAAATTGGGAAAAGAGTATATCAAGGCTGTATTTTGTCACCCTGCTTACTTAACTTCTATGCAGAGTGCATGATGCAAAATGCCCGGACAGATGAATCACAAGCTGGAATCAAGCCGGGAGAAATATCAACAGCCTCAGATATGCAGACAACGCCCATAGCAGGTGCGTGCATGCCAAGTCACTTCAGTCATGTCCAACTCTTTGCAACCCTTTGGACTGTAGCCCACCAGGCTTCTCTGTCCAGGGAATTCTCAGGCTTAAGAACACTGGAGTGAGTTGCCATGCCCTCCTCCAGGGAATCTTTCCAACCCAGGGATGGAACCAACGTCTCTTATGTCTCCTGCCATGGCAGGTAGATTCTTTACCTCTAACACCACCTGGGAAGACCACCCATAGCCGAGCTCCTGCTAAACCAGGAAGAGAGCAAACCAGGAAGAAGGTATGTAGTACCTTCTGTAAGCTACCCACTTCCCTTTGATCAACTACCATCAGCTCTCTTTTTTAACAGAATATTTGCACATCCAATGAATATGTATGATGCAGATACAAGTTATGAATGAAGCACAGTAAAACAAATTCCCCTGAAACTGCCACCCAACTTAAGAAACAGAGCATTTCCAAAAGAAGTGTCCATGTTCTTCCTCCCCAAAGCCATCCTTGGGCTCCGACCCCTCTACCACTGCCACTACCATCCCGAGTTTGGGTTCTTTAGCCTTCTCTTGTGTTTATGTATCAAAATGTATCAAAATGTTTATGTATCAAAAATGCCTATGTCACTAAATATTGTATTATTTGGTTTTGCTCGGAACTTTAAAAGGGGGCATCATACTGTTGTGATTCTTTTGTCTCACGTTTCACTTTGATGTTTCTGAGATGCGGCCATGTCATACACATAACTGCTTCCTCACTCACGGCTGTCAGGTACCCCACATAACGGGATTATACACACGCGCCACACTCATCGCTAAAAAAATTGCTGAGTGCTTACTATGGACCAGGCACCATTGCAGGTGCTGGAGATGCAGCAGTGAACACACAGACACACTCTCTCCCTTCACAGTGCTTAAATTCCAGGGGGAAGTGTGCACTGCACAACTTATCCTATTTTCTGTCGAGACACATTGGTTTGCTTCATTTTGTTCCAGGTTTTTCTGCTATTACTAACAGTGCTGCCATGGACATGCTGAAGCCCTTTGTGCTCCTGCACTGGAGTCTCTGCAGGGCAGTGGGTCACAATGCTGAGGGCATATGAGAGCTACCTGGGGAGTTCTGAAAACCATCAGTGTTCAGACCCTGCCTCCAGAGACTGTTTCTGAATGTCTTGGAAGGGACCTGAGAACAGGTTTTTTTACAGACTCCCGAGATAGCATATTCAAACGCAGAGACATTACTTTGCCAACAAAGGTTCGTCTAGTCAAGGCTATGTTTTTCCTGTGGTCATGTATGGATGTAAGAGTTGGACTGTGAAGAAGGCTGAGCACCGAAGAATTGATGCTTTTGAACTGTGGTGTTGGAGAAGACTCTTGAGAGTCCCTTGGACTGCAAGGAGATCCAACCAGTCCATTTTGAAGGAGATCAGCCCTGGGATTTCTTTGGAAGGAATGATGCTAAAGCTGAAACTCCAGTACTTTGGCCACCTCACGCGAAGAGTCGACTCATTGGAAAAGACTCTGATGCTGGGAGGGATTGGGGGCAGGAGGAGAAGGGGAGGACACAGGACGAGATGGCTGGATGGCATCACTGACTCGATGGACGTGAGTCTCAGTGAACTCCGGGAGTTGGTGATGGACAGAGAGGCCTGGCGTGCTGCGATTCATGGGGTTGCAAAGAGTCGGACATGACTGAGCAACTGATCTGATCTGATGTAATTTTACTGGGTAATCTGCTCTAAGACATAGGAGTCTGCCCATTGATTAAATCCATGCCACTATTCCCTCTGAACCCACTAAGTTTCTTTAAGAAAGTACCAGTTCAAATGACACATCTCCTGTTCAGCCTCCTGTGACCACTCTCCCCCACACCATCCCTGACCCCCATCATGCATTCACACACTCAGAATCATTCTGTTCCTTTTCTGTGTGCACACTGCCTTTCTGTTCATGTCACCATGTGATGTAGGATTGCAAATGTATAGTAACACCTTGGTCTCACTCATAATCTGTGAGCCTTATGATGGACAGACAGGCTGTCTCATTTGTCATTCCAACACAGTGCTTGGCACAGGGTAAATGTTGGCTAAAAGAATAAATAAATAAGAGATGTCTAATGTTTTATTACAAGTTATACTGAAAAATTACTTAGGAAATGGAAATGTAACAAAGCAAACACAACTGTGCAGACTGGAAGGAAAGGAAGAAACATCTACTTTCAATCTCTTGAGAAGGAAACCCAGGTGACTGTAACATATCACAGCTACTAATAACAGATCAATAGCTTAGAATTCTCAAAATGCAATTCACAACCTGGCCACTCAGGCAAAAATTAGCTGGGGAGCATACACAGTTCCCAGCTTCACTGGAGACAAGTGACTCAAGAAAATTCAAGACAGCCTGTTGCAGTAAAAAAAAAAAAAAAAATATGGAATTGGACAAACTTGCTTAGCTTCCTGACATAGCATACTCAGTCTCTAAGTTGTATCCAATTCTTTGTGACCCATCAACTGTAGCCCACCAGTCTTCTCTGTCCATGGGATTTCCCAGGTAAGAATTCTGGAGTGAGTCGCCATTTCCATCTCCAGGGAATCTTCCTGAAAACCACATCTCCTGTGTTGGCAGGTGGATTCTTTACCACTGAGCCACCAGGGAAGCCTCCCTGACATGGCACATATATTTATGTGCACAAATAAATAACTGTCCTTTTTGAGGAGGTCTATGAAATGGGAATATTTGTCATTCCTAGCTCACAGGCATAGCATAATAACTGCCATCACTCTGTCAGTGATAGCTTCTGTTCGATGTGTTTGCCTTATGCCAGGCACTGTGCTGGGCACCCTGGAGATGTCCTTTCACAGTGTCTCAGGTGGAAAGTCTCCTCTCCACAGTAGACAAGTTAATGGACATCCCTGAGCTCCCTCAACCGGCTGTCCAGGATTTAAAATCTATCTGATCCCAGACTTTTGTGTTAGCAGTTCCAGATAAGGTCAAGTCCCTTAACCTTTCCGAGCCTGGGTTGCCTCGGCTGTAAAAAGGCAGACACTATTAGTAATTACCACATTCATTGCCACACATATTCAATGAGGCAATTCACATATTCTCAAAAAAACATATAAAGGGCTCAAATGATGCTCATAGCTCTTACATCTATCAACACCACTGCCTTCCTTTTGTGTTCATTTTTCCAGTTCTCTGCCTCACGGAGGACATCATCATCTGCTCAGTTATTCAGACCAGAGCATGTAAATAAGTCTTGATGATGCGCTTGCCCTGAACCTCCACGTCCATTCACCAAGGCCATCAGGTCTCTACCTCTTCCCATATCATTGCCACCTCACTACCTCAGGCGAAAGCTACTGCCCCTTTTCACCTGTTACCTCAACAGACTCCCTACTGATTGTCCTGCCTGCTTCCCATAAGCAACCTCCACCTTCCAGCCAGAGTGACATTCAAAGATGAAATCTTCTCCCCAAATGCTCCTGTTCAAACTCCTGATGAAGTCTGTCATTCAAGGTGATACTGTCCTCCACACCACAAGGGGGCACCTTATCATAAATTTATCCAACCCAGAATACTAACCCACATATTGTCACACATTTAAAAAATTTTATTTTGTTGAAGGACAGTTGATTTACAATAAATACATAATTTTAAAAAATGGTAAAGTCTAAACTCCTCAGTATACAAGGACAAGTGCCAGCCTGATCTGATCTGACTTCTGTCTCCAGTCCCACCTATTACCATTTTGGCAAAACTCTATTAGTCTTTGCCTTGTTTCATTCCATATTCTAAGGCCAAATTTGCCAGTTACTCCAGGTGGTTTTTCCAGTAGTCATGTATGGATGTGAGAGTTGGACTGCAAAGAAAGCTGAGTGTTGAAGAACTGATGCTTTTGAACTGTGGTGTTGGAGAAGACTCCTGAGAGTCCCTTGGACTGCAAGGAGATCCAACCAGTCCATCCTAAAGGAGATTTGTCCTGGGTGTTCATTGGTAGAACTGATGCTGAAGCTGAAACTCCAATACTTTTGCCACCTGATGCAAAGAGCTGACTCATTTGTAAAGACCCTGATGCTGGGAAAGATTAAGGGCAGGAGGAGAAGGGGATGACAGAGGATGAGATGGTTGGATGGCATCACCAACTCAATGGACATGGGTCTGGTTGGACTCCAGGAGTTGGTGATGGACAGGGAGGCCTGGCGTGCTGCAGTTCATGGGGTCACAAAGAGTCAGACATGACTGAGCGACTGAACTGAACTGAACTCTGAATAGAAGTTAAATAAGCAAGTGACAATATACAGTCTTGACATACTCTTTTCCCAATTTTGAACCAGTCTGTTGTTTCATGTCCCTTTCTAACTGTTGCTTTTTGACTTGCATACAGGTTTTGTAGGATGCAGGTAAGGTTGTGTGGTATTTACATCTCTTGAAGAATCTTCTAGTTTGTTGTAATCCACACAGTCAAAGGCTTTAGTGTAGTCAATGAAGCAAAAGTAGACTTTTTTTTTTAATTTTCTTGCTTTTTCTATGATTCAACGATGTTGGCAATTTGATCTTGGTTCCTCTGCCTTTTCTAAACCAGCTTGTACATCTGGAAGTTCTCAGTTCATGTACTGCTGAAGAGTAGGTAAAGAATACCTGGATCTTAGCCTAGGTAGGATATCAGCCAGCATGTGCCAGGTGGCCAGATTATACGGCCCATGACCTTCAACTCAATTGGAAGAAACTGCCCATCGGGAAACTATTCATGGCTGAATCTGGGGGCAAATCCCAGCAGATAAATCTATCCTTTCTCAAAGCAGACAACACTGACTTTTAGCAAAGCTGAGAAGTGTCATTCTTTCCAATATATTCCAACATATTCCAAACCTCCTAACTCCCATTTTCCTTTTAAACCCCATGTGCCTCTGCAGGCACTAACTGGTGGCATGGCCTCCACTCCTACACTGTCTCCCAAATGCAGTGGGAGTCACCTCCTGTCCTGTGACTTGGGACTGCTCTGATTGAAACTGTAAGACTAACTTTTAGGGAGGTTCTTTCTCAACTCACATTTATTTCCACTGAGAATCATCCTCAGCAGATTCCTAAACTGTAGCTTCTGCAGTCTGAGCCCCTGGGAGTTTAGTGACAACCAATACCACTGGCCATTGCCACAGGCACACCAAGATAGTCTCTTCTAAGCCTTTGAATATTCCAGATGAATAAGCATTTCCTCATGCAACATCTTTTATTGTAGGAAGACATGCCTCTAGAGTTTTGTTTCCCTGCACTGCCTTTTTAATCCCATTCAAAAAGACTAAGTAGAGGTCATAACATCCTTAATCTCTTGAAGTGGTCCCTATTGTTCCAATATATGTAAGTCTAGTATCATTTTCTGAAAAGGAATGTCTCTTTTCCTTGACTGCCTCTTTGTTTTCTGGTCGAGGCATCCATTTTTCTAATATTCTTCTAAAGAGTCTAGTGTGAACTCCCAAAGTGAGAGAGAAAGTTATCAAGTCTGTGAATTTTGGGTCTTTTCGGTTGGCTTCTTTGTTCAAATAAATCTAGTCTCTTTTCTATCTTTCCTACACCGATGGAATAATACCAACTAGAACATATGTTCTCATCAGATCAACATCAGACTCAAACTCCAACTATTAATGCCCAGATGGTCCCCATTAATGTTTCCTCTTGCATGAACCAAACTCACATCTGATTCTACATGTTGAGCATATGACCCAGGACCATCAGTTCAGTTCAATTCAGTTCAGTCACTCAGTTGTGTCTGACTCTTTGCAACCCCATGAACCGCAGCATGCCAGGTCTCCCTGTCCATCACTAACTCCCAGAGTTTACTCAAACCCATGTCCATTGAGTCAGGGATGCCATCCAACCATCTCATCCTCTGTTGTCCCCTTCCCCTCCTGCCTTTCCCAGCATCAGGGTCTTTTCAAATGAGTCAGCTCTTCACATCATGTGGCCAAAATATTGGAGTTTAAGCTTTGGCATCAGTCCTTCCAATGAATATTCAGGACTCATTTCTTTTAGGATGGATTGGTTGGATCTCCTTGCAGCCCAAGGGACTCTCTAGAGTCTTCTCCAACACCACAGTTCAAATGCATCAATTCTTCTGCACTCAGCTTTCTTTATAGTCCAACTCTCACATCCATACATAACTACTGGAAAAACCATAGCTTTGACTAGATGGACTTTTGTTGGCAAAGTAACATCTCTGCTTTTTAATATACTATCTAGGTTGTCATAAATTTCCTTCCAAATAGTAAGGGTCTTTTAATTTCATGGCTGCAATTACCATCTGCAGTGATTTTGGAGCCCCCCAAAATAAAATCAGCCACGGTTTCCACTGTTTCCCCATCTATTTTCCATGAAGTGATGGGACTGGATGCCATGATCTTAGTTTTTCTGAATGTTGAGCTTTAAGCCAACTTTTTCACTCTCCTGTCTCATTTTCATCAAGAGGCTCTTTAGTTCTTCCTCACTTTCTGCCATAAGGGTGGTGCCATCGGCATATCTGAGGTTATTGATATTTCTCCCAGCAATCTTGATTCCAGCTGTGCTTCTTCCAGCCCAGCGTTTCTCATGATGTACTCTGCATATAAGTTAAATAAGCAGGGTGACAATATACAGCCTTGACGTACTCCTTTTCCTATTTGGAACCAGTCTGTTGTTCCATGTCCAGTTCTAATTGTTGCTTCCTGACCTGCATACAGGTTTCTCAAGAGGCAGGTCAGGTGGTCTGGTATTCCCATCTCTTTAAGAATTTTCCAGGACCATTATATCACCTTAAAATTCACTCAGTAATTCCCTGGGTATTACACACTGATCTTCCTGGACT